>NC_053036.3:496533912-497172918 GCF_002575655.3 Aegilops tauschii subsp. strangulata
TTCCCCCTTCGTCTCGTCTCATCTGCACCGTCGCACGTCGCCGTCGTACGCCGCGCGCGCAGCCGTCCATATATACAATCTGAACTGTGCTGGTGGTTTTGGGGGTGTTTAGGTCGGCGTGCTCACCAAGTCGGCCAACGCCGCGCTGCGGGAGATCGGGAAATGGGCGGCGCCGGAGAAGGCAAGCTCGACTCACTATTTGGTCACTCTGCAACGCATACTGTTCGTTCGCCTCGCACACCAGCTGCTTTTGGAGCCTAACTCCGCCGTGTCATGGATGGGGGCGCAGGTCTGGGTGCCGCTGGTGGCGTTCCCGGCGAGCGCGCAGGTGGTGCCGGAGCCGCTCGGGGTCGTCCTCATCTTCTCCTGCTGGAACTTCCCCTTGGGTAAGTACTCTCTTGATTCACAACCAATCTCTCATTTTAACTGCAAGTAGTACGTTGTAATACTTTTGGCCAATTTAGCTACTGTACCCTCTCGTTTCTCTTCTTGCGAGTTCTAGCCCGATTAATCCTCAAGAACTAGGGTAGTACAGGAGTACGACACAGTGACTTCCCACTCGTGAGACCGCGAGAAAAATGGCTCAGCTCCTATCGGTAGTAGTAAAAAAAAAGGTCCATTCCATTGAATTATACTACTAGTATTACTGAGTTTCACATTTCCACTGAGTGATATTCCTGAATTTCACATTCTCGCTCACGGGTCTACTGAAGTTACACATTTCCGCTCACTGGTCCACTTAATTTCCCTCCATACAGCAGGCACATGCGTACCAGCTAGGCCATGGAACTATACGTGCATGAATTAGCACGTCGCTGCTGTGATAGCTGCACATACAAAAGTGAACCACCCCATCAGTCTCTCTCGCCTAGGGAGTCCTGTACTCCAGTACCACTTCAATAGGGACAGTTCATCAAAATGGGTCGATTTCTTTTCACTAATATGCAAAGCTTGCGTATCATTTCGTTGATAGATAGGAGAGGACAAGAGTAACATAGATAAGAGAGGGGGAAGTGGGAGAGGAGGATACAACACAGTATACACTTGCCTAGCTCGAACTCCTTACCTGAATTGCCATCTAGTACACGTTAGCTGAATTATAAAGCAGATTTACGGCCACCACTTGCCTTCTCAGCGGTCCGATAAACATCCGACGGCTGAAAGAATATACATTCATTTTTTCACAATAAAAATATGAGGAATCGTCCGTCAGTTGTGTTGACCAGGAGTTATGTGGGGGGGGGGGGGGTGCCTTCAAGAGTACGCAAGCCATGTCAACATTGATCTTCTCTCTTGTTTATTTTCTTTTGCGGGGTAATCTTCTCTCTTGTTTGATGGTGACTTTTTTGTTGAGGGTTCGATGGTGATTTTTTTTTCTCCTTTTTTTTTTGCGGGTGAATGGTGATTTCTTCAAACACCCAGACTAAAGATGACGCAGTTTCGCGGAAAATATTGTAGTAAATCTAGCGTTGTAGTACTAGTTTTGGTATGAGAAACCTAGAGAATTTTCTAAAAATAGTGGTTATTTTCGAGTGACATGGTAATATGTCGCCGACGATTGTATCATCAGTCTAAACAAAACACTTGTGTCGTGAGTGCCATGTAGTACGACAAAGGGGTTTATCTCACCAGCGAGGGTGAAGGGACCAACGGAGGAGGCAAAGGACCCTTCTTGGATCGCATATGGACCAGGGAGAACCACCTTATTCTATTTCTCCCCCAATCCGCAGCCTCCGTCCAAGCGCCTTCAATTTCTTCCATGTGCCTTCCCTCGTCCGTTTGCGCGTCGGTGAAGCCCGGGCCCTGGTTGAGCCATGCCCTTTGAATGAAGAGAGTCATACGCTACGCTAGTTCAGCGCGCATGCCGTGCAACAGCGCTTGCAGTTCGAGAGGTTTCACTACGTACGTGTACTGTTATCGCATGGATCTACCTCAGTCAGCGACGTACATAAACTTGTGTCGCGGTATGCCCTAGATCCCGGGAGGCAATCAGCTGCTGGTCCACTGCCTATGGAACGGACGCAACCCACCACGCTGTCGTAACTTTATCCTGTAGCACGTCTCAAATTACACCCTGTCCGGTGTCGCCAAAGATCGCATTGACGACCTGGCAGGCATGGACAGTGGTACCACCTCAGCTGGCGGGGCCAAAAACTCCAATTCCCGGTCTCACCAGCGATGGTTAAAACCGGCCATCCTAGAGTTACCGTACCTGCTCAAAGGTCGTCAATGGAAATGGATCGGTAGGGTACGTACTTACCCTATAACGTACTGAACGAGGAAACCAGTCTAATTCTCTGTGTTACTACATCGTCAATGCATGCATGATGTATGGTCAGTATGTATGTACGTGCGCAGGTCTGTCTCTGGAGCCGCTGATCGGGGCCATAGCGGCGGGGAACGCGGTGGCGCTGAAGCCGTCGGAGCTGGCGCCGGCCACGGCCAGGTTCCTGGAGGAGAACATAGGCGAGTACCTGGACGCCACGGCGGTGAAGGTCATCCAGGGCGGCCCCGCGGTGGGGGAGCAGCTCATGGAGCACAGATGGGACAAGGTCCTCTTCACCGGTACAGTAAACCAACTGAATGACAAGCGCTGCTAATTCCACCGGTGGTGCTAATCAGGTAGAACCCTTGGCATTGGCAGGGTGCCCGCGCGTGGCGCGCGTGGTGATGGCGGCGGCGGTGAAGCACCTGACGCCCGTGGCGCTGGAGCTGGGCGGGAAGTGCCCCTGCATCTTCGACGCCGTTGCCGGCAGGAGGAACCTCCAGACCTCGGTGAACCGCGTGATCTTCGCCAAGTGGTCGTCCTGCGCCGGCCAGGCCTGCATCGCCATCGACTACGTGCTCGTCGAGGAGCGGTTTGCGCCCACCCTGGTATGCACGCACGCACGGTTTTGTCTCGTGGTTATATAATTCTGATCAGAAGATCATTCTAACCGCGTCGCGTGCTCGTTTCTCTTGGCTGATGAAGATCAAGTTGCTCAAGTCGACGCTGAAGAGGTTCATCGCCGACTCGGACCAGATGGCGCGGATCGTCAACGGGCGGCATTTCCAGCGTCTGAGTAACCTCCTCAAGGACCCGGCGGTGGCGGCGTCCATCCTGCACGGCGGCGGCTTGGACGCCAAGAACCTGTAAGTACACCCTGAACCCATCTGCATATTAATTAATTTTCCTCGTCTCCGTCCTCGTCAAAGAAAAACTTCAGCAGGTCCATCGAGCCCACGATACTGCTGAACCCGCCGCTGGACTCCGCGATCATGACCGAGGAGATCTTCGGCCCTCTGCTCCCCATCATCACGGTACCAATTACTGCTAACCCAACACCGAACCCAAGGGCGAAGAAGATGAATGAAAATGGTGTCTCCTTCCTTGTGGTACAGGTGAAGAAGATCGAGGACAGCATCGCGTTCGTGAGGGCGCGGCCGAAGCCGCTGGCCGTGTACGCCTTCACCGACAGCGCGCCGCTGAAGCGGCGGATCGTGGAGGAGACGTCGTCGGGGAGCGTCACCTTCAACGACGCCGTCGTACAGGTACGCCGCCCCGCCCCTGCACAAACGAGATTTTCTTCTGACCGTTAGTACGTGGTTTTAACCATGGCTCCTGGATGGATTTGCGTGCGTGCAGTTCGGGGTGGACACGCTGCCGTTCGGGGGTGTGGGGCAGAGCGGGTTCGGGCAGTACCACGGCAAGTACTCGTTCGAGATGTTCAGCCACAAGAAGGCGGTGCTGCGGCGGGGCTTCCTGGTGGAGGCCATGCTGAGGTACCCGCCGTGGGACGAGCAGAAGATCGCCATGATGCGCCACCTCTTCCGCTACGACTACGTCCGCTTCATCTTCACCTTCCTCGGCCTGCGGAGATGAATACGGCCATGCACCACGTCTCGGGCGCGACTGGATGGGTTTGACGTAAGAAATTGATTATTATTTGATGAGTGGATGAACAAGTACATGAATAAACAGACCACGTTAGTTTGTATAAGGATTGCGTAGCAGGTTTGCACTCGGTACTTGCTAGTGTGCCAATAATAGAATAATGTTCTTTTTGCATCCAGTCTGCCCCCCAAGGTCCCTTTTTTTGTGTATTTGTTTGAGACGTCCTGATTGCAACTCGGTAAAAATCCAAAAGTGCTTCACATATACCGTGCGTGCTTGCATACATTATACTCCCTCCTTTCCAAAATATAAGGCGTCGGTATGTCTATAAAATTAATATACAAACATATGAAATAAAATTGTTTTGCAAAACAAATACAACAATGTCGTATATACATGTTTAATCCATGTACTTCGATGTATATTAGTGGTCAAAGTCGTGCATCAAAGACTGTGCACAGTCAATCAGGGAGTATTACCTAAACACAAAATTTAGTTAAACATATACTTCTTGCTTTCTGGTTCAGCTTTGAAGCTATGAAACAGAATACGTCTGTTCTCTATCTCAGATAGTATTTTCTGGAATTTTTCATGAATTAGGCCCTGCTTAGCACCAGACACATCCTTCAGGCGTGCACTGCATATAACAACAAATAATAATAATAATTGCATAAAGGCACAATACATTGTATAACTGGCTCGCGCACTCTGCGAAAATAGCACCAGTCTGCTTGTTTGTTGATGATACAAGAAATTTTACAACAATCATGAACTTTTTGCTTTGCTTCCACTTGAGCTAACTTTATGTACATGTAAGAAAGCTATGTATCAGCAACTGCTATATGTACAACACTACAGCGGCTTGAAGCCTCCCTGCATTTTGTTTCAGGAATGTTTGCCACAGACCCACCCGCTAGTGAGAATCACAAAAAGTTCCTTAGCTTGCAAACCGCGAGCAACCTGCGTATTTGTTTTAAGAAAATAAGCATGAAAAATAAATCCCAGGACAGCCACTAAAAGCAGCAAAAATGAAAAACATATTTCTAGGGCAATCTGTACAATGCACATACAAACAGTAAATAAGCCTGCAATGCAGATATAATTTAAACAAATAGGAAGTTCATGCAGATTGCAATCACTAAAATAGCATATAAAACATTAATACTTGGTTACTGGTGAAGATGCAATATAATTTTAGTTCCAACAGGGAATGTAGTTAAGATATTACCATGTTAGTGGATGACGCGCAGCCAACGAGCCTAAGCCTTCTGACATTACACCTCTGCGTGTACTACATTGAGCATCAAAAAGCAGAAGCGGGCTCCGGTGTATGTAACATTCTGCGGCAGCTCCTCAGCAGGGTCACAAAGATGGAAGATTGGCTTAGAAATGTCCTCACTCCGATCCTTTTATAGTAGACATACTTGCCTTTTCCTTTTCCATTTTCTTCTTCTCAGCTTCCACAGTTCGAGCATTTTCATCACGTGATTTCTTGAACATATTCACGAAAATAACCAAAATCGACGTAACTGAGAACAGAAAAGCAAGAAAGCATCAAGGAAAGATCAAAAAGTAAATACTGTTGTGCTAAAACAACTAAGTTCATATCAATACAGAAACAGAAGCATGTTGACTCAATTCATAATGGAACTAAAAGAACAGAGAATGCCACTTGATAGACCATTCCCCAGAAACAGCAATTCGATTTGAAGAAATGCACTGTTTGGAAAACAAAATGTTTGGACCTATGAGAGGAACTTCCTCAAGGGATTAGGGGCAATACTTTTAAGTTTTTTTCCTTCTGCTAGTGCGATCAGCGAATTGTCATAGTGAAATTGATAAATATGATATTACTCAAAGATGTAACTTCACTGACCACCTTCGGCGTATGATGAGCTACATATGTGGACATAATTAAGAGAACAATGCCTAATAAAGCTGTAAAATATTATAAAGGCCACAAAAAACCTTGCTCAAAAGGGCAGCGAGCTGGATCTTCACCAAAATACTGAGCTAGGGAATCAGCATTCCTTCCCTGCAAAACAAATGTCATCAAGGTCTTACACAAACATAAGGCGTTACAAGAATAACTTTTAAGGCAGGGGCTCACCACTTCTGAATACAAGGAAATGAGGGACCTAACTACAGCTTCTGCCGAGTCGAGAAAGGATTTCAATGCCTGCAAAAGCAACTGATCTCAGTTCACTCGTAAAAGAATCATTACTGATATAGCACAACTAATCTCATCAGATATGCTTGCTTTAGAGTTTAGGAGTCCCCGAAGGTCACAACTCCTACCAAGTCCAGAGTTCGGACTGTGCACGGTGTTATTGCTGAGCTTGATGCATAAAAGTGAATGTCGATGATTCCCTGAATTGCGTATCACTTCTGTTCAGTAGCTAGCAGAACATTTTGTAAGCCGGCACATTCTTTGACTTTATGTTCTGAGCAATTTGTTCAAGACATGGAGCCTTGCAGCACTTCTTTTCAACTTGAGAGGTGGTGCATATTTATTCCATTATAGAAGCGGTTAGTGAATGGATGATGCAGAAAAATATGCACTCTGTGGTCCTACTATACATAAAGTTCAGAGAAACACTGAAACAAGTACACATTGAATGTCTGGGGATAGCTAATTCAATAATTTTATAATAATAACATGGTTTAAGTTGTGTCATTTCTTGTCCTGAGCGAGTAAAATATAAGCTCCTTAAACCAGTGGGCTAAATGTAAACAGAACAAATATGCTCAACATCCAACAACTCTGAAAAATAGACAAAAGGGAATTATTTCTTACCTTGCGGAAGCCAACAGATATTGCTCCATCGTTCACTGAAGCAGCTAATTCCTGCTCGACCTTCTCAAGACCTTTGTTTATTGCTTGCATTTCCTCAGCAAGCAACTTCAATTGGATCTGGGGTGATTAACAAATGCAATTGTGGAGCAACATATTTGATGAGTAGCTCGATGGTCATCCAAAATTGCTATTAACAGATAACTACAGTACCTTCGAAGCTGCTTCCAGATGAATCAAGTCTTTGTCAAAATCAAGAAGCTCAGGCAACTTTTCAGCAAGAAGCTAGCATGTAATAGAGAAAGATAAGGTAAGCTGCACAGGCTTGCAAAAGCAACTGGCAGAAGGACAGACCCAGTGCTAGAAGCTCCCACACCAGGTGGGGCCTGGGAAAGGATTATACAAGGCAAGCCATACCCCTGCATAGTACAATGCAGAGAGGCCGCGTCGAACCCAGGAGCACTTGGCACGAGCATGAGCAACTGGCAGACTATTAAAAATATGCATAGGTACATGCAATTAGAAACTGAGTCAAAATAGCTAATCTTCCATTAAGCTGCAGAATACTAGATAAACAATTGCCCACGTGCACAGCACCATAATTTGGGATACCGGAACGAGGCTGATTCCTGGACAGTGACCAGTAACAGCCTGCCGTTTGGAGTTTACATGAAAACCATGTCTATGCAGAGAACTGGCAGAAGTTTACAATCCAACTAACAACTCCTGTGGAAGCCATCGATAACATTTACACCAATGACCCCTCACTTCCCAAGGGATTGTGATTTATATAGGTTATATCATCAAAAGGCAGCTCAAGATTAAGATCCAGGATAGGTATTGAGGTGCCTGCAGCTGGCTAGTTCCAGTTCTACGCTCAGACCAAGCATCAGATGAGACCGCTCTTGAGAAAAACTAATCCAATCAGATACGATCCCAATTAAGATCAGATTGTTCATGCTCCTAGAACTTACAATCGACCAGTAAATTTACTGACACTGAATCCAGCCATCAGGGTGAAACACAACAACCTGGTGACAGGCTAATAATAGGTGTTCGGAGCACCCTATTATTGTTTGTTTGATCTATATTAGTAATTGATACACCCAGAGCTGATCCGTGAAAGAAAATCTTGAGCAGACTGAGCTAATATGCAACAAACAGACATCTCCCACAGAGTCATGACTGCAATTGCCGCGAAAACATCATGTATTTCAATAGTTGACGCTGATATTCAAACGGTTTTAGAGTTCAGGGTTGAAAAATGAACCTCTGCTTGAGTTTAGGTTGGAAAGTGGACTTTATTCCTATATAAAATATTCAAACTACAACAAGATGCATGATTCCCAACTTTAAAGGCTCAGGTAAATTACTGTTACTAAGCTACTAGCACAACAAGATTGCATAGGAGTATAGAAAAAAACATGTATCGTAAGTCCATAAGAAGTGGCATAGTTTTCTGCAGTAAGATATTAAACCCTAACCAGCATTGTATTATTGTGCGGTATGGCCAGTGGTGAAGATGGACTGAGAGGAATCTTAGCATGCAAACCAGTGTGCATAGCATAACACTTTATGCCGAGTGCATACCTTGCATAAATAGTGCATTAGTGTCATCTTATTGTTCCTAGCTCGAGTATCCGATAGTTTAAGAAGACTATCTAATCTGAAGCCAACAGCAGAACCTGTTCAGCACATCACCGTATCAGACGATGCTATTAAACAAAAGGCATTCCGTGCAAATTTTCTACACTGATTTGGTACCTCGAGCTGTTCCTTGATTCAATGCATTCCCTAATGTGAGAATGGTCTGCATTATCTGCCGTAACTTCAGAGACTCTTTCACCTGCACAAAATAAAACATTAAGCCAGTCTACGTGTAAGTTAAAATTTTACTAAAGAAAGAGATGATACAGCATTGTACCTCTTTTGTTGCATCATTTATGGTGGTTAAGTTAGTTCTTAACTCATCAGCCTGACAAAGAGCAAGACATCACATTACAACTGCAAGTTATGGAGAAAGTGAGATAATCCAAGTAAATTAACTGATGGACGAAGACAACGGACCTGTGTTGAGAATGCAATTCTGAAAGCAAAAACTCTTAGTTTGGACTCGACGCGAGGAACTTTCATTAGCTCCAGGAAAAACTACAGCAAAGTTGAAAGCTTCAATCAATATATTCAAAGTGGCACACTATATGCAACCAAAATATTAAACCAACCTGTTCACATTTCCCAAGCATTTCTTTGTTGCCGTTATAGTTCTGAGCTCATAGAGGAAAAGGATAGCGAATTAGGACAAAACAGCATCAGATACTAAATGATAAGGAATATGTTACAGATCATGAAATGCAAAAAACAAAAGATAGTAGTAAGCAGAAGCACCTTCAACATCTCGATTTCTTCGTTTGTAGGGCAAAACTTAATGAGATTCTCCACTTGGTCATTATCAAGAACAGACGTATCCAAAGCCAAGATCGCGCTCTGCAAGATACAACCATTTCAGAGAAAATTACATAGGAACACTAAAAAGTATCAGGCTAACAGACATTTGTTAACAGCACCATTTGAGCAGATTAATAATGTCAGTGTGATAAATTAATTAGAAGATAAAAAACGTGGATCGAGAAAGCAACACAACTCAGCAGTAACTTGCATGTATGATAACCATATACAGTGGTTTTACATTACCAAAAGAGAGTCTGAAAGGCATTTAAGTTTCCCAGTGCCCTGTAGGCTTACGCAGCCTAATGTTAGACCACTGTATGAGTGCAAATTAAACAAGAAAAACCTAGGACTTATAGTAATAATTTTGTGATGGCAGAAACTTTCATGCATAGTGTATGGAAGATGTTAGCAAGATTTGTGTACATCGCCGAATCTATTAATGTATGATAGCATACAAGTTTACACTTAAGCAAATACCCAAAAAAATGCAGATGAAGGTTGTCAACAAAGGTATTAGCTCCATCAAAAGTTGTAAAAGAATAGAAACGGGAAAAGGAAAAGTAATATGAATACAAGCTTCAGATATTCAGGATAGTACTCCCACAGCTCAACAATGTAGTGCATATAGATTTTTTTTCAAAAGTCAAACTTAAAAAACTTTGACCAAGTTTATAGTTAAAATTATCTATATCTATAATACCAAACATATACAAGATGACAATATATCTCATGATGAATATAATAATATGCATTGCATATTCTAAATGTACATAATTTTCTCTACAAACTTGGTCAAACCGTCAAAGTTTGTAAATTTTGGCTTCCGAAAAAATCCATATGCACTACATTATGGAACGGGGGGAGTATAAATAATTACATCATCAACACAGCACAAAATTCTCTGAGATGTCACTATTCCACAGGAGAAATCATGTGCATCTTTTTTTGGTCAAAGAGTAGAGAGGGTAAGTAATAACCCACAAAGGATACTCACAATCATATCAGGAAGAGGCATTTTGATTTTGGTAAGCATGATCTCACAATTATTTGCTCTTCTCATATCAACCTGTAATGAAACTAGCAGAACAATTAGTCCATGGCCTAATGGAATCAACAAAATTTCTCTAACTCCTCATGCTAGAACATAATGCTGTTGATTGCAAATAACTTAAGATGTCAAGAAAACAGAAGTTTGGTGTGGAATGATAAATGGAACAAGAATGCAAGAGAGAAAACTATTCAAAAGTCCCTTCAAAAGGACACCTATTGCAGAAGGAAGTACCATACATATGAAAACCATAATTTCATACTTTAAATGGAAAATACATCAAAATAAGTTAGTGTCAATCAGTTGAGCACTTGCAAGGAAATAAAATATAGATTCACTTAAGAAAGAGAAGTAATCATGCATATCGTATTACCACGAAACAGTTTTAATCAAGAATGGTTTGAAAAACCTGAGATTCAGGGCTTGATAATTCAACATACCACGAAAAAAAAATCAAATAACAAGTTTAAGGTAACAAGTATGAAAGGATTAATGTGCTTAAGGTAGAAGCACAAGAATGGAAGTTCAAAAAAATTCAAGTTCCCTAAAGAAAATAAGTGCATTAAGAGTGCAAGTTTCCATACCAGGTGAACAATTTCTGGCTTGCTAATAGCTGAGCCACGCTTCGTTGCTCCTTTTTCACTTGCATTGGTTGCAACAGCAGTGGAGAACAAGGTCTCTAATTCGGACATATCAATATCAGGAGCCCTGCAAAATAGTGCTCGACAGCATGAATAAATACAGTCTCAATACAGAGATTTCCCACATGTTAAACAAGGACATAGAATGCCAGACCCATGTATTTTCTTTAGGGGAGCTACCAGCCTCATGTGGGCCTACTACTCAACCTCTTCCCAAAAAGGGGGGAAGCTACCAGCTTCCTATCTATTTGGATTGTTTTCGCGACTGTAGCATGATATATACTCCCTCCCTTCACAAATATAAGATGTTCTAACTTTTTTCTGAATCAGATGTATAGACACGTACTAGTAAATGTGTGCGTGCAATGCGCGTTGATATTAGGTAATATATTAATTACACATAAATATTAGGTAGGATATTATTTGCGTATTAATTATGTGATTAGCATTGGCATTAATATTTGGTATGATATTAACTGCACACTAAACGTGTTGAGCGCTCACCATTGGAGCAGCCTGAGTCGTTGGATTGACCTGATTTGACGGACGGGATTTGTTGGATCTGCCCCTTTGGGTCTTTTTATATTGGTATAGATATAGATACAGATGAAATATCCAAAACATCTATTTGTGAATGGAGGGAGTAGTTCATAAACAACGGATGTTGAATTTTATGCCTAGTGGTTTCAATGATGTAAAATCATCAACAGCTGAATTAAATGCAAAAATATTGGCAGCATAACAGTTACCTAGCCTGATTCCCTTGATTTTGGGCATCCGCCCAGAGACTTCCCTGCATTGCTCGTGTAACTTTCACCCAGTGCAAAGGCTTTAATGAAGCTTTCTTTGGGGGGTTACTTTGAAGTGCCAATCCAATGCCACGACCTTTTGCTGATCCGGTTGCTGCTCTTCCCCTTCCCAATACTGGAGGTGGTGCTGGTGCATTTGAGATTTTTGAGCTTGGTGGTGGAGGGGGTACAGTTCCAGGTGGTTTTGGAGCTTGAGGTGGTGGGGGTGGGGGTGCAGGAGCTTTCTTTCCTGACATTCCGGGTGGAGGTGGGGGTGGGGGTGCAGGAGCTTTCTTTCCTGACATTACGGGTGGAGGTGGGGGTGGCGGTGCAGGAGCTTTCTTTCCTGACATTAAGGGTGGAGGTGGTGGTGTTGGAGGAGCTCCTTTAATAGCGCCTGCTGGCAATGGTGGAGGTGGGGGTGGGCATGGTGCACCAGGTGGAGGTGGAGGTGGTGGAGGAGGTGGCCCTTTCACCAGAGTGGCAGTAGTTGTAGATGTTCTGTCAGAAGTGGCAGGGGGGCGGGGTGGAGGTGGAGGCGGCGGAGGGCATTTCTTAGCTATTCCTTGAGCTTGGGGGAGAGGTGGTGGAGGTGGTGGGACTGAATGACGTTGAACATTTTGCCGAGGCTGCAGGGTCGGTGCAGATAGAGGAGCTCCTGTCCGAGAATTTGGCAGGGGTGGCGGAGGTGGAGGCTGTGGAGAAGATACATTACTAACCCGAGGTGGTGGTGGTGGTGGTGGCGGCGGCGGTGAGAAAACAGGTTTGCTGCCACTTGGCGGCGGCGGCGGCGGTGGTGGTGGTGGCGGTGGTGAGAAAACAGGTTTGCTGCCACTTGGTGGTGGTGGTGGTGGCGGCGGCGGCGGTGCCGAGATAATAGGTTTGCTTCCATTTGCTGCTGCTGGTGGTGACACCTGTGCCGAGATAGCATGTTTGTCTCCATTTTCTGCTGATAGTGGTGGCGGCTGCCAGCTAGGTAACTCGTGCTGTAATTCTCCTGACAGCAGACTTTGTTCAGTTGAAAGGCCACAGGATCTACCATGTGGAGGAGGGGGAGATGAAGTGTTCGCTGAGGAAGTAGCTGCACAAATTGTGATAGTTATGAATCAGAGTTTAATTAAGATGATGGGAAAAAGGGAGAGAATGTAGAGCATGAAAACACCAGGTCCAGCAACAGAAGTTTTCTTCGAAGGGCGTATTCCCTAAATAATTGAACATGGCAATAAAGTTCAACAAGAAAAATGACTTGTGTAAATAGATGTACCAATAGATTCAGAATCTTCAGTGGTAAGAGCACGATCAATGTTCTCTGAGTCAGATGAGTTCCCACCATGTTGAACCTTCTCATAATCTACTGAATAACCGGAATCAGAAGCCGCAGAATATTTTTCTTCATCAGAATCCAGTGGAGACATTAGTGGCATCTGGAGGCCAACTTTAGCTTGGAACTTCGAAAGCTCTTTCATGTCGCTGAGTATTAGCTTTTGAAATTTATCTTGCAGAGAGTTTGCTGAGAATTCTTTGAGCAACCAAAAAGCAGCATTGTCACCGCTTTCCATCCATTCAACATCATTGAAGAGTTCTTGAACAGCTGAAAAGGCTTCAATTGGTAAACCACCTTTCATATCACCATTCAATGTTACTGTTGGAGCCCTTGGAGGAGAAATGCCCCCAATTTCACAAAACAGTACCTGCACTTCCAAATCTGCATCAGTAATTGATTTCTTGCCTGAAAAATTCAAATGAGTACATGCATTGCTCTTACCTCTGCTCTAAAATTCCTCGGGTACCGATCTTTTGAACCCCAGAGTATATCAACATCATCACTATTCAGCATCAGTACATTTGAACGGATAAAAGCAGTATTGAACATTATCCGGAACATCATAACTTCCTTTTCTGGATCAAGATCAAGATGTACGCACTCCAGAACAACATCTCCCTGGACTGGACACTGGATATCAATTTTTATCACGTCACAGTCCTCCTGCATGAAAACAATGCAGATTGATGCAAAATAAAAATAAATTGAGAAAGCAAACAAGAACTTCATGTGATTCTAATTATCACCAACCTGTCGATAGTGGCGCAAGGACTTCTTCTTAGGCATTGAAAAAATCATGTCAGTCATGCTAGCATTCTTGCCAAGAAGATTTCGACCGAAAATTCGGATCAATGGCCTACATCCATTATCAGAATCAAAATTTGGAATAGCTCGAAGGATCAGACAATCCAAAGAAAGCGCCCGCTCCATAGGAGGCCACTCTGGAGAGATATTTCTTCTGGCTACATACTGCATATATCGAAGCTGAGAGGGCATTGGGTTGAGTGCAGAAAATAGCTGTAGGAATCCTTTAGGGGCCTCACGGTGAACAATGTCCAGAGTTCTATGTTCTGCGCTGTGCAACTTCTTGAAAATAAGAAAACAAGATAGCAGAAATGCCAATGATGGCCAGCCCCCTCTCTCACAATGGAGTAGTACGATATTTTGGCTGTTCCCAGTAGATAGCCAGTGTTCACAGACACGAAGAAAATGCTGTATAAGAGATAGAGGAAGCACTGGACAGCCTTCAAAATGACGTGGGTAGTCAATTACTGGAATATCATATTCATGTAGGATATCAGCAAGCTGGCTTCTCTTATCCCCATCTCTGAAGTTAATAGCCAGAAATTGAGATTCTGCATGCTCTTCATGCAACTCTGTAAGAATTCCATTCAAATAGACTGGGTACATTCCATGCGGCAAAACTTCAGTGCAGAAGCATGAATCAAAAACTGCAATATGGCATAAGAAACCAAATTAATTGGAATACAAAATAATGAATCAATAAAACAAATGAGGTGATCAATGTAAAAAAAAAGAGTAACAATACTTCAGAAGCTTACCATAGATCCTGTCAATGAACTCCAGTAATCCATCGGGAGGCCTCTTGTAGAAGAATCTACTAAGCAGTGACATTTCATGTGAATGAGGAGTTGTTGTCAAATGTGCTCAAGATTCTGAGAATTGCTCACTTCAGCTTCAAAAAACAATAGATCTCAGAATGGCAAAGGGTAATCTGCAAACTTCAACACCTCTGTAAATAATAGAACAAAACGAATTAGACTTAGCACTTCAAACGCCTATGTTTGCTAAGCATGACACTTTAACAGATGATCCATCGCGATCTCATGGGTCCAGGTCTCATTACCAGACATTAGAGCAACACCTACAAGCAAACTACACTTAAGCAACGATTCAGCCTGCTCGAGTCGGATAAAACTTCTCTACAATGACAGAATAAAAGACTATATGTATGAGCCAAACCATGAATTGGACACTTCAAATGCAAATTATAACAGTCCCAGAATCCCCCCCCCCCCCCCCATGCACCCCGCGCCAGTCACGCTATTATAATCAGAGAAAATACACACGAAAGTCTCAGCGGTCCTCGTACTGAGGTATTGGAGCTAACAATCCCGCCAGCGACAGTAAGACTGTGAGAGACGTAGATGCATCGTTCGGGCGTGCGATATTTGGGCAAAAGCGCAAGATGTGGACATGTTATACTAACCACTAAAACTGGAAACCTAATGAGAACTCAAAACAAGAAGGAATAGAAACATGTTGCTAAATTAAAACTGCGAAACGAACGAGACCGAGGACCTTAGCAGCCGCTGCGTCTACCACATCCAAGGGGGGATCTAGATGGTGTGTACGGGGACACCCAAAATTTGTGGAGGTCAGTAGAGGTTGAACTCATCCCTGGATGGCAAAAGGCGCATACGTCAAAATCAAGTAGCCAACACCGGGGACGGGGTGGAACCAGCAGGGATGTGGTATCCCAATAAGGTAGAATGCGAACAGCGCCGGCGTTGCGCGTAAGCGGAGGAGAGGATGGGGGAGGGGGGAGGGACTGAGGCGCCGGTGGTGATGGTAAGCTACGCACGGCGGCGGCTATAAGGCACAGCAGCGGTAGATTGTAACTGGTGGCAGATCTAGGATTTTAAAACAGGATGGTCCACCTTAAAAGAATTGGCACATCCTAGTCCAGCATAGCTCTTCTTTGCAACGTGTTTCCAGAAAAGAGAAGCAATGTTTACTGTCCTCTTTCATTCTTCAACAATTATACAAGAAATAATACGTCTTATCAGTCCAAACATTCTAACAATCATAATTGGACAACAGCAAATGAATCAATCAATATAAGGTTTGAATCATAAATAAATTGCGAAATTGGGAAGATTGGAGAATGGGGTAACAGCCGTACCTGTGTACTGTGTTGAATCGTGGGAGGGCTGGCTGCTGCAGGGTGCAGGCTGTGCCTCTGGAGGGAAGCTTTGCTGCACGCCGCCAGCCGCCGGGCAGGACTGCTGCGGTCTGCGGACTGGGGGGCTGGGAGCAGTGGACTGCGGGGGCGCAGCAGCAGTGTGCGTGGGAGGGCGCGACGAGGCACGGGACCACGGAGGCAGGCGGGAGGCCGAGGCGGCGACGACGAGTGGCCGGCGAGGCACAGAGGTGGGCGGGAGGCGGCTGCCGGCGAGTTCAGATCGGGAATGGGGGGGGGGGGGGGGGGGGGGGGGGGGGGGCGCAGTGCTTGCGGACCGGCAGGACTGGCAGCTTGCTGGGCTTTGGTTAGGTCATGGACTCGGGAGCGGTGGAGAGGAAACGTTTGGAGGAGATGGATTTGAGTTTTTACTTGATCGAGAAAAAGAAATCTGATCCGGAAAGAAACAGACTGGTAATGGGGTCCTTTCAAAATCCTGATTTTGTGACTATTTGTATCTAGATTGGAAACAAATTAGAGACACTTAAAAACTTCTTATGTTATCAAGTTACGGTGTTGTCTATTTTTATTATCATTGTCAAGAACAATGGCGAGCGAATGTATAGTGCCTCGCTCTCCGGCTGACCACTGGTGTGTTGCTCGATGTGTGCTATGTGTCGTGCGGGAAAATGGGGACGATGGGTGGAAGTGGTGTGTTGCTTGATGTGTGCTATGTGTCGTGCGGGAAAATGGGGACGATGGGTGGAAGTGAGCTGAGTTGGCAGGTTGAGACCGATCACGGTCTGCCCCTTTTAAAGTTGCAATTTGACAATGTCAAATGAGAAGTATCGAGCGGACCCTCACTATCTGATCTCTCTACCCTCACAGTGTACCACGTCATCACAAATCCATCCATCCGTTCGATTGACCACATGTCACCAGATTTGCGGCTCATGAGTTCAACCTCTTGCACTCCATCCCCACGTTGGCTCCAACTTCCTCGGCTCCTGACCTTCCAAAAACGCTAGAACCAACGCGGCCGCCAGATCATGTGCCTTCCCTTTCCCCTTCCACTTCTGCTTCGTCTTGGTTCGTCTAAAAAATTGACATGGCTGCAAGATGCCTCCTCCCCCGCTCGCCAGTCCACGTCAAATCAGATGTCGCTAGCACATGTATATGCGCTTAGCCGCCGAGTGGTTGTTTATCCCTTCGGCATCTCGACTCCTTCCTCGTACCGCCACTCGGCCGATTCGGGAGGGAGAGACGGGAAGGATATGGCATGTGGTGACTGCGAGGGAGAGAGAACGCAGGGGATCGTGGTGGAATGCGGTGATGTTGTAGACATGACAGTCTTGAGATTACGTATGGTGGCGGCTAAACTTTACGTACGTTGTTGCGGTGGCTATGTAACTAGGAGAGTTTGTTGTGCCCATGAGGGATGTTGGTCTCCATGCTCTCAACTCTACCAGGACACATCCCAACACCCCTGGCTTCTCCTCACTCCTAACCACATGTCTTCTTTTACCCCATGACTCAACATGAGGCCAACGCGGCTTTGGAAGAAATCAAAACACTCCTGGCTACCAATCCCGTCCTAGCTGCCCTCACCCTAGTGAGCCGATGCTGCTATACATCTCGGCAACCAACCAGATTGTTCGCGTCGTTCTAGTCGTTGAGGGCAACATGGAGGGACACAAGTTCAACGTGCAAAGGCATGTGTATTATGTTTCCAAGGTACTAAGCCTATGTGAAACGAGGTATCCACACTGCCAAAACATAGCCTATGCCGTGTTTATGGCTTCTCGAAAGCTCTGGCATTATTTTCAGGAATGCTCAATAATCGTGGCTTCCGAGATGTCGCTTAAAGACATCATAACAATCGAGATGCCATCGGTCGCATCTTGAGGTGGGCAATTGAGCTCCTCCCTTCGAAATCCTATATCAACCATGTCGTGCTATTAAGTCCCAGGTGTTGGCTGATTTTGTCGAACAATGGACGGAGGTCGATGACGGTGTCCTGGACTAGGGGGTACTCACCACGTCATCTCCCGATCTGTTAGATTGGGCCGAGGACCCCCATGGCCGTATACTCATGGGCCAGTTCAGACAGCTGCCGCATGCAAGGAAGATTCCACAAGACTTGGCGATCAAGACAAGGACTCCTCCCCACCGACGTATTCGGCTAGGACTCTTGTTATCCTAGGCCTCTGGTGCATTATATAAACCGAGGCCAGACTAGTCGATAGATATACACAATCATAATCGTAGGCTAGCTTCTAGGGTTTAGCCTCTACCATCTCGTGGTAGATCAACTCTTGTAATACTCATATCATCAAGATCAATCAAGCAGGAAGTAGGGTATTACCTCCATAGAGAGGGCCCGAACCTGGGTAAACATCGTGTCCCCCGCCTCCTGTTACCATCGATCCTAGACGCACAGTTCGGGACCCCCTACCCGAGATCCGCCGATTTTGACACCGACATTGGTGCTTTCATTGAGAGTTCCGCTGTGTGATCGGCAAAAGGATCAATGGCTCGACTGCAGATCAACTGCGACGTCGGCTTCTTCGTCACCGGCTCGGCTGGTCACCTTGGCTGGACCGAGGACTGCGCCCTACCTCCGATCATCATGATCGGATGAGGGCATTCATCAACATCAACTCCGATCTCTATCAAGATCATGGAGGAATCATCCAGGGAGCCCGGGGCTCAACGTCAACATTGCCCTCGGGCGACCGTGCTGTTTTTCTGGACAGCGAACTTGTATTCGCCGCCACTGCCTCCTCAAGTGTCCTTTTAACGATTGCTTTGGTGGAATTGTGCGGAATTGAGTCTACAACAACCCTAGAAAATTTCGTCGAGTTCCGATGGAGGAATCTCTGGCAATCCGCGATATACCGGAGCCCTGTCAAATCTGGACGGGAATCTGGACGAGTTTAGGGCGTGGTGTCCAGCTTCTAGCTCGGACGTCCTTTGGAAGATCCAACCGTTGATCGGCTGCGGAATTCCTATATCTACCATCCCTCAAAATTTCAGCTCGATCCGACCGTCCAAACTTCGGGAACCTTCCGATTAGTGCATCACTTTCCGGATCTGTTTTCTGCGCGACAACGAATCCGACCCGAGTTCGTCTTTTTTATGAACGGGATTTCAGACATCCTTTTTGAAGGAAGTTTTGTATGGGGTATTGTGTTTTGTTCCCGAACACATCCCACTAACTTTAAAATCTTTTGAACATGATCTTCACCATCATGCTGGTGTCAAACCAGTCCGGCAATATTGCTCCAAGGCTGCCGACCTGCGCTAGACACGTTGTCGCTTTGCTGAGCCAAGCTCAACTTCTTCGGATCATCATCTCGGCAAGCCGAACAAGAGTTCGGCATCGCGAAGGATAAATCATCACCAACATCGCTGCCCCACGGATTACACGGAGCGGGCACACCGGCATCACCGCACGGTCACTTCATCAAGCCGGCATTGACCATGTCACGACCTGCATCGGCAGGGCCGCACTGTTGCTCCTTCAAGCCGGTGTCCATCGCGCCGACCTACTTCGACTCATTGGCTGACATCGAGGCTTCGACATCTCGGCTGGACCGGGGGCTTCGCCATCTCTTCATCAACCTACTCCGGAGACTTTGGCGTCACTAGCCGACCAGCTCCGTCACGTTAGCTGGACCGATGGCTTTGCCTCGGCGAGCCAACCTTTGCCAGCATCGCCATGCCGTCGCTTTATCGCCCATCAGGCAATGGGTGTGCGGATCGAGTCCCAATTTTGGGAATCACCTTTCTTCGGATTGCTACAACAAATAAACCAGGTGCTATTAATCCTAGTATTTTTTGCTTGTTTGGGTTCATTTTTCCCAAGGAATTATTAGTCTGGTTTGTCCATCATATGTACGCAGGTCTATCAAATGGTGGCCGCATTAACGACGGTCGCATGGTGATTCGGTCAGTTTCCGTACATAGTCCAGCGAACGCCGCATCCGGAACTCGGACCGACCTGTGAATTCAGACTTTGCCACGCCTTTACCGCATCACGTCGACGCCCTGCATCGACATTGACTTCGGCGCCAGGCCATATTTCTTTTACTACTCACTTTGCATAAATTATTTATTATGTAATGATTTTTTATTATTATTACTATTATCTCCGATTTGCACTATTTTTTGTGCACAGGAAAATGATCCGGGTTGGGCAGTATCGTCAACTCGGCGTACTGACATGCCACGTCACCTCGGCTGGACGGGGGGCTTCGTCAACACTTCATTACCCCATGCCGGGGACTTCGGCATCACTCTGCCGGCCTGCATTGACCGTGCTATGTCACCACTTCGGAGTGCCGAGCTCTTCGCTCCGCCATCTCGGGACCGGCTTGGGGGATGGAACCTTGTCCCGCACCAAGCTCGGACCGCGTCATCAGTACCGAACACATTAACCAGCTAAGTTGCCTTCATGCTCAAAGTTTTAAATTTTTAACTTGTGTTCGGTTCGACCAAGCATTATACTTTTTTGGAAAAAAGTTGCTTGTAAAAAATCTCCTTGTCAAAACTTTGTTTGTGACACACAAATTCAAATACCCTGTTTACTTGGGGGCTTCCTTTATGAAGCATTTCCTCTTGCAAATGATTACACTTGTACGGCTTCGTTCCTTGTTCGTGTATTACGCCACAATATGGACCATGTTGACTTAAGCGATTTGCAAGCTGGGTTGCCTCGCTCCTGTGTTTACCCCTACGTTCCCGATTGTTCGGCTAGGGAGTAAAGGGAGCACCTCTGCGATTGTCACGATCGGGTCATCCGAGCCGGACCTCAGACTGGGTGAAGCCGAAAGCTAGCGCTCTTATTGTTTTCAATTATGGTCGGCACACAACGGAACTCATGAGTACAAAAAATCTATTGCAGAAGTCTCATAGTAGCAATGAGCAACCGAAGAAAGGTATCGGTGGGGGTACTATTTTCTTCGAAGATGCTTCTTACATTTCGTCAGTAATATAACATAAGTTCCCTGAACGCGCTTTGTCTGTTACAGCCTTATGGCCTGATTGCCTGGTTATCGGAAACACCGTCGATATTCTCGACAGGTGGAGTACATAACACTTTTCGGCTCTTGACCGAAGAGGGAGAAGCCGACGGTCGGTTAAGACGCGTTTAAAGTTCGGGTGAACACATATATGATATAAGTACTTCGGTACATAGAATCATTATACATAAAATTCTTTTACCCAAGTCACTTGGGGGCTCTTAAATTTATATGAGCCGTTTTATAATAAGTGTTCTTCTTCTTAGTCGTTGCAAAGTTTATTATTATTATTATTATTATTTATCACTCCTTTTTTCGACACGAGTGTGTGGTCACTAGCCGGGGAGCCTAATTTCCCTCTCAAAGCCGCTAGAGTTTAGTTTGCTAAACTGGCCAATGAGAAGTACTCCGCCTTCGGGATAGGAGGTTGAAGCCGTAGGCTGACCCGCTTGAAATCTTTAGATAGGATGTGTCATGTTAAAGCACGACAGAAGCACTTTTTTTTCTAAAGTCCAATTTTCAGATTGGCACCGAACACTTGATCTTCGGACGTCAGGTTTTCACTGACGTTTTTTGGTTTTCCAAGCCTATGGCACTTTTAAACTATTTGTGTGTTTCCAGCATTAGTCTCGTAGTGCAGCGCCGGACACCTTTAGAGATTCGGCAAAAACATTCTCGGATATTGCCATATATGCATCGGTTTCGAATTGTGTCTTCGGTCAATAGTTGGGTTGCTCGGCTCCTGTGCTTGCCTCCTACGTTCCGCTTTGTTCGGTTAGGTGTGCAAAGGGAGAACCACTGCGATTGTGCTTCCAGCTCGCATGGTTAAGCACCTCAGTGGAGAAAGCCGAAAACTGACTGTCACAATAGGCGTAAACTGGTCAGCGATCCGATGACTATGTTAAATGACGGGCCGTTCATAACATTGGCTGAAGTGTTTACGGCTTGACCTCGGCTGTCGCCGAACACTAACCGGGGGCTCATAGCTAGCTTCCCCAGTATAAAGCTCCTATGACTAAGCGAAAGTTATAAAGCCCGCATATCTGATTGCCTCGTTTCCGCTAACACAACCGCCTTCGGGCACCGAGACGTTGGCTAAGGGTTGTTTTGTTATTACGGAAACACCCTGCGTAGTATCTACCAAGGGGTAGAAGCCGACGATGGGCCACTTTCAACTGATAAAACGGTCGCAATGGAGTCAAAATAATGATGTAAAGTACTTGGATACATAGAATCATTACACATAATCTGTGATTCTACTCTGGATATCAATCCTTAATTCGGCCACCCGTGCCCTCATTAAGGCTCGGGGGCTACTGGGCTTTGCGCTCATTATTTACAAATATTAAAGGGGCACATCGTTCCCCTGATCTGGTGTTGCCACCCGACCAGTGTCTCGGGGGCTACTACATTGCCTATTTCAATGCAGAAAATTCCAACTGCCAAGTGTTCGGCTTGACCGAACTATGGGCAAACGTGTCTTCGAATAACAATAGGTACCATTTGGACCTATCCGGCGTCAAGCTAAATATATTACGACAACTTTTCAAGACCCTCTCTCAAGGGCCCGTTCGCCGATCACTATCATCTCTAATATATTACACTGTGTTTTTATTCCTATGTATGCTGCCGAGCTAGGAGTTGATCCTCAGGCCGATTTCGCGCATCGGCCTGAGTCTCAGGGGCTACTGGGAGCAGCGGTTTCATGTTTTCCTTCAGGTGCATCTCGGTTTTTAGACTGGTACACACCTTGAGGGCTACTGGATATACATATACTGGCTATATAGCTCGGGAGAGAATAAACTGCACCAGTCAAAAATATTCACAAAAAAGCAGCCCGCTGTCGGGTGGTGCACCACCTCGGAAGCAGTCCGGCATAAAGCTTGGGCGCCAGCGGCTAGCTCCATAGAGGGCATTTCCGGCATTAAGCTCGGCTAAACTCCTTTGACTTTTTTGAACCAAGGTGATCTATGACACCTCAGATATAGTCCGGCGTTGGAGCTCGGATACAGTCCGGCGTTGGAGCTTGGACACAGTCCGGCATTGGTGCTTGGCTGCAAAGGATACCTCGAATGCAGTTCGGCGTTGGGGCTCGGATGCAAGAGGACACCGCCGCACGGGAACAACTTCAAACCCGAGGCATGGAATAAAAATAACAAGGCATTGATAAAGGCCGAAGACTTAAAGGGCTCCTCGGATACCCGACGTATAAACTCGTCAGATTTAGCTCGGCAATCCTCAAGACAGATGATGGGAAAATTTGTTGAACCAGTTTTCAAGACCGACGACCGAAGATGAAGAACAGTTCGGAAGAATCGAGGAGCGTCCTTAACTTGAAGACCGATTCAGGGGGCTACTGACGGTGTCCTGGACTAGGGGGTACTCACCACGTCATCTCCCGATCTGTTAGATTGGGCCGAGGACCCCCATGGCCGTATACTCATGGGCCAGTTCGGACAGCTGCCGCATACAAGGAAGATTCCACAAGACTTGGCGATCAAGACAAGGACTCCTCCCCACCGGCGTATTCGGCTAGGACTCTTGTTATCCTAGGCCTCTGGTGCATTATATAAACCGAGGCCAGGCTAGTCGATAGATATACACAATCATAATCGTAGGCTAGCTTCTAGGGTTTAGCCTCTACCATCTCGTGGTAGATCAACTCTTGTAATACTCATATCATCAAGATCAATCAAGCAGGAAGTAGGGTATTACCTCCATAGAGAGGGCCCGAACCTGGGTAAACATCGTGTCCCCCGCCTCCTGTTACCATCGATCCTAGATGCACAGTTCGGGACCCCTACCCGAGATCCGCCGGTTTTGACACCGACATTGGTGCTTTCCCTAAAGAGCATACGGCGTACTCCAACTTGATAATGTACTTTAACGACTCTAAAATGCTTGTCAGGATCAGAGCTAAAGTGGTTCTCATCTCACCCACTGGTGACACCATGAAGTACGTACTCTAGATCATGTACACTGATTCCAACAACACGGCGGAATACGAGGCTCTACTCCACGGACTTTAGAGGGCGGTATCCATGGGTATCTACTCGCCGCCCTCCCTTGTCCACCAACATCTCCACCCACCATTACTAAAAATTTCAGTAGCCGCGGTGTATCGTCAAACACCACCCCCCTCCACAGTCCCCCCACCCGGCCCCCTCCCCCCTCGAACCCTAGCTCGCCGCCAACCCCTGTCGGTCTGCTCGTTCCTCCTAGCTTAGATAATAAAGTTTAGGTTACCCAGCGATTCCCATACCGTCTCCCCACTCCCCTGAGTTTTTAGATGAAGCCTGTGGTGTCCCTCCCCGTCAGATCCACATCCCCTGCTCCAGAATGTCGCAGCCTAAGCTTGACCATGTATCCCGGGGAGCCCAACGAGCGTTCGGCCAAGAAGAGGTTTATCATGGCCTCTTTGGCGGACCTTGGCGAGGTGGCCACCATTCGCCCATACCTGTCAATCCCGGAGCAACACCTCACCACGGAAGCTGGCGAAGTCGTTGACTATGTTGCCATGCCGAAGGCTTCACATCAACGGGCTAGCATATTATTGTATCTCGGGAAAGCTGGCTACGACATCAAGCTCGTCAACAGCGACGGCTTCACGCGGGCCATGTCACAGATTAAGTGGTCCATCCCCAAGACCCCAACCCCTCTGGTTCAACCGCCATCGATCTCTTCGACGGCCCTGCCACTGATCTCCTCCGCCACACGGTCAAGGATTTGCGATCCTTGTACGCCATCAAGCCCATTTTGTCATTTCTGAAGGACACATTCTACGGCGACGGCTTGGGATCCTCAATTGCCAAGTCAGATCTCATCGACCACGACCACGAGGAGGGCACCCACAAAGGTTCTTCCAAGGTGAAATAGCCCATCTGTGACATCAGAGAGTGCACCATGGGTCTGTGCTCTTCCAACTGGAAGTATCCCGTCCATGACATGTGAGGCAACATCCTATCATCAAATCTTACCTTTTCTAGCTTGCCAACTGTCGGTGTCAAAACTGGCATATCTCGGTAGGGGGTCCCGAACTGTGCGTCTGAGGATCGAAGGTAACAAGAGACAGGGACACGATGTTTACCCAGGTTCAGGCCCTCTTGATGGAGGTAATACCCTACTTCCTGCTTGATTATCTTGGATGAATATGGGGGTTACGAGAGTTGATCTACCTCAAGATCGTAATGGCTAAACCCTAGATGTCTAGCCTGTATGATTATGATTGCCTCTACGAACTAAACCCTCCGGTTTATTAGACACCGGAGGGGCCTAGGGTTGTACAGAGTCGGTTTACAGAGAAAGGAATCTTCATATCCGAACGCCAAGCTTGCCATCCACGCAAAGGAGAGTCCCATCCGGACACGGGAGGCAGTCTTCTATCTTGTATCCTCACGGCCCATTAGTCCGTCCCAGGTCACATAGCCCGGACGCCCGAGGACCCCTTAATCCAGGACTCCCTCAGTAGCCCCCGAACCAGGCTTCAATGACGATATGTCCAGCGCGTAGATTGTCTTCGGCATTGCAAGGCGGGTTCCTTCTCCGAATACTTCAAAGCATCTGACCCGAAGAGTTACACTCGGTTTTCCCTTTAATGTCATACCCTTTGGCTTCTGCGCCTCCATTGCTTCTGCTTCCACGTGTCGAGCGAATACAAAAGGTTAGAGTATTTTTTGCACATAACACCCTGGCCATGTAAGAAAGGCGTCTATTTAAAGGGATTGGATCTCAGATGCCATTCCACACCAGGCGGAAAATCCTTAGAGCTTGCTAGGAGAAACCATTCAAACATGGCTAGCGCTCCCAGTTCTTCCTCCCGCCCTCATGGCTCCGAAAAAGGCGATTGGGAGAGATGTTCAGTATCCCATGACCAGCTGATTAAGCTTCAAACGCAGGGATTCCTCCCCCCCCCCCCCCCCCCCCGCGGATCTAGTCCCCGTTCAGGCAGGATTAACCTCTTTCACCAGCGAAGCCTTGGCGGAAAATTTCCCCAATCCAACCAAGGGGGAGCGAGTGTGCTTTGTATCCTTCTTATTAAGAGGCGTCGGGTTTCCAATCCACCCTTTCCTCCGAGGTCTCCTGGAGTACTACGGCCTCCAACTACACAATCTTACTTCGGCCTCTATCCTACACATCGCAGGGTTTGTCGCTCTTTGCAAGCTATTCATGGGCTGTGAGGCCCATTTTGAGCTATGGAGGAAGCTTTTCTGCCTCGTCCCTCGCACCCAAAAGGGATCTGTATTCGAGGTGGGCGCCGCCGAGATATGGCGCATAGCCGGGACCGGATACTTGTCTGGCACGCCGAAGAAGGCGTCCGAAGAGTGGCCCTCGGAGTGGTTTTATATCGAAGATGTCGCTCTCCCCGACCCAGTCCGAATGGGCCTTCCTGAATTTTCCAGCGCTCCATTGAGGAAATGCCACAACTGGCGTCCTCGGAGCCTCAAGGAGGAAGATAGCACGGAAGTCCAACAATTAATGGGTAAGATAAGGACACTTGCCCAGTCCGGATTATCAATAATCAAGGTAATGGCGACTTCCATAGCGCGAGGTGTTCAGCCACTCCAATTCAGAGGGCTCCCTATGTGGCACTACAATGGGGAAGATGATGCCTCACGCTACAGACGAAAGGGTCCGGACACCCCTGCTGCTCTGGCCACAATATTGGTCGGTCTGTATAAAGGGGAGAAAGAGGAGTTCACTCGTCTTAAGCGCCGAGAGGGATTTTCCATGTACAACGCCCCTAACTGGGTGAGTTTTAATCCCACCACCTTACTCAATCCTCTCCCTGAGTCATTTTTAACTGACATTAACCCGTCCATTTTTAATAGGAATGGCGGAAGGTTATCGCGAGGATCAGTGGCGGAGCTAGGATTTGAAGTCAGGGTGGTCCTCCTAGAATTTATTTTTTTGACAAAAGTCTCAGTTTTGCATAAAGAAGCCTGTCGGCATACACACAAGTTCTCCGGTAAACTCTTCGGCCACATCTGGCATAGTCTTCTTCCATATCTTCATATAGCATGTCTAAAAAGAAGAAGCAATGTCCACAGTCCTCTTCATTTTTCAACAATTCTGCAACAATAACTTCCTTTTATCAATCATAATGACATAACTGAACTGACCACAATGGATGTGCAAAAATATTTGTATGTGTTTATCGGCTCGTGTATTGGACAGTGGATATAGCACAACAAATAACAAACCCTAAATCAATTGGGGATTGGGCAGTGGGTGAGCTCCGAGCTGCTACCTCAAATCAGGCGACCACCCGGAGTGTTGGAGAACCTGGGTGCGCACTAGGTGTCTGCGTGGCGGGCGGTTTCTTGCTCGGAGCTCCGGGCGCCGGGGGCAAGGACGCAGCCCGCATGGGGCGCGGACGCACGGTGGGTGCGGCTGGCTAGACGAAGGAGCAGGAGATACGAGGAGGCTCCTGTGCTTCCGGGGTCACGGGGAGCGGCGAGCCAGGTGGGGACGGAGGCGGCCGGGCGTGGTGGACGGAAACCGTGTGGAGGCTCGATCTGGTATAGAGGTGGCTGCACCCATCATATGCGTGCGTTCTGCTAGTTGGGTCAAGTGTTATCGGGCTTTTTTTGTGTGGCCCATCTCTTATTGTATATGTATACAGGCTGGACCAAAATTCCAGGGTGGGCCGCGGCCCACCCTGTCCACCCTGTAGCTTCGCCCCTGACGGGGATCCATAGCCCCGCTCCACAACCGGAGGACCATAATCGGGACCTCGATCACGGATTCGAAGAGGATCCGGACATATTTGTAGAGCTCAAGGAGGGAGTCTTCTACCAGGCGAGCTATGACGGCACAGAAGTGGCCATCATGGGCGATTATCCCGGTCTCTTTCCTGCCTCATATGTAAGTAGTCAGGAGACGTTTCCTCCAAAAGAGCTTCCTCATTATGCCTCGCCCACCGCACTATCTCGTGCTCCAAAGGGGAGGCGCTCGGCGCGCCATGCCGCACCAGAGGTGTCTCATAAGAGAGCGGCGCATGCGCCGGGCGGGTTTTCGAAGAGGAAGGCAAATGACAACTCGGCCGAGCCTTCATCAAAGAGGTATGGCTTTAAATATGCCCCATGGCAGTCACATCGAACCGTGGCATTGTCTGCTGTGTTTTGTCAGGAAGAGTGTTCGCCGGACTATGTCCGGGGATCCTGCCGGTCGCCTCCACCAATCAGGTTCCAGACCGTGCCTCTAGGGCGGGAGCAGACACGGGAGTGACGCCGGATTGTCCTCCTTCAGAGGATCCGGATAATGTATCCGTCACGAACTCTGAAGTAGAGAGCGCCATGAATCATCGGCGCCGGAGGGCTGCTCTTCACGACCCCAGCTTTGCTAAAGAGGCGTTCAATGCCTTCAGCTCGGCTGATGTGTACATCCGAGCTGCTCGGGATGGGCTTGCCAGAGCCACTGACCAGCATTTAAAAGATATGCGGGTAAGTACGCAGTGTTCAGATCTGGTAATCATATACCAGTAACCCCCGAGACTTGAAGCAGTTGAAACAACTGATTTAAGGATCATTGTATAATCAGGCACTCACGGAGAAGAACAACATGTTGTCTCATGAGCTGGAAAAGTGTCGGACCTAGCTAGCTGTTGTTACCGTCGAACTAGAGAAATCCAAGGAGGCATCGCATGGTAATGTTCCCCTCCATCCAGAAAAATATAATCATATACCAGTAATGTTAATACTGTTGTATTTCCCATGGCAGGATCGTTAGATCAACTGAAAGAGCAATTGAAGGTCGCGCAGGCGGGTAAACAACAGGCCGAAAAGCAACTGGCCGCTGGTGAACGTGTGTTGACACGGACCAGGGCTGATAAGAACAAGATGCAGGATTCCAACACCCAGCTGGGCGAAGAGCTAAAAGACGTGCGAGCCCAGCTAGTGGACACCGTAAAGGAGAACAGGAGGCTACGAGGTGGCATATTCAGTATGCTTTTGAACTTACCTTCGTGTAGTGAAATAAAGAAATGAGTTAACAGATTTATGTCTGCAGGTATGTTGACTGGCCGTCCCGAAGAGGAAATGTCCGGATCTCAAGGCGATCTGCTGCAAGAGCTGTCCCAAGTGCACGATCGAGCTCGGAAAGCAATGCGGAGCATTGCCAAGGCTTTATGGCCATCCGCATCCCCTCCAGGAAGTATGGAGGATCTTGTGAAGCTATTCAAGGGAGCTTGGTGCCGCTTTGGATTATGGAAGATATCGGCTTGCCGGGAAGGTGCACGAGAGGCCTGGGCCATGGTGAAAATGCAGCACACCAAACTTGATCCGAATCATATGGCCCGGGTCGGGCCTTGGGGGTCAGATGGACAAGAAATTCTAGTAAGCTTGGTATATGACCAAGTAAAGATAGCCACCAAGTTTTCACAACAGGATTGTAAGCTAGGCAGCCTGTTAGACGATATAGAGGAAGAAGTTTTTGAGTCCCAGTGACTATGTACTTCAATTGACAAATTTGTCCCTAGCCGAATTGTAAAACGATTGTCATGGCAGACCTTTTCTCTTCAACCTCCGGACCCGAAGGTGCGGAGTGTTTCTGAATACCGGACCGATAATAAATACCGGGGCATGCGTGGAAACCAGGCGTAGGGGTCATAGTTGCTTGAACAGACAAGTTGTATTCGGCTAGCTATGTTATATTACTTATTGATTGTAAGAAACATCTTCTAGAGAGAATAGTTCCGTTAAGGGTTCCTTTCCCTGGGTGAACATGTGTGAGTATGCATGCCCAAACTGTGATTCGAAAAATCGCAGCATACATAATATCTGGGGGTTCATAGTGCAACGAGTGTAAAACGTCTTTAGTTCGCCGACCGATTATTCCCTTAAGAACGCTAGCTTTTGGCATCACCCAGTCTGAGGTACAAGTCCGGATGACCCGGCTGTAACAATCGCAAAGGTGCTCCCTTTATGCCCTAGCCACTACAAAAAAAAGACACATCCGTGACATTTTGGGCCGAACGAATTTTTTTCTGTCATACTGATGACACTTCTATGACGATAATTGTGACAAAACCCGGTATCATCATAGATGTGGTGGGCTCCTACTTCTATGACAAAAAATCATGACATAAAATGGGCTTTTCGTCTTGGGCGGGCCGGAGACGCAACTGCATGACATTCTTTGGGCCGTCCATGACGGAAAAAACCGTGGTAGAAGTGAGGGCGCGGAAAATATCAGGGAGTTTCCGGTACGGTGGGTGGTCGGGGCCGAGCGATGCACGTTTCTCTCATACACGTATGCGCGTGTGTGCGACGCGTTGCGCTCTAGCTGAACCCGAGCAAGGCGTTCGCCTACTGAACCCGAGCGATTGCACTGCAGGCTACGCGTTACTGAACCCGAGCGATTGATCGATGGCTGTTAACTGAACCCGATCGAGCGATTCCTTCGTTCGCTACTGCTGCTAACTGAAGCCGATCGAACTTGCTGCCTCCTTCCCTTGATGAACAGTGAGCGTTGTTGGGGGGGGGTGTTGGATGAACAGTTCCTGGTGGGGGGGTTGGATGAACAGAACCCCGTGTTGCCGCTGGATGAACAGGACCCCGATCGATCGAGCCGGTTGGGCGTGGATGAACAGGACCCCGTGGAGGGCTGGATGAACAGGACCCTATGGAGGGCTGGTTGAACAGTAGCCGGTGGAGGGCTGGATGAACAGCAGCCCGTGGAGGGGTGGTTGAACAGGACCCCGTGGAGAGGGCTGGTTGAACAGTAGCCGGTGGAGGAGCGCGCGGTGGAGGCTGGATGAACAGTAGCCCGTGGATGAAGAGTCGCAGGTGGAGGCTGGAGGAGGCCGACGGTGGATGAACAGTAGCCCGTGGAGGCTGGAGGAGGTCGACGGTGGAGATGAACAGTATCTCGTGGAGTCCCGTTTTGCGGTACGCCACACCCCTCCCGATGAACAGGACCCCCGTTTCGACCGTAGCGCTCCAACACAAGTCCGTTTCCTCCGTTTTGCGGTACGCCACACCCCTCCTGATCAACAGGACCCCGTTTCGACCATAGGAGGTCCGTTTCCTCCGTTTTGCGGTACGCCAGACCCCTCCCGATGAACAGGATCCCGTTTCCACCATGGCCGGTCGAACACAAGGCCGTTTCCTCCGTTCTGCGGTACGCCAAGCCTAATTTCCATCGCCTGTTCCGTCCAAGCCGGTTGGCTCCTGATGAACAGCACTCGTTCCGTTGCCTCCCGATGAACACGACGCATTCCGTTGCCTCCCCATGAACACGACGACGACGCAGTTTCTCCGTTCCGACCCAGCCACAACCATGTACACGAGCCCTGGCCGTACATATGCGCGAGTAGGCGTTCAGACCCTGCCCGTATGTACGTACGTAGCCGTATTTACTTTCTTGCACCCTGGCCGGTGTACGTACGTGTACATGCTACGTGCGCGCCTCTACTACCACACGTGCGCGCCTCTACATCGACCAGTATGTACGTACATGTTCGCGACCAGAATGACAACGCTACATACTCTTCGACCGGGTGGGTCCCGACTGTCAGGCACTTCCTTGCGTGCGAAGATGTAGCTGGTGGGTCCCAGCAGTCAGGGGGGCGAATCATTTTTTTTGTCCGTAATATGGACGCACTTCCTTGCGTGCGAAGATGTAGCTGGTGGGTCCCAGCAGTCAGGGGGAGAAAACATTGTTTTTAGGGTAAAAAGGATGCAGTTGCATGCATGCGTCCATGGGCGTGGTGCGTCCTCACTGTCAGCCTCTCATGTACAGTCATCTTCCGATGACTCTCGGTTGTTGACCATGTTGACCACACCCTGCCGAGCGCACCAAGACCGGTGGACGACGGTGAGGCCCTAGACTGGAATGACCCGAAGATGGGGAAGACGCGGCAGTGGAGTTGCAGATGGAGAGGAGTGGGAAACTTGACTGGTTCGGGTGCGCGGCAGCACTGCCGCCCACGGGAGACATGAGCAAGAACAGAGGTTGAAGAAGGAGCACGACTGTTGGATTAACATCCAATGGTCCAGCTGCTAGAATCATTTGTTGATTAAGTTGACAAATCCCTGCGTACACGTCTGCTTAGTAGGCCCACAAGTCAGCCACCAAATCTGCCGGGTCCCAGCTGTCATCGGGAGGAATGGTTTTTTCGCATAACAAGGAGGCACTTCCTTCCGTGCGAAGATACAACCGGTGGGTCCCAGCTGTCAGGGGGGAGGAAACAGCTTAATAAGGAGGAACTTTTCTTGCATGCGACCATGGACCTCGTGGGTCCCAGCCGTCAGGCTCTCCACATACAGTCCTCTTCCGATGACTCTCGTATGTTGACCACGCCACGCCGAGCGCATCGAGGCGGTGGACGATGGCAAGGCCACAGACTGGAACGACCCGGAGATGGGGAAGACGTGGCAGTGGAGTCGCAGACGGAGAGGAGTGGGAAACTTGACTGGTTCGGGTGGGGGTGGGCCTACACTCGGCAGAGAATAACAGGAGGTGTGGAGTGGAGGGATGGCCTGGCCGTTGGCGGGGTAGCGTTTCGCTGAGGCGCGCAAAACAACGTCGCTGGATGCCTGGAGCAGGCGGTCCCGGCAGCGTTGGGGGAAGAAGATGAGAGATTGAAGACGAATGTCGGCCGTTGGATGTAAATCCAACGCCTTCTTAGGCTTCGACCTACTGGCCCACATGTCAGCCAGTCCATTTGTTTTTTTAGTCCATTTGGTGGGCTAGGTGAAACAATGATGTAGCATCTATGTAGCCCGTTTATATATATGGTAGAATTTAAAGCCCATTTGCATTTTTCTCGAAATCCGTGGACTTGCTGGGCTGGGTGAAAATATCATGTTGGGCTGGACGGAGAAATGTTATAAAAACATAAACACATGATTGCACGTCTATTACTGCATTGGTCAATAAAATCTTTGCAAGCTTATGTACGCAATCACTAGGAGTTAACTTGCCAAGTTATATATAAACAATTATTATTATTATTATTTTGTAAGAACTTTCAACTTACGAAATAAAATATCATTCTAATTTGATGAGTTAATAGTACATGGGGTATTATTATTTTTTAGGCTAGGCGTGGGACAGTTGAGTTGGTTCTAGGGAAAAGTACTGGGAGAAAACTCAGTTTACATCGAAAAAGAAAGTGGGAGAAAATTCGGATATAGGATTAATGAAAATGAAAAATAAAGGAAGTGGGAAGGTCTATAAAATGGTTGGACGAACGACAGGTTTAACGGAACCTTATGTTGTTTATATTATATATATATGTAATAAAATAATATATAAATATAGGTTCAGTTTTGCATTCGTATAGAAAACATAGGTTCAGTTTTGCATTCTTATAGAAAAATAGAACTGAGCTGTGCCTCGTCTTGAAAAAACAAACATAACTTGGGCTGCTGATGTCATAGATAAGCTAGGTTGGGAGGCCCAGAGGCCGTTTGATACCTGCTGGATGCAAAAAATGTTGAAACATGTCGTGGGCTGCCCATGTTAAACAAGAAAACCTAGGCCATGGACCTGGTGGGCCCGGGACTGTCAGCCTCTCGACGAACAGTTGTCTCCCGATTCCTCTTGTTTTGCTTACCATGTTGGGAACGACAGACGGCGGCGCCACGGCGAGAGCACCAAGGCGGAGGACGACGTCGAGACCTCGGACCGAACGAACCGGAGCGGGGGAAGACGCGGGCGGAGGGGAGTATGAGGGTTGACTTGTTCGGGTGCAGGGTGGGCCAGTGGAGCCGCCGCCGCCAGACAATGTGTGGGAGTAGAGGGATGGCCTGGCCAACGCCATAGGCTATGATGGCTAGCCGTTGTATAGGAAGAGGACGAAAGATTGAACAAAATAAAGAAATACAAATGGATAGGTGGTTGGTCCCATATGTCTGTGTACGAGACCTGCTGGGTCCACCTGAGAAGGGGAATATGTTGGGAGGAAGGAGAATCAAAGCACGGCAGCCGAGTGAACTAGTTTTTTTAACGGACAAGTGAACTAGTTACATACATAAGCAAATAGCCACTAAAAAAAGCAAACAGGTTAATGGGTTCTTAAAAGAAATATTTCGGACAAAACAGATAATTACGACACATAGGCTAATGCATGAAACACTCAGATGATAAAGGTGCTTATAAACAGATAAAGTACAACATCTAGACCTTCCTGGCATGCTTGATCATGATGTTGCGGCTGTCCGTGTACTCGTCGGTTACGGGAAGCAGACACGCCCTCATGTCCAAGATCCGCCTGTACATGTCGTAGCATGCGTATGCGTCCTTGGCCGCGTAGGTTATGTAGGCTAGATTCAGAGGTACCTCCCACGTGTTCAGGTCCTTGGTATCGTTGTCTTCTTTCATGTTGGCGTATCAGGGGTCGATGATGGTCTCGGCGAGGTCAACCACAGAGTCCTTCTCCTGCCCGTTGCCGATGATCTTGTATTGCTTCTGGATGTCGACAAGCTTGTTGCACCAGATGGCTGAATCGTCACGTTCTTCCTTCTCTCCACCGTAGCGAAGGTGCAGTCGGCGCTGCCGATGAAACGGGTGAATGCTCCAGAACCTCTGATGGCCCTACAGTAGTGGTAGATGAGAACCTCATCCCACACACATACCTGGGCGAGGGTGATCCGCTAGTCCCTGTCAGGAGACGAATGGATGGGCACAAGGTCTACTCCTGCGACCTTGTGCTTTCTCGTCCTGTAGGTACTGCTTGAACTCGGCGAGGCAGAGCTTCACCGAGTCCGGATCGTTGGTGTACATCACATTCAACTTGGTGCAGCCATAGGACTGAACGGCGAACTCAAAGGGGAACTCCTTGCTGAAGTCCATATCCAGCAGACTCACCCCTCGGATCGCCATTGGAGTCTCTTCAAGTGAACGAGTGGGTAGGCGGCGACAACAGTTTGTTTTTCAGCTCTTGGGGAACTGGATTCAACAATAAACTGAGTGTGTACATGCGACAACAGTTACTACCCCTCCCTCGCCCGCTGCATGCCCGGCAGAAGATGCACCCTCGGCGCATTCAAACGCCTCCATTAAGAAACCTACTTCGGCCACACGTCGGTTCACGAGTGGGTCTGTATTGGTACTGTAATAACAAGAGTTAGTGGTCACTTTACTTAAATTTAATTAGTTTTAATAGAAATTTATACTTAAAACAAGAAATGCATTGGCTCGTTCTATCAGTGCCACAGGATCAACATGCACAACAATTAGAATTATTATTCTCAGGACGCACACGATCAGCACATTTGTCGCACTTTCACACAGATAATACTACCAAGTTTGGACTGTTTGTTATGGTTGTTGTCCTCTGCATCATCATGCCGTGTTTCCCAGCTTGCAAGATTCATAACCAACAAATAAGATCCAAATAATAAGTACAACAAAGATGCCTACACATCTCATTGATTCCCAGCTTGCAAGATTCATAACCAACAAATAAGATTCAAATAATAAGTACAACAAATATGCCTACACATCTCATTGATTCCTAGCTTGCAAGATTCAGAACCAACCCATTAGAGCCTTTTGATAAAGTGAATATCGGGATTAAATCCATCTTGGCTAGCCGTGTCATACAATCGAAGAACCTGGCGAATGCTCTTGACCGTCACAACATCTGTAGTTGAGTATTCCTATTTGCACAACACAAACAAGAAGAGCATGATTACTATAATAGTGGCACTCCTTGAACTCAACCTGCAGCTCCACTAGGATGAGGCCTGCCTGGAGTTCCATGATTCAATTCATGCGCCTTTTTCTATAGTTCACCTGAAATGAAGCAAAGATTGCATCATTCAGCTAGCAAGAAGTACTTGCTCTCGTGAGCTGGCAGGTTCTTCTTTAGTAGTTGCACTAAAATTGAGGAACATTAAGGTTGGTTGTCCGGCTCATGTAAGGTGCAACTATAATTTGCTTATCCTTTTGTGCAGTTCCACTAAAATAAAGTGCCATTGTGGTGACAGTGACGGCTCATCTTGCAAAGGCTAATAAAATGTTGCACGAGATTACCAGCAGAACTTGACGGAGATTTTGGAAACTCCAATCACCATTTTGTGCAGTTCCACCAAAATTGAGAGATGTTGCCCACGTGACATTTTAGTTGAACTGCACAAGACACTCATTCCAAAAAAAAGGTGTTTTGTGCAGTTCACCAAAAGGTCACAATAGCAATAAGGTGAAATGGATATCCCTATCTGCACAAAAAGATAGAAAGTAAACAGTTGCTGGTCAATAAGAATATACGAAACATACACGAAATGAAAAGAAGCATCTTAATTATGTTCATGGCAATCACGCAAGGACAGAGAAATTTTAAAACGTCAGCAATGCTTCATGTTACCGAAAGCATTACGATCAACATGACATTCGTCAAATATGGGATTACTTTAATGGTGGCATTGCTTGTTTACCAGATACAGTAAATCAACAACAGCTAAGGAGTTGGTTTAAGGGCATGGGACCGTGGGGACACCAGGACAGTCGGCAGCGTAAAGGAGCAACTTACTTATCATACTGGGGAAAACAGCAGGAGTACCATTTGTAACACAGTTCAATTGCATCTTATCACTGGAGGCATTAGATTAACAATAACACTGGTTAGACATATCCCTAAGGTAATAGTGTGATTGCTTCATTTTACATGCGCCCTTACATTAACAACAGCAAAAGGTTGGTATAAGGACATGCGACAGTGGACGCATCAGCACAATGTACCTACAAGGAGGCATAAAGTGGTGATGCCGAGTTTGTTCATGCTATGTGAGGGCAGCAAATCTAATCCTGGAGACCTTTTACTATGTGAGGGCGGCAAATCTAATCCTGGAGACCTTTTACTATGTGAGGGCAGCAAATCTAATCCTGGAGACCTTTTACTATGTGAGGGCAGCAAATCTAATCCTGGAGACCTTTTACTACGTGAGGGCAGCAAATCTAATCCTGAGACCTTTTACTATGTGAGGGCAGCAATTCTAATCCTGAAGACCTTGTACCATGTGAGGGCAACAAATCTAATCTGGACATACTCTGTTGACTTGTCCACCAGCCGCCACTTTCTATCCTTTTTTCAACCAATAATAAATATGTTCCTTATCCAGTTTGTACTGCGTTTTCCCATTATTTCCCTTTTCAACCAAGAGACCGGTTGGGTATCCGGTCTCTACTACTTTCACCATATTATTTCCTCTTTGAATCAAGTCCTAGATTCATGCTACAACTTTCCCCCCTTTCTTCGTTGTTTGAACAAAGTCCTAGATTCGAATGCATGAAGTAGCTTTACCTCTAATAATACTAAAAATTTAGGTGGCTTTGGAAGAGCAGATGGGAGTAGAAAAAGATGCACATGCAGACACGTGGGGAGCTGGGGCAGTAGAGCAAGGCTGCTTTCGAAGAACTTATACCTGAGGGTCGTCGGGATGTCGGCGGCGGCAGGTCGGATCTGCGCACAATACGGTAGGGAGGAAGAAGGGTCGGAGGACCTCCCGAGACGGCGTTGTGTGAGAGAGAACGGCACGAGCAGAGGATCGGGCCCCTCCGGCAGCTGTGGGTTTCCTCCCTCGCCGGCGATGACCGCGTGAACGATGCACCTAGTCCTCTACACACACCAGCCGAAGGGATCCGGCCGGATCTGTGACCAGTGGTGAGCAGAGACAAAATATAGGTGAGTGATTATCTTGTTTATATTTGGAGAGGATGAGAGAATGAAGAGAGCAACCCTAGTAAAGCAAGCGCTCAGGCCCCTGCATACATATATAGGTGAGTGATTATCTTTTTCTCTGCACAACAAGCGTTTCAATTTGTGTACGTGGCATTAAAGAAAAGAAACTCTCTATTTAAGGTGACTAACTGTACGACTCCTACTTACTGCTACTAGTAGTAGTATTGTTCACTTGTGCTCCCCGACCCTCCATTCATTGAACAACCCCACGGGTGAATAAACATACAATACTAGTATTTATATAGAACGAACAAGCTCGAACTATTTTCGCGTAGTTAAAAGTTGAGGGCGGGGCTTTTCCCGGACAGTACGCGCGACAGTTTTCGCCTAGGCGGTTTGACAGAGAGGCGAGGAGGGTGAGGGAGTAGCGGATTCAACTTACTTACTGCTGGAAAGGTCGGGCTGTGCGATTTGACGGCACGTTACTGCTGGAAAGACTTGTGATATGACTACTCACTATAGTCATGAATTACTGGCGGTACGACCGGGGTGATGCCCCCCTTCCGTTCCGCACTCTAATCTAGTGCATGACACGTATTACATCGACCCGGATGCAGGATGCTGCTGGCTCTCCCACATGTCGGCGAAGTAGTATGTAGTAGTAAGAAGGAGCAAAGAATCATGCGGTATAAGTCTTTCTAGAGATTCCAACAAGTGACTACATACGGAGCAAAATGAGTGAATCTACACTCTAAAATATGTCTACATACATCTGTATGTTGTAGTCAAGTTGAAATGTCTAAAAAGACTTATATTTAGGAACAGAGGGAGTAGTAGTACTACTACTCATGTCGGGGGAGTGCGAACCACGGCAGCCTAGTGAATCAGCAGTAGAAAACAATGTGCTGATATGGCCATAAAAAACAATGTGCCACGGTCCAGACTGTAGCATGTACAGTACTACTCCTCTTTGTTTGGATCCCTGAGTTAGAGCTAGTTTGGGTTGAAATAGCCTCAAATTATCCAAACAGGAGGGGTTAGTTTGAGCTAGCTTGCTGTAACCCAGCTAAAAAAATAGCCCGGTGAAGAGGTTCTAATTGGGTTAGTTCTCCTCGGGCCCACTAAAAGAGAACTAAAAAAATCTCCCCTGCCTGCACCAGATCGCTCCCTCCGCCCCCTTGTGGGTGTCAAAACCGGCGGATCTCGGGTAGGGGCCCCGAACTGTGCGTCTAAGGTCAATGGTAACAGGAGACAGGGGACACGATGTTTACCCAGGTTCGGGCCCTCTCTATGGAGGTAATACCCTACTTCCTGCTTGATTGATCTTGATGAATATGAGTATTACAAGAGTTGATCTACCACGAGATCGTAATGGCTAAATCCTAGAAGTCTAGCCTATATGATTATGATTGTCCCTATGGACTAAACCCTCCAGTTTATATAGACACTGGAGGGGACTAGGGTTGTACAAAGTCGGTTACAGAGAAAGGAATCTTCATAACTGGACGCCGAGCTTGCCTTCCACGCCAAGGAGAGTCCCATCCAGACACGGGTGAGAGTCTTCAGTCTTGTATCTTCACAGCCCATCAGTCCGGCCCATGTCCAATAGGCCGGACGCCCGAGGACCCCTTAGTCTAGGACTCCCTCAGTAGCCCCTGAACCAGGCTTCAATGACGAGGTGTCCGGCGCGCAGATTGTCTTCGGCATTGCAAGCCGGGTTCCTCCTCCGAATACTCCAAAACAGCCTTCGAACACAAAGAACGTGTCTGGCTCTGCAAAGCAAGTACCACACACCACTGCAGAGAGTATAATATTTCACGAGTCCAATCTACTGACAACTTTTTGTAGCGAGATGCCACGTCACCACCCGGTCATTATTTCGAATCGTTTTTCGGCCTGCCGCTCCACGTTTTTAGATGCGGTTCCATTGGCATGTCTTGTCAAAGCAGAGATCGTGTCCCCTTATTGCGGGATTCTCATCAATACGAGCATGGGTAATCCAACCGCACTGTCTGCGCGGCCCTTGGGAAACAGGCGAGTTTTAAGGCGAGTGGGGAGGCGCTTGATATTCGCTGCCTTTATAAAGGGATAAGGATCCACCCCCTTTCACCCACGCCTTCTCACTCTCAGCCCACCCATTCTCGAGCTCCAGCACCCAAGTCCTCATCTCTTCCGCCTCAAGAAAGCACTCCGATCATGTCCGGATCCAGAGCGCAGGGCAAGTGGATGGTCTCCTCTGTCAAGGAGAAGGACATCACCCAACTCCGGGAGGCCGGATATTTGGCGAAGGAGGTCGCCCACCGGCTTCCGACCGAGGGATAGATTGTCCCTACCCCGGAGCCTCATGAGAGGGTTGTGTTCATCCCCGACTTCATCCGCGGGCTGGGATTTCCACTCCACCCATTCATCTGCGGACTTATGTTCTACTATGGGGTGGATTTCCACGATCTGGCCCCCAAATCCTTCCTCAACATCTCGGCATTTATTGTCGTGTGCGAGGCCTTCCTCCGCATCTCACCCCACTTTGGATTGTGGCTGAAGATCTTCAATGTGAAGCCGAAGGTGGTGGACGGCCAACACGCAGAGTGTGGAGGCGCCATGGTGAGCAAGATGCCCAACGTTGTATGGCCCAAAGGCACTTTCGTGGAGACTGTCAAGGGGTGGCAAAACACAGTGGTTCTATGTCACAGAGCCCCGTGACACCACCTGGGCCGAGGCTCCCGAGTTCAGGTCCGGGGCCCTAATGTGGCTCACCTCATGGCTAGAGAAGGGCCTAGATTGGGCCTCGTCGGACGAGCTGACAGCGCTGTAGACGCGCATAAAGAGCATGGTCGACAAGAACATCAAGCTTGTCAATGTGATCCAGGTGATGCTCTTTCGCCGGATCCTTCCATACCAAAGCCGGACCTGCAATTTGTGTGAATTCGATCCGGCCAAGCACCAGACCCTGCAACACTTCTTCGGCGTTATGCACGAAGGTATTTGGAAGGTGCTCTTCAAGGCCGACAAGACATGGCCGAAGGAGACCGAAGACCGTGGGTACAACCTGACCCACCTTGCCAGTCCGGTAAGTTTTCCCATGTTTTCAAGGTGTATCCTTTACTCACACACTCAAGGGGCATGTCTAAGCTTCTCCGTCTTTACTTTTTCAGGGCTGGACGAAGAAGACGGAGCTGATCAAGAGTCCGGCTCCGCTGCCCGAAGACCCAGCAATTCATCTTCTGACGAAGATGCTAGTTCCGGCGCCCTACCAGACGCCGGAGAAGAAGGCCAAGGGGGCCAAAGGTGGCCTCCGTCACAAGGGCACTTCGGACATGACGTCCGAAGACGCCGATACCCAGTCCTCACCCACCACCGACGATGAGGAGGAGGAGGAGGAAGAAAGCAACTCCCCCCTGAGGGGGGAAGGAAGAAAAGGGAGGACTCCACACATCTGGGGGCCGAAGCGTCCAAGAGGGGGAGGGCCTCCCCTGCGGACGATACCGCGCCAGACACCGACAGCAGCTCGGAGTGGCGCCCCAGGGATAAGCCCCCAGCCGGATCGTAAGTATTCGGAGGCTCTAACGCACTTATATGTCCGACTCCTTTATTCTGCAAGTCTAGTGCGTTGAATCACGTGCTGCAGTCCTGCCCATGACAGCTCCCAGCGATCCTCATCGAGGGGTTCGCTAGATCCAAAGGCTATGGACAGCGATTCGCTGCCGACAGCCACCTCTCCCAAGGCCACGGACGACGCCGAGGCGGTGTCCCGAAGGACCTTCATGGGCCAGGGAGAGATGCAGAGGGCCATTAGGATGGCGCCGGAGGGCGAAACCTCGGCTGCCGGACACCTGGGGGAGCAAGTCCCCCTAGAGGCTAGCAATGGGGGCCATGTCTAGTGCGGCCCCTAGCCGAATACTATTCCGAAGACCCGTACGGCTTCGGAATCAAGCAGGCAGCCTCCTTTGAAAGAAGGAGGTGCACCTATCCCACCGGTGCCCTCTGTCCATCCAGAGGCACCGGATACTTTAATGGAAGCGCTGCGAGGCGCTTCCATCTTGGAAGAACACCGCACCCTCATGGGTACGGTGCTTGAGAGGGTTCAGTCTGTTAAGAGCGGGCTGACCGAGGCCTGCACCCACCTTCTAGCAGGCTTTGAGGTAGGTGACGCAATTATGTAAAAAGAAAGTCACAGTATAGACAATAGCCCCCTGAGACTCTGTCCGGTGTTTGGAAAGAAGAGCTGAACAGAGGATCAAATAGTTTTTGCAGGAGACTAACCATATATGTCTATGTGAATAAGCATGCGTCGCTGCTGGCTGCGACCTCTCATGCTGCCGAAGTCTCCGGACTGAAGCAGAGGTTGGGGCGGGCCGAGGAGGAGCTCGGCCAAGCAAGGAAGTAGCTAGCGGATAAGCAAGGTATGTAATGACCTGCTGTATATTCAGAAGGGATAAATGATTTGTGTTTGACTAAAGTGCCATGACATTTGTTAGGAGCGGCGACTGAGGTAGAGATCCTCAAGAAGGCACTGGCCGAGGCCGAGGCCGAGGAGAGAGCTGCCAAGGAACAAGCCGCCCGCGAAAAGCATGAGGCTAGGGTCGGTGAGGTCCAGAAAGAGCTCCAGGACGCCGTGAAGAAATGCGAGTCCTTGGAGCGCGATATTGCGGATCAAGAGACCGAACTCGCCAAGGCTCGCCAAAGCGCACAAGATGCCCGGGTTGAAGCCCAGGGCGCTCTCTAGGAGATTCAAGAGGCCAAGAAGATTGCGGCGGGTAAGGCCTTCATTATGCAGAGCAAATATGTGAAGAAGAGGTATCTCTTACTAACCCAGAATTGGAGTTCTCCAGGAGCGTTTGTGGATTTGCCGCGCAGTGTAGCCGACGCTGCAGAGTTCTTCCGAGCCGAAGAGGGGAGCTCGACGGAGAAGCTGTTCTGGTCGCAATACCTTGCGCCAGAACATCCGGTGCCCTTTAGCGACCAGCTAAAACAGCTAGTCGAACTGCATAGGGTGGCCGAACTAGCCATGAAGGATTTAATAATCTGGCTATGGCCTGCCGAAGCTATACCCAGCAGCTACTTCGGGCTCGTGAAGCGGCTGGTCAATGCCTGCCCCCGGCTTGACATCATCAAGCGGTCGGTCTGCATCGAGGGTGCGCGGATGGCCTTCGCCCGCGTCAAGGTGCAGTGGGCGAAGATGAACACCGTCAAGCTCGCGAGCGAGGGGCCGCCCGCTGGCAAGGAGCACCGCACACCCGAGCGGTATTTTGATGATGTTCTGGAGGGATCCCGCATTGTAGCGGAGCAATATGCTAAGGACGTTATTTTTGAATGAAATACTTTCATGTTATCCTGTCCTGTATGGTGGAACAAAGCTGTTGTGTAATATAATGCTTGTTATTATTAAAATTTTACCTCCTGTGCGGCCGTTTTTATTAAATCTGAGAGTTGGCCAGTCGTCGGTTTCAGCCGCCACGTAGGTAGTACGGGGGTGTTCGGGATGGAATCTAAACACGCTTGATCCAAAAATTTGCTCCTTGAAGGAGGTGTTTAGCGCAACGAACCAGGCAATCGGACTATGTGGCTTTATCACCCTCACTTAGCCATAGGAGTTTGACAATAAAAATGTAGGCGCAGCCCCTAGTTAGCATTTAATCCGGACTAGGGTGCTGTAAACACCTGATCGGACTGAGGCCGATCCGTCGCGTGATGCGGAAAAAATCGTAAAAGATTTGTAACCTCCGAACAGCTGACCGGCTCATGCCGCATCATGACAGTCAGTTTTCGGCTTTCTCTACTGAGGTGCTCATATGGATAAACCAGGACACAATCGCAGTAGTTCTCCCTTTACTACCCTAGCCGATAGAGCGGAACGTAAGGTAGTAAGCACAGGAGCCGGGCAACCCAACTATTGACCAAAGACATGATTCAGAGCCAATGCATATAATGCTAAATTCGGGGCGCCGAACTGTACTGTAAAAGTGTTCGGACTTTGTTGCCATAGTATGGAGCGTAGTGAAGCCCCTGGCCAATTAAAGCGTACCAAAGTGTACGTGTGCAATCGATAAGAATAAATAAATATAATGAGATTGTAAGCTAGTGCCACGTAAGTAGGGACGCCAATAGTTCTCGTTGTAATTTGATTGATACGTCAAAACGTATTTGTACAGGTAGTGCGATAAGCACCCTGGCTATTTAACATGCCAAGACCAAGGGGGAGCTGCGTGCGAGTCCCAAAAATAGGTAGGACGATCATCGAAGAGAACGTCTAGAGATTCCCCCACAAGTCTGTGCCGCCTGCCGCCTTGGTGTATCCGTCCCTCGAAAGGACCGACGATCAGGTCACCTCTAGGGATCTGTGGAAAAGAAACCTAAAAAAGATATAAAAGGAAAAGTGAAAGTATGTGTGTGCGGGGAAGGTCGAAGCCGTATTGTGGACCATAGTCTGGTTATGCCTCCGTCTCTGCCCATGGTATTTTGAGTGCGTAGTTATGTGCGCATGGTACGTATGCCGCCGTTTGGTCAGGACTGAGATAGAGGCTGAATTGCTAGTCTGACTCCTGATGAGCCGGACTGTCAAGCTGCGGAATAGTCCGGACCCATTTGACAGTGTCTGGGATCTTGGCCGCTGAATTAAAATTCTGCCTTAAAAGTCCGCTCTGTACTTCCGCTGCCAGGGCCACGGTGTGTTCTTCAGTACGGAGGGAACGCTCCGTGTTTCCATTGACTGTTATGACCCCACATGGTCCGGGCATCTTGAGCTTGAGATAAGCATAGTGCAGCACTGCATTGAATCGAGCGAATGCGGTTCCTCCGAGCAGTGCGTGATAGCCACTGCGGAAGGGGGGATGCCGAAGATCAACTCTTCGCTTCGGAAGTTGTCCGGGGATCCGAAGACGACCTCCAATGTGATTGAGCCCGTGCAGCGGGCCTCTACACATGGTATAACTCCTTTAAAGGTAGTTTTTGTGGGCTTGATCCTCGATGGATCGATGCCCATTTTGCGCACTGTATCCTGATAGAGCAGGTTGAGGCTGCTGCCCCCATCCACGAGGACTCGCGTCAGGTGGAATCCATCAATTATTGGGTTGAGGGCCAGTGCGGCTGAATCGCCATGACGGATACTGGTCGGATGATCCCTACGATCGAAGGTGATCGGGCATGACAACCATGGATTAAATTTTGGGGCGACTGGCTCTATCGCATAGATGTCCCTAAGCGCGCGCTTGCACTCCCTCTTGGGGATATGGGTAGCGTATATCATGTTCACTGTTTTGACCTGAGGGGGAGACTTCTTCTGTCCCCCTGTGTTCAGTGGACGGGGCTCCTCGTCCTCTTCCTCGCTTTGTGACCCCTTCTCCTTGTTCTCGGCATTTATCTTGCCGGCCTGTTTAAAAACCCAGCAACTCCTGTTGGTGTGATTGGCTGGTTTATCGGGGGTGCCGTGTATCTGGCATGGGCGATCGAGTATGCGGTCCAAGCTGGATGAGCCCGAATTGTTCCTTTTGAACGGCTTCTTCCGCTGGCCGGACTTGGAGCCACTGAATCCGGCATTGACCGCCGTGTCGTCGGTATTATCACCGTTGCTTCAACGCTTGTGTCTGTTACGTCGGGGCTTGCCGTTGCTATTTCTGGCTTCCGAAGTGCCAGGTTCGCTTGAATTGTTATTGCTATGGGCTAGCCAGCTATCTTCGCCCGCGCAAAAGCGGGTCATAAGTGCCGTGAGGGCTGCCATGGACTTCGGCTTTTCTTGGCCGAGGTGTCGGGCGAGCCATTCGTCGCGGATGCTATGTTTAAAGGCCGCTAGGGCTTCGGCATCCGGACAGTCGACGATCTGGTTCTTTTTTGTTAAGAATCTAGTCCAAAATTTCCTGGCTGACTCTTTGGGCTGTTGAATTATGTGACTTAAGTCGTCGGCATCCGGAGGTCGGACATATGTACCTTGGAAGTTGTCAAGGAAGGCTTCTTCCAAGTCTTCCCAGCTGCCAATGGAGTTTTCGGGCAGACTGTTCAACCAGTGCCGAGCTGGTCCTTTGACTTTTAGTGGGAGGTATTTGATGGCATGGAGATCATCACCGCGGGCCATGTGAATATGGAGAAGAAAGTCATCGATCCATATCGCGGGGTCTGTTGTCCCATCATATGATTCGATGTTGACGGGTTTAAACCCTTCTGGGAATTCGTGATCCATTACCTCATCAGTGAAGCAAAGGGGGTGTGCGCCTCTATATCGGGCCACGTCGCGACGTAGCTCGGATGGAGTCCGTATGCGGTTCTCGGCCCGGGCGTGATTATGATTGTTGCGTCTGACTAGGTAGTCGTTGTCGCGTGTCGGGGCACGCCCCCGCGATCCGTAGATCAATCTGTTCTGACCTGCTCTACTGTCCAAGTCCTGCCGTAGGTCATATGTATGTCCCCGAGCTGTTTTATCTCTGCCTTTATGGTGAGGTAGTGCGGGCTGGTGTTCGGCTTGAGTTGCCGCTTTGTCCTGGCCACGTGGTGGTCGGTTAGCCGCATTGCGCGATGATGGTACGGGCTCTAGTGCCTCGTCATCGAACTGAGGTAGGAATTTGTGCTTCGGATAACTTTTGGCTGGGCGCTTGAGGCCGTATTCTTCGGCTGCCAGGACATTAATCCATCTATCGTTGAGCAGATCTTGATCAGCTTGAAGCTGCTGTTGCTTCTTTTTCAGGCTCCTTGTAGTGGCTATTAGCCGGCGCTTAAAGCGCTCCTGCTCGAGAGGTTCCTCAGGCACGATGAAATCCTCGTTGCTGAGGCTCACCTCATCCTCGGAGAGCGGAAGATAATTACTGTCCTCCGAGTCTTCGTTTACGGCCTGTTCATTAGGGCTGACTTGCCCATCTTCCCGTTGATACGTCTCCAACGTATCTATAATGTTTGATTGCTCCATGCTATATTATCTACTGTTTTGGACTTTATTGGGCTTTATTATTCACTTTTATATTACTTTTGAGACTAACCTATTAACCGGAGGCCCAGCCCAGAATTGCTGTTTTTTGCCTATTTCAGAGTTTCGCAGAAAAGGAATATCAAATGGAGTCCAAACGGAATGAAACCTTCGGGAACGTGATTTTTAGGAAGATTATGATCCAGAAGACTTGGACCCTACGTCAAGAAACAAAAGAGGAGGCCACGAGGTAGGAGGGCGCGCCCACCCCCCCAGGGCGCGCCCTCCACCCTCGTGGGCCCCCTGTTGCTCCACCGATGTACTCCTTCCTCCTATATATACCTACGTACCCCCAAACGATCAGATAAGGAGCCAAAAACCTAATTCCACCGCCGCAACCTTCTGTGCCCATGAGATCCCATATTGGGGCCTGTTCCGGAGCTCCGCCGGAGGGGGCATCCATCACGGAGGGCTTCTACATCATCATCATAGCCTCTCCGATGAAGTGTGAGTAGTTTACCTCAGACCTTCGGGTCCATAGTTAGTAGCTAGATGGCTTCTTCTCTCTTTTTGGATCTCAATACAATGTTCTCCCCCTCTCTCGTGGAGATCTATTCGATATAATCTTCTTTTTGCGGTGTGTTTGTTGAGACCGATGAATTGTGGGTTTATGATCAAGATTATCTATGAACAATATTTGAATCTTCTCTGAATTCTTTTATGTATGATTTGTTATCTTTGCAAGTCTCTTCGAATTATCAGTTTGGTTTGGCCTACTAGATTGATCTTTCTTGCAATGGGAGAAGTGCTTAGCTTTGGGTTCAATCTTGCGGTGTCCTTTCCAGTGACAGTAGGGGCAGCAAGGCACGTATTGTATTGTTGCCATCGAGGATAACAAGATGGGGTTTTTCTCATATTGCATGAATTTATCCCTCTACATCATGTCATCTTGCTTAAGGCGTTACTCTGTTTTCATGAACTTAATACTCTAGATGCATGCTGGATAGCGGTCGATGAGTGGAGTAATAGTAGTAGATGCAGGCAGGAGTCGGTCTACTTGTCTCGGACGTGATGCCTATATACATGATCATACCTAGATATTCTCATAACTATGCTCAATTCTGTCAATTGCTCAACAGTAATTCATTCACCCACCGTAAAATACTTATGCTCTTGAGAGAAGCCACTAGTGAAACCTATGACCCCCGGGTCTAGCTTTATCATATTAATCTTCCAACACTTAGTTATTTCCTTTGCTTTTTTACTTTGCTTTTATTTTACTTTGCATCTTATCATAAAAATACCAAAAATATTATCCTATCATATCTATCAGATCTCACTCTCGTAAGTGACCGTGTAGGGATTGACAACCCCTCATCGCGTTGGCTGCGAGGATTTATTTGTTTTGTGTAGGTGCGAGGGACTCGCGCGTAGCCTCCTACTGGATTGATACCTTGGTTCTCAAAAACTGAGGGAAATACTTATGCTACTTTGCTGCATCACCCTTTCCTCTTCAAGGGAAAACCAATGCACTGCTCAAGAGGTAGCACCCGTTCATCCTGTTCGGAAGTTGGCTCAACGGGGTCTTCATTGTCTTCGGCATCGTCCGGAGTATTATTTTCTCCTGTGCCGGTATTGCTGTTTTTTCTATGGCGTGATTTAGGACGGCGCTGCTGACGCCAGTGCTTTGGCTGTATCTCAAGAGGTTTATCCTCGACTGGGTCTTCTTTGTCATCGCCGTTATTCTCTTTGGGTGTATCCACCATATACACATCATACGAAGAGGTGGCCGACCAGCGTCCGGTAAACGGCGGGTTTTGGGCCTGCTCGTCTCCTGCATTGTCGTCCATACCGTCGATGTCTTCGGAGCCGTAATCGAGCATATCGGTTAAGTCCTCAACAGTGGCTATGAAGTGGGAGGTGGGTGGGAAGCGAAATTCCCCGTCATCAATCCCCAGTTCAAACTAGATACAATTCGGCTGTGAGTCCCCTGCTAAGGAGGTTTTTTTAATGAGTTCAGCACATCGCCTAAAGGTGAGTGCCGGAAGATGTCCACGGCGCTGAATTCGACAACCAGGGCCTGATCGGCCTCGACGGGTGCGGACGCGCGTGGTTCGGAACCTGTGGCCAGAGACGAATCTGAGGTTCCGGTGACATAGGTCATGCTCGAGGTTGGGTCTGTGTGCGGCTCCAGCACCGCTGAGTCTGCGTCTCCCGTGGCGGGGTTGAGCTTCCCGTCCTCGGATGGCACAGTCTGCTCCGGATCTAGGGCCGGAGCGCTTACAGGTGCTATCTCCTGGGTATGGTCCGATGACAGATTTAGGTCATTCTCATCGCGGTGGCAGGGAGCAGCTGCCGTGGGCTCGATTCCGTCGAAGATCAAGTCTCCGCGGGTATCAGCAACGTAGTTCAAGCTTCCAAACCTGACTTGATGGCCAGGGGCGTAGCTGTCGATCTGCTCTAGATGGCCAAGCGAGTTGGCCCCAGTGCGAAGCCGTCGAATACGAAGATCTGTCTGGGGAGAAAAACTTCCCCCTGGACAACATTGTTGTAGATGATTGACGGGGCCATCAAACCTCTTGAAGACGATGCATCGGAACTCTCAATGAAAGCACCAATGTCGGTGTCAAAACCGGCGGATCTCGGGTAGGGGGTCCCGAACTGTGCGTCTAAGGTTGATGGTAACACGAGACAGGGGACACGATGTTTACCCAGGTTCGGGCCCTCTCTATGGAGGTAATATCCTACTTCCTGCTTGATTGATCTTGATGAATATGAGTATTACAAGAGTTGATCTACCACGAGATCGTAATGGCTAAACCCTAGAAGTCTGGCCTATATGATTATGATTGTCCCTATGAACTAAACCCTCCGGTTTATATAGACACCGGAGGGGACTAGGGTTGTACAAAGTCGGTTACAAAGAAAGGAATCTTCATAACTGGACTCCGAGCTTGCCTTCCACGTCAAGGAGAGTCCCATCTAGACAAGGGTGAGAGTCTTCAGTCTTGTATCTTCACAGCCCATCAGTCTGGCCCATGTCCAATAGGCCGGACGCCCGAGGACCCCTTAGTCCAGGACTCCCTCACCCCCTCGCACGACTCCTCTCTCTTCCCCATCGGGCCGCCTGCCCAAGCGCTGCTCCGCCGCTCGCCCTCTCTCTCCTTCGGGCGCCCTCTCCCTCCGGCCTCCGCCGCCCTCCTCCGGCCACCCTCTCCCTCTGGCCTTCGAAGCTCGCCCCGCTCCCCCTTCACCGGTCGTTTTTCTTCCTCTGTCTTGCGCGGCGGCGGCGCATCTACCAGGGAGGTCGTGAGAGGGGTGAGTTTGTTCGTTCCTTCTCTGTCTCACAGCCATATCATTGATCTTGCTCGCTTTAGCGCTAATTCTGATTTGGAAAAGTAGATCCTGATTAAACTTGGTATAGATTTGTGGTGCACGCATGGAATTGTTTGATGCTGCTTGAGGAGGTAATAAATCTTTCTAGAGGCCCAAAGATTCAGTTCACCTTTATAGGTATTTCAGTTCCAGGCTTGCATTCTTTCTAGAGGCCCAAAGAATCAGTTCACCTTTATAGGTATTTCAGTTCCAGGCTTGCATTGTTTCTAGAGGCCCAAAGATTCAGTTCACCTTTGTAGGTATTCCAGTTTCAGGCTTGCATTCTTTCTAGAGGCCCAAAGATTCAGTTCACCTTTCTAGGTATTTCAGTTTCAGGGTTGCATTCTTTCTAGAGGCCCAAAGATTCGGTTCGCAGTCGTCGACAAGTGGCCCTGCTACCCATGCTGGTGTCGACCTCAACTCGCAAGCGCCAGCGTCGGAGCGGTTCCCGGGGCTTGGGCTATACAGAGCCTTCCTCCAGAGCGACGATGACGAGCTCCTCCCTGGGTGCGTGAGGGGCTCCGGGCTCCCTCCCTATCGTGAATGACTTCTCGATGAGTTAGCTCATGCTTTGTTTCATGGAGTGTATTTTTTTGTGAAGCTTGATTGAGGACTTGTATGTTTAAGTGGGATATCTCAATTGTATGGACAAAGTAAAATTTATCATGTTTTGCATGCTTGATTTGTAAAGATGGTTCGTTTATGTCAATTGTGAGCGGGAGGAGGCCACACAAGAGCCGGCCACACCAAATCCGGCAGGAAATAGGGTCCAAAGTAGTGAAATGATTGAGAAAGAACATTTATTATCAATCTAACCCTGCCATCCATACACCTCTTTGGTTTAGAGTTGGTTCAGGGTTAGAATCTAAGTCTAACCTCTAACTGAGTTAGAGTTCTCCTCGTCTCGGTTCATCGCCATCATACTTTCCCCATTTCTGTGTTTTAAGTATCCTGCGAATCAAAGAGGCCCTTAGACTGGTTTAGGTCCGGTAGTTTTTTATAAACGTGTTATGTCCAAAATTTAATGAAGTGCTCCGGTTTCTACAAAAATAATCCGGCTTCATGTAGTAATTCATTTATTTATTTATTCTTCTGCGGGGGGTTTGCAGGCATATGCTCCGAGTCGTGCATGCACTACGACCCAGATGCTCTATGTCCCACATGTCGGTGAAAGGGAGCACGTGGAAATAGCCTAGGAGTACATATAGGAGGATAAATGCGTGAGAAAATATGTACGGTGAAGCGTAGCTGCGGTTCGAAAAGGAGACCTAAAGTGATGACAGGTAAAGGTCCCACGCACCCAACTAGTGGTAGTACTAGACATACGACTGCTTTTTCCCTAAAAAAGAGGTACGAGTGCTCAGTACTCCTATTCTATCAACGCGAGTCCCATCTGACAACAGCGTCCGTGCTACAGCTAGCTCTTCTCCCTCGTTTCTCTCTTCTAATTCTAAACTCAGCCGAAGCCCGGTGGGCGGGGTGGGGATTTGCCGATGGTCGGTTTGCTCAACTGCGGCCCCACCTCACAGTGAAAACGTTACTACTGGAATAAAAATGCCATATACTCCTATACTATATCTACATCTACACTCTTATAAAAAACAGAGTTGGTGATGATGGTGTGCCTGCCATCCTGCAACATAGGCCGTCCGATTTATATCTGACGGATAGGAAGGAAACTATGGCAATTTTGGAAAAAGGTACCCACACACCTCTCCACATTTGCAAATAAGGCCTTCCCTCGTTCATCCTTTTCTCTCACAAGATAAACTAGTCATACAAATGCATCTTGATGTTACGTGCAACGCACGGGCATCTTGCTAGTACTAATAAAACATTAAGGCCACGAGGCTATGCAGTGCTGGTTACAGGAGGCAAGAAGAAGAGATGCATCCATCGACGACGTCCACCTCCTCGACTCAGGGCGCCGGCCCACCGAACGGCGGCTAAGTAGTAGCGGCTTTCGTGGCCAGGTCAACGTGCTTCTGAACAATGGCGTCCAAAGATTCCAGCCACTGGAAGAAGGCCAACGTCTTTCTGTCCTCGCTGGCCTTGTAGTGGCCTATGTAGACGATTTCCTTGTAGATGTGGATGTGCAGGTCGACGGTTTCTTGCATGGCGAGGCGCTGCGTGACGAGCGCGACCTCAAGGTGCACATTCTTCATCGCATCCTCCGGCACCTGCAGGGCCACCAGGGCTTGAAAGAGTTCGTCACCATGGAGGCCGATGAGGTTGGCAGGCAATGAGGAGCCTGGGCGCGCGGGCTGGATCAGTACGGCAAGGTCGTCCGCGCGCTTCTTGACGGCGTTGAACTTGCGGATGGAGTTGACCATCATGTCGTCCATGCGAGAGGCGAAGCCGGCGTCGGCGAGGGCTACGACGCTGGCGGTCGGCAGCACCGTCTGGAAACACTGCGTGGTGCGGGGCCGCACGCCGACGCCTTGGATGATTTGGCACAGCCGACTGCCGCTCGCGTCCATCGCCTCCATAGGTGCTTCTGGCTTCTGGTCACTTGGTCTTGGATTGGAGTGAGCAGTGTTGCATAGAGACTAGGAATAGATGGATTGGAGTGGTGGGGCGCCTTTATATGAGAATCCAAACTCTATTGCATTCACATCGTGCTGGCTCTATTCTGCTTCTCCAATTAATTCCCTCTGCATGTAATTTGAGGATGCATCATTGACCGTTCAACGTCTCGGGAACCGCTATCCTCTCCCTCCTTGGAATTCAAGCACCTATGGAGGCGACTACCGCTCGCGTCTATCGCGTGTCAGGAGACGTTCCCGTCGACGACGAGGTGCCTATGGTGACTTCGTAAATTTCAAGATGATAGTACTAGTATACTCAATATTGTGCACCGCGACCAAGGCGGAGAGGAAAAAGAGAGAGCTACGTATTTATTTACGGTGTAGATTCACTCATTTTGCTCCATATGTACTCCGTCTCGGTGTAGTCTAGTCACTTGTTGAAATCTCTAGAAAAGCAAATACTCCTTTCTGGTTTACAGGGCTATACTAGCAAGTAATAGTGGGCTCACATAGCAATTTTGTCTCATGCAAGAGCCTGCCTATATGCGTGCTCCTGAGAACTGAGCATAGCTCAGTTGGCAGCGCGTGGGAGGTCGCAGCCAGCCCACCAGGGTTCAAGTCTCGGCTTGAGTGTTTGGTGCTCACGAAGTTTTCTTCTATAAAAAAATTGCCAACAGGTTAGTCTAGCCCGGGTTGGTCTCGTTTATTTATATGTGTGCTCCAAGGTTCGCAACTGCCATGTTCGGGTTGCGCTTGGCTCTTCGCCTCTTCGAGAAGACAAACAATGATGTTACTACTACTGCTTCTACATATCGAATCCACTGCTGCATGTCCGTCCACCGCGAGCGGGAGGGATAGCTTGTTGTAGTACTATAAGCAAAAGCCTGTCCTCGTCTGCGAGCCACCGTGCGCATGGGCGAGGGAGAAGGCGTGTAGTAGTAAAATCAAGCTTCTCCTCATTGTACGAGTTGACGTGACATATCATAGCACTGGCCCCACATGGTTGCCTCTAAACTTGGCTGAAAGACCCGCAGTGTACAATACTCCATTTGTTGCAACCTCTAACATTTACCCCACCACAAATTAAAATATATATTCCTGTCTTGACCAGATGAGCGTGCAAACTAGAATCACCAGGATGACAGGTAGGGCCACAAGATTATTTTAATAAAAAAAGCATGGAGCCGACCCCAACGATTTTAAGCTTACAGGCACGGTACACGCTATCCTAGACTACTCTACACATGAAACTGCCACACGAGCGTCCGGGCTGCGCTTGGCTCTTCGCCTCTTCGGGAAGTCGAACAATGGTGGAGTACTACTGCAGTGGAGGAGTACTACATTATGCTTCTGGCCATCTGACACCGATTGAACTACTGCATGTCCACCGCGTGCGGGAGGGAGAGCGTGTAGCGAACGAAAGCTTCTCCTAGTCCTGCAAGCCACCACGCTCATGGGCGAGGGAGGGACGTAGCTTCATTGACTTACTGCTCCTGCCTTTGCTTCTATGACAGGTGGGCCCAACAGGTGGGTGGCCCACCTGTCATGCAGTCAAAGGCAGGTGCGGTTAAGGCGACAGGGCGTTGTAGTAATCAAACTTCTCGGTCTTGTATGAGTTGACGCGACACATCAAAGCACTGCACTCGATATATTTCAATAATTTGCATTTACTGATGCATTAATTACAATGCATGCATGCATGCTGTGACTCTCCTTTTGATACTTGCATGTGTTGATTTAATGCATCTTGAAGTAGTATGAATATGTGACGGTAAAGCTTTGTAATGCCCCAGCCCTAATAAAGCGAGAGATGGTTGTGCACGAGGAGGGCGAGATCATGCAGACGGAACATGACCCGACGATGGAGCTCTCTATGGTCTCGATGGACCTCACCTTGCTCCACTGCCCCTTGTGCCTCCGCCCCTTGAAGCCTCCAGTGTATGATGTTTGAATACACCTCCTCCGTTCGGCTGATCGAGCAAGGTGTAGGTTTCTTGATTGATGTGCTATTCGATTGATTTGTGCAGTGCAAGGGAGGGCACCTGGCCTGCGCGGACTGCCGCCTCGAGCGCCCCGGGAACCAGTGGCAGTGCCAGAAGTGCGAGCGTGGCGGTGGCTTCAATGTGCGGAACACGGCGGTGGACGCCGTCCTCTCCTCGGTGAGGGTGGAGTGCCTGCACGAAGGTTGTGGGCTCTACGTCACTTACCACAAGCTCGCCGATCACCAGAGCGTGTGTCCGCTCGCGCCCTGCAAATGCCCCGTGCCCGTCTGCGGCTACGAAGGCCCGCCGCCAGTGCTCTCCCACCACATCAGCACCGTGCATCCCATGCCCGTGCACAGGATCCAGTACGGCAAGGTGCTCCAGGTGCAAGTGCCACTGTCGAAGCCACGGCTCTTGCTGTTCGCAGAGGAGGACGACCGCGCGTTTTTCTTGGTCGGCGGCGTGCTCGACATCGGCGCGCCTATCACCGTGTCGGCCGTCTGCATCAGAGCGGGGTCGTCCCCACTGCCGCACTACGTGGCCAAGCTATGGGCGAACGGCCCGCCGGGGGAGCCCAAAGGCAGGACCGACGCCGTCAAGGTGGAAATGGAGGTGACAAGCAGCAAGGATCCCGGCGACGTCGCCGTGCACGAGCTGACCTTCTTCACAGTTCCACCCAAGCTGCTGACTGGGGCTAAGCTGGTGTCTCTCCACATTCATATTGACAAGCTCACGTCCTAAATGATTCTACAATGCCTTCTGTTTATCTTAGTAATATGCTAATATAGGGGTTAGCTTGGTCTACTTTAGCTTAAGAGATGGTGGGCTTTGGTGGCGATGCAACGATTACTTCGACATAGATCAATAGTTAAAGTAATTTCCAATAGTTGAACGAATATTTTGTGTGTGTTGGATAGTATAAAGATCCTTTGGTAAGAAGTATAATAGCTTATAAGAAGTAAGTATAACAGCTTATATGCTTGTTTGTTCAGGAAGTGTTGCATACTTGTGTGAGTTGACGCGAGACATCAAAGTAGTACTACTACTAGTAGTACTCCCTCCGATCCTAATTTCTCTGCGCATAAGGCTGGTCATAGTGGGAGTAACATAGGTAGTAACATAGATGCCACATAAGCAAAAATGATGAGGTGGCAAGTAATTAATGAGGAGAGAGGCAAATAGAGTAACATAATATGTTACCATCACATAGCGCTTTCTAATGCAAAATGAGTCTACAAAGTAATAAATGAAGACATCTAGTACTATCTCAAGGCCAAGGAGGAACGTGAAACCTATGATAGAGCCAACTGGATGGTTGAGAACACTACAATTCGTAGCTACAGATGCGTGTGTGAGAGAGGACGAGTGCGTGCGTGCACCTCTTCTCTTCCTGTACAACGTACTAAACTCAGAGTACAAGTGTATGTGGGTGGCATCAACCTAGGGAGCTAGAAATGGTGTGTGTGAGAAGTCCCGAGAGATAGGTGTAATGCGTCTGAAAAAAAGACTAGTCTATAGCTCGCCACGAGGCTATTCCTGTCGAACGCCCCAATAAGCGTAAGATATGTATCCGACGGTGCCAGTTATTGCACGTACACAGCAGTAAAAAAAGAACTAGTACCATGGCATATGCTACACCACGGCCGAGAACACGTGCCCACATTACGCCATCCGAGAATAGTGCCGCACTTCGAAACTAAACCGTCAATAAATTTTGAGCGCATCTCGTCACATTCCAAATTACTACTACTACCACGCTATATTTAATTGCAAACCTGTTCACACCGATCACAACCTACTCCCTCCGTCGTCACCTTGACCAAGGAGGAGGGGAAAATGAGAGAACTTAATGTTTATTTGCTAATTAATAGCATTGCATGCAATGAACTAACCACTGCATGTCGTGTTTGGTAGTCTCAAGTCATTAAAAGCATGCACACCCACATCTCTTATTGGTTGATATGTCAAGAAACAAGAAACGAGGTAGAAGTTAATGCACCACGCCTAAGTATTTTGGGATTATTTGGTTTCCCACTTAGGAGCGTATTAGTACTCGGTTATAAACACTACTATGCCAAGATGACTGCACATTCCTCCTCAACTCCTCATCCACAAAAACAAACAAGTCATTCAGCATCCTTCCCTTGCGTCTGCCATGGCCAGCGTGAGTTCTGGGTCGAGAGATTACCACTAGGGAGAGGCGAGCATGGAAGCGGAAGCACGAGAGATGTCCCGCCTCGCCTTGAAAGCAGCCGACATGTCCCGCCGCGCGGAAGTAGTAGCATAGAGGTCCTGCCGCACCGCCGAAGCAGCACGGAGGTCTCGCCGCGCCGTCGATGCAGCAGACTGCTCCGGCCGCGCCGCGGAATCAGCAGAGATGTCCTGCCGCACCGCGAATGCAGCAGAGATGTCCCGCCGCGCCGCGGCGGCCTGGGAAAATGTCCCGCAGGCAAGCGACGACTCTTACAGGCGCATGCATGCGATCATCCATAGCCAGATGGATCAGATCTCCAGCTGGGCGAGGTTGCAGGACGACATGAAAGCCTCGTTTGAACAAGCTACCGGTGTCATCCGGCAACTAAGGGAGGGCAATGAGAGGCTCCGGGCCAAGTGCGACCTGCTGAGGGCGAAGATCGTCCGAAGTGCAGAGCAGCAGGAGGAGACCAGTGCGTTGTTGAAGAGGACCGGCGTCATCGTCAAGAAACTTATGGACGAGAATGGCATGCTCCGCATCGAGCGCCAAAGGCTGGTGGAGGAATCCATGGATGCTCTCAAGCAGTGTCTTGAGGACACGACAGAGCTCATCGGCACTCGCCGCGGAGACTAGTTCCCGCGGCCTGCAGCAACGCATCAAGAAAGTAGAGATCAGCGAGCCAGATCGTTGTCTTCCTTCTTCTTTTGCCCTTCGGGCGTAGCCGCATGTGGCTTTTTTAATTATCTTCCTAATTATGTAAGACAATTATTATCCACTGTCGTCGTCCTTATATATTCATCAGTCTTGCTATAAGTCGCAGTAGATGCTATATAGGTCCGTCGGATCTTACATCAAGATCCGTGCAAAAATTTCTTTTCAGATTTTCTTTTTTCTCTCTTAAATCTCAGTCGAGGGAGACATAGCCACGCCATTAAACAGAGGCTCGGGCGCCATTAATGGAGACCTTGGGAGAGAGGTGGATGGCAGATGGAGGTCAAAGGGCTCTCCTCCCGATAAGCACGCGCAGGGGTCTGATCGCACGCCTCCCTACTCAAATAGCTACCCTGCACGACGCCTCCTAGCTAATAAAAAAAGGGGACGCGTGGCTGCACGTAAATGGTAAATAGAACGCCCACGGTTTTAATAATAGTTGTGTTTCCGATTGTAACGTGACAGCACTTGTTCCAAAATGACTTTGTTGATTGTTAATGTGTGCGCCTTTGCAAATCGGACAGCAAAATTACCACAGCATGTTGGTGCCATGTCATGACACCAAGCCAAGTTTCATGATTTTCATGCGTGTTTTGGATTTACAGGAATTAAAAAACCAAGTTTCTCAATGTTTCCAGCCGAGACACGACGCCCAATGTTTGAATTTCATTCCCATTTCTTGCATGCATAGAAATTTACCCGAGGACACACATGTGATTTTTCAACCAACTTTGGTGCACTGGAGCATGTGCTTGTATTTCAAATTTGAATTATGCACACAAAGGTGACACGTTCCCTCTCAGAACCACGAGCCTTCTTGAGAGAAGCTCCGGTTTGCAAGAAGCTTATACCAAAACTTGTTCCTATTCGGCCAATTTTTTTTACCACAGCATGGTAGTACCATGACATGACACCATGCCGAGTTTCATGATTTTCAGGCATGTTTTGGATTTACAAGAATTTTAAAACCAAGTTTCTCAATGTTCTCGTCCGAGCCACGACGCCAAGATGTTTGAATTTCATTCCCATTTCTTGCATGGGACCTAGAAATTCACCCGAGGACACACATGTGATTTTTCAACCAACTTTGGTGCACGGGAGTATGTGCTTGTAGTTCAAATTTGAATTATGCACATTAATGACTAGAAAATCAATTAATGTATAAAAAAGGCCAAACGAACCCGGAATAATTCCAAAATTTAACAGGGCACTCATGTAGTTCTATGTTGCCTCTGTAAAGAAACTCAAGGGGGGGGGGTAGCGTATATCGTTCCGCACTCAAAGGTGACACGTTCCCTCTCAGAACCACGAGCCTTCTTGAGAGAAGCTCCGGTTTGCAAGAGGATTATACCAAAACTTGTTCCTATTCGGCCATTTTTTGTACCACAGCATGGTAGTACCATGACATGACACCATGCCAAGTTTCATGATTTTCAGGCGTGTTTTGGATTTACAAGAATTTTAAAACCATGTTTCTCAATGTTCTCGGCCGAGCCACGATGCCTAGATGTTTGAATTTCATTCCCATTTCTTGCATGTGACCTAGAAATTCACCCGAGGACACACATGTGATTTTTCAACCAACTTTGGTGCACGGGAGCATATGCTTGTAGTTCAAATTTGAATTATGCACATTAAATGACCAAAAACTCAATTAATGTATAAAAAGGCCAAACGAACCCGGAATAATTCCAAAATTTAACAGGGCACTCATGTAATTCTATGTTGCCTCTATAAAGAAACTCAAGGGGGGGTGCAGCGTATATCGTTTCACACTCAAAGGTGACACGTTCCCTCTCAGAACCACGAGCCTTCTTGAGAGAAGCTCCGGTTTGCAAGAAGCTTATACCAAAACTTGTTCCAAATCGTACAAGTTTTTACCACAACATGTTAGTGCCATGACATGACACCATGCCAAGTTTCATGATTTCCAGGCAAGTTTTGGATTTACATGAATTTTAAAACCAAGTTTCTCGATGTTCTCGGCCGAGTCACGACGCCAAGATGTTTGAATTTGATTCCCATTTCTTGCATGTGACCTAGAAATTCACCCAAGGACACACATGTGATTTTTCAACCAACTTTGGTGCACCGGAGCATGTGCTTGCAGTTCAAATTTGGATTATGCACATTAAATGTCCAAAAACTCAATTAATGTATAAAAAAGGCCAAATGAACCCGGAATAATTCCGAAATTTAACAGGGCACTCATATAGTTCTATGTTGCCTATGTAAAGAAAATCACGGGGGAGGCATCGTATATCGTTTCGCACACGAAGGTGACACGTTCCCTCTCGGAACCACGAGGCTTGTTGAGAGAATCTCTGGTTTTGCAAGAAGCTTATACCAAAACTTGTCCCAATTCAGCCAAAAAATATACATATGAAAACAGGGTTTAGATTATCCCAAACATCTCGCTACCTAGACCAATGTACTCTTATTTGAATTCAACATAAAATGGATACAAATATTTGAATTGGAGATCGTATGGTACATGTAGTTCATAGTGAAATATGATTACTGCTTTATGCAAGTTTTTTGTTATCAAGATAATATTTAAATGATTGTATAACTTGACAACAATCGTATTCAAATAAGGAAAATTGATTCAAATTTAGTCCATATGGTAGACGACAATATATATGTTCATAGGGTGGAGTAAAATGTTCATATATGATGGAAGATCAAAATGTAGGACTACATCCATTATAAATCGCAAGGTCACCTAACGATATATTCGAATTCAACATAACGTGGATTCAAAAATTGAAATTCGAGATCCTAGCATTTGTAATCATATAAAAAGGGACATGACTCTTTCTTTTGGTGGGAATTGATTTGTTTTTTGTTGTTGTTGAGGGAAGTGCGAATTGATTTGGTACTGTACAGGGTAATCTTGTTCTCCCGATTTTTTTTACATTTTTCTTGTAGTTTTTTCAATGACATCTATAGCAATATAGTAAAAGGGGATATGACTCTCTTGTGTCTTGTATGAATTGTTTTTTTGTACACGTTAAGTTTGTTCTGCCGAACAAGGAATCCGCACCTTGTTATCCCAAAATTTTCAAGCTCGAGTATCTTTTGTCTCATCTGCTTTGAAACTTCCGCCTCTTCAACCCGCTCCGCGCCTTGTTATCCCAAAATTTCGACGCGCGCGAAAACTTCCTCCTCATCCGAAATCGGTCCCGCAGCCCAGACACGCGAAATCCCCCTTCTACCCCTCAGCCAGAAATGCCGGCTCGACGTCCGGTGTCAAAACCGGTGGGGCTACGCTGGTAACTTACCCTACATTTTGGACAAGCACGTCCCTAAGCCATGGCTCCCCCTACCTTCCCCTTTGTCCCCCATTCGTACACTGAGGCCGCCAAAACCCGCGAAACCACACGCTCCTCCGTCGGCCTCCCGACCGCCGCCCAGCCGGAGACTCTTCGCCGACGACGTCGTCCACCACAACAGCTCGCCGTCCCTCATCCACCATACCGGATGAGGATCCATAGTCGATCTCGTCGTCCCGCCGGATCAACCGCCCCATCCTCCACCTCCAAGGAGCTGCCCCGACATTCGCCTCTTCTATCGCGCCACCTCCATCCCCACAGCGCCGTCTTGACATGCCCCACCAGAACCGCAGCACCCTCACCAATTGCTCCGATGAAGCCAAGGCCTACTCGGCGCCACCAAGGAGGTTCTACACCCACCGCTGCATTTTATCTTTTATTCGATCTCACAGGGCTGCCGGTGCTCGATACCGAGCAGCCATGGCGGGTCTCCATCGACGGCGCCGTCGCCGGCCACTTCATCCACGGCGTCTCTCCCCCATGTCGTTGCTTCCTCGACGGTGACTTCCACACCGGCAATAGCTGCAGCTGCTCCGGCTCTCGCTTGCGCTGCTGCTGCTGCTCCGGCTCTCGCTCGCGCTATGGCTCTTTTGTTGCTGTCGGTCGTGCTGCTGCACTGCTCTTGCTTTCATTCGTGCTGCTGCTCTTCTCTGCTATTGCTGTCGGTCGCGCTGCTGCTCCGCTCTTGCTCTCGTTCGTGCTGCTACTCTGCTCTTGCTCTCACTTGCGCTGCTGCTGCACGACCTCTGGCAGCTATAGGAGTTGGGTGGGCAACAAATAGTAGATGATCCATTCTCTATGTTTTTAAAACTGAAGCTATAATCTACCTGCTATCATTAGTTTTGGATCTATCCACTCGTTTGCTACCATCAGTCTTAATTTCTGCATGCACCCCTTAGGCCTTACAAAATCTAACTATTTTTTTATTATGCATGTCAGTTATTGTACACAATAGTACTGAACATGTAGAGAAAAAGAGAAGACCGTTGCATGGGAATATAATGTCATGCAGATGCCGCTCCATGGTGGGCGAAGTGGCCCCCCTCCCGCCATTCCAGATTGTATTCCAGAGGAAGATAACTATTCAGATGGGGATTCAGAGGGAGCCGACCACTCCTATTTACCACCTGAGGTGTTTGCTCTAACCTGGCATGCTGATGTTGGTCATATCATGCATATGGCGCCTTGCATTGCTTACATTATAATCTTATATGTCACCAGCTTAGTTTAGATTTGCTTTGTGTGAATGCCACCTGTTTGGTTTCTATATCATACTCCCACCGTTTCTAAATATTTGTCTTTTTAGAGATTTCAACAAGTGACTACATATGGAGCAAAACGAGTGAATCTACACTCTAAAATATGTCTATATACATCCGTATGTGGTAGTCCATTTGAAATCTCTAAAAATACAAATATTTAGGAACGGAGGGAGTATATGGGAATTATGCAATGCCATCTTCTCTAGCCAGACATCATATACGTGAATCATGCAATGCCATCCTGTTTAGCCAGTCATTGTATATGTGAATTGTATCGTGCCATATTTTTTTCATAATGTATTCCATTTGTCAACAATGTTTATACATTCATCTACTCTTCCTGTGCATCAGCCATTTGAGTCGGTCATGGGAAAATATGGAGTGAAAACAAGGTCTTCTGAGCAGTCAGTGCTACCTGTCGATGCAGATTTCTTGCTGGTTACAGATAGCTCCTCAGAGGAGGATTCAGAGACAGATGACCAGTCGTATTCCCCCCCCCCCGAGGTGCATGCTCTAACTTCGCAGGGTTATATTGCTCATATCATGCATATGGTGTCTTGCATTGCCATGCCATCTACTTAGATTAGACATGCTTTGTGTGAATGCCTCCTGTTTGCTTTCTATATCAGATATGTGAATTATGCAATGCCATGTTTTTCAGCCAGTTATCATATATGTGAATTATGCACCGCCATGTAGCCAGGCATCATATATGTGAATTATCTCATGCCATATTTTTTTCATTACGTATTCCATTTGTCGATAATCTGTGTATATTGAACTACTCTTCATGTGTATCAGCCATTTGAGCCGGTTATGGAAAAATCAAGAGTGAAAACAAGGTCTTCAGAGCAGGCAATGGTACCTGTTGAAGCATATATCTCGATGGTTACAGGGAGCTCCTTAGAGGAGGATTCAGAGACAGATGACCAGTCCTATATCCCACCTGAGGTGTATGCTCTAAGTTGCAATGTTTATATTTCTCATATCATGCATATGGTGTCTTGCATTGCTTAGTTTAGACATCATATGCACAATATTGAATTCCATCTGCTTAGTTTAGAGATCATACATGCGAGTGCCATCTGCTTAGTATATGAATCAATTATGTCAATTGTATCATGCCATCCTGTATACTTAGACAACATATATGTGAATTATTTCATCCCAACCTATTTGAGAAAGACATCACATAGTTTTGTCATGTCATCCTGTTTAGATACTCATCATATGTTGAATTATGCCATTATATCCTGTTAAGTTATCCATCATATATCTGAAACTGTGTCATGCTATCCTGTTTAGTTAGGCATCATATATGTGAAATTACGTCATGCTGTCCTGTTTGGTTAGACAACATATATGTGAATTACCACATCTATCTATCATACAATGTCTGTACGTTCAATTTCTTTTCTTGTTTATCAGCCATTTGAACTGGAGGGGGTGATGGCAGTATCTAAGGGAGCAAAAACCCGTTCTTCACAAAAGACAGTGCTACCCGTCGATGCAGATAGAACCATGGTTGTACTGGCCCACAAACTAGCCCCACCACACATAATCGAGACTCTTCCAGATTGCACACTTACACCGTTGGGCAGAGAACCAGCTACAACCCATCTAACCCCAACCCCAGCGGATAGTAACCCACTTCTAGTTGACAAAGCACCATGTCCACCACAGAGTACCCTCACATGAGCAGTTTGTAAAGCAACTGCAGTGCCCAAAGCACGAAGACCACCACAGCGAACCCAAACTCCACGTTTAAAGCAGAAGAGCAACTATTCTCAGGTCAGATTCCGTAGCTATGGTCCATACTCCTTTGTTGTTCCATCACTGTATTTACTCATACCAACTACTTTCGAATTTGAAGGATCCAATTGAAACTCCAATGGTGCAACAGGTATGTTTTAAACCTATTTCTTTAACTGGATTGCTGTTCTAACTTCTTGATCTATGTTGATTTCAGTTTCAGTTGTATAAACAGTTATGTTCTCATGTGATGCACATTACAAGTGTTGCCAATGCTGTGTAGTTTCTCACACTTATATTCTGTCTATGCTGCTGTGTCTTAAAAATATATGAGTTGAACTGTGTCTCTATCTTGATTAGGCAACATAAACTAGAATGATATGGACAATACAGTGACCATAGTACATAGATATATGTTTGTTTCATGCTTTTATCCTGTCCACCTTACTAGTGAACCGGTTTACCAAAATGAGTCTCGTATACTACATGCTAAACCTGTGATGTGTCTGCTTGTTTTCTCTTGTAGTATGCGAGCAGAATATTGGAGAAGAGCACCCCACTATGCAATGGTAGAGAAAGTAATGCAGGTAAGGTTCAAGATAGTGAGACTACCCTGTTGGTCTCTAAGAAAGGTGATAAAAACGATCTTGTAGACAGTGAGAAAACCCCACAGTCCTGCGTTGATGTAGTGTTCGAGTTACTGGCCAGTACCACTGGCACAAGCTCTTCGAACTCGCTGCCTGAATCACTTCGGCTTCTTCAGTCTCAGCTACAAGCTGAAAGGCATCAGTCAGCTGTGCTGCGGCAAGAAGCCAAAGGACTGAGGAAGTCCCTGCAGAATTCAGATGCATACTTTCTTGTGCAACAGCAAGTGCTGGAGAATTTAAGCACCAAACAAGAGAAAGTTAATAAGCTTGCTAAGCATCTTGCTAGCATTATGGGTACCCAGGATATTGTTTCTTGAACTCTTCTGAAGTGGTTTCAGTTCTGGACTTGTTTTGCTGCGGCATTTATTTGCACTGGTCGCTAAGTTTGACAACCAGTGTATATGATATGCGGCTTTGTTCCCTATATTTACACTGGTGGCGAACTTTGATGCCCAGTGGATGTAATATGTGTAATAGCCGTGATAGCCTAGCGTAAGTTGCTTTCTTATTTATTTCCTTGTTGTCTTGTTTATTTGTTTGCTTGTGGTCAGTGCAGTTCTTTTTCCGCGGTTTGCTAGTGGCAGCAATAACCTATTTTTTAAAACTAGTCCACAATAACCATGGGCTACATATTTACTGTAGTTACCATGTGCCTCCTACGGGCCGTAGAAACAATGGGCCTTCTAAGGCCATAGAAACGATGGGCCTTCTACGGGCCATAGCATCAATGGGCCTTCTACGGGCCGTATGATCTATCGGCCAAACATGGGCCAATAACAGACCGCATTATCGGCTGTAAACGGGCTATATTTGGAATCATCCGTTCATGGGCCGACCATAACGGGCCGTCGTTAATCTGCCGTATTTGATGATGCTACAAAAACGGCCCAATGGATTAACGGGCCGCAAACGGGCCGATTGTAACCACAGGCTGAATTTGGCCCACAAGCAGAAAAGGCCAGTAACGGGCCGTAAGTAACCGAATGCTGGAACTAAGCCCAAGAATAAATGGGCCCTGAGAAGGCCGAAACATAACACGGGTTGGAAACAGCCCAATGGAATCATGGGCCGTTAATGGGTATAAAGCGGTACACTGTTCATTGCGGGCCAGATTCACCACGGGCCTTTAATGGGCCAAGAGTTACAAATGGCCTCGTATGGGCCGAAAGACATCATGGGCCATACATGGGCCAGAAGTTACAACGGGCTGGAATCATATTGGACGGCCCAGATGGAGCTACTGGGCTTAATTCCGGTAGGCCGTAACGGGTCGTGAGTTAGCGGGCCGTAAATGGGCTATATACGAACAGGCCGTTAACAGGCTTTCCGTGGGCCGGCCCGTTACCGTTTGACCAAGTCAAACGGGCCGGCCTTTTCACCGGAATGGGCCTCTGTTGGGCCATGCCACATGTCGACGTATCATAGGTGCCTCCTGTCCAATGAATGGATGACATCTGTCCAAACGGTGAGCCAACACGTGTTTCCTCCGGCCAATGAGAATTTTACACGTGGAAAATCCTCATTGGTCCAGGCTGTTAGCGGGTTATCGGATCCAAAACCGGACCCGATAGCTTAACGGCGTACCGTTACGGTGGATGCCACATGTCGGTCACCCTTAACGAAAGCACTTCTATGATGCGCGATTTATCGTCATGGAAGTGGACACTTCCGTGATGATAATTTTGGTAATGTCATGGAACACTTCTATGACAGCACAGGTATGACTATCTTGATTCTGTCATAAAATTGTCATGGATGTACATGCATGACAGAAAATGTGACCTACTGTGACAAACACGTATCATCACGGAAGTGTATTTTTTTTGTAGTGAGCCGAACAAACGGGAACGTAGGGCATAAGCACAGGAGCCAGGCAACCCAGCTTGGCAAAAACTTAAGTCATAAAGGTGCATATAATGGCGAAGAAAAGGTACATATGAGAAAAGGACACATATGTTGTGAGCTTGATGCTCGGAAAATGATAATAAGCTTTTATAAAAGAAGCCCCCAGGTATTATGGGCGTATACATTTAAGGATGTGTACCTCATAAGTGTGCGGTCTAGCCGTACAAGAGCTATAAAGCTAAAGAAAATTTAAAGAGAGAAGAAATGGAAAAAGGAGAATAAAGAAAACAAACAATGAGTCCGGCTCTAGGCGCAGAATCTTCGGAGTCTGGCGGCATTCCACGGGTCCGGCTCTAAGCGGTTATCCGATGCACCACACAAGCGGTACGCACCTCTAGTGAGAACTTCATCTATAATGAAGGGACCCTCCCATTTGGGCTTGAGTTTTTCCTTTTCTTTTCTTGCAAGCGTAGAACGAGTTCACCAACATTATAAGTCTTGGCCCGCACTTCTCTGCTTTGGTATGTGCGAGCCTGTTGCTGATAGAATGCGGAATGGGCTTTTGCAACGTCGCGCTCCTCCTCCAGGGCATCTAGACTGTCCTGCTGATCAAGCTCGGCTTCTCACTCTTCGTACATGCGCACTCGAGGTGAGTCATGAATGATGTCGCAGGGCAAAACAGCCTCTGCACCGTACACCATGAAGAATGGTGTGTAACCGGTAGTGCGATTGGGCGTGGTCCGCAGCCCCCAGAGTACGGAGTCGAGCTCCTCGACCCAGTGTTTGTCTGACTCTTTTAGAGACCGCACTAGTCTAGGCTTAATGCCGCTCATGATAAGACCATTAGCTCGTTCGACTTGACCGTTTGTTTGTGGGTGATAGACGGAGGCATAATCGAGCTTGATGCCCAGGTTAGCACACCAGGTTTTCACTTCGTCGGCTGTAAAATTGGAGCCGTTATCGGTGATGATGCCGTATGGGACACCATAACGGTGTACGACACCGGATATAAAGTCTATCACTGGTCCGGCTTCGGCCGTTTTAACTGGTTTGGCCTCTATCCACTTAGTGAATTTATCTACCATGACCAGCAGATATTTTTTCTTATGGCTTCCCCCTTTAAGGGGTCCGACCATATCAAGCCCCCAGACCGCAAAAGGCCAAGTAATGGGGATTGTTTGTAAAGCGGTAGGCGGCATATGGCTTTGATTGGCGAAAAGCTGCCATCCTACACAATGTTGGACAAGGTCCTGTGCATCTGCTCGGGCCGTCGGCCAAAAGAAACCGGTGCGGAAGGCTTTACTTACAAGAGCCCAAGCCGCGGCGTGGTGTCCGCCGAGACCAGCATGGATTTCGGCCAGGAGCTGCCGTCCTTCTTCTTCGGAGATACATCTTTGAAGGACTCCGGCAGCGCTCTTCTTGTAGAGCTCTCCTTCATGAACCTTGTAGGCTTTCGAACGCCGAACGATGCATCGAGCCTCATTCTGATCCTCAGGGAGCTCTCGCCTATTTAGGTAGGCCAATAAGGGTTCGGTCCATGGGGCAATTACTGCCATTATTAGATGGGCCGATGGTGTTATTTCGGTGGCTGAGCCCCCGATGATATCGGTATTGTGTTCGGAATCTGGGGGTATAATCGGATCTGGACTAGTGTTGCCGCTCTCATCCTGCCACGCCACGGATGGCTTGAAGAGCTTTTCCAAAAAGATGTTAGGCGGGACGGGGTCACGCTTGGCGCCCATGCGAGCAAGGACATCCGCCGCTTGATTACTTTCTCGAGCCACATGATGAAACTCGAGTCCCTCGAACTGAGCTGATATTTTGAGTACGGTGTTATGATAGGCCGCCATCTTTGGATCTTTGGCATCGAAGTCTCCGTTTATTTGGGATATTGCGAGATTTGAATCCCCGCGCACCTCCAGGCATTGTATGCCCATGGAGACAGCCATCCAAAGACCGTGCAATAAGGCCTCGTATTCGGCTGCGTTATTGGAGTCTGTGTATAATATTTGGTGTACGTACTGGACTGTGTCTCCAGTAGGGGACGTTAAGACAACGCCCGCTCCTAAACTGGCCAGCATTTTAGAGTCGTCGAAGTGCATGACCCAGTTGGAATATGTACCATACTCTTTAGGGAGTTCGACCTCTGTCCATTCGGCGACGAAGTCAGCCAATACTTGGGATTTAATGGCTCGGCGTGGTTTGTATGTTATATCAAAAGGCAAGAGCTCAGTGGCCCACTTGGCAATCCGGCCTGTAGCGTCGCAGTTGTTTATTATGTCATTGAGTGGTACTTCGGAAGCCACCGTGATCGAGCAATCTTGGAACTAGTGCCGTAGCTTACGGGATGCCATGAAGACCGCATATGCTATCTTTTGGTAATGAGGGTACCGGGATTTGCATGGTGTGAGGACAGTGGATACATAGTATACCGGTTTCTGAAGTGGGAATTTGTGTCCGTCCTCCTCTTGTTCGACGACGAGCACCGCACTCACCACCTGGTGTGTTGCAGAGATGTATAATAACATGGGTTCGCCGATGTTTGGCGCGGCCAAGATTGGGTTGCTCGCTAAAAGGGCTTTTATTTATTCCAGTCCGGCCGTTGCTGCGTCCGTCCACTCGAAGTGGTCGGTGCATCGGAGCAGGCGATATAGTGGCAATGCCTTTTCTCCTAACCTGGAGATAAATCGGCTTAAAGCTGCCACGCATTCGGCTAGTTTTTGGACCTGTTTGAGGTCTGTTGGTGTAGCCAATTGTGACAAAGCTCGGATTTTGGCTGGGTTTGCCTCAATTCCTCTATTGGAAACGATGAAGCCCAACAGTTTTCCGGCGGGGACGCTGAAAACACACTTTTCTGGATTGAGCTTGATGTCATATGTACGGAGGTTGTCGAATGTGAGACGCAGGTCATCTACTAGTGACTCGACGTGCTTAGTTTTGATGACAACGTCATCCACATATGCTTCGACCGTCTTGCCGATTTGTTTCTCCAGGCATGTTTGAATCATGCGTTGGTAGGTGGCGCTGGTGTTTTTCAGCCCGAAGGGCATAGTGTTGAAGCAGAAAGGCCCGTATGGGGTAATGAATGCCGTTGCGGCTTGATCAGACTCCTTCATTTTGATTTGATGGTATCCAGAGTATGCGTCGAGGAAACACAGTGAGTCGTGTCCTGCAGTAGCATCAATGATCTGATCAATGCGGGGGAGGGGGAAGGGATCCTTAGGGCAAGCCTTGTTGAGGTCTTTGAAATCGACGCACATGCGCCAGGATTTATCCTTCTTTGGTACCATCACCAGGTTTGCTAGCCAGTCCGGGTGTTTTATTTCCCTAATGAACCCAGCCTCAATTAACTTGGCTAGCTCCTCCCCCATAGCTTGTCGTTTGGGTTCAGAAAAGCGCCGCAGTGTTTGCTTGACCGGCTTGTATCCCTTTAATATATTGAGGCTGTGTTCGGCCAACCTGCATGGGATTCCTGGCATATCAGAAGGGTGCCAGGCGAATATGTCCCAGTTCTCGCGCAGGAACGCGCGTAATGCAGCGTCGACCGTCGGGTCCAGCTATGCCCCGATGGAAGCTGTCCTCTTGGGGTCCGTCGGGTGGACTGGAAATTTGACTATTTCATCTGCTGGTTTGAAGGAGGTGGATTTGGGCCGCTTATCGAGGATTACGTTGTCCCTATCCACCGTGGAGCGTAGTGCGGTTAATTCTTCGGCCGCGAGGGCCTCGGATAGTGCCTCAAGGGCCAGGGATGCGGTTTTGTTTTCGGCACGGAGTGCTATGTCCGGATCACTGGCGAGAGTGATAATACCGTTGGGCCCGGGCATCTTGAGCTTCATATACCCGTAATGAGGTATGGCTTGAAAGCGCGTGAATGCATCTCGCCTTAACAGGGCGTGATATCCATTGTTGAAAGGGGCCACTTGGAAGGTTATCTCTTCGGACCGATAGTTCTCCGGTGTGCCGAATACCACGTCGAGTTTAATTTTCCCTGCGCATCTTGCTTCCCGACTTGGAGTGATTCCTCGAAAGGTCGTATTACATTGTTCAATGCGGCTCCTGTCTATTTGCATTTTATCGAGCGTGTCCTCGTAAATGAGGTTCAGTCCGCTGCCGCCGTCCATGAGCACTTTAGTGAGCCGAAAGTCATTCACAATTGGATTGAGGACTAAGGCGGCTGGTGCCCGGACTGACCGGAATTTTGGTTCGTCATCGACATTAAAAGTTATGGTCGTGTCATTCTAGGGGTTTATTGCTGCGACTTGGCAGACTTCGGCGAGGTTGTGGAGTGCCCTCTTGCGTCGATTGTTTGAAGTGAAAGTCTCGAAGACCGTCAATACTCTGAGGTCATCGTCTTCCGGAGAGTACTGCTCTGAGGTGTTTTTGGTCAGGATATCCTCGCCGCTCTTGGCCACTTGCCGGAGTATCCAACATGCTCTGAGGCTGTGGGTTGGTTCGGTATCTGGTGTCATGTGTATTTTGCATGGCTTATCGAGCCATCCCTCAAGAACGGTTCCACGTCCCATAATGGGTTTAATTTTCTTGCCTACAGGGTCGGGTGCCCCGCGAGGGTGTGATACGTCTCCAACGTATCTACTTTTCCAAACACTTTTGCCCTTGTTTTGGATTCTAACTTGCATGATTTGAATGGAACTAACCCGGACTGACGTTGTTTTCAGCAGAATTGCCATGGTGTTATTTTTGTGTAGAAATAAAAGTTCTCGGAATGACCTGAAACTTCACGGAGACATGTTTTGGAATTAATAAAAAATACTGGCGAAAGAATCAACCAAAGGGGGCCCACACCCTGGCCACGAGGGTGGGGGGCGCGCCCCCTGCCTCGTGGGTCCCCTAGAGCTCCACCGACCTCAACTCCAACTCCATATATTCACGTTCGGGGAGAAAAAAATCAGGGAGAAGGATTCATCACGTTTTACGATATGGAGCCGCCACCAAGCCCTAATCTCTCTCGGGAGGGCTGATCTGGAGACCGTTCGGGGCTATGGAGAGGGGAATCCGTCGCCGTCGTCATCATCAACCATCCTCCATCACCAATTTCATGATGCTCACCGCCGTGCGTGAGTAATCCCATCGTAGGCTTGCTGGACGGTGATGGGTTGGATGAGATTTACCATGTAATTGAGTTAGTTTTGTTAGGGTTTGATCCCTAGTATCCATTATGTTCTAAGATTGATGTTGCTATGACTTTGCTATGCTTAATGCTTGTCACTAGGGCCCGAGTGCCATGATTTCAGATTTGAACCTATTATGTTTTCATGAATATATGTGAGTTCTTGATCCTATCTTGCAAGTCAATAGTCACCTACTATGTGTTATGATCCGGCAACCCCGAAGTGACAATAATCGGGACCACTGCCGGTGATGACCGTAGTTTGAGGAGTTCATGTATTCACTAAGTGTTAATGCTTTGGTCTGGTACTCTATTAAAAGGAGGCCTTAATATCCCTTAGTTTCCAATAGGACCCCACTGCCACGGGAGGGTAGGACAAAAGATGTCATGCAAGTTCTTTTCCGTAAGCACGTATGACTATATTCGGAATACATGCCTACATTACATTGATGAACTGGAGCTAGTTCTGTGTCACCCTATGTTATAACTGTTGCACGAGGAATCGCATCTGGCATAATTATCCATCATTGATCCATTGCCTACGAGCTTTTCACATATTGATCTTTGCTTAGTTACTTTTCCGTTACCACTGTTACGATTGCTACAAAAACTGCTACTATTACTTTTGCCACTGTTACTGTTACTTCCATACTACTTTGCTACTAAATACTTTGCTGCAGATATTAAGTCTTTCAGGTGTGGTTGAATTGAGAACTCAACTGCTAATACTTGAGAATATTCTTTGGCTCCCCTTGTGTCGAATCAATAAATTTGGGTTGAATACTCTACCCTCGAAAACTGTTGCGATCCCCTATACTTGTGGGTTATCAAGACTATTTTCTGGCGCCGTTGCCGGGGAGCATAGCTCTATTCTTTGAGTCACTTAGGATTTATATCTGCTGATCACTATGAGGAACTTGAAAGATGAACGAACCAAGATTTTTCCCTCAGCTACAAGGGGAGGTAAGGAATTTCCATCTAGCTCTGCACTTGATTCACCTTCTGTTATGAGTAAACTTGCGACACATAAACCTAATCTTTCTATTGATTCTGATATGTCGCATGTTATTGATGATGCCACTTCTGCTATGCATGATGCTTATGATGAAACTACTTCTATGCTTGATAATACTGTGCCATTAGGTGAATTTCTTGATGAACAACTTGCTAGGGTTAGAGAGAATGAAATTATTGAAACAGATAATATTGATGAAAGTGATGATGAAGATTCTCCCCCTAGATATGAATTGCCTGATGTGCCCGAAGTTATGTTATGGATGAAGAAACTGCTAGAGACCTTTTTGCTTGCAAAAATAGATATGATCTTAAGAAACTGTTAGCTAAGCTGAAAGAAAAGTCTTTGAATGCTAGAATGAAATATGACCCTGCTTTTGCTACTTCACCTATCTGTATTTCTGATAAGGATTATGATTTCTCTATCGATCCTGAGTTAATTACTTTGGTTGAATCTGATCCTTTCTATGGCTATGAATCTGAAACTGTTGTGGCACATCTTACTAAATTGAATGATATAGCCACCCTATTCACTCATGAGGAAAAAATTCGTTACTACTATATCCTTAAGTTATTTCCTTTCTCATTAAAGGGTGATGCTAAAACATGGTTTAATTCTCTTGCTCCTGGTTGTGTGCGTAGTCCCCAGGATATGATTTATTACTTCTCTGCTAAATATTTCCCCGCTCATAAGAAACAAGCTGCCTTAAGGGAAATAAATAATTTTGTGCAAATTGAAGAAGAGAGTCTCCCACAAGCTTGGGGGAGGCTTCTCCAATTACTTAATGCTTTGGCTGATCATCCTCTCAAGAAAAATTAAATACTTGATATCTTTTATAATGGACTAACCGATGCTTCCAGAGACCACTTGGATAGTTGTGCTGGTTGTGTTTTCAGGGAAAGAACTATTGAGCAAGCTGAGTTGCTATAGAATAATATATTGAGTAATGATAATGATTGGACACTTCCTGAACGAACTCCTAAGCCAACTCCGAAGAAAAGGGGTATTCTATTTCTCAGTCCTGAAGATATGCAAGAGGCAAAGAAATCTATGAAAGAAAAGGGTATTAAAGCTAAAGATGTTAAGAATTTACCGCCTATTGAAGAAATACATGGTCTTGATAACCCGACATAGGTGGTAAAGGTAAATTCTCTCTATAGATTTGATGAAGGTGATATTCCTCTTAATAAGTCTGCTAGCCAATGCTTGGATGAGTTTGATAATTTTATTGTTAAACAAGAAAACTTCAATGCTTATGTTGGTAGACAATTGAAATGTAATGCTTATATGATTGAACACTTGAGTGATTATATTTCTAGAGTTAAAGGTGACTTTAAACTTATTAGTAAACATGCTTCTATGGTTACCACTCAAGTAGAACAAGTGCTTAAAGCACAAAATGATTTTCTCAATGAATTAAATAATAAGAAAAACGATAATGCTGTTAGAGTTGTGACTAGAGGGGGTAAAATGACTCAGGAACCTTTGTATCCCGAGGGTCACCCTAAGAGAGTCGAGCAAGATTCTGAGAGAACTAATGTTGATACACCTAGTCCTGCTAAAAAGAAGAAAAAGAAAAATGATAGGACTTTGCATGCTTCTAGTGAACCTGTTGTTGACACACCTGAGAATCCCAATGATATTTCCATTTCTGATGCTGAAACACAATCTGGTAATGAACATGAACCTAGTGACAATGTTAATGATGATGTTCATGTTGATGCTCAACCTAACAATGATGTAGAGATTGAACCTGCTGTTGATCTTGATAACCCACAATCAAAGAATCAACGTTATGATAAGTGAGACTTCGTTGCTAGGAAGCACGGTAAAGAAAGAGAACCATGGGTTCAGAAACCCATGCCTTTTCCTCCTAAACCATCCAAGAAAAAGGATGATGAGGATTTTGAGCGCTTTGCTGAAATGATTAGACCTATCTTTTTGCGTATGCGTTTGACTGATATGCTTAAAATGAATCCTTATGCTAAGTATATGAAATATATTGTTACAAATAAAAGAAAGATACCGGAAGCTGAAATTTCCACCATGCTTGCCAATTATACTTTTAAGGGTGGAATACCAAAGAAACTAGGAGATCCAGGAGTACCAACTATACCATGCTCCATTAAAAGAAACTATGTCAAAACTGCTTTATGTGATCTTGGAGCCGGTGTTAGCGTTATGCCTCTCTCTTTATATCGTAGACTTGATTTGAATAAGTTGACACCTACTGAAATATCTTTGCAAATGGCCGATAAATCAACTGCTATACCTGTCGGTATTTGTGAGGATGTGCCTGTTGTGGTTGCAAACGTTACTATTTTAACAAACTTTGTTATTCTTGATATTCCCGAGGATGATAGTATGCCGATTATCCTTGGTAGACCCTTTTTGAATACTGCAGGGGCTGTTATTGATTGCAACAAAGGCAGTGTCACTTTTCATGTTAATGGTAATGAGCATACGGTACACTTTCCGAGGAAACAACCTCAAGTCCATAGTATCAACTCTATTGGAAAAATTCCAACTATTACTATTGGAGGTTTTTAATTCCCTCTTCCTACTGTCAAGAAGAAATATGATATTCTTATTATTGGGGACATGCATATCCCCGTTGAGGTAACCTAGTGTTATTCGAAAATTCTCCGGTTTCATGTTATTCGGAAAGAGTTTGTTAACAAGACTTGATCAACCTTGTTAATGGATTCCTTTTGATGAGCATGAGAGGGATGAAGTTAGAAAGCACAACTCTCTGTACCCTTGTTTTACTTTCTGCTATTTAGATTAAATAAAGCAAAAATAGTATTTTCTGTCTGTTTTGAATTATCCTTGCAATAAAAAATACCCCGAAAAGAAAAGTTCTCCAAACGTCTTGAAAATGAAATATGATTTTGGTAGAATATTTAAGAATATCTAGCACTGAGAACACACCAGGGGGACCCACCACTTGGCCACGAGGGTGCAGGGCGCGCCCACCCCCCTTGGGCGCCCCCCTGCCTCGTGGGCCCCATGTGGACCCCCTCCACTTATTCCAGCACCCACTCACTTTGTCTTCCTCCAGAAAAAAAAAATCCTCCCATAGCTCAAACCCGTGTTCTAGCTCATCTTGCTGCCATTTTCGATCTCCTTACTCAAAGCTCCATTCACCAAACTATTTTGGGGGATTGCTCTTCGGTATGTGACTCCTCCAATGGTCCAATTAGTTTTTGTTCTAGTGCTTTATTCATTGCAAATTTTTGCTGCTAAGGTGACCCTATTCTTGAGCTTGCATGTCATATTTATATGGTCTAAAGTAGCTCTAATACATGATTTAGCCTCTAGGCACTTGTGGTAGTTGCTATCAATCTTATTGAGTTTGGTTCACTTTTACTTTAAGTCACTTAAAATTTCAGAAATTTTTCAGAGAAAAAATGCATAGGAAAATATACCAAGGTGGTTCCTCAAGGAAGCAAGGACCAAGGCTCGCAATACGTGAGCCGGACTATGAACCACCGAGGGAAGCTCAAGTGCGGCCTTGTGAATGGCCGTCAGAAGAGTTTATGGTCCAGGCAGACATCAAGAATGAATTTGACGCGTATGTGCGTAATGCTGATCTTGAGGACTTCGTGTCAGATAAGTGCCCTCAATACTACTACCTAACCGATTCCTTTGTGAGAAGGTTTAAATTTACATCCTCGCGCAATTCTCACACTGTTTTATTTGATCTTTATGATCAATCATATACCATGGACCTAGAAGATTTTAATACTGCTTGTAAACTCCCGCAGTGGGGCAATTTTAGTGAACCTCGCAAATATGAATATAAAGACTTTCTTGCTAGTATCACTGTGGGGGAATCTAGAGAAATCACACAAGCTACCATAGGGAGCATTAATTTCCCTTCCATACACTATTTTGCTCTCTTTGTAGGTAGATGCATTAACAGTAAAGGTGAGGCTTGTCACATGTGTGTCCCAGATCTTAGTGTCCTCAAGAGTGCAGTATTAGGTGATAAACAATATAACTTGGGGGCCATTGTTGCACGAAGGTTGCATCTTAACAGTATAATTGGAGATTTGTTTGGTGGAATTTATGCAACTCGTGTAGCTAATTATCTTGATGTACCCATACATGAAAATGATATAGCGTTGCCTCCCGCGTATCTAGATTATAATGCTATGGTTTGCCATCAGTTTATTGAGAGGAATGAACAGTTCCTCCAGTACCGACTAATCTTTGACAGACGATGTACTGTCCATATTGCTCTTCCTGCTCCTACTTTCTTTGACTTTCAGGCAAAAAGGAGAACTGTTATAACCAGGGAGGAGGCGAATGAGTATGAGAGGAGTACGGAAGCAGCTTGCCTCCGAGCTGCAGCTCTTTAGGCAGTAGTTGCTGCATGTCAGTACAACCCCAACTACGACTTTGGATATCCGCCATGCTAGCAGTGGCCATAGACCAACTTAGCCCAAAAGCCTAAGCTTGGGGGAGTACGTATTTCTCACCGACATTACATTCATGTTCACACACTCATTCTAGTTGTCGGTGCTCATACTTTTTCATTGTATTATCCATGCTAGTTTATTTTCTTTTCTAAGCCTTCTTCTTGTGTGTTTGAAAAGCCTTAAGAAAAACCAAAAAAATTAGCTGTAGCTTTTAGCTAGTTACTTTCCATGCCTGCAGTAGTAGTAATTAAAAGAAAACCCAAAAAGATTTCTCGTTCTTCTTTTGCTTGTTGGGAGCTTTCCCGTGTAAATAGTTTTATTCCTTTTCTTTTCTTTGGGGGTTGAGAGGAGAAGACCATGATGAAAATGTTGAGTGGCTCTTATATGCATTGTTGTTGATTTAACCAAGAGCCCATATTACCATTTCTTCTCCCTTGTATTAAAATGCTTGCAGATTCCAGCTTAGTCCAATGCACGTGCACTATTATTATTATCCACACCGTTCGGTCGTGCGAGTGAAAGGCAATAATGATGATATATGATGGACTGATTGAGATGAGAGAAGCTGGTATGAACTCGACCTATCTTGTTTTTGTAAATATGATTAGTTCATCGTTCCTGATTCAGCCTATTATGAATGAAACATGTTTGCAATGACAATTAGAGATTATAGTTGCTCATGCCATGCTTAATTAGCTAGGAGTTTATAATGTTTACCTTGCGTGCCAACATGCTATTAAAATGGTTGTGATGTGGTATGATAGGGTGGTATCCTCCTTTGAACGATTCGAGTGGCTTGACTTGGCACATGTTCACGCATGTAGTTGAAACAAAATCAACATAGCCTCCACGATATTTATGTTCATGGTGATTTATATCCTACTCATGCTTGCACTCATTGTTGATTAATCTTAATGCATGTTCATGACTGTTGTCGCTCTCTAGTTGGTCGCTTCCCAGTCTCTTCTAGCCTTCACTTGTACTAAGCAGGAATACTGCTTGTGCATCCGCTTCCACAAAACCCAAAGTTATTCCATATGAGTCCACTATACCTTCCTATATGCGATATTTACCTGCCGTTCCAAGTAAATTTGTATGTGCCAAACTCTAAACCTTCAAATGAAATTCCGTTTTGTATGCTCGAATAGCTCATGTATCAACTAGGGCTATCTATATCTTCCATGTTAGGTGGGTTATTCTCACGATGACTAGACTCCGCTCATCACTCACGAGAAAATGGCCGGTAACCGAGATGCCCAGTCCCATGCTCAAATCAAATCAAAATAATTGCAAACAAAACTCCCCCAGGACTGTTGTTAGTTGGAGGCACCCGTTGTTTCGGGCAAGCCATGGATTGATGCTTGTTGGTGGTGGGGGAGTATAAACTTTACCATTATGTTTGGGAACCGCCTATAATATGTGTAGCATGGAAGATATCGAGATCTCTTGGTTGTTATGTTGACAATGAAAGTATACCACCCAAAATATTATTTATCTCTGTTTCAAAACTCGAGCTCTGGCACCTCTGCAAATCCCTGCTTCCCTCTGCGAAGGGCCTATCTATTTACTTTTATATTGAGTCATCATCCTATTATTAAAAAGCACCAGTTGGAGAGCACCGCTGTCATTTGCATGCATTGCTATTAATTTACATTGAGTATGACTGTGATTGGATCTCTTTTACCATGAATTACAATGTCTAGTCAGTCCTTCTTCAGGGGTGCTCTGCATCTATGTTTTGCGGTCTCAGAAAGGGTTAGAGAGATACCATCTTGTTATATCATGTTATGAATTTTTTGAGAAAAGTGTTGTCATCCGAGATTTATTATTATTGCTCGCTAGTTGATTATGCCATTGATATGAGTAAACATGAGACCTAAATGTTATTGTGAATATGGTTAGTTCATAATCTTTGCTGAAAACTTGAATGCTGGCTTTACATATTTGCAACAACAAGATCAAACAGAGTTCGTAAAAGTTTTTATTTATCACTTTCAGCTTGTCAACTGAATTGCTTGAGGACAAGCAAAGGTTTAAGCTTGGGGGAGTTGATACATCTCCAACGTATCTACTTTTCCAAACACTTTTGCCCTTGTTTTGGACTCTAACTTGCATGATTTGAATGGAACTAACCCGGACTGACGCTGTTTTCAGCAGAATTGCCATGGTGTTATTTTTGTGCAGAAATAAAAGTTCTCGGAATGACCTGAAACTTCATGGAGACACGTTTTGGAATTAATAAAAAATACCGGCAAAAGAATCAACCGAAGGGGGCCCACACCCTGGCCACGAGGGTGGGGGCGCGCCTACCCCCCCATGGGCGCGCCCCCTTGCCTCGTGGGTCCCCTGGAGCTCCACCGACCTCAACTCCAACTCCATATATTCACGTTCGGGGAGAAAAAACAGAGAGAAGGATTCATCACGTTTTACGATACGAAGCCGCCGCCAAGCCCTAATCTCTCTCGGGAGGGCTGATCTGGAGTCCGTTCGGGGCTCTGGAGAGGGGAATCCGTCGCCGTCGTCATCATCAACCATCCTCCGTCACCAATTTCATGATGCTCACAGCCGTGCATCAGTAATCCCATCGTAGGCTTGCTGGCCGGTGATGGGTTGGATGAGATTTACCATGTAATCGAGTTAGTTTTGTTAGGGTTTGATCCCTAGTATCCATTATGTTCTAAGATTGATGTTGCTATGACTTTGCTATGCTTAATGCTTGTCACTAGGGCCCGAGTGCCATGATTTCAGATTTGAACCTATTAGGTTTTCATGAATATATGTGAGTTCTTGATCCTATCTTGCAAGTCAATAATCACCTACTATGTGTTATGATCTGGGAACCCTGAAGTGACAATAATCGGGACCACTGCCGGTGATGACCGTAGTTTGAGGAGTTCATGTATTCACTAAGTGTTAATGCTTTGGTCCGGTACTCTATTAAAAGGAGGCCTTAATATCCCTTAGTTTCCAATAGGACCCCGGTGCCACGGGAGGGTAGGACAAAAGATGCCATGCAAGTTCTTTTCCATAAGCACGTATGACTATATTCGGAATACATGCCTACATTACATTGATGAACTGGAGCTACTTCTGTGTCACCCTATGTTATAACTGTTGCATGAGGAATCACATCCGACATAATTATCCATCATTGATCCATTGCCTACGAGCTTTTCACATATTGATCTTTGCTTAGTTTCTTTTCCGTTGCCACTGTTACGATTGCTACAAAAACTGCTATTGTTACTTTTGCCACTGTTACCGTTACTCCATACTACTTTGCTACTAAATACTTTGTTGTAGATATTAAGTATTTTAGGTGTGGTTGAATTGACAACTCAACTGCTAATACTTGAGAATATTCTTTGGATCCCCTTGTGTCGAATCACTAAATTTGGGTTGAATACTCTACCCTCGAAAACTGTTGCGATCCCCTATACTTGTGGGTTATCAGGGTGCATACTTTTTTTCCGCCAGAGAGGTGGCGTGAAGGCCGGTAGTTCCTAGCGAGCTGTCTGAGTTTTCCAGGCGCTTTCCATTGCGCAGTACTTCTGTACTATGGTTGCCAAGTCAGCGAAGTGTAATACGTGACGGCGGTTGAGGGCGTTGAGGATTCCTTCGTCCGTGCAATTATTGCAGAATACTGAAATCGTGTCCTCGTCGCGACAATCTTTAATCTTGTCTTTGACAAGGAGGAATCTGGCCCAAAAGTGATGGACTGTTTCCTGAGACTGCTGTCATACGTACATGAGGTCGCATATATCCGGGGGACCGGAATTGCTTGGCGAATATTGCTTGTGGTGGGTGGGTGGCGCTAAATCCGAACCCTGACCTGATGTGAAGTCCGGAGTTTGAAAGACTTCCGAGTTTATTAGTTCGGGCTCCAGGATGTCCAATGATTCTTCAGGCTTAACGCCCGATTCTAAGTTTGGAGGACTGGGAGTGTCCCCCACGGACGGGTATCCGGCTCTCCGAGCTCAGAAATCCGAACATAGCTTGTTTTCAACATAGGGGAAGAGTTGTTGTTGTTTTGCTCCTCTACGACCGCTATCTGATGGGTGATCGGCGGAGATTTGATTTCTATCTGATCGGGTTTAAGCCCAATCTGATCATAGTCTGTAGCGACCCCCAGAGCGGCGATGCGATCCAGGAGTTCGTTTAAAGACGACAAATCCGCCGGATCCATCCATTTGGAGTATTCGGGGCCAACACGGAGACAATTTTCGATGACTTGGGAAGTCATCATCGGCTTAACGGCCGAACGGGCGGCCATGGTAAAGCTACCCAGCCGGAGGGTTTGGCCTGAGGCCAGGGCTCCTCCAGAAGTGATACTGTCCTTGATAACAAGGCTAGCCATCGATCCTGTTGTCGACGCCACAGAGGAACTCTCAATGAAAGCACCAATGTCGGTGTCAAAACCGGCAGATCTCGGGTAGGGGGTCCCGAACTGTGCGTCTGAGGATCAAAGGTAACAGGAGATAGGGACACGATGTTTACCCAGGTTCGGGCCCTCTTGATGGAGGCAATACCCTACTTCCTGCTTGATTATCTTGGATGAATATGGGGGTTACGAGAGTTGATCTACCTCGAGATCGTAATGGCTAAACCCTAGATGTCTAGCCTGTATGATTATGATTGCCTCTATAGACTAAACCCTCCGGTTTATATAGACACCGGAGGGGCCTAGGGTTGTACAGAGTCGGTTTACAGAGAAAGGAATCTTCATATCTAAACGCCAAGCTTGCCATCCACGCAAAGGAGAGTCCCATCCGGACATGGGAGGAAGTCTTCTATCTTGTATCTTCACGACCCATTAGTCTGGCCCAGGTCACATAGCCTGGACGCCCGAGGACCCCTTAATCCAGGACTCCCTCACCAACCCGTACCCTTTGTTGTACTAGCATTTTCCATGCGGTGTTTTAACTGTGTCGTGTTTAATTATTTCAGTTATGCAAAAATTTATTGTTCAATAGGGCTATGTGATGTTTAAGTATGAATTGTTCACTCCAGTTTCACGAATGGCTATATTTGGTTGTTTATAGTGAGTAGATGCCTTGTTTATTTGTATTTGGTTGTTAGGTTGGTTGCGGTGAGCATTTTTTCAGTTATCGAGCAGATGCCTTGTTTATATGTATTTGGTTCTTAGGTTGGTTGAAGTGAGCATTTGTCCAGTTATCAAGCAGATGCCTTGTTTATCTGTATTTGGTTGTTAGGTTGGTTGCAGTGAGCATTTGTCCAGTTTTCAAGCAGATGCCTTGTTTATCTATATTTGCATCTGTCCAGTTTTCAAGCATATGCCCTGTTTATCTGTATTTGCTTGTTAGGTTGGTTGCACTGAGACTATGTCCAGTTTTCAATGGCTATATTTGGTTGTTATACTGATCATTTATGCCTTGTTTATTTCAGTCATTCACAATGTGATGTTCATTATGTGCAAGTCGGAACTGTGCCGCTCGATTGCATTAATACCAGTTTGAATGGCTATATTTGGTTCCAGTTATGCCTGGTCTAGTTAACACATGCCCTTTATTTCAGTTTGACACATTTATCCAGTGTGATGTTTAAGCATTACCTACATTCTATTCATTTTCAACAATACCAGTTTGAATTGCAATATTTGATGGCTGTTAAGCCTGTTGTAGGTAACATTGCCTTCCATTTTATATCTACTTTAACAGCATGCTGAAACCAACTCATTCAAGCTATCATTTGGAGATGATGTTGGTAACCTTTGCTATATTTGTTTGATGTTAAGGTTGTTGTACTTATCATGCCTTTCCACTACTTATGCAGGACAACAACGGGAGTGGCCACCATTTCCCGCCGAGGTTAGTTTCATCCCTCGGCTTGTACTCCCCCCGTCGTTCCATATGCGTATAGATCCTGACCTGGACACTTGTTAGCTTCTAATATTGACTTGTTGCTTGTAGGTACATATGCACTTGGCAAGGATCCACGCATCGACCCTTTTTGCGTATGGGGCAATGAGATATTCATGAACAAGCATCAAGTGAGGAAACTGATAAGGATTATTAGCAAAAAGATACGAACAGTGTCAAGCAAATTATTTGTTTATGCTCTATTCAACACAACAGTGAGCTGTAGGATGGTAACTACAAACTTTGTAGCCTTCTCTTTTTACTGCCCATAATGAGTTGTTAGACAACAATGTCTGAATCTTTTTCGTTCGCAATGGTTCCCGAAGCAGTTCACTCAATATTACCTCGCAAAGTACATGATTGGTGGACACACAACGAAAGTTAAAGTATTTCATCCAGACTACAATGAGCATCGAGAAGTCCTAATGAAGACAGTGAAGGATGGGCGGGCAGCCATCACAAGGGGTTGGCCTAGAGTCGTGCGTGCATTACGCATGGAGGAGGGCACAATATGGGCATTCCGCTTCACCTTCTCCAGCAACCATAATGTCTTTCGCCGCTCTCTTTAAAGTCTTTAGTACAACTGTGGTTCATCATTCTTTACTTGGTGCTTCTGTAGTTCTTCAGTATATGTACCCGTGCATCAAATTATGCATTCGTGGTTGAACCTATATTTGTAATAAACATGGTTGGATATGAAATAAGTGATTGCCTACTTTCAAATTCAAAACATGTGATTAATTAGGGATTACACTGCACACTGTTTGCGAAAGCGAAATGTCTGTGATAGACGTGGTGTTGGGAAACGTAGCATGCAATTTCAAAAAAATTCCTACGATCACACAAGATCTATCTAGGAGATGCATAGCAACGAGACGGGGAGAGTGTGTCCACGGACCCTCGTAGACCGAAAGCAGAAGCGTTATGTTAACGCGGTTGATGTAGTCGAACGTCTTCACGATCCAACCGATCCAAGTACCGAACGTACGGCGCCTCCGTGTTCAGCACACGTTCAGCTCGATGATGTCCCTCGAACTCTTGATCCAGTAGAGGGTCGAGGGAGAGTTCCGTCAGCACAGCGGCGTGGTGACGGTGATGGTGATGTGATCTGTGCAGGGTTTCGCCTAAGGACTACAACGCTATGACCGGAGGATTAAACTGTGGAGGGGGGCACCGCACATGGCTAAGAGAATTCTTGGTGTGCCTTTGGGGTGACCCCCGCCCCCGTATATAAATGAGAGGGGGAGGAGGTGGCCGACCAGGAGGAGGTGCGCCAAAGGGGGGGGGTCCTACTAGGACTCCACTCCTAGTAGGATTTGCCCCTTCCTTGCAACGGAGAGGGGGGAAGGGGAAAGGGGGGAGAAGGACAAGGAAAGGGGGGTCGCGCCCCCACCCCTTGTACAATTCGGATTGGGAAAGGGGGAGGCGCGCACCACCTCCCGTGGCCTGCCTCCCCTTCTCCACTATGGCCCATGAGGCCCATTAACTTTCCCGGGGGGTTCTGGTAACCTCTCGGTACTCCGAAAAATCCCCGAACCTCTTCGGAACCATTTCGGTGTCTGTATATAACCTTCCAATATATCAATCTTTACCTCTCGACCATTTCGAGACTCCTTGTCATGGCCGTGATCACATCGGAGACTCCGAACAAACTTCGGTCACCAAAACACATAACTCATAATACAAATCGTCATCGAATGTTAAGCGTGCGGACCCTACGGGTTCAAGAACTATGTAGACATGACCGAGACACATCTCCGGTCAATAACCAATAGCGGAACCTGGATGCTCATATTGGTTCCTACATATTCGACGAAGATCTTTATCGGTCAAACCACATAACAACATACGTCATTCCCTTTGTCATCGGTATGTTACTTGCCCGAGATTCGATCGTAGGTATCATCATACTTAGTTCAATCTCGTTACCGGCAAGTCTCTTTACTCATTCCATAATGCATCATCCCGTAACTAACTCATTAGTCACATTGCTTGCAAGGCTTATAGTGATGTGCATTACCGAGAGGGCCCAGGGATACCTCTCCAATACATGGAGTGACTGCCAACTCAACAAACACCTTTGGAGACACCTTTATAATCACCCAGTTATGTTGTGACGTTTGATAGCACACAAGGTGTTCCTCTGGTATTCGAGAGTTACATAATCTCATAGTCAGAGGAATATGTATAAGTCATGAAGAAAGCAATAGCAATAAAACTAAACGATCATAATGCTAAGCTAACGGATGGGTCTTGTCCATGACATCATTCTCTAATGATGTGATCCTGTTCATCAAATGACAACACATGTCTATGGTCAGGAAACTTAACCATCTTTGATTAACGAGCTAGTCAAGTAGAGGCATACTAGGGACACTCTGTTTTGTCTGTGTATTCACACATGTACTAAGTTTCCGGTTAATACAATTCTAGCATGAATAATAAACATTTATCATGATATAAGAAAACATAAATAACAACTTTATTATTGCCTCTAGGGCATATTTCCTTCAGTCTCCCACTTGCACTAGAGTCAATAATCTAGATTACATAGTAATGATTCTAACACCCATGGAGTCTTGGTGCTGATCATGTTTTGCTCGTGGAAGAGGCTTAGTCAACGGGTCTGCAACATTCAGATCCGTATGTATTTTGCAAATCTCTATGTCTCCCTCCTTGACTTGATCGCGGATGGAATTGAAGTGTCTCTTGATGTGTTTGGTTCTCTTGTGAAATCTGGATTCCTTCGCCAAGGCAATTGCTCCAGTATTGTCACAAAAGATTTTCATTGGACCCGATGCACTAGGTATTACACCTAGATCGGATATGAACTCCTTCATCCAGACTCCTTCATTTGCTGCTTCCGAAGCAGCTATGTACTCTGCTTCACACGTAGATCCCGCCACGACGCTCTGCTTGGAACTGCACCAACTGACAGCTCCACCATTCAATATAAATACATATCCGGTTTGCGACTTAGAGTCATCCGGATCAGTGTCAAATCTTGCATCGACATAACCATTTACGACAAGCTCTTTGTCACCTCCATAAACAAGAAACATATCCTTAGTCCTTTTCAGGTATTTTAGGATGTTCTTGACCACTGTCCAGTGATCCACTCCTGGATTACTTTGGTACCTCCCTGCTAAACTTATAGAAAGGCACACATCATGTCTGGTACACAGCATTGCATACATGATAGAACATATGGCTGAGGCATAGGGAATGACTTTCATTTTCTCTCTATCTTCTGTAGTGGTCGGGCATTGAGTCTGACTCAACTTCACACCTTGTAACACAGGCAAGAACGACCCTTTCTTTGACTGATCCATTTTGAACTTCTTCAAAACTTTATCAAGGTATGTGCTTTGTGAAAGTCCAATTAAGAATCTTGATCTATCTCTATAGATCTTGATGCCCAATATATATGCAGCTTCACCGAGGTCTTTCATTGAAAAATTCTTATTCAAGTATCCTTTTATGCTATCCAGAAATTTTGTATTATTTCCAATCAACAATATGTCATCCACATATAATATTAGGAATGCTACAGAGCTCCCACTCATTTTCTAGTAAATACAGGCTTCTCCAAAAGTCTGTATAAAACCATATGCTTTGATCACAGTATCAAAGCGTACATTCCAACTCGGAGATGCTTGCACCAGTCCATAAATGGATCGCAGGTGCTTGCACACTTTGTTAGCACCTTTAGGACCGACAAAACCTTCTGGTTGCATCATATACAACTCTTCTTTAAGATATCCATTAAGGAATGTTGTTTTGACATCCATTTGCCAAATTTCATAATCATAAAATGCGGCAATTGCTAACATGATTCGGACAGACTTAAGCATCGCTATGGGTGAGAAGGTCTCATCATAGTTAACTCCTTGAACTTGTCGAAAACCTTTCACAACAAGTCAAGCTTTGTAGACAGTAACATTACCGTCAGCGCCAGTCTTCTTCTTGAAGATCCATTTATTCTCTATGGCTTGCCGATCATTGGGCAAGTCAACCAAAGTCCACACTTTGTTCTCATACATGGATCCCATCTTAGATTTCATGGCCTCAAGCCATTTCGCGGAATCTGGGCTCATCATCACTTCCTCATAGTTTGTAGTTTCGTCATGGTCTAGTAACATGACTTCCAGAACAGGATTACCGTACCACTCTGGTGCGGACCGTACTCTGGTTGACCTACGAGGTTCGGTAGTAACTTGATGTGAAGTTTCATGATCATCATCATCATTAGCTTCCTCACTAATTGGTGTAGGAATCGCTAGAACTGATTTCTGCGATGAACTACTTTTCAATTCGGGAGAAGGTACAATTACCTCATCAAATTCTACTTTCCTCCCACTCACTTATTTCGAGAGAAACTCCTTCTGTAGAAAGGATCCATTCTTAGCAATGAATATCTTGCCTTCGGATCTGTGATAGAAGGTGTACCCAACAGTCTCCTTTGGGTATCCTATGAAGACGCATTTCTCCGATTTGGGTTCGAGCTTATCAGATTGAAGCTTTTTCACATAAGCATCGCCGCCCCAAACTTTAAGAAATGACAGCTTAGGTTTCTTGCCAAACCACAGTTCATATGGTGTCGTCTCAATGGATTTAGATGTTGCCCTATTTAACGTGAATGCAACTGTCTCTAAAGCATAACCCCAAAACGATAGCGATAAATCAGTAAGAGACATCATAGATCGCACCATATCTAATAAAGTACGATTACGACGTTCGGACACACCATTACTGTTGGGGATATTACCACTGGTGTAAACCGGCCAGGAGAGGCCGGGTTAACCCCATAAGTAGTTCATCTGTATCTGAAGTCCATGAAGACAGACGGTGATGCTTTATGAAGGCCCAGGGCCTAAAGCCGGTTTAAGGCCTGTAGACATAAACCGGCATTAATATGTAAACTTGTGTTGTAAGATAGAAGTAGCAGAGACCGAGCCGGACACGATTATGAGCCGGCCTCGGGATTCTGTAAACCGACGGGCGTCAACCCATGTATATAAGGGGACGACCCGGCGGCGGTTCAAGGACAACAAACAACAACTCGAGACTCAGGCAAAGCGTATTCGCTCCCTGGTCATCGAAACCCCATCAATTCCATCACAACTAGACGTAGGCTTTTACCTTCATCGTAAGGGGCCGAACTAGTATAAAACTCTCTTGCGTCCCTTGTCCGCTTTAACCCCTTTAAGCTAACCCATAGCGATGGCTTCACGACTAAGTCCTTTCTCTAGGACATCTGCCATGACAAAACCACGACAGTTGGCGCCCACCGTGGGGCTATCGCACGATGGTTTCAAGTTCTTGGAGGGCAACTTCGAAGGACTCAAGGGTTACGCTGTGGGCCGGATGACCAAGAGTCATCGCGGCAAGCTCTACATCGACGATGCAGGCTGGGGCCCCGAGGCTGGCTCAATCGAGTACGGGTACCGGGTCCCCTTTGGTGGCATACACGTTTTCATTGGCAAGATCGGCGAACCGGGCCCTAAGCCGGACATCTGCACCGACCTCGTCGAAATGGCTCAGCGTGCGAGATCTGCCCGGGTCAAGCCTGTCATGAAGCGTGCCTTCGTGGGAGTTATCCATGGAGGGGAATCTGAGGATAGGTCGGAATCTGGTGGTGAGACCGTCGTTTATTCCGGCGACGAGTCATCAACCGGAGAGACCGAGTCATTATATCAGTTACAAGATGGCCGGATTGGGGGCTGTTCCGATGGCGACAGTAATCCGGACCCCTTGGATCTGCCAAACCGGGTTGCGATCTTCTTGGCCGGCACGCAACCGGCGCTCCACTCTTCGACCGCAGCGGCGATGATTTCCGGATCGGCAGCGGCGGCAGCGGCCGGGGCAGGAGGCCCTGTGCGAGCGCCAGCTCAGGTTCTATCTGATTTGTTTGACGCGTTAGCAACGCTGATGGTGGAGGTTAACCCGACGGATCAGGATGCACACAATGCGGAAATTGCGAAAGTGAAAGATCAGATCGCCCAGGCCAAAGCGGACTTAGCAGCTGAGGATACTAGGATAGCCGCGGAGCGGGCCGCTTTGGGTGCACAAGCTTACCGGATTATGCTGGATCAGAGTGCGTCGAACGAAGTCCTGAAGAGGAGGCACCGATCTTGCCTGCTGCCGGTTTAAGAGGCTAGAAATCTCTTTAACACCCCAGGAGCAGGGACCAGTAATCCACCGGTGGTAAACCGGGCGGAGGCACCTGGAGCAGGGGTGCCGGTTCAGCCACGTTTGGCGGATCCGCCTCGTCAGAACAACATTGTAACACATTGTGTCCCCACGCCGGGTCATTACTCTAACCCGATGGACAACATTGTCGCTGCCGCTTCACGGCTGGCGGCCATCCCGATCGAAGGCGATTCTCCAGCGGCGGTCGAGACGCGTCGGGTTAAGGAGCTTCTTCAGACAGCCTTGGTTCAACAGGAGGCTTATTCATATAGTCGCGATCGGATTCATTCCACTCCCCGTCCAAGCCGGAGTTACAGCAGGCGTATGGATGAACCGACAGTGTCAAGCAATGCGCGGAACCGTGATCCGCCCCGTGGCAATAACCCGGCGGGTGGTGCTGGTGATGCTCAGGAGGTGGTGGACCGGGCTCGGGCACGCAGAGAGGCCGAGTTAGCGGCGCAACATGAAGCCCGTCAGCTTACTCCGGTTTGTCCGACCACATCGGTGGAACCAGGAGTTACATCTAGTTCTTTGGGAGTGCCATGTCTTGTCCCAGCGTTGCGCAATGTGCGCCCGCCCAAGGATTTTAAGGGCCCGCGCAAGGTGCCGAATTACACCGCCGATTTATCCCCTGAAACATGGGTCGAAAGCTATGAGATGGCCATGGAGATGCTGGATGTGGATGATGCGGCATGTGCAAAATACTTCACCATGATGCTAGAAGGGACAGCCTGCACTTGGTTAAAGAGCTTACCGGCTAACTCTATCAGGTCATGGGCCGAGTTGAGAGCCCGGTTTATTCAGAATTTTAAGGATACATGCAAGCAGCCCATGTCAATTGTGGACTTAGCTGCCTGTGTCCAGGAGGAAGGAGAGTCAACAACCCATTGGGTGCGCCGGGTTTCGGAGATTTTGCATTCATCGGACCGCATCAACGCTGACACCGCAGTTTTAACATTGGAAGGCAATTGCCGGTTTGAACCCCTGAAGTTGAAGTTGGGACGGCTCAAACGTCATTGTAATGACATGGGAACCCTCATGGCTGCACTGGTGAAGTATGCCGACTCTGATAGTACCAAGGATCCCGAGTCCGACGATGATAAGACTGGGAAGGGAAAGAAGAGCGGCAACGCCAAGGGGCAGCACCACAACCCGGCGGGTCATGGAAACGACGGCAAGCGTAAGGCGGACCACGGTTTAGACTTTGTGGCTAACACTAATATACATGACAAGGGCCAGCGGCGTAAGGGTAAACCGCCCCAGCGCGGTGGAAGGCCAAGTCCTAATCCGGACCGTTTGTCTTATCTGTTGAACCAGCCCTGTCCAAAGCATGGGACGAAGGAGGACCCGTCCACGCACCTCTGGAAAGATTGTTACATCATGCAAGAGTTCAAAATTCTGGTTCTTTCCGGTATGATCATGGACCAGGAGGCGGTTTGGGCCCCGGCTCTCATGGGTCGGGTTATGGCGGAGGAAATTCCGGTTCAGGTTTCCACGATAATCAGGGTGGACATAACAATCAAAGTAATCAGGGTAACCAAGGTGGCTATAATCATCAGGGCAATCAGCAGCAGCAGCAGTCAGGTTACCCGAGCAACCCGAAGCAGTTGAATAGCGGACAATATCATGTCTTCACCACTAGCTTGGACAAGCGCGATCAGAAGCTTCATAAAAGGGCGGTGAATGCCATTGAACCGGCGATGCCCCGTTATTTGCGTTGGTCCGAGCAGCCGATTGTGTGGAGTAGAGAAGATCATCCACCCCGGGTTGACAATCCGGGTCATCTGGCTCTGGTGGTGGCACCTCAGGTGGGAGGTTATAAGTTCACTAAGGTACTCATGGATGGAGGGAGTAGTATCAATATCCTTTATTATGAAACTTTCCGTCGCATGGGGTTAACAGATAAAAATCTTAAACCATCCAATACGGTGTTCCATGGTGTGGTGCCTGGGAAGTCGGCATATCCTGTTGGTAAGATAGCTCTGGAGGTGGCTTTTGGAGATGAGCATGACTCGAGATAGAAACCTTGACCTTTGAAGTGGTGAAAATCAGCAGCCCGTATCATGCCCTATTTGGACGGCCAGCTTATGCTAAGTTTATGGCACAACCTTGTTATGTCTATCTGCAGCTCAAGATGCCGGGTCACAAGGGAACTATAACCGTGCATGGGAGCCGCAAGATTGCTCTGGAGTGTGAAGAAGGTGATGCGGCTTATGCTGAGTCGGTTTGTGCAACAGAAGAGTTGAAGTTTTACAAGGACAATGTTGATCCGGCAGATATGACTTCATTGAAGAAATCAACTACAGAGCATGATCCGGCCCTGAAGTTTAAATCGGCTAATGAGACTAAGCTTGTTGACTTCGCGCCTGGCGATTCTTCCAAGCAGTTTAGCATCAGCGCTAACTTGGATCCGAAATAGGAAAGCGCGCTCATCGAGTTCATCCGTGAGAATCGGGATATCTTTGCATGGAAGCCTTCTGACATGCCAAGTGTACCGAGAGAACTCGCTGAGCACACTCTCAATGTTGATCCCAAGTATAAACCGGTCAAGCAGTTTCTCCGCCGGTTTAATGAAGAAAGGCGCAAAGCTATTGGAGAAGAAGTAGCCAGGCTCTTGGCGGCTGGATTTATCGTTGAAGTATTCCATCCTAAGTGGTTGGCTAATCCGGTGCTGGTCCTCAAGAAGAATGGCACTTGGCGTATGTGTGTGGATTACACAGACCTCAACAAAGCTTGTCCAGTAGATCCTTTTGCCCTTCCCCATATTGATCAAATTATTGATGCTACGACGGGTTGCGAGCATTTAAGCTTTTTGGATGCATATTCTGGTTATCATCAGATCAAAATGGCAGTTAAGGACCAGGAGAAGACAACCTTCATAACTCCCTTTGGAGCCTTCTGCTATGTGTCCATGCCCTTTGGGCTCAAGAGTGCCCAGGCGACTTATCAACGGTGTGTGCAGAATTGTCTGCATAAACAGATCGGCCGCAATGTTCACGTCTATGTGGATGATATTGTGGTAAAATCAAGGAAGAAGGAGACACTGATTGATGACTTGAAGGAAACCTTTGATAACCCGTGGGTTTATAAAATGATGCTTAATCCGGCCAAGTGTGTCTTTGGTGTACCTGCAGGCAAGCTCTTGAGCTTTTTGGTGTCTAACAGGGGCATTGAAGCTAATCCGGAAAAGATCAAAGCCATCACCTCCTTGGCTAAACCGAAGTGTATCAATGATGTTCAACGCCTGGCAGGCCGGATTGCTGCATTGAGCCGGTTTGTCAGTCGCCTTGGCGAGAAGGCTATCCCTTTATATCAGATGCTGAAGAAAACGGATAACTTCGTCTGGAGTGACGCCGCTAATGAAGCATTTGAGGACTTAAAGCGGCAGCTGGCTAATCCGCCGATTCTCGCTGCTCTAGTGGAAAAAGAACCATTGTTGCTATATGTGGCAGCTAATGCTCGGGCTGTTAGTGTGGCTATCGTGGTGGAGTGCAAGGAGGCAAGAAAGGAATATCCGGTTCAGCGGCCGGTTTACTATATCAGTGAGGTACTTGTTGAGTCCAAGGAGAGGTACCCGCATTGGCAAAAATTGGTGTATGGGGTTTTCATGGCAAGCCGGAAGCTTAAGTAGTATTTCCAAGGTCATCCCATCACGGTGGTCAGCTCCGCTCTTTTGGGGGATATAATCCAGAACAGGGAAGCAACTGGTCGGATTGCTAAGTGGGCTATCGAGCTCGGGCCTCACGGGTTGAAATACATACCCCGAACAGCGATCAAATCTCAGGCACTTGTGGATTTCATCAATGATTGGACAAAATTACAAGCGCCAGAGGAGAAGCCGGATCACACTTATTGGGCTATTCATTTTGATGGGTCCAGGCAATTGGAGGGCTCGGGGGCCGGAGTCGTATTAACTTCCCCACGAGGTGATAAGTTTTGTTATGTTCTCCGTTTAATGTTCCCTTGCACTAATAATGCAGCTGAATATGAGGCTTTACTCCATGGTCTTCGGATGGCTAAGGAGATGAACCTAAGCCGAGTTAAGTGCTTCGGTGACTCGGATCTAGTGGCTCAACAAGTGTCCGGCACTTGGGATTCCAAGGACCCACTAATGGCAGCATATCGTCGTGAGGTGGATATTGTTGCAGGTCACTTTAAAGGTTATCAGGTGGATCATGTGGACCGGCGGAAGAATGAAGCGGCGGACGCTTTAAGCCGCCTGGGTTCCCAACGTAAACCGGTTCCACCTAATGTCTTCCTAGATGTTTTGCATAATCCGTCTGTTAAGCTCCTTGGTGAAGAGGATTTAGCTGTTCCTGATCCGGAGGCTCAGTTGGTGGCGGCTCTTCATGTTATCCCGGATTGGACGGTTCCATATCTGGCGTATATAAACCGGGGAGAGTTACCAGAGGATGAAACTTTGGCCAAGCAGATAACCCGGCAGTCCAAGTCCATGACTATTATCAATGGAGAGTTACATCATTGTAGTGTGACAGGGGCGTTTCAACGCTGTGTGTCTCCTGAGGAAGGCCGTGAAATTTTGCGTGAGATCCACGAAGGAGATTGTGGTCACCACGCCGGTTCAAAATCTTTGGTGGCCAAGGCGTTTCATCATGGTTTCTATTGGTTGACAGCTCATGCTGATGCCGAGGACTTGGTCAAAAGATGTGATGGCTGTCAAAAATTTTCAAGGCGCGCTCATGTACCAGCTCAAGAATTGAGGATGATTCCAATCACCTGGCCGTTTGCAACTTGGGGGCTGGATATGGTTGGGCCTTTCAAGAGGTCCAAGGACAAGAAGACCCACCTTTTGGTGGCGGTTGCTAAGTTTACAAAGTGGGTGGAGGCAGAGCCAGTTAGTAAGTGTGACGCAGCCACGGCGGTTCAATTCCTCAAAAAGGTGATCTTACGGTTTGGCTTTCCACACAGCATTATAATAGACAATGGTACCAATTTGTCAAAGGGTGCCATGAAGGAGTTCTGTCAACGTGAGCACATCCGGCTTGATGTGTCATCAGTGGCTCACCCCCAGTCCAATGGTCAAGCGGAGAGGGCCAATCAAGAGATCTTGAGAGGTATCAAACCCCGGCTTATGGTTCCTTTGCAACGGACGCCGGGTTGTTGGGTTGAGGAGTTACCTTCTGTGTTGTGGAGCATCAATACCACACCCAACAGGTCGACAGGGTACACACCATTCTTCATGGTTTATGGAGCGGAAGCAGTTCTTCCTAGTGACATCCGTCATGACTCGCCTCGTGTAGCGGCATATGTTGAAGCTGACGCAGGAAGCTCTTGACCTATTAGATGAGGAACGTGACATGGCGGCAGCCCGTTCGCTGATTTATCAGCAAGATCTGCGTCGCTATCATAGCCGCCGGGTTAGAACCAGAACCTTTCAAGAAGGTGATTTGGTGCTTCGGCTCATCCAGGATCAGACGGATATGCACAAGCTATCCCCCCTTGGGAAGGACCCATTATGGTCAGCAAGAATCTACACAACGGGTCATACTACCTAATCGATGTTCGAGAGCGCAAAGACTCACGTAAATCGGAGGAGGAGACCAACCGGCCGTGGAATATTGCTCATCTTCGGCCTTACTATACTTGAGCTATAGGCTCTGCTTATGTACATATTATGACATTGTATATATTATGATCAATATAATAAATCGGAACCTCAGCTAAAGCGGGGTATCTGTTGTTTTTCTTACATCATGTGTGGTTACATGGAGCTTACAAAGTGGCGTCCGGTTTACCCCTTGATTTAGCTTCTCAAAGCTTCATATTAGATCACTTGGGGGCTTGGTCGTATCCGAACCATAGCTACACCTCTTGATCGGCGCAATGCCATGGCATCACTTGGGGGCTTGGTCGCATCCGAACCATAACTACACCTCTTGATCGGCGCAATGCCACATCATCACTTGGGGGCTTGGTCGTATCCGAACCATAGCTACACCTCTTGATCGGCGCAATGCCACAACATCACTTGGGGGCTTGGTCATACCCGAACCATAGCTACGCCTCTTGATCGGCGTAATGCCACAGCATCACTTGGGGGCTTGGTCGTATGCGAACCACAGTCACACCTCTTGATCGGCTCAAAGCCACGTCAATATGGGGCCAAAGAGAGTGTTGTAAAACAACAGCTCAAACATAGGCACCCACTGAGCACAGCTCACAATGTTGTTGGGAGATTTTTTGCTGTCGAATTTAGGGCCTGGCAGCCCGTGAAAAGCCTCGACTACAACGGTTTTATTTGCCTTTTGCTAAGTTTCTCTTTCTTTTGATAAGATTGGTGATGTTTTCAAACCGGTGTTTATCAACCCGGTTAGGCTGCCAACTACAGGTTGTCAGTACATGATCAAGTTATAATCCGGAGACTATCAGCCTGGTATGGTTTTGACTCAAAGTCACCAGTATGGAATAAACCGGTGTTTATCACAACCCGAAGCGGTTTTATTGTAAACAGGCATCATATAACAGGAGTTACTTTTACTCCGGATTAGGCTTATTGCCCTCATTACAAAGTTGGTCAGCCAGCACTATGCCTAAAGGTCACAGGTATCATATATTTCCATATTTGGTTATCTTTTACAACCTTAGTTATAAACCTTGGTCATATATATATATATATATATATATATATATATATATATATATATATATATATATATATATTTGGGTATCATAACCCGCCCGGTGGTAAACCGCCAGGGCACTTTAAGCTTCCTATCTGCAGGAACAAATTGGATAAATAGCTATGGATTATGAACATCATATCTTAAGTATGGCGGATTAACACGCATCAGTTGCAGATAAATATGCACGAAGGCATAACAGACCAAGTGTTTTAACTAGCCTATTACAAGGCGTTTCAGTGCCCAAAGGGATAATTGTTTCTCAATAAACATTGCAGCACGTGGAAGACTAAACCGCCCCTCGGATTATGATTGCTTATCAGCTTGACCTGACGGTTGCGGATCATCTTGCACCGGTTCATCTTCTTCATCTCTACCCAGTGGCTGGAAGTCAACAGTTGCCCAGTCGATCCCAGTTAAAGCTTGGAACATAGCTTCGTCGCTTATAAGGGTGGACGGTTCAATATCAGGGGCATAAGTGTGCTTACAGATTGGAGGGATCAGATTTTGCGCTTCCGGAATTGGTGCAGCAACCCGTCTGTTCTTGTCATCATAACTTGCCTGATAGTATGAGAGATCAGCTTCTTCAGCCAATTGACAAGCCAGTGGACGTACTTCCCGGTTTATGGCGCGGAGATCCTCCTGGCCAAATTCTGATCCGTCTTCTTTTAAGCTTGGGAAGCCTTTAGCCACGTCCACCGGATCAAGATCAGGCACCCACGCCTTTGCCCGGGTTAGAGCGGTCAAAGCTCCGGCCCTTGCCGCAGCTCTCTTTAGTTCTTCAACCCGGGCAGGCAGCATGGATAGCCTTTCTAAGGTGTCCTTGATCAATGTTGGAGGAGTTTTATTGTGTGAAGCAATGCAGATAATCCGCTGTGCGCCAGTATACAGCTGCTCTATCAGAGTATAGGCCGCTTTCAATTTCTTCTGTACGTCAGAGCCCAGATGGCTAATGCGAGTTCCTGCACCATTGTACACATCAGTAAGCCGACAACACATGGGAAAGATATGTTGAAAGTATTACAGAAAAGATGTTTACCGAACACAGCAGCAGTCATGGCATGAATCTGCCGCTTTACGCCGGTCAGTTCATCAACCACCGGTTTAAGAGCGGCTTCTGCGTTTTCAGCCCTTTTTATCAAAGCGGATTTTTCAGTCTCCCAATCCGCCCCCTTGGTGAAGCTCTCCTTTAGCTTTTCCATAGTGGCTAAGGCGCTCCTCAGCTCATCTTTTGCCTTGGAAGTTTCGGCCTGTTGGGACTTGAGGTTCTCTTGCAGATTAGTGGTTTGGCTTTCTTTCTTGCTCAGTTCAGCCTATAAAGAGACAGATATATAATGAGTTGACAGTACATATTTGAAGTACCAAGCACATAACAAGTTATGCCCTTAGTACTTGGGGGCTAATGCATATTTGCTCTTTATCAGAAATTTTTACAAGTCCCAAGCACAATACAAGTATTAAGCTTGGCACTTGGGGGCTAATGTGTATTTGCTCATAAAATGTTGCTATGGGAATTCTTCTACAAAGTCCCGGTTCATCTTTATAAAGTTAAACCGGCCCTTGGGGGCTACATCAGTGAAGTTAAGGTGCATTGTTGCAAACATGAAATTGTTACTAAGTCCCGGTTTAGATTAATATCATAAACCGTTACTTGGGGGCTGCTAGGAGTTGATAAACTGCAATTGGACAAAAGAGAAAAATAGTAGTTACCTCATATCGCTCCTTCATCAATAGTCACGGCTGGTATACAGACGGTTCAAGAAGCCAGAGTGAATGTCTTGAGCATTGAGATGGGCGTAGCTTGATAAATCGGCATTCCATTTTCCTTTGCCGATAGCAGAGAGCTCATCCTTGGCAGTATGTTTTGACAAAGCGACAGGATTGCCAGGAGTGGTGTGGCCAGTGCAAGTAATCATAATGTCATCATCTTTGTCATCAGCATCCTTCACTGGAGTTGGCGGTTTGTCAGTATCCTTAACTGGACTGACCGGTTTATCACCAGTTCAGACAGGGCTGGTTGGCCGGTCTGCATGGCTTGTAGCGTCAACTTGCACTTGTTCGGCAAGGAATTCATGGTCTTGAGGCGGCGGATCATTAAGCATGGCGTCAGCGTCGGTTTCTTCCGGATCTGGAGTTGTTTCTGGTTCAGCAGCTACATTATCATCAGCCGGTTTGCTTAACCGAGCCTTCTTGCTGGGTCTTGGCTTGGTGCTGAGAAAAGATAGACATAAGGATCAGTACAATATGTAAAGATAACACATCAAGAATAAAGACACGTGCATAGCTCACCCAGGAACTGTTTTGAGGGGTGGAAGCTGTGTGGCCGATGACTCGCCATAGGATGAGTGAGAAATACCCTGATAATTTGAATCAGACGGGTTAAGAGGCTGGCGGAAACAACCTGCTTTTGGGCATGAAGTATCAATGGGATAAGAGACCTCTGATTGGCGTTTCCGAACCTGACTGTTCGGTAAATCGGCGGAGGTAACTACCTGGCCGCTGTGCCGGGTTGTACGGCGAGCCTCGTGCTGCTGCGTCTTCAAAAGAAAGTTTGGGTCCAAGTAAGCAAGAGGGTGAGAAAATTTTACTTTCCGGTTTGCTTGACGGATTTTTGATGTTGGCAGAGGATCTGAATCGAAGGAAAGAATGGTTACCTCTACGTCCTCAGCATGACTACCTTCAGCGTCGTCCGGATAATAATCATTGTCAATGAGATGTACGAAAAATGAACCAAGAGAGTCAAGTTCTACCTCTGGTTCCGGATTACCCACATCGTCATCAGCTGGTGGATCGGAGGATGCAGTGGTCCTTCTCTTGGCAGGTTTTTTAACAACCTTGGTCTTTGGACGAACTGGCTTGACCGGTTTGTCTTGCGGCTTCGCCGGTTTGTCTTGTGATGGTTTCTTGTTACAGAACGGATCATCACCCTGTCAGAAATAATCACACTTTCAGAAAATATTTGGACAGAAGCAACTTCAGATAAAAAGATTATATGATTCTTACAGCTGGTGGTTTGTTGAAGGTGCAGAAAGGGAGTAGTCCGGTTTGGGCACAAACAGCCTCCGGTTCGTTCAGTATATTTTTTACAGCCTCAGTGACCTCTGCATCTGTAAGCTGAATGTCAATGTGCCGCTGAGCATCCTTCAAACTCCCTGTATACTCACACATCAAACCGGAGCGCCGGCTTAAGGGCAGAATACTCCAGCTTATCCAACAACGAGCAAGATCAATTCCTGTCAAACCGTTTGCCATGAAGGCTCTAAGCTTTGATAATTGAGGAGCATAGTTGGCCCTTTCTCTTGCAGTCAACCTCTGAGGAAAAGGATGTGTGTTGCTCAGGCGTTCAGGGCGGTAACCCGGCAGGGGGTTTTCATCAGGTGGAGATGTATCCATGCAATAAAACCAAGTCTGGTTCCAATCTTTGGGGTGACGGTGGAGTTTGGGATGAGGGAAGGTGACTTCTTTCCTTTTCTGAACCGCCATTCCGCCCAGTTCCGTATTTAGTCCATCCAAGAACTCTGTGCGACGGTTTAGGTGAAAGAAATCCCTAAACAGTTCGACTGTAGGTTCCTCTTGCAGATAAACCTCACAGAAGACTTGGAAGTGGCAAATGTTGGTCACAGAATTGGGACCGATGTCTTGAGGGCACAGCTGAAAATTGGCCAGTACATCCTGGAATTTTTTTGAACCGGGAGGGCTAGAACCTCGTCCGAGATGATCAACAAACACGACTACCTCTCCGTCCTTGGGTGTAGGAGGACTTTCCGGGCCAGGGACCCTCCAGTGGATGACATCTTTCTTGGCTAAAGCGCCCGTTTTAACAAGATTGTTTAACTGTTCTTCGGTTACTCGAGAAGGAGCCCAATTACATTCATAGACTTGCTTGGCCATGGCAATGGAAATCTGAAACATGATTATTGCCAGTTTAAGATTGATAGTGGACAATTATACAGCGGTATAAGGATACAAGCCTATTGATAAACCGGAATTGGTTATTCGTAAACCGGAGTCTGACAATGGAAACAGTACAATGATGAATGCATTGGCGGTTCAACAGGGGACTAATGGTATCTACTGGGTCATCATTTTGTATATGAAGTTAAACCGCCCAATCTAGTACTCCTTGTGTATAAGTGAAGGAAGAAACAAGTTTCACATCTGGCCATGGTAATTTCAGATCTACCGCGCGTTGGAAAAACAAAATATATTCTGACCTAATTTCCAGCGTACTAAAAGTTCACCAAGTTGAGATGAGTTGGATATCAAACAGGTGCTAAAACTACTACCGCGCGAGATCTATGTGGTTTTTGGATCTAATCCATGGATATAAATAAGGATAAAGAAGGGCGGCGATGCACACTGATGAACGACAGAAACCCTAAGTGCAGATCTATGGTAAGAGAAAGGGGAGACTTACTGAGGCTGTTGAGCAGCGGTGTAGCGACCAGACCTCAAATGGTCTGTGCTGCTGTGCACCAGTGTCATCCCTGGATCAGTAATGCTGACACGCACAGTACAAATGGAGGATTTATAACAGAGTAGCAATCACACACTTATTACATCGAATATCTCCAAAGAGAATAAGTATGAAAAATATGGCTTAAGGCCATCTAAAACGATAACAGCGGAAGGCTTGGAAGATAAGTGAGTCCATCAACTCCAGCGGCATCACTGAGTATAAGACCACGACCTAAGGCACCTTACTCGTCGTCTGAAAAGTCTGCAACATGAAACGTTGCAGCCCGAAAACAGGTCAGCACATGGAATATGCTGGCAATGTAACACATAGAGAAATAATGAACAGTAATAATACTATACTACATGCATATAAGGCTGGTGGAAAGCTCTATGGTTAAAGTTTTTGCGGAAAGCCAATTTTTCCCTACTGCAAAGGAATAAATTTTATTTAACTATCATGGTGGTTGTTAAACATTGAGATGGTTGACAGCATCTCAATCCCAATTAGGTGTCATCAATAACCCAACAAAATTAATTAAAAGTAACATGGTGATGAGATTCACATGATAATCCAGGTACTAGATACTCAAATTGTCCATAACCGGGGACACGGCTAACCATGATTAGTTTGTACACTCTGCAGAGGTTTGTGCACTTTTCCCCACAAGACTCGATCTCCTCCGTTGGATTACTCGCACTACATGGTGTTTGAGTAACGGATGACCGAGACACAGTCTTTCAGAAGTGTTTGCACCTTACGTATGGGTAGACAGTTACACCTACTTTCCCCTACATCTGCTAGTCTACCACTGTAAGAGTTCACACAACTTAGTCAACTATGCTAGAGCCCATAATAGCTTGTGGCTGCACACGAAAGTTTCTAGCATGAATAATCTCATGATCCCTTTGAGCCTGGGTGGCGGTCCAAAAGAAAAACAGGCAATCCTGGAATACCCAGGTACCTCAATCCACCCAGATGTGAGTTTTAGTTGCCACCTTAAGTAAACCATTATTAACAATCTCACATCTGTCATGAATATCACTCAAACCCAATCCACGTCTACGAGCATAGCATGGCAATATAATAGCAAACGTAGAAGTAACTCCCAAGGGTTTGATAAAAGAACAGGTAATAGGTACTACCTCAACTACTTCCCAATACCCACAATTTAATTAGATCCTAATCATGCAATGTTTGAGGAATAGATCTAATGCAATAAAAACTGGGTATGGAAGGTATATGATCAAAGTGTTACTTGCCTTGCTGATGATCCGCGAAACCTAGCGATTCGAAGTAACAAGCGGCACACTCCGGGTACTCTATCGCAAACAAACAAGAAAACAATAAGTACTCATCTAATGCACAGATAAAACTCGAATGAAAGATCCACCCAGAAAGTTCAACTTAAGAACTCCGGTTTGCAAAAAGAATCAACTCGAACGAAGCAACGAAAGTCAAACGGCGAAAGAAACAAACTTCGTTTACTAATCTGGATCTAGGTCAAATTTTACAGTAGCAAAAACTTGTTTGAGTAGGTTAAACGGAAAGAGAATTTCGAGACGAAACTCTAGGCGCTTGAATCGCCTGATTCCGATAAACGAGCGAAAAATTAAACAGAAACGAAGATTCGATCAGAAATCAAGATTTGAGATAATCACGGAAAAATCCGATGAAAAAGAAAAACGGACGAACGGTTAAAGAACGGACACAAAATAACAAAACCGAAGAAATAAACTGATCTAGGTTTTTTTAAACAAAACCGGCAACGACGGCGAGGTATACCTCGTCGGGGCAGGGCTCCGGCGGGGCTCCGGCTGGCTCCGGCGAGGGCGGCGGGGTGCGGCGGGGCTCAGGGGGCTCGGGGGTGGCGAGGGGCGGCTCCGGCGGCGGGGTTCGGCGAGCGGCGGCGGCCTTCGGGCTCTGGCTCCGGCGGCGGGGTTCGGCGAGCGGCGGCGGGGCGGCGGCGGGGTGAGAGGGAGGGGGCGGCGGCGGGGTTTATAAAGAGGGGGGAGGGGTGCTTGGAGGAGGGGGCAAGGCGCGGCGGCGGGGTGTCCGTGGCGGACACGGCGGCGGCGTCCGGCGTGCTCGCGGAGGAGAACGCGGAGATGGGCCAGCGGCTCGGCTGGGCCTCGGCCCGGTCGGGCGCGGCGCGATTTTTTTTAAAACGTTCCGCCGAAAAATTCGTAGAAAAATAAATAAAAATCCAAAAAAGATAAAACAAAATTTCCCCGTCTAGCTAGAATATTTAGAAGAGGGTGAACATTTTTTGACACAAAAATAAATTTTTGAAAACATGCAATATTTTTTTAATGCAATTAAAATTGCAAATAAAATCCGAATAAAATCCAATAAATGATTTTAACATTTTTCCTCCAATATTTCAATTGTTTTGGAGATGTCATATTTTCTCCTCTCATTTATTTTTAATGAAATATTTTTTTTCGGAGAGAAAAATAATTAAAACCAAAATCCTCGTTTTATTATTTGATGAAAATCAAATATGAAAATTCGAGAAAATCTCCAACTCTCTCCAAGGGTCCTTGAGTTGCTTAGGATTTATCGAGGATTTGTCGAAATGCAATAAAATATGATATGCAATGATGATCTATGTATAACATACCAAATTGAAAATTTGGGATGTTACAAACCTACCCCCCTTAAGATGAATCTCGCCCTCGAGATTCGGGTTGGCTAGAAAACAGGTGGGAGTGGTCCTTCCGTAGATCTTCCTCTCGCTCCCAGGTGGCTTCATCTTCCGTGTGGTGACTCCACTGGACTTTGCAAAACTTGATAACCTTACTGCGGGTAACTCGGCTGGCATACTCAAGAATCTTAACTGGTTTCTCCTCATAGGTCAAATCACTTTCCAGCTGAATCGCTTCCAGCGGCACAGTATCTCTCAGTGGTATCTCAGCCATCTCTGCGTGGCACTTCTTCAACTGGGAAACGTGAAATACATCATGAACTCCTGACAATCCTTCGGGCAATTCCAGCTTGTAGGCAACTTCTCCCATACGTTCCAAAACTCTGTATGGTCCGATAAAACGGGGCGCTAACTTTCCCTTAACTCCAAAGCGCTTCACTCCTCGAAGTGGTGATACTCGAAGATAAACTCTGTCTCCAACTTCGTGAACTGTCTCCTTTCGTTTAGAATCAGCATAACTCTTCTGCCTGGACTGGGCTACCTTGAGCCTATCGCAAATCAACCTCACTTTCTGTTCAGACTCCTTAATCAAATCTGGTCCAAACAACTGACGGTCTCCAACTTCGTCCCATAACAACGGTGTTCTACACCTCCTTCCGTACAAAGCTTCGAAAGGGGCCATCTTCAAACTGGTTTGATAACTGTTGTTATACGAAAACTCTGCATATGGCAAATTGTCGTCCCAACTAGATCCATAATCTAGTGCACAAGCTCTCAACATGTCCTCCAAAATCTGGTTGACTCTCTCGGTCTGTCCATCTGTCTGTGGGTGAAAAGCTGTACTAAATTCTAGCCTGGTTCCCAAAGTTTCATGTAACTGCTTCCAAAACTTCGAGGTAAACTGGGTTCCTCTGTCTGATACAATGGTCCTCGGAACTCCATGCAAACATACGATCCTGGTCATGTATATCTTTGCCAACTTAGCACTGGTGTAAGTGGTCTTCACTGGAATGAAATGAGCCACTTTCGTCAAACGGTCGACTACAACCCATATTGAGTCATAGCCTGAACGAGTCCTGGGTAATCCCGTGATAAAATCCATGCCTATTTTATCCCACTTCCATTCGGGTATCGGCAATGGTTGTAGCAATCCTGCTGGCTTCTGATGCTCTGCCTTCACTCTCTGACATACATCACAAACTGCTACATACTCTGCAATATCCTTCTTCATTCCGGTCCACCAGAAAGTATTCTTCAGATCCAAATACATCTTGGTATTTCCTGGGTGAATCGAGTACGGTGAATCATGGGCTTCTTGCAAAATCAACTTCCTGATCTCCGGGTCTTTTGGCACATAAACGCGGTCCTCAAACCATAAGGTATCGTGCTCGTCCTCACGAAATCCCTTGGCTTTTCCTTTGCTCATCTTCTCCTTTATCTCTTCAATCTCCTTGTTTGTCTTCTGAGCTTCTCTGATCCTTTCCATCAAGGTAGACTGAATCTCCAGTGTCGCTAAATAGCCTCTTGGGACTATCTCCAAACATAGTTCGCGAAGGTCCTCGGCTAACTCCTGAGGTAACTCTCCTGTCATGAGGGTGTTGACATGACTCTTGCGGCTCAACGCGTCTGCTACTACGTTAGCCTTTCCTGGGTGATAATGCAATCTCATATCATAATCCTTAATGAGCTCCAACCATCTCCTCTGTCTGAGATTTAACTCCTTCTGCGTGAAAATATACTTCAAACTCTTGTGATCCGTATACACCTCACAATGGTTTCCGATGAGAAAATGTCTCCATGTCTTCAACGCATGCACCACGGCTGCTAACTCCAAATCATGCGTAGCATAATTCTTCTCATGGGGTTTAAGTTGTCGTGAAGCATATGACACAACTCTTCCTTCCTGCATAAGCACTGCTCCAAGTCCTCGACGAGAAGCATCGCAATAAACTTCATAGTCCTTGCGTTGATCTGGCAGAATCAACACTGGTGATGTAACCAATCGTTTCTTCAACTCTTGGAAACTAGCTTCACAATCCTCAGTCCAATTGAATTTGGTGTCCTTCTTCAATAGCTCAGTCATGGGCTTAGCAATCTTCGAGAAATTCTTGATGAACCTCTGGTAGTATCCTGCAAGTCCAAGAAAACTCCGGATTTCTCCAACTGTCGTGGGTGATTCCCAACTTGTCACTGTGTCAACCTTGGCAGGGTCTACTGCTATTCCTTCTCCAGAAATAACATGTCCAAGGAATCCAACTTCCTTCAGCCAAAATTCACATTTGCTGAACTTGGCATATAACTGATGTTCTCTGAGCTTCTCAAGTACCAATCGCAAATGCTCCTCATGCTCTTCCTCATTCTTGGAAAAGACTAAAATATCGTCAATGAACACCACGACGAACTTATCCAAAAACTCCATAAACACTTTGTTCATCAGGTTCATAAAATAGGCAGGTGCGTTAGTCAGACCAAATGACATAACGGTATACTCATACAATCCATATCTGGTGGTAAAAGCCGTCTTAGGTATATCCTGCTCTCGAATCTTTAACTGATGGTATCCTGATCGTAGATCGATCTTGGAAAATACTTTAGCTCCTTGTAGGCGGTCAAACAAATCATTGATCATCGGCAGTGGGTACTTGTTTTTGATGGTCACTTCATTCAATCCACGGTAATCAACAACCATCCTCAGCGATCCATCTTTCTTCTCCACTAGAAGTACTGGTGATCCCCAAGGTGACGAACTTGGGCGAATATAGCCTTTATCCAGTAACTCCTTGATCTGCTTCTTAATTTCCACCAAATCTTTTGCGGGCATCCTGTACGGTCTCTTAGATATTGGCCCTGTGCCTGGCAAAAGTTCAATCAAGAACTCAATGTCTCTATCCGGTGGCATGCCTGGCAACTCTTCTGGAAATACATCCGGATAATCCTTCACCACTGGTACTTCCTCCTGTACAACTCCTGATAAGGAATTCACTTGAGTCCTCTTCGGCATATGCCGGGATACATACTTGATCCTTTTTCCTTCTGGGGTGGTAAGCAAAATCGTCTTGCTGGCACAATCGATGTTTCCTCCATACAACGATAGCCAATCCATTCCCAAAATCACATCCAAACCTTGCGACTCCAAAACTATTAGGTCTGAGGGGAAAACATGCCTACCAATGGCCAATGGCATCTGAAAACATCCTTGGCTTGCCATATACTCTGCTCCTGGCGAGGTTACTAACATAGGGGTTCTGAGAACTTTGGTGGACAGCTTAAACTTATTCACAAATCCCCTTGATATGTATGAATGCGATGCACCAGTATCGAAAAGAACGGTTGCAGTAAATGACTTAACCAAAAACTTACCTATTACTGCATCAGGCTGTGCTTCAACCTCCTCCACGCTCACGTGATTCACGTGTCCTTTGTTGAACGGGTTCGGCTTCTTCCCAGAGCTTCCATTGCCATTTCCATTTTGGGCTTCAGGACATTCATTGGCATAATGTCCAGTCTTCTGGCACTTCAAGCAAGTGACTTGGCTCAGGTCCCTCTTGGCTGGGGTAGATGGGTTGGTGCGGTTCTGTCCGTTGCTTCCTCCATTCCCATTACCATTTTTAGAGCCATTATGGTTGTGCGAACTACCTCCTACATGGGTATGCTGAAACTGTCCTCCCGGCTTCGGGGCAAAACGTGGTTTCTGTTGAGCTCCAGAGTTATACTTCCCTTGTCCATCTTCCTCTTACGGTTTTCAATCTGCTGTTGCTTCCCTTCAATCATGAGAGCTCTATCTACCAACTCCTGGTAGTTGTTGAAGGTTGCTACCATCAACTGCATACTCAATTCATCATTCAGTCCTTCCAAAAATTTCTCCTGCTTGGCTGCATCTGTAGCAACGTCATCTGATGCATAACGTGCTAATTTACTGAATTCCTCCACATACTGGCCTACGGTGCGTCCTCCTTGGCGTAGGTTGCGAAACTCACGCTTCTTCATAGCCATAGCTCCTGCTGAAACATGAGCTGTACGGAAAGCTTGCTGAAACTAGTCCCATGTGACAGTGTCAATAGGGTGCGTGGCTGTATAATTCTCCCACCATGATGCTGCGGGTCCATCAAGCTGATGTGCGGCAAAACGCACTCTTTTAGCATCTGTGCATCCTGCAGTGGTCAACTCCCTTCCAACTTTGCGGAGCCAATCGTCTGCAACAATCGGCTCGGTGCTACTGGAAAACACCGGCGGGTTTAGCCTTAAGAAACGGGCTAAGTGATCAACAGGTGGTGGTGGCGGTGGGTTGTTGTTGTTGTTGTTGTTGTTGTTGCCTTGGTTCTGCACTAACACTTGCATCAGGGCATTCTGTTGCTGAATCAACTGGGTGATCTCTGATGGGAAAACAAATCCGGGGTCGCGTCTCGGAGGCATCTGATGGGTTAGAAAAGATGAGAGTTCAGAATAGAATGAGGTCTAGAGGAAAACACTACCCATATGCTCATGAGACAAATACAATCAATATCACTCAATCAATTCAAACAAGGCATAACAATCGATCTAACTAGCGTTACAAAGTGCTTGAACTATACTATTAAATGGGGGAAAACTACTACTGATAGGGTGGTCTACTAGAAATTCTGATCAGTTGAAGACTCCATGATGTCTGCTCCAGCTTCATCAACAAAGTCATCTTCACTTGGTTCCGAGTCGGTGTCGTCGATGATGATGTAGTTATCCGGATAAGTGCATTCGTCATCCTTTGCTTTTGGCACTGGATTTCCCATGAATACTCCAATCTTCTTCTCCAGGTCGTCATTCTTCCCTACTAGTGCGACGATTTCCTCCATATAATCCTCGCGTGTAGCCTTGAGTTCTTCCTCCAGTTCCTTGATCTTCGTCAATGCCTTCTTCAGTTCTTCCTTGTCCGAGCACATCTGGTTCTCCTGGCGACGAATGTGTTGGTTTTGCTCCTGGATGAAAGCTGCAATTGATCCATCCTTCTTGGTTATGATCATCCCCCATTGCGCGTCTCGGCGTCCACAAATCTGATAAATTGTATCCTTAAGCTCCCTGTGGTAGACTTCTCCAATGCGTCCCATAGCGATGTGGGCTGCCATGCTCTTCCCTAAACTCCAGGTTGGTGCTTCGAAAACCAATCTTATGGGTTCAGTAACTGGCACAAACGTCCTTCCTGGAATGTGAACCTGAATCTTCCAGCTCTCCTCTTCGGGTAATATGACGTTGTAGGTTCCGGTGATGCTTGGTATTCCTATGTTCAAGTACTTGGTGACTTTCTTCAAGTGTCGACCAAAAGGCGTGTCTTCATCTGGTTGCATGAACTTGCTCCTTGTATCCGCCATTCCTAAAAGAGTAGAAAGTGGAGAGGGGTCAGAAATGAGAAGAGAGAAGTGTTCTAGGGCTTAAGCTTAGTGGTCGTGTCCTACAGTCATCGTGTGCTCTGATACCACCTTTGTAGCGACCAGACCTCAAATAGTCTGTGCTGCTGTGCACCAGTGTCATCCCTGGATCAGTAATGCTGACACGCACAGTACAAATGGAGGATTTATAACAGAGTAGCAATCACACACTTATTACATCGAATATCTCCAAAGAGAATAAGTATGAAAAATATGGCTTAAGGCCATCTAAAACAATAACAGCGGAGGACTTGGAAGATAAGTGAGTCCATCAACTCCAGCGGCATCACTGAGTATAAGACCACGACCTAAGGCACCTTACTCGTCGTCTGAAAAGTCTGCAACATGAAACGTTGCAGCCCGAAAACGGGTCAGCACATGGAATATGCTGGCATGTAACACATAGAGAAATAATGAACAGTAATAATACTATACTACATGCATATAAGGCTGGTGGAAGCTCTATGGTTAAAGTTTTTGCGGAAAGCCAATTTTTCCCGACTGCAAAGGAATAAATTTTATTTAACTATCATGGTGGTTGTTAAACATTGAGATGGTTGACAGCATCTCAATCCCAATTAGGTGTCATCAATAACCCAACAAAATTAATCAAAAGTAACATGGTGATGAGATTCACATGATAATCCAGGTACTAGATACTCAAATTGTCCATAACCGGGGCACGGCTAACCATGATTAGTTTGTACACTCTGCAGAGGTTTGTGCACTTTTCCCCACAAGACTCGATCTCCTCCGTTGGATTACTCGCACTACATGGTGTTTGAGTAACGGATGACCGAGACACAGTCTTTCAGAAGTGTTTGCACCTTACGTATGGGTAGACAGTTACACCTACTTTCCCCTACATCTGCTAGTCTACCACTGTAAGAGTTCACACAACTTAGTCAACTATGCTAGAGCCCATAATAGCTTGTGGCTGCACACGGAAGTTTCTAGCATGAATAATCTCATGATCCCTTTGAGCCTGGGTGGCGGTCCAAAAGAAAAACAGGCAATCCTGGAATACCCAGGTACCTCAATCCATCCAGATGTGAGTTTTAGTTGCCACCTTAAGTAAACCATTATTAACAATCTCACATCTGTCATGAATATCACTCAAACCCAATCCACGTCTACGAGCATAGCATGGCAATATAATAGCAAACGTAGAAGTAACTCCCAAGGGTTTGATAAAAGAACAGGTAATAGGTACTACCTCAACTACTTCCCAATACCCACAATTTAATTAGATCCTAATCATGCAATGTTTGAGGAATAGATCTAATGCAATAAAAACTGGGTATGGAAGGTATATGATCAAAGTGTTACTTGCCTTGCTGATGATCCGCGAAACCTAGCGATTCGAAGTAACAAGCGGCACACTCCGGGTACTCTATCGCAAACAAACAAGCAAACAATAATTACTCATCTAATGCACAGGTAAAACTCGAATGAAAGATCCAACCAGAAAGTTCAACTTAAGAACTCCGGTTTGCAAAAAGAATCAACTCGAACGAAGCAACGAAAGTCAAACGGCGAAAGAAACAAACTTCGTTTACTAATCTGGATCTAGGTCAAATTTTACAGTAGCAAAAACTTGTTTGAGTAGGTTAAACGGAAAGAGAATTTCGAGACGAAACTCTAGGCGCTTGAATCGCCTGATTCCGATAAACGAGCGAAAAATTAAACAGAAACGAAGATTCGATCAGAAATCGAGATCTGAGATAATCGCGGAAAAATCCGATGAAAAAGAAAAACGGACGAACGGTTAAAGAACGGACGTTCGTTAACAGAGAAAATCCGACGAACGCGTTCGTTAAAACGAACGGGTCGGTGAACGTTCACAAAATAACAAAACCGAAGAAATAAACTGATCTAGGGTTTTTTTTAAACAAAACCGGCAACGACGACGAGGTATACCTCGTCGGGGAAGGGCTCTGGCTGGCTCCGGCGAGGGCGGCGGGGTGCGGCGGGGCTCAGGGGGCTCGGGGATGGCGAGGGGCGGCTCCGGCAGCGGGGTTCGGCTCCGGCGGCGGCCTTCGGGCTCCGGCTCCGGCTCCGGCGGCAGGGTTCGGCGAGCGGCGGCGGGGCGGCGGCGGGGTGAGAGGGAGGGGGCGGCGGCGGGGTTTATAAAGAGGGGGGAGGGGTGCTTGGAGGAGGGGGCAAGGCGCGGCGGCGGGGTGTCCGTGGCGGACACGGCGGCGGCGTCCGGCGTGCTCGCGGAGATGGGCCGGCGGCTCGGCTGGGCCTCGGCCCGGTCGGGCGCGGCGCGATTTTTTTTTAAAACGTTCCGCCGAAAAATTCATAGAAAAATAAATAAAAATCCAAAAAAGATAAAACAAATTTTCCCGTCTAGTTAGAATATTTAGAACAGGGTGAACATTTTTTGACACAAAAAATAAATTTTTGAAAACATGCAATATTTTTTAATGCAATTAAAGTTGCAAATAAAATCCGAATAAAATCCAATAAATGATTTTAACATTTTTCCTCCAATATTTCAATTGTTTTGGAGAAGTCATATTTTCTCCTCTCATTTATTTTTAATGAAATATTTTTCCGGAGAGAAAAATAATTAAAACCAAAATCCTCGTTTTATTATTTGATGAAAATCAAATATGAAAATTCGAGAAAATCCCCAACTCTCTCCGAGGGTCCTTGAGTTGCTTAGGATTTATCGAGGATTTGTCGAAATGCAATAAAATATGATATGCAATGATGATCTATGTATAACATACCAAATTGAAAATTTGGGATGTTACAAGCGGCGGCGCGCGGAGGAGCTCTAGTACGTTCAGGTCGATGCAGCGGCCAAGGTTGGTGCAAGAGTCGAAAGTTGACGGCGGCGGCCGAGGTCGTAGGTTCGGGCGTCGCGAGGATGACGATGACGCGAAGAGGCACGAGGGGGAAAATGGAAAGACCCCCTGGCCCTATTTATAAGGGCAGAAAGATAAACGTCAGGCGCAAAAATTGAGGAGCCGGATTTTGGATATGAGGCGGAGCTGTCGCCTCGATTGTCGGAGGCTCATTAATGAAGATGGATTATACACAGTTTTAAAAGAAATAGGTGACGTCATGGCAGTTTATCATGGTCCTAGAAGATGATGTCATGGCGGTTTACAAGATTATGTGAAGATGTTGAAGAAGAAGTTTTCTTAAGTATTGAGGATTGACATGAACCAGTTCAAATCAATCTGGGGCCTAATGTTGGAGATATTACCACTGGGCGTAAACCGGCCAGGAGAGGCCGGGTTAACCCCATAAGTAGTTCATCTGTATCTGAAGTCCATGAAGACAGACGGTGACGCTTTATGAAGGCCCAGGGCCTAAAGCCGGTGTAAGGCCTGTAGACATAAACCGGCATTAATATGTAAACTTGTGTTGTAAGATAGAAGTAGCAGAGACCGAGCCGGACACGATTATGAGCCGGCCTCGGGATTCTGTAAACCGACGGGTGTCAACCCATGTATATAAGGGGACGACCTAGCGGCGGTTCAAGGACAACAGACAATAACTCGAGACTCAGGCAAAGCGTATTCGCTCCCTGGTCATCGAAACCCCATCAATTCCATCACAACTAGACGTAGGCTTTTACCTTCATCGTAAGGGGCCGAACTAGTATAAAACTCTCTTGCGTCCCTTGTCCGCTTTAACCCCTTTAAGCTAACCCATAGCAATGGCTCCACGACTAAGTCCTTTCTCTAGGACATCTGCCGTGACAAAACCACGACAATTACACTGTGGTGTTCCAGGTGGCGTGAGTTGCGAAACTATTCCACATTATTTCAAATGTAGACCAAACTCATAACTCAAATATTCACCTCCACGATTGATATGTCTCCAACGTATCTTCTTTTTCTCACGCTTTTCCTCTTGTTTTGGACTCTAATTTGCATGATTTGAATGGAACTAACCCCGGACTGACGTTGTTTTCAGCAGAACTACCATGGTGATGTTTTTGTGCAGAAATAAAAGTTCTCGGAATGAAATGAAACTTTGCGAGGAAATTTTATGGAATAATAGAGAATTTCTGGAGCCAAGACCTACTGGAGAGGGGCCCCTGGGTGGGCACAACCCACCAGGGCGCGCCCCCCTCTCCTGGCGCACCCAGGTGGGTTGTACCCCACCTGGTGGCCCCGCAGACGATCCCCCTAATGCTATAAAATCACATTATTCCAGAAAAATATCAGGGAGAAAGAATTATCGCGTTCCACGAGACGGAACCGCCGCCAAGCCCTGTTCTTCCTCGGGAGGGTAGATCTGGAGTCCGTTTGGGGCTCCGGAGAGGGGGATCTTCGTTCTTCGTCATCACCAACCCATCTCCATCGCCAATTCCATGATGCTCCCCACCGGGAGTGAGTAATTCCTTCGTAAGCTCGCTGGTCGGTGAGTAGTTGGATGAGATTCATCATGTAATCAAGTTAGTTTTGATAGGGCTTGATCCCTAGTATCCACTATGTTCTTAGATTGATGTTGCTACGACTTTGCTATGCTTAATGCTTGTCACTTTGGGCCCGGGTGCCATGAACTCAGATCTGAACCATTTATGAATTCATAATTATATCCATGTTTTAGATCCGATCTTGCAAGTTATAGTCACCTACTACATGTTATGATCCGAAAACCCCGTACTGACAACAACCGGGCCCACTCTCGGTGATGACCGTAGTTTGAGGAGTTCATTTATTCACTATGTGTTAATGCTTTGTTCTGGTTCTCTATTAAAAGGAGGCCTTAATATCCCTTATTTTCCAATATGGACCCCGCTGCCACGGGAGGGTAGGACAAAAGATGTCATGCAATTTCTTTTAATAAAGCACGTATGACTATTTACGGAATACATGCCTACATTATATCGATGAACTGGAGCTAGTGCCGTATCGCCCTAGGTTATAACTGTCACATGATGAATATCATCCAACAAGTCACCGATCCAATGCCTATGAATTTATCTTATATTGTTTCTGTTAAGTTACTATTGCTATCATCACTGTTACACTTGCTACAAAATTACTGCTATCACTGTTACTGTTACTGTTGCTGCTGTCACTACTATCAAACCTATCAAACTACTCTGCTACCGATTACTTGCTGCAGATAATTAATCTCTAGGTGTGGTTGAATTGACAACTCAGCTGCTAATACCTTCAAATATTCTTTGGCTCCCCTTGTGTCGAATCTATAAATTTGGGTTGAATACTCTACCCTCGAAAACTGTTGAGATCCCCTACACTTGTGGGTTATCAAGACCTTTTTCTGGCGCCATTGCCGGGAGCATAGCAATATTTGTTGAGTCACTTGGGATTATTATCATATTATCACTATGAAGAATCTGAATGATCCAAAGACTAAGATATTTCCCACAAAGACGAGGGGAGGTAAGGAACTACCATCCAGTTCTGCTTTAGATTCACCTTCTGTTTTGAGTAAACTTGCAACACCGCCACATGCTATCAATTCTAATATGTCGCAAGTTATTGATGATGCTACTTCTGCTATGGATAATGCTTATGATGATGCTAGTACCCTGCTTGATAATGATGATGTGCCACTTGGTGAATTTCTTGATGAACAAATTGCTAGAGTAATACAACATGATGTTGTTGAATCTGATGATGAGCTTGAAACTGAAACTCCTGAAACACCTGCTAGAACTAGCCTTCTTAGATATGAATTGCCTAAGGTACCGGAAGGTTATGTTATGAATGAGGAGACAACTAGAGATATTCTTGCTTGTAAGGATAGAGATGATCTAGAGGAATTACTATGCAAGTATAAAGAAGAATCTCTGAATGCTAGAATGAAGTATGATCCTAAGTTTGCTACTTCACCTATTTTTATTGATGATAAGGATTATGAATTCTCTATCAACCCAGAGTTAATTACTTTGGTTGAATCTGATCCTTTCCATGGTTATGAAACTGAAACTGTTGTGGCACATCTTACTAAGTTGAATGATATAGCCACCCTTTTTACTCATGATGAGAAAACTCGCTATTACTTTATTCTCAAATTATTTCCTTTCTCATTAAAGGGTGATGCTAAAGCTTGGTACAATACTCTTACTCCTGGTTGTGTGCGTAGTCCCCAGGATATGATTTATTACTTCTCTGAAAAATATTTTCCTGCTCATAAGAAACAAGCTGTCTTACAGGAAATATTTAACTTTGCTCACACTAAAGAAGAGAGTCTCCCACAAGCTTGGGGGAGGCTTTGCCAGTTACTTAATGCTTTGCCTGATCATCCTCTTGAGAAAAATGAAATACTTGATATCTTCTATAATGGACTAACCGATGCTTCTAGGAACTTCCTAGATAGTTGTGCTGCTTGTGTTTTCAGGGAACAAACTGTTGGACAAGCTGAAGAATTATTGAATAACATATTGAAAAATTATGATGATTGGACTCTTCTTGAACCACCGGCTAAACCCACTCCAAAGAAGAGGGGTATATTATATCTTAGTTCCGAACATATGCAAGAGGCAAAGAAATCCATGAAGGAAAAAGGTATTAAAGCTGAGGACGTTAAAAATTTACCTCCTATTGCAGAAATACATGGGCTTAAAACACCACCACTGACTAAGGTGGTAGAGGTAAATTCTTTAATGAAGTTTAATGAAAATGATAACCCTCACAATATGCACCCTAGTCAATGCCTTTATGAGTTTGAAAACTATATTAGAAAACAAGATCACTTCAATGCAAATGTTATGAAACAATTCAAATATAACTTTGATATGATTTCTCGATTGAGTGACTTGTTATTTAGAATTTCAAATGATGGGTGTTGGAAAACATGCTTCTATGGTACAAACCCAGTTAGAACAAGTTGCTAAATCACAACGAGATTTGCTTGATGAAATGAATAATAATATACATGACTTTGCTGTTAGAGTTGCAACTAGAGGAGGTAAAATGACTCAGGAACCACTTTATCCTGAGGGACACCCAAAAAGAATTGAACAAGACTCACAAAGAAACAACACCACTCCACCTAGTCCTTCTAAAAAGAAAAACAAAACAAAAATGACAGGACTTTGCATGCTTCTAGTGAACCTGAAATAGAAAAACCTCCTGATAATGAAAATGAAACTTCTATCACTGATGCTGAAACTCAACATGGTAATGAACATACATCTAATGATAATGAAAAAGATAATGCTGATGTTCATGAAGTGTCGGGTGGTTGGTGCGACATATGCCAAAGGATGGCTTATCATTGTGGGAGCCAATAAAACGTCGCCGGTGCCTGGAAACGGGATGAGGCGAAGACATGCACGCCGGCGAATCTTACCCAGGTTCGGGGCTCTCCGAGGAGATAACACCCCTAGTCCTGCTCTACGGGGTCTCCGCATGATCACTAGCTCGATAAAGAGTAGCTACATCGCTCCTAGAGCTGTTGGGATCAAGGGAGAAGAAGAACAAGGCTAGCTCTTGCTTCTCTCTATCTATGGTGTGTGTGCGTGTGCTATGCTTGGAAGCCAAACATCCAGAGGTGCCAACCCTTTGCATGGGTGCTCCGGGGGGTTTATATAGGCCTACCCCCTGGGGGTACAATGGTAATCCGACTGGGAACTGGCCCCAGCCGTCAGTGTCTATGCCTGCCGGCTCCTCCGCCGGCTGGTGGGTCCCGCCGGCTGGTGGGTCCCGCCGGCTGCCGGCTACTCGGTCGGCAGGCCGGCCCCACCGCCTAGGGTCTTGTCGGCGGCTGCTTACTGTAGCCGCGCCTCTGATGATGAGGGCTTTGTCGAGGTAAGCGTGGCTACAGTGATCCGCGTCGGGGGCTATCACTGTAGCCTCGCCTCGTCTTGTCTCCTTAAATGGGCTCCTGCTTCGAGGAAGGGAGTCGCCGGCTTCTGGAGGCCGGCTATGCTCCTGGCCGACTAGGAAAGGCCGGGCCGCCTTCACGCCTCCCTCTGGCTGAAGGGGCCCGCAGTCCTTGGGCCATGCAGGAGTGGGTCGTGGATGATTTCGTAGCTGGCGTGGCTACAGTGCCCGGCCGCACGGGAGACATCCCTCCCGTACGGCCTCCTGTAACCATGCCTGCCTCGGGCTTCGGGGGTCGTGGGCCGCACTGTGGCCATGCCCCGTCAGGTCGTCGTTAAGTTGGAGTAGTTGTGGTCGTGGCCGGCTTCTAGGAGTCGGCGTCCTTCTAGGCCGGCTTCTTGGAGTCGGCGAGGCTGGGTCGTCTTCCGGGAGTCGGCTTTAGTGGTAGCCGGCCTGGGAAGGCGGCCCAAATGCTTGGAGTGCTTGAAGGCCCAAAGGCCTGATAAATTTTCTGAAGAGCCAGGGGTAGCCGGTTTGGCTACCCGTGGCCACTCGCTCCGACAGTAGTCCCCGAAGCTGATCGGGCTTCGAGGTGGAGTAGGGTTCGAGAAGCTCGAACAGCTTCCCATCGCGACAAGCCGGCAGCTGGGAGCCGGCCTTGGTCAGGCACGTCGCCTGAGCCGAAATCTTCTGGAGTCGGGAGGCGGGATCCCGCGGGCTTGTGCACCGGGCCGCGGGCCGGCCTCGGTCCGTGGCGTACCATGTGGCCAGAAAGCCTGCCACCCCACGCGCGTGACGGGACGTCGCCGCAGGGAGGGGGCCCGCCACGTCCGCGCCCCGGCCCAGGCGCGGATCCTTTGTATCCCGAAACCGCCCGCACGTTCCGTGCGGCAGTTTCGGCTCGCACTTTATGCGTAATAAACGCGAGTCGTGGGGAGTGAGCGTAGTTAATCCCACGTCTCCCCCCACGTCCGGCCTCTTCGGCCGCATGAGGCTATAAGTAGGGGGAGGTGGAGGGCGGCAGACCCTCGCACGCTCCTCCTACTCCCTTCGTCTTCTCGCCTTGCTCGTTCCTGCGACAGCGCCTCGCCGCCGCGCTCTTCCTTCGCACGCTCCTCCGCCGCCGTGCCAGCCTCCGCTATGCCTCCCCACGTAGAGCAGCTCGGCGGGGATTGGGATGGCTCCATCGTCCACAACGACCACATCGACTTCCTCCGCGACACCCGGCGTCTGCCCAGCGCGGACAAAGTGGAGGTCCGCCTCGCGCCGGAGAAGGAGGTCAGGCCGGCGCCGCAGGAGGGCGAGCGGGTGGTCTTCCGCTCGCACTTCCTGCACGGCTTCGGACTGCCAGTGAGCGCCTTCTTCCGCTCCTGGCTGGACTTCTATCAGCTCCAGCCGCACCACCTCACCCCCAACGCGGTGGTGCTGCTGTCGGCCTTCGTCACCCCGTGCGAGGGCTATCTCAGCGTCCTCCCCACCCTCGAGCTCTGGGGGGAATTCTTCCAGTCGAAGCTGGGTACGCGCAGCAAGGGCGTGCCGGCCCACACTGGCGCCTTCATCGCGTCGCGGAGATCGGGCGCCGACAACCCCTTCCCCGTCATCACGCTGATCCAATCGGTGAAGAAGTGGCAGAAATCATACTTCTACGTGCGGAACATCGCTCCCCGGGGCGACTACATCAACCTGCCGGCTTACGTAGCCGGCCCACCGGTGGGGAGGCTGCCCCAGTGGTCCTTCCGGGCGGTGACGTTATCGCAGGGAGGGAACGCCGCCATCGCCCGCCTGCGGGTGATGGTCCAGTCGGAGGGCCTGACGGGGCCCGACCTTCTGGCCGCGTTCGTCACGCGCCGGGTCCTCCCGCTCCAGAGCCGGCCTCATCTGATCTGTCAGATGAGCGGCCAGCTCGATCCGAGCCGGATGTGCACCAAGGAGATGCCGCAGGCCGACGCGGCCGACATGGTGAACTACCTCGCCAACTGCCAGCTTCCTGACGACTGGCAATTCGGCAAGGAGCCATATAGCCGCGCCAATCCTCCGCCTACGGTACGCTCCCCTTCTCTTTTTCTCTCTTTCTCTCTCAGCTTTGTCGCCGAGTTCCTCTGGGCTGACTCTAACTCAGTCGGCTCGCTTTTTGACAGAATCCTCTGCTTCGGCCGGCCGGCGGAGCGGACGTGGAGCGCCGCTTCGTCCCCGACCGGACTGAGCACGACCAGGAGGACCCCGATCTGGGGGCGGTCCATATGGAGGATGCCACTGAGCCGGCCGGCGGCCAAGCCGGCGGCGAAGCAGGCGGCGCCGGGTTCTCCGCGACCTTCGACGACTGGCCGGACGAGGATGAAGCCGAAGCTGTCCCGCCCCGTCAGCCGGCCTCCGGACGCGGCGCGGGCTCCTCCGGCGCGCAGCCTGCTCGGGGTAGAGGCCAGAAACGTCGCACTACCCAGGGCATGTTCGGTAGCCGGTCGAAGAAGCCCAGGGGTGGAGCGGCGGCCACCAGGCGGGAAGAGGCGGCCGCGAAGGCGGCTCGCTTCCGCAGAGTGGTGAAGTAGCCGCAGGCTGTGTCAGCGTAAGCTTTCTCTCTTTCTGTGTATTCTCCTTCTTTCTTTTCTCGGGTGGTTTTCTGAACCTTTGTCTTCTTTTCTTTGATCAGAGCTCCACTGTCACTCGAGCGGGCGGCTGCCGGCTCCGTTGTCGAGTCGCCAGGGGGCTCTGGGAGCACCACCCGCCGCGTAGATCCCCGCGCCGCCCTCCTGGAGGCGAAGGAAAGGAACGCGCGGGAGGTGCGGGAAGAGCGGGAAGCGCGGGAGGCGGAGGCACGGAGGGCAGCCGCCGCCCAGGCAGCTCGGGAGGAGGAGGCGGCGAAGGCGCTTGCCGAGGCCGCAGCCAAGGCCCAGGCAGAGGCCGAGGCCGAAGCGGCGGCAGGGGAGGCCTTGATGGTCACCCCCCTGCGCACCATGGCGCCCGGGAGCGCGGATCCCTCGCCAGGGGGAGCCAGTGGTTCCCAGCCGGATCTGGGAGGGAGCGGCGACGACGTCATCTTATTGAGGGAGGCGCCGGGGCCGACTCCTCCGACTGGGGCGGCCCAAGGCGGCCAGACTGAGCCTACGCCCGCACAGTCGGCGGAAGGCGAGCCGGCCGCGGGAGCTGCGGTGGCGGTCCGGGTTCCGCCAAGCCGGCGCGCAGGGAAGGCCGCGTCGGAGCCGCAGAAAGCGGCGTCGGAGCCACGGCCGACCGTGGGCTCCAGCTCGTCAGCCCGAGACGCGGAGGCGGCCAGCGCTACCTCAGGGTGGACGCCAGGCGGAGGGACAGCCGTGGTGAACATCGCTGCGCAAGATGTCCGGACCCGGCTCCAGGGCCAAGCCGCGGCGCTGAGGCAGTTCACCGACGAATTCCTCGCCACGCGGGCTGCCATCCGGGTTAGTATCTCATCTTCTTCTTGATTTCTCTCGTGGGGGCGCGTCAGCGCACCCACTGGGTGTAGTCCCCGAGATTCGGGCCGACTGCTGAGCAGTCGGCTCGGATCTTCCTTGATGATTTCTCATCGTTGCTTTCGTTCTCACGTCGATCTTCTGTCCATCTTGCAGGACTATCACAACCTCCGAGCGGCCGCCTTCAACTCCCAGGCTCGGGAGCTGACGCAGAAGACCGCCGATCTCACTGAAAGCCGAGGTATGTAACTTGATCTTTATCTCATGTGGGGGCGCGTCAGCGCACCCACTGGGTGTAGTCCCCGAGATTCGGGCCGACTGCTGAGCAGTCGGCTCAGATCTTCCTTGATGATTTCTCATTGTTCTTCTTCTTCTGTTTCTGCAGCGGCCAACGCCAGTCTGAGGGCACAGCTGGGGGAGGCCCAGACTGCTCTTCGTGCCAAGGACGCGGAGCTCGCCGCCTTGGTGCAGGAGCGCGACCGCCTGGTCAAGAAGCTGGCCGACCAGGAGGAAAGCCACAAGGCAGCGCTGAAGGCCGCGCAGGACCGCGAAGCCGCCCTCCAGGCTGAGTTCGAGACGGAGGCGGCCGCCTGGGACGAAGCCAGGCAGACTCTGGTCTCCGGCTATGGCCAGATTGAGGATCTGGTTGACGGTAAGTCGTCTACCCCTTCGTCCTTTCTTGCCATCTGTCATTTTGACTTGTTTTTCTGATTTGGGGTTCTTCTTTTCTTTTTTGCGCAGAGTACTTCCCCGGCTATTCCACTGCCGCCAACCAGGCCATCGAAGCTCGTCGCCAGGCGAAGAGGCAAGCCGGCTTCGAGATTTCGCCGACTGCCGGCCGCTCGCTGGAGGAGCAGCTCCTGGCGATCCAGGCTCGTATCCAGCCGGCTCACAGGCTGCTCCGCCGGCTTCAGCGTGCCGGGTCGCAGGTCCTGGCCGCCCTCTGGCCCGGCCAAGTGATCCCGCGCACTCCCAGTCGAACCACCGACTGGCTGGAGGTGGCCGTCGGGCGCTTCGAGGCTTGGAAGGCGTCAGCGGCTCGCTCCGGCGCCGGGCGGGCGCTGGAGTTCGTCAAGGCCTGGTACCCAGGCTTGAATCTGGACCAGCTGGCCACCTGGCGGCAGCAAGCCGACGCGGAGCTGGAGCCGGCGCGGCCGGCCATCATTCGACGGGCTTCGGCAATCGCCGACTACACCGACACCAATGTCTTCGCCCCCGAGGTGGACGACAATGGAGTCGCCCAGCCGGAAGATTGGTTCGGGCTGGACCCGGCGTGCGGCGAGGACTCGGCGGAGGAGATCGACTCCAGCGACGAGGGCGAAGAGGAGGAGGAGGAGGGTGAAGACGTCGAGCCGGCTGGTGGAGCAGCCGGCCAGCCTGACCGCGCCTCCAGCACTACGCTGCGTGCGAGTGCGTCTCCTGTTGCGGGAGGCGATCAAGCCGGGACCAGCTAGGCGGCCACTCCTTTAGCCGGCGAGCTGCCTTCACCGACCAACTCGGCCTTCGCGCCTTTGTCTTCTTTCTTTTGTTTCCTGTCTTGTTACTTTTGAACAATGTTTTTGGTTAAGTCTGCGCAGTTCCACCCACTGGGTGTATTGAAACTCAAGTCTGTTGCCGCCTATCGGGGGCTTTTATGTATATAAGTTATGCAATCGGTCTTTCCTTGTACTTTCGCTTTTTGTCCTTCTGCTTTTTTCCTTTGCCACCCTCCCTTGGTTGCCGCCTCCCTAGTCAAACAGTTGCTCTGCAATCTGTAGCCGGGGAGTGCCTGGCCGATTGGGGAGGGGGAAGTACTTTTAGCTCGGTCGGACTTAAGCTAAGTTTTTAGGAAGCCGGCCAGCCGGCTGCTGTGACAGCCGGCAGGCATATATGGAGGCCGTCTTTTTGCTATATAGGTTAGTTGTTCCTTAGCCGTTTTCGTGTGGGCGTCCTTTCTGTCTTCTCTCTTGTTAGTTGGACAGTCAGTTCTTTGAGCTGCGACTTTCAACAAGAGAGGACTGGGGAGCCGGCGCACTACTTTGCTGACTTCGGGAAGAACTTATAATATAGCTTAAGGCGGCCAGTCCCCGGGCCGACTAGTCGGACCCGGTGCCGGACAAGAATTCAAAATGTAATAAGATATTCATGGATATGACACTCGTCATCCATAGATAAATAAAAGGCAGTCCCAGAGTACTGTTCGGGGGGCCTGTTGGTTTGTAACTTAATACAAAAGGGGTAGCGTGATACATACTGCTTTTCAGCTGTAAAATCGTCTTAGGAGGTTTGCGTTCCATGGTCGCTCCGACTCCTTGCCGGAGTCGTCTCTCTTGCGTGCTCTTGGCTTTTGCGCGTCGATCAAGTAGTAGGAGTCGTTGCCGAGTGCCTTGCTGACGACGAAGGGTCCTTCCCAAGGGGCCGAGAGCTTGTGCTGGCCGGCTGTTCGCTGGATCAGCCGGAGCACAAGGTCGCCCTCTTGGAAGGATCTTGGCTTGACCTTGCGGTTGTAGTAGCGGCGCAGGCCTTGCTGGTAGATGGCGGACCGGCTGAGGGCTAACAGCCGGCCTTCTTCCAGTAGGTCGACGCCGTCTTCTCTTGCTTCTTTGGCTTCCTCCTCCGTGTACATGGTGATCCGAGGCGAGTCGAACTCGATGTCTGTTGGGATGACAGCCTCGGCACCGTACACGAGGAAGAATGGAGTGAAGCCGGTTGACTTGTTGGGTGTAGTGCGCAGACTCCAGAGGACAGCCGGCAGTTCTTTGAGCCAGCAGCCGGCCGATCGCTCCAGTGGTACAACCAGTCGGGGTTTGATGCCGGAGAGGATAAGTCCATTTGCTCGCTCGACCTGGCCGTTTGACTGCAGGTGGGCAACGGACGCTAAGTCCAGTCGGATGCCCTGTGTCGCGCAGAAACGTGCCAGCGCGCCTTTGGCGAAGTTTGTGCCGTTGTCGGTGATGATGCTGTGCGGCACGCCGTACCGAGTGGTGATGTCGGTGATGAATGTCACGGCAGTCGGCCCGTTCACCTTCTTAATCGGCTTTGCTTCGATCCACTTTGTGAACTTGTCCACAGCAACGAGTAGATGTGTCAAGCCACCGCGGGCCGTCTTGAAAGGGCCCACCATGTCCAGTCCCCAGACGGCGAAAGGCCAGGTGAGGGGAATGGTCTTGAGGGCAGAAGCCGGCAGGTGTTGTTTGGAACTGAAGACTTGACATCCTCTGCAGGTCTTGACTATTTCTTTAGCATCCTCCAAGGCAGTCGGCTAGAAGAACCCATGGCGGAAAGCCTTGGCCACGAGGGATCTTGAGGCGGCGTGGTGGCCGCATTCGCCTTGGTGGATGTCTTTGAGGATTGCCACTCCTTTTTCTGGCTCGACGCAACGCTGGAAGACTCCAGTGACGCTGCGCTTCACAAGCTCCCTGTTGATTATTGTGTATGCTGCGGCTCGTCGTTGCACTAGTCTTGCTGCGATCTCATCAGTCGGCAGCTCTCTGCTGACTAGGAACTTGAGGATGGGCTGGGCCCATGAGGGAGCTATGACTTCTTCTGCTGTTATCGTGGCCACCATGACTCGGGTGGGTGGGTTGGGTGTTGCGTTGGGGTCGACCACCACTTCTTGCGTCGTTGCAGTCCCCGGGCCGACTGCTGCAGTCCCCGGGCCGGGCTCTGAGGTCCCTGGGCCGGGTGCGACTATGTCAGTTCCCGGGGCAGTCGTCGAAGTCCCCGTGCCGCCTGCGGGATTTCTTGAGCCGGATCCGGCTGTTTCTGGCGCAGGCGGTACGAAGATGGAATCCGACTCTGGAGACGGCTTGATGGACGGCTTGAGGAGGCGCTGGAGGGAGACGCCAGTCGGTATGGCTTGTCGGGTGGAGCCGATCCGTGCTAGGGCATCTGCTTGGTCGTTGTCGGCCCTTGGCACGTGAAGGAACTCGCACCCTTCGAAGTATCCGCTCATCTGCTGGACGAGGAAGCGGTAGCTCGCCATGTTCGCGTCCTTGGCGTCCCAATCGCCAGATGATTGCTGGACCACTAAGTCGGAGTCGCCGTAGCACAGGATCCGGCGTATGCCGAGCTCTTTGGCTAGCCGGAGCCCATGTACGAGCGCCTCGTACTCGGCCACGTTGTTGGAGGCGGCGAAGTAGATCTGCAGCGTGTACTTGAGCTTGTCACCTTTGGGAGAGGTGAGGACGATGCCGGCTCCCAAGCCGGTGCGCATCTTGGACCCGTCAAAGTGCATCCGCCAATGGGTAGAGTCGGGAGCCGGCGGTAAGTACTGGGTCTCGGCCCAGTCGACGAGGAAGTCGGCCAATGCTTGCGACTTGATGGCGGTGCGGGGTTGATAGAAAATCGTGTAAGGCGCCAAGGCAATGGCCCATTTGGCTTGAAATCAGCCTGCATGTCATGCGCCGCCTTGATCAAGGCGCTCGTCCCGCCCCCGTGCATCCACTCCATCAGCGCGGCACTGGTGGCGTCGGCTTCAGGGGCCGATGAGCTGGCGTTCCTGACCTCCATCGGCCTCGGCGCCGATGCCGCTTTCTCCACACGGCGGCGCACCGGAGTGCGGGCCGTGGGACCCGAGCCCACCACCAGCTCGCCTCCAGCTTGCGTCACCAATGGGGCGGCCGGCTGGCTACCCTGCGCATCCGCAGTCGGCGGTCGCGGAGATACCTCCACCTCTGGCAAGATGCTGTCGCCGCCTTCCCTCTCCCTGACCGGCTGCTCGTCGCCGGCTCCTCCAGCCGGCGCCGAGAACTCTGGCGCTAGTGGCGCGGAGCGCAGGAGGGTGATGAGCTGCGGGATCTGCGGCCGTGCGGCATCCTCTGCCCTTTCCTTGGCCGTGGCGTCGGCTTGGCCTTGGCCGTGGCGTCCGCTTGTGTCGTCTTCGCTGCGGCCGTCTTGTCGGCCTCCACCTTCTTGGCGGCGGCTTCTTTCTCCTCCCGCACCTCCCGTGCGTTCCTCTCCTGCGCCTCCCGGAGATCGGTGGCCGGGTCTATGCGGCGGTTGTTGGTGGAGCCCTCCGCCGCCCTGACGACGGAGGCGGAGGTTGACCGCTCAAGAGAGAGCGGGGCCCTTCTCAAAAGAAAAAGTAAAAAGAAGATTCAGAAGGAGTCATCAAGAAAAAAGAATAAAAGAAGACACGAGAAAGGTTGAAGACTTACGCCGACACCATCGGAGGCTGCTTGGGGGCCTTCTAAAACTTGGCCGCCTTCGCTGCGGCCTCATGCCGCTTGGTCGCAGCGGCCATGTTCTTGTCCGCAGCGGCCGAGTTCTTGGGCTTCTTGGGGTGGCTACCGAACAGCAGCACGCCTCGGCATTTCGACCCACCGCCTAGTGCGGTTGGTGCGACTGAGGAGCTTGGTGATACATCTCCGTCGTATCTATAATTTTTGATTGTTCCATGCCAATACTATTCAACTTTCATATACTTTTGGCAACTTTTTATACTATTTTTGGGACTAACATATTGATCCAGTGCCCAGTGCCAGTTCATGTTTGTTGCATGTTTTATGTTTCGCAGAAACCCCATATCAAACGGAGTCCAAACGGGATAAAAACGGACGGAGAATTATTTTGGAATATTTGTGAATTTTGGGAAGTAAAATCAACGCGAGACGGTGCCCGAGGTGGCCACGAGGGTGGGGCCCACGCCCACTCCAGGCAGGCGCGCCCCTGACCCTCGTGGGCCCCCCGTAAGGCGGTTGATGCCCTTCTTCGGCCGCAAAAAGCTAATTTTTCGAAAAAGATCAAGGCAAAGGTTTCAATCCAATCGGAGTTACGGATCTCCGGATATAAAAGAAACGGTACCAAGGTAGAATCCGAGAATGCAGAAACAAAGAGAGACAGAGAGACAGATCCAATCTCGGAGGGGCTCTCGCCCCTCCCATTCCATGGAGGCCAAGGACGAGAGGTGAAACCCTTCTCCCATCTAGGGAGGAGGTCAAGGAAGAAGAAGAAGAAGAAGGGGGACCCTCTTCCCCTCTCCTCCGGTGGCTCCGGAACGCTGTCGTGGCCATCATCATCATCACCGCGATCTACACCAACACCTCCACCGTCTTCGCCAACATCTCCATCACCTTCCCCCTCTATCTATAGAGGTCCACTCTCCCGCAACCCACTGTACCCTCTACTTGAACATGGTGCTTTATGCTTCATATTATTATCCAATGATGTGTTGCCATCCTACGATGTCTGAGTAGATTTTCGTTGTCCTATCGGTGGTTGATGAATTGCTATGATTGATTTAATTTGCTTGTGGTTATGTTGTTGTCCTTAATTTGGTGCCCATCATATGAGCGCGCGCGTGGATCACACCATAGGGTTAGTTGTATGTTGATAGGACTATGTATTGGAGGGCAAGAGTGACAGAAGCTTCAGCCTAGCATAGAAATTGATGCATACGGGATTGAAGGGGGACCAATATATCTTAATGCTATGGTTGGGTTTTACCTTAATGAACGTTAGTAGTTGCGGATGCTTGCTAATAGTTCCAATCATAAGTGCATAGAATTCCAAGTAAGGGATGACATGCTAGAAGTGGCCTCTTCCACATGATACTTGCTATCGGTCTAGTAAAGTAGTCAATTGCTTAGGGACAATTTCGCAACTCCTACCACCACTTTTCCACACTCGCTATATTTACTTTAGTTGCTTCTTTATCTAAACAGCCCCTACTTTTTATTTACGCGCTCTTTATATTCTTGCAAGCCTATCCAACAACACCTACAGAGTACTTCTAGTTTCATACTTGTTTTAGATAAAGCGAACGTTAAGCGTGCGTAGAGTTGTATCGGTGGTCGATAGAACTTGAGGGAATATTTGTTCTACCTTCAGATCCTCGTTGGGTTCGACACTCTTACTTATCGAAAGAGGCTAAAATTGATCCCTATACTTGTGAGTTATCAAGACCTTTTTCTGGCGCCGTTGCCGGGGAGCAATGGCGTGGGGTGAATATTCTCGTGTGTGCTTGTGTGCTATATCACTAAGTAATTTTTATTTGCTGTTCTTAGTTGTTCTCTATCTTTAGTTATGGATATGGAACACGAAATACGGAAAAAAATTAGGTGTACTTTCTGCTCATGGAGATGGGGAACCTCCTAAAACCCTCGATGTTGGTTATGTGAAAGATATTATGTACTACTTTAATAATCCTGAGAAAACCCCATTCAATTATGTAATGGGAGTAACGTTGGATCAACGTGAATACTTTAGGGATTACCACTTGACACAAAAAGGGAAACTATTATGGGACCAAATTCATATATTGAAGTGGTATGCTAGGCAACTATGCTTGAGATATGATTATACTTGTTGCTCTAGGATGAAGGCTCCACCCCTTCCCTCTTTTTGCGAATTTAATGATAATAAAACCTTAGCTTCTTATGCTAATGGTATATATGATTACTATGATGTGGAACAAATAGAAGAATTTGTTGCTTTTATGGGTGCTTATGAAATTGAATCTATGTTTAAAGAGTTTGAAGATTTTGATGATTCGGTTTATAGACCTGAAAATTTAGCTATCCTTAAATATTGTTATGAGAATTATGAATACAATTCTGATATTAATGCACTTATTGAGAAAGTCTCCGCTGTCCAAGAAGAGACTAATATTTTGCAGGAATCTATGGAAGAAGAAGTTGATGAAACTGTGAGCTCATTGGATGAAAAAGATGAGGAGGAGAGCGAAGAACAAAAGGAGGAAGAGCGGATTGATCACCCGTGCCCACCTTCTAATGAGAGTAACTCTTCAACTCATACATTGTTTAATTTCCCTTCGTGCTTACCGAAGGATGATTGCTATGATGACTGTTATGATCCCTTTGATTCTTTTGAAATATCCCTTTTTGATGATGCTTGCTATGCTTGTGGCCAAGATGCCAATATGACCTATGCCTATGGAGATGAACTTGCTATAGTTCCTTATGTTAAACATGAAATTGTTGCTATTGCACCCACGCATGATAGTCCTATTATCTTTTTGAAATCTCCCAACTACACTATATCGGAGAAGTTTGTGCTTATTAAGGATTATATTGATGGGTTGCCTTTTACCATTGCACATGATAATTTTGATAGATATAATATGCATGTGCTTGCTGCTCCTACTTGCATTTATTATGAGATAGGAACTACATCTCCGCCTCTTTATGTTTCCAACATGATAGAATTGCAAGAAACTGCTTATACTATGCATTGGCCTTTGCGTGCATGAATTGTTCTTTTATGACATGCGATGCATAGGAAGAGAGTTAGACTTCGTCATTGCGTGATATATGTTACTTTGTGCTCACTACTAAATTACAAATCATTGTTAATTAAAATTGGCTTTGATATACCTTGGGATCTGGGTGGATCCATTACTTGAGCACAATATGCCTAGCTTAATGGTTTTAAAGAAAGCGCTGCCAGGGAGACAACCCGGAAGTTTTAGAGAGTCATTTATTTCTGTTGTGTGATTTTATATGGTTTAAAAACAAAAAAATAAAGAGGGGAACCTAAAACTTTTTCAAAAAGAAAAGCGAAAGTGAGAAAGACAAGCATTGTTGAAGTGGGAGAGCTCCTTGAACTTTGTTCATGCTCACGGAAACTTTGTGAATCTTGATTACAGAAAATTTTCAACAAAAATAATTATCCCCTTGTACAATTCCATTGTATTATAAAAATAATGTGCCATGGTTTGCCTTTAGGATGGTTACAATGCTTGTTGGTTTGTACGGTGCAGGACAGAAACTTTGGCTGTAGTGCGCGATTTTTAATTTTTTACTGGGACGTCAAACGGTTCTGAAACTTTTTGCACTGTATTTCTATACAAATTTTTGTATTTTTTATAATATTGGTAGAATTTTTCAAGTATTAGAAGTATGGTGAATGTTCAGATTATTACAGACTGTTCTGTTTTAGACAGATTCTGTTTTTGATGCATAGTTTGCTTGTTTTGATGAAACTATCAACTTATATCAGTGGATTAAGCCAAGGAAAAGCTATATTACAGTAGACACAATGCAAAAAAAATATGAATTGGTTTGCAACATTACTTAGCTTAGTGATTTGCTTTATTGTACTAACGGATATTACCGAGTTTTCTGTTGAAGTTTTGTGTGGATGAAGTGTTCGATGATCGAGAAGGTCTCAATGTGAGAAGAAGGAAGAGAGGCAAGAGCTCAAGCTTGGGGATGCCCAAGGCACCCCAAGTAAATATTCAAGGAGACTCAAGCATCTAAGCTTGGGGATGCCCCGGAAGGCATCCCCTCTTTCTTCAACAAGTATCGGTATGTTTTCGGATTCGTTTCATTCATGTGATATGTGCAAATCTTGGAGCGTCTTTTGCATTTAGTTTTCATCTTTATTTTATGCACCATGCTGGTATGAGATAGTCCTTGGTTGATTTATAGAATGCTCTTTGCACTTCGCTTATATCTTTTGAGTATGGCTTTATAGAATGCTTCATGTGCTTCACTTATATCATTTGAAGTTTGGATTGCCTGTTTCTCTTCACATAGAAAACCGCCATTTGTAGAATGCTCTTTTGCTTCACTTATATTTGTTAGAGAGTGGTCATATATTTTGTAGGAAGAATTAAACTCTCTTGCTTCACTTATATCTATTTAGAGAGATGACAGGAACTGGTCATTCACATGGTTAGTCATAAAATCCTACATAAAACTTGTAGATCACTGAATATGATATGTTTGGTTCCTTGCAATAGTTTTGCGATATAAAGGTGGTGATATTAGAGTCGTGCTAGTTGAGTAATTGTGAAATTGAGAAATACTTGTGTTGAAGTTTGCAAGTCCCGTAGCATGCACGTATGGTGAACCGTTATGTAACGAAGTCAGAGCATGAGGTGTTCTTTCATTGCTTTCCTTATGAGTGGCGGTCGGGGACGAGCGATGGTATTTTCCTACCAATCTATCCCCCTAGGGGCATGCGTAGTAGTACTTTGCTTCCAGGGCTAATAAACTTTTGCAATAAGTATATGAGTTATTTATGACTAATGTGAGTCCATGGATTATACGCACTCTCACCCTTCCATCATTGCTAGCCTCTTCGGTACCGTGCATTGCCCTTTCTCACCTCGAGAGTTGGTGCAAACTTAGCCGGTGCATCCAAACCCCGTGATACGGTATGCTCTATCACACATAACCATCATTATATCTTCCTCAAAACAGCCACCATACCTACCTATCATGGCATTTCCATAGCCATTCCGAGATATATTGCCATGCAACTTCCATCATCATCATATACATGACTTGAGCATTTATTGTCATATTGCTTTGCATGATCGTAAGATAGCTAGCATGATGTTTTCCTGGCTTGTCCTTTTTTGATGTCATTGCTATGCTAGATCATTGCACATCCCGGTACACCGCCGGAGGCATTCATATAGAGTCATATCTTTGTTCTAGTATCGAGTTGTAATATTGAGTTGTATGTAAATAAAAGTGTGATGATCATCATTATTAGAGCATTGCCCCAGTGAGGAAAGGATGATGGAGACTATGATTCCCCCACAAGTCGGGATGAGACTCCGGATTTTATAAAAAATAAAAGAGGCCAAAGAAGCCCAAATAAAAAAAGAGACCAAAGAAGCCCACAAAAAATAAAAAAATAAAAAAGAGAAAATAAAAAAAATGTGAGAAAAAGAGAGAAGGGGCAATGTTACTATCCTTTTACCACACTTGTGCTTCAGAGTAGCACCATGTTCTTCATATAGAGAGTCTCTTGAGTTATCACTTTCATATACTAGTGGGAATTTTCACTATAGAACTTGGCTTGTATATTCTGATGATGGGCTTCCTCAAATGCCCGAGGTCTTCATGAGGAAGCAAGTTGGATGCACACCCACTTAGTTTCCAGTTTGGGCTTTCATACACTTATAGCTCTAGTGCATCTGTTGCATGGCAATCCCTACTCCTCACATTGACATCAATTGATGGGCATCTCCATAGCCCGTTGATTAGCCGCATCGATGTGAGACTTTCTCCTTTTTGTCTTCTCCACACAACCTCCATCATCATATGCTATTCCACCTATAGTGCTACATCCATGGCTTGCGCTCATGTATTGCGTGAGGGTTGAAAAGGCTGAAGCGCATTAAAAAGTATGAACCAATTGCTCGGCTTGTCATCGAGGTTGTGCATGATTTGAATGCTTTGTGTGGTGAAGATGGAGCATAGCCAGACTATATGATTTTGTAGGGATGAGATTTCTTTGGCTATGTTATTTCGATAAGACATAATTGCTTGGTTGGTATGCTTGAAGTATTATTGTTTTTATGTCGAATGATAGACTATTGCTTTGAATCACTCGTGTCTTAATATTCATGCTAGGTAGCATTCCACATAAAAAATTATCTTTTTTATCATTTACCTACTCGAGGACGAGCAGGAATTAAGCTTGGGGATGCTGATACATCTCCGTCGTATTTATAATTTTTGATTGTTCCATGCCAATATTATTCAACTTTCATATACTTTTGGCAACTTTTTATACTATTTTTGGGACTAACATATTGATCCAGTGCCCAGTGCCAGTTCCTGTTTGTTGCATGTTTTATGTTTCGCAGAAACCCCATATCAAACAGAGTCCAAACGGGATAAAAACGGACGGAGAATTATTTTGGAATATTTGTGATTTTTGGGAAGTAAAATCAACGCGAGACGGTGCCCGAGGTGGCCACGAGGGTGGGGCCCATGCCCACTCCAGGCAGGCGCGCCCCTGACCCTCGTGGGCCCCCTATAAGGCGGTTGATGCCCTTCTTCGGCCGCAAGAAAGCTAATTTTTGGAAAAAGATCTGGGCGAAGGTTTCAATCCAATCGGAGTTACGGATCTCCAGATATAAAAGAAACGGTGCCAGGGCAGAATCCGAGAACGCAGAAACAAAGAGAGACAGATCCGATCTCGGAGGGGCTCTCGCCCCTCCCATGCCATGGAGGCCAAGGACCAGAGGGGAAACCCTTCTCCCATCTAGGGAGGAGGTCAAGGAAGAAGAAGAAGTAGGGGGGCCCTCTCCCCTCTCCTCCGGTGGCGCCGGAATGCTGCCGTGGCCATCATCATCATCACCGCAATATACACCAACACCTCCGCCATCTTCACCAACATCTCGATCACCTTCCCCCCTCAATCTACAGCGGTTCACTCTCCCGCAACCCGCTGTACCCTCTACTTGAACATGGTGCTTTATGCTTCATATTATTATCCAATGATGTGTTGCCATCCTATGATGTCTGAGTAGATTTTCGTTGTCCTATCGGTGGTTTAATTGCTATGATTGATTTAATTTGCTTGTGGTTATGTTGCTGTCCTTTGGTGCCCATCATATGAGCGCGCGCGTGGATCACACCATAGGGTTAGTTGTATGTTGATAGGACTATGTATTGGAGGGCAAGAGTGACAGAAGCTTCAGCCTAGCATAGAAATTGATGCATACGGGATTGAAGGGGGACCGATATATCTTAATGCTATGGTTGGGTTTTACCTTAATGAACGTTAGTAGTTGCGGATGCTTGCTAATAGTTCCAATCATAACTGCATAGAATTCCAAGTAAGGGATGACATGCTAGCAGTGGCCTCTTCCACATGATACTTGCTATCGGTCTAGTAAAGTAGTCAATTGCTTAGGGACAATTTCGCAACTCCTACCACCACTTTTCCACACTCGCTATATTTACTTTAGTTGCTTCTTTATCTAAACAGCCCCTACTTTTTATTTACGCGCTCTTTATATTCTTGCAAGCCTATCCAACAACACCTACAGAGTACTTCTAGTTTCATACTTGTTTTAGATAAAGCGAACGTTAAGCGTGCGTAGAGTTGTATCGGTGGTCGATAGAACTTGAGGGAATATTTGTTCTACCTTCAGCTCCTCGTTGGGTTCGACACTCTTACTTATCGAAAGAGGCTACAATTGATCCCTATACTTGTGGGTTGTCACTTGCGCCGCCCTGTCGGCAGGCGATGGACGGCGTGGCACCTCCTCCTCCTCTTCCTCCTCCTCGTCGTCATCCGACCAGTCATCCACGCCTCCTCCTCCTACGGAGCCACCTGCTCCACCACCCCCGCCTGTGGCGTCGTCCTGCAGGGCAGCCGCCCCCAAGTCGGGGTCCGCCACGTCGCTCACTTCCCGGTCCGGCATGAAGTCGACGTTGGCCTCTAGCTGGGAGGGGAGGACCTGCACCATGGTCGAGCTGGTCAGCCGGCAAGAGAGAACCCGGCAACAGGAAAAGAAAAGAATCAAGAGCTTACCATAGGCGACGGATCTTTGCGGGAGTACGGCCGCTTGCCGAACCGCCACTCCTCCGGCTCAAGCTTGAGGTTGGCAATCTCATTCACCAGATAGGCCACCTCGGCAGTCGGCATCTCTTTGGTGCACATCCGGCATGGGTCGCGATGCCCACTCATCTGGCTTAAGATGTGAGGCCAGCCTTGGAGCGGGAGGACTCGGCGCACCACGAAGGCGACCAACAAGTCGGACGCCTTGAGGCCCTCCGACTCCTTCATCACCTTGAGGCGGGCAATGGCGGCGGAGGCGTCGGGCGACAACGGCTTCGGCTTGAAGCCCCAATTGGTGCGGGGCTCGGTAGGCGGACCGGCCACGTAAGCCGGCAAGTTGATGAAGTCGATCGCCAGGTCGATGTTCTTCATGTAGAAATACGACTTCTGCCACAACTTGACCGACTGTATCAGCTTGATGGCTGGGAAGGCGTTTGTGGCACCCGCGCGCCGCACATCAATGAAAGCCCCACATTGGGCCGCCTCCTCCTTGACGGCGGTGCCGAGCTTGGTGTAGAAGAAGGCTCCCCAGAGCTCGAGGGTGGGGAGGATGCCAAGGTAGCCCTCGCAGAGGGTGACGAAAGCCGACAGCAACACCACCATGTTTGGTGTGAGGGGGTGCGGCTGGGGTCGGTAGAAAGTAAGGAACGAGCGGAGGAAGCCGCTCGCCGGCAGGCCAAAGCCACGGAGGAAGTGCGAGGGGAAGATGACGCGCTCGCCTTCCTCCGGCACCGGCGAGATCTCGTCGGCGGGCGGCACACACGCGTCTTGATGTAGCCCGCCCCGGGCAGGCGTCGCGTGTCGCGGAGGAACATGAGATGATCTTCATGGATGTTGGAGCCGTCCCAGTCGCCGGAGCGCTCCGTGACGGCCCGAGCTCGACGAAGACGAACGACGGTGACAAGGACGCGAGCCCGCGGCGGAGCGGAGAGAGAGCTCGGGAAGAAGAAGCTCGAAGGTGACGGCGAGCCTCGGCAGCACTTCGACGGAGCGCGAGTGCGGTGGCGGCGAAGGAAAGGAATAAGCAGGACGAGTCAAGGGAGAGGATAGCGCGTGTGCCTTTGCCGCTCCCCTCCTCCCTCGATTTATAGCCCCTGGCTGCGAAGCCGACGGGGCGAGGCATGGGGTCATGGGATTAACTGCGCCCACGTCCCCACGACTCCGCATTTACCGCGCGGTAAAGATGCGTGTGGTAATGGCGCGGAGGATCCCAACCACCCCGCCTCGGCCGCAGCGGATCCGCGCACGCGCCGAGGCCTGGTAGTGTCGGGCCCGGCCTGCGGCTTGTCCCGTCATGCTCGTGGGCTGGCAGGCCGGCCTGCCTGGCTGACGCCGTGTGGCGTGCGAGCGGCGGGCGGCAAGCCTAGATGCTTAGCTAGCGCGTCACTTGGTTCCCGCCTTGGCGGTTCAAAATTCACCAAAGCGGCCATCTACCACATCCGGCTCCTAGTAGTCGGCATACCACAAGACGGACAAGACGAGCAAATGAGACTACTCGGAGTAGGAAGCTGCAGGGACACCCCGCCTTGTCAGCCGCGGCGACCCACCAGCTTCGGGGACTACTGTCGGAGTTATTGGCCATGGGTAGCCTCATCTGCCCCCATGAAATTTCAAGACATCGGGGCCGACTGCGCCCCTCAAGCTTGAAAGCTTGGTCGCCGCCTTCTCGTGGCCGGCTGGTCCAAGCGGCCGGCTGCCGGAAGGCGGACGATCCCAGAAGACGACCACGAAGCGAGACGCCTCCTAGCAGGCGGCCCCAGGCGCCCTCAAAGTCTGCGCCCTCTTAAGCACGACGAGACAGGGCGTGGCTACAGCAAAGCCTGCCACCCTCGAATCCAAGGCGGGTCATGGCCACAGTACGCCATACTAGCCGGAGATCTCCTGCACGGCGCGGCACTATAGCCCCTCCGCCCGTGACATCACCCAAGTCAGAAGGGACCATGCTCCCACGACGGGCTGTCGGTACGGCCTACAGGCGGCGGGCCCTACCTGCCCATGAGAAGCCAGAAGGCGGCCTGCCTCGGCCAGGGGGGAGGTCGGCACCCGAAGGGCAGCCCTTCCCCTGCCTAGGAGTTTGTACGCCATTAACCAGAAGAGACGGGGAATGGCTACAGTGAACACCCGCCAGGCGGCGGGACTGTAGGCACGCCTCCCCCGACAAAGCAAGCATCATTAGAAGCACATCTACAGTAACGAGCAGCCAACGAGACCCGCGAGCGGCGGGCGCGGCTTGTCGGCCAAGTACAAGACAGCCGGCAGGGCCCACCAGTCAGCGGGCCCCGGCAGCCAGTGGAGAAGCCGGACATAAGAGACACTGACGGCCTGGGCCTACACCCGGCCAGCCTACAATTGTACCCCTGGGGGGTAGGCCTATATAAACCCCCCAGGGCACCCATGCAAAGGGTTTAGACCCTTAGACTACACAACCACACACATAGAGAGAGGAGAGAGCTAGCCTTGCCCTTCTTCCTCCTCTAGCAAACAACTCAAGGAGCAACTTGTAGCTACTTGTTGAGATAGTGATCATGCGGAGACCCCGCAGAGCAGGACTAGGGGTGTTATCTCCTAGGAGAGCCCCGAACCTGGGTAAAGTTCGCCGGCGTACGTGTCTACGCCTCATCCCGCTTCCTGGCACCGGGGACGTCTTACTATCCCCCACCACGATAAGCCACCCGTTGGCATATGTCGCACCAAAACCTCGACAAAGAGGAGGTGCTGCTGAAGGCTTGAAGGGCCGCTCCTCGAAGACGCTAGGCTCTTGGGGTTGGTGCTTGGATGCCCGTTTGGCGATGTTGTCGGCCTCCTTGTTGGTGCCACGGGGCACGTGCTGCAACTCTAGGCCCAAGAACTGCTTTTCCATTTTGCATACCTCCGCGAGGTATGCCTCCATGTGCTCATCCCTCGGCTCGTATACCTTGTTGGAGAAGTTGACGAGGAGCTTCCAGTCGCCCTTGATGGTGAGGCGCTTCACTCCCAGGGCCACCGCAGCCTTAAGGCCAGCGATGAGGCCTTCGTACTCCGTGATGTTGTTGGAGACCTTCTCGCCTTGCTGGAAGCAGAGCTGCACGACGTAGTAAAGCTTGTCCTGAGTGGGCGAGATGAGCACCACTCTAGCTCCCGCGCCCTGGCGTGCGAATGCGCCATCGAAATACACGACCCAGCCATCTGGTGCTTCACTTCCTGGCGAGAGGGATCGATCCTCGCCTGCTTCAAGCCCTGGGGTGTCAGTCCATTCTGCCACGAAGTCGGCGAGCGCGGCTCCCTTGATGACCCTGGTTGTGCTGCACTCCAGCTGGAATGCTTGCAGCTCAATGTTCCATTCAGCGACTCTTCCAGCAGCGTTGGGGCTCCTGAGTACCCTCTCCAGCGGGTAGGCCGAGACGACCTTGATTGGGTGACCTTGGAAGTAGTGCCGCAGCTTACGCGAGGTCACCAAGAGCGCGAGCAAGAGCTTTTGAGGCATGAGGTACCATGCCCTTCCATCCCACAGTAACGTGCTGACGAATTACACTGGGTGCTCGACGAGGGCGGGAGCGTCGACGAAGCCTGTGTCTGCTGGAGGTTGGGGCGTCTCCTGAGGTGACGGGACCCCAAGAGCCTGGTCGCCCACTGGGGCCTCTGCAAGCCCGCGAACGCCGCCTTGCTGGGCCTGATCACTCGTTGGCGTTGCTGCAACTTTTGTGGTGCCCTCTAGGTCCCGTGTCGCCCCATCTGGAGGTGCGGCACGACGCGGCGGACCCTTGGCCTGGCGCTCTTCCCGAACCGCCACCAGAGCTGCGCTAGCGGAGTAGGGAGTGGCGGCAAGGTAAAGCACTAGGGGCTCGAGAGGGCGAGGCGCCACCATCACCGGAGGGCTGGTCAGGTATCTCTTGAGGTCTTGAAACGCTTGGTCGGCCTCCGGGGTCCACTCGAACGGGCGCTTCTTCTTCATCAGCTTGAAGAATGGCAGGGCGCGCTCTCCCAGCTTGGAGATGAAGCGGCCCAGCGAGGTCACGCAGCCCGCAAGCTTCTGCATCTCCTTGAGAGTTTGTGGTGGGCTCATGTCTTCTATCGCCTTGACCTTCTCCGGGTTATAATTAGCCTCCATCCCCCTGTGGGACACGAGGAAGCCCAGCAGCTTGCCGGAGGGGACACCGAACACACACTTCTCTGGGTTGAGCCGCAAGTCCACTTGGCGCAGGCTCGCGAAGGTCTCCTCCAGGTCCTGAATAAAAGTTCTCGCCTCCCAAGATTTTACCATGATGTCGTCGACGTAGCCTTCAGCGTTCCTCCCGAGCTGCTGACCCCGGGCGATGTGCATCAGCCGTTGGAAGGCCGCGCCTGCGCTGCACAGCCCGAACGGCATGCAAGTGTAGTAGTACACCCCACACGGGGTCAGGAAGGCCGTCTTCTCCACATCCTCTACTGCCATCTTGATCTGGTGATAGCCTGAGAACGCATCCAGGAAGCACAGTAGGTCGCAGTCGGTGGTGGAGTCGACAATTTGGTCGATGCGCGGAAGCGGGAACGGGTCTTCGGGACAACCTTGTTGAGGTTGGTGAAGTCGATACACATGTGCTCCTTCCCGCCTTTCTTTGGTACGACGATGGGGTTCGCCAGCCACTCAGGGTACCGAACCTCGCGAATGACACCTGCTGCCTCCAGCTTATGAGTCTCCTGGACGATAAAGACTGCTTCTCCGTGGACTATCGCCGCGCCTTCTGCTTCACAGGACGCACATTGGGGCACACCCTCAAATGATGCTCAATCACCCCCCTCGGGACTCCTACTAGCTGCTTATTTCCCAAGCGAATACATCCTTGTTCATGCGCAGGAACCTCACCAATGCCTCCTCTTGATCCGGGTCGAGGTTGGTGCCTATGGTGAAGGTGGCTCCTGAGGACCCATCTTCCTCGACCGGCACCTGTTTAGTTTCGGCCCGATCTTGAGTGAACAACTGCTTCTTCTTCGCTGGAGCAACCCCCTTAGCTCCAGGGGTGGCCTCGTCGGCCGGTTGCGCCGCCGCGGTGGTTTTCAGGGCAAGCCTGAGCGCTGCCAGAGCCTCCTTGGTGTCTCCAACCACGGTGAGGACGTCCTTGCTCCCGGGCATCTTCATGAGGTTGTAGGCTGGATGAGTCACCGCCATAAACTGAGCCAGAGCCGGGTACCCGAGGACGGTGTTGTATGGGAGGCCAATGCAGGCGATGTCGAAGTCGATCAGCTCGGTGTGGTAGTTGTCGCGAGTGCCGAAGGTCACAGGAAGGCGGATCTACCCCAGGGGGCTGGCGGAGCCGCCGCCGACCCCGGAGAAGGGCTTGCTGGGGCGGAGCCTTCGAGCGGTACGTGAAGAAGGCCAAAAGCCTCCACAGAGAGCACGTTGAGGCCGGCGCCACCGTCGATGAGAGTCTTGGTGACAGCTACGTTGCAGATGGTGGGCGTGCAAAGCATTGGGAGCACGCCCGAGCTGACAGTGGTGACGGGTTGATCCCCTGGGTCGAAGGTGAGGTCGGCCTTGGCCGCCGCCCAACCCGGCGGAGCTCCTTGCTGCACGGAAGCGGCGCTGATATGCCAAAAGAACTGCTTGGTGTGACGGTCCGAGGGCGGTGCTTGCGAGCCGTCGAGGAGGGCTGCGACGGCGGGGGGCACCGGTACCGCGAAGCGCGCGACGAAGAGGCCGCGCATCTCCTCCCAAGATGCCACTGAGGATCCTGGGAGAGTGAGTAGCCAGGCGCGTGGTGCACCAGCGAGGGCCATGGGAAGCCAGTTGGCCATCACCTTGTCGTCGCCCCCAGCCTTTAGGATGGCCTCTTCATACGCCAGCAGGAAGACCAACGGGTCCGCCGCGTCGTCGTAACGCGGCGGCATCTCTGGCTTGAACTTGGGCGGCCATTGGAGCCGTCTCAAGGTGGGGGCAAGGACGCCGAGCCCCCTGGCGCCGTCATGGGTGTCCATCATCCCAGCTGGAGGAGCGACGCCGGCCATGGGGACAAGGTGCGGAGGTGGTGGAGCGTGGATCGACGGAAGGAAAGCTTCAGGGCACCCCTACCTAGTGCGCCAAATGTCGGATTTCGGGTTCCGACAAAACCCTTGAGGTTCGAACACTGGGGTGCGCACGAATATCTCTCCCTCCCTCTAACTCGCTCAATCACCGCGATCTCAAAGCTCAGCACGTCAAACCCGAAGAACAAGGGACACACGTTTTATACTGGTTCGGGCCACCGATGTGGTGCAATACCCTACTCTAGTGTGGTGTGCTGGATTGCCTCTTGGGCTGAGGATGAACAAGTACAAGGGAAGAACAGCCTCCTGAGGAGAGGTGTTCTTTAGCTCGGTGAGCTCGTGTGGTGGGTGATGATCTGAATGATCCGTCCCCTTCTAAAGTGGTGGCTAGTCCTATTTATAGAGGCCCGGGTCCTCTCCCCAAATGCTGGGCGGGGAGGGGTCCCACAACAGCCAATTTGAAGGGGGACAACTAGTACAAGTTATCCTGACAAAAGGTGGTCTTCGCCTGCCAAAGGCTCTGGTGGTGACGCCGTCCTGGGCTCCACGGTGACCTCCGTCCTGCTAGTCTTGGTCTTGTTGCACCGATATGGAAACCTTTGCCTGATGCCTCAGGACTCCTCGCCTGCGCTTGCCTCTTTAGCACCAAAGAGGAAACGAGTACACTGCGTGCACTGGTGCCCTCCTGGCCTTGGTCGTCATGGCTTGCATCACAGGAACCTCGCGAGGTGCCCCTCGCCTTGATCTCTCCGCCCCTCGCGGGCATGGCTGGTGAGGCCGCTTGTGAGGAGGTCTTATGTCATCCACCTCGCGTGGCTTGGCCTCTCGCGAGGGTCTTGGGTGTTTGCTGGTGAATATGGGCCATACCAAGCCGCTGGTGGAGCCGCGCCATGGGCCGCAGGCAGGCAAGTCTGGGGACCCCCGTTCCCAGGATGCTGACAAATAGAGAACCAGAACAAAGCATTAACACATAGTGAATACACGAACTCCTCAAACTATAGTCATCACCGGGAGTGGGCTCGACAATTGTCACTCCGGGGTTGCCGGATCAGAACACATAGTAGGCGACTATAACTTGCAAGACCGGATCTAAAACACGGATATAATGATGATAACATAAACAGTTCAGATCTGAGTTCATGGCACCCGGGCACAAAGTGACAAGCATTAAGCATAGTAAAGTCATAGCAACATCAATCTTAGAACATAGTGGATACTAGGGATCAAGCCCTAACAAAACTAACTCGATTACATGATGAATCTCATCCAACTCCTCACCGACCAGCAAGCCTACGAAGGAATTACTCACTCCCTGTGGGGAGCATCATGTAATTGGAAATGGAGAAGGGTTAGTGATGATGAAGAACGAAGATCCCCCCTCTCCGGAGCCCCAAACGGACTCCAGATCTGGCCTCCCGATGAAGAACAGGAGGTGACGGCGGCTCTGTCTCATGGATCGCGATAATTCTTTCTCCTTGATTTTTTTCTGGAAAATAGGATTTTATAGCGTCGGTTTTAGGGTCTGTGGGGCCACCAGGTGGGGACAACCCACCTGGGCGCGCCAGGAGAGGGGGCGCGCCCTGGCGGGTTGTGCCCAATCAGGTGCCCTCTCTGGCAGGTCTTGGCTCTAGAAATTCTCTTTTATTGTATAAAAATTCCTCGCAAAGTTTTGTTCCATTCCGAGAACTTTCATTTCTGCACAAAAACAACACCATGGTAGTTCTTCTGAAAACAGCGTCTGTTCGGGGTTAGTTTCCTTCAAATCATGCAAATTAGAGTCCAAAACAAGAGGAAAAGCGTTAGGAAAAGTAGATACGTTGGAGACGTATCAACTCGCCCAAGCTTAAACCTTTGCTTGTCCTCAAGCAATTCACCTGATAAACTGAAAGTGAAAAAGAAAAACTTTTACGAACTCGTTTGCTCTTGTTTGCATAAATAAGCTTAAACAGCACCCATGTTTTCAGCCAACATTATAACTAACCATGTCGACAATAACTCTTAAAGATTATATTAACTCATATCAATGACATAATCAGCTAGTGAGCAATAATAAGATATCTCAAACAGCAACACGTTGTCAAAACAACCATGATATAATATGACAATAGCGGTATCTCGCTAGCCCTTTCTGAGACCACAAAACATAAATGCAGAGCACCTCCAAAGTTCAAGCAGCGACTAAACATTGTAATTCATGGTAGAAAAGATCCAGTCATGATGCACCCAACATTAGCTACACACAATGCATAAGTCATGACAGTTGTGCTCTCAGGTTCTGGCGCTTATTTTAGAAGGTGATGACACAACATAAAAAAATAGATAGTCCCTTCGCAGAGGGAAGCAGTGATTTGTAGAGGTGCTAGAGCTCAAGTTTTAAAACAGAGATAAATGATATTTTGAGTCATGCACCCTTCTCATTTACTTCACAACCATCAGTTATCAATATCTTCCATGCTAAACACACTAGTGGCGGTTCCCAAGCGATAAAAGTAAAGATTTTGACTCCATTGGGAATTTTTGTTTGATTATTTAAGATATTAACACTTTTTCATGTTGCAGTTTGGGACTGGGCATCCTATTACCGCCCTTTTCTCGTGCGAACTCCACCGAAGCGCTGCCGCCGCCCCGTCGTAGTCTGTCCTCGCCGTGCTGCTGCCAAGCCACAGCAAGCCATCGCGCGCGGTGATTGGGACGGTTCCAATGTGCACGATGGTCACCTCGAGTTCCTCGGCGTGATGCGGAGGGTTCCCGGCATGGCGAGGGTGGGGACGCGGCTTCCCGAGGCGAGGGAGATCTCGCCGGTGTCGAGGGACGGTGAGTTCATCGTCTTCCGGAGCCACTTCCTCCGAGGATTCTGTCAGGACCCCGATCCTAAGTCAAACCGACCTAGCATGTAACACATCATATCACTTTGCAGCCTCACGCACGGTATTCCCACTGGTGCCACCTTACCTGGCCCGGGACCGTTTGCGCCTTTTGGCTCACGTATATGATAGTGTCGCTAGCATCCATATGACAGAGAACCCGGGCCGACATGACTAGTCGTAAACCCAAAGTGGCACTAACTTATAGGGACATGCATACATGACCCAGCAACGAACGTGTCGGTCATCAATGTATGAACCCAAGTCATAGCAAGCTACAAGGACTTACAGGAACAACGTGTGACATTTCCACGAAGGGATAGACACATGAACGAAGGACACATGTCGTCCAGCCTAAGTGTTCCGGAGCAGTAGCAAGCTACCATGGCTCAGTGGAAGCACTAGGAGACATTTCCCCATAAGAGAGGCTACCAAAAATAAACAACTAGGTTGTTGGATCCCACACATACCAAGCATTTCAAAATAATACACACAATATGCTCGATATGTGCAAATACAACATGGCATCACAACAAAACTCTACGACTCAAAGTATTTATTCATTAGGCTCTGAGGAGCCAGATATTACAAACATTGGTCTGATGACCCAGCATTCAAGTCATACAAGCAATAAGCACATGCGGAAGCTTAACTTGTCTGAGTACAAACAACTACAAATGGAAAAGGCTGGGAAGCCTAAATATCTACAAGACCTTGCCGAGGGCACAAGATCGTAGCTGAAGTAAGAAGCTAAACGTCGGAGTCCACGCGGAACTACTAGTGAGACTGTAGTCTCTCTGCAAAACATAAATTAAGCGAACGTGAGTACAAATGACCCAGCAAGACTTACATCAGAACTAGCTACATATGCATCAGTATCAACAAAGGGGTGGTGGAGTTTAACTGTAGCAAGCTAGCTTTAACTCGGTGGCTATCCTGTACTACGACTGTTGGTAACTCTTTTGAGGTGGCGCACACGAGTCCACATATTCACCAATGAATACACCACTATGGATCCACTCCCGTCTTCCTACGAGAACGCTATCCATAGCACTCACGCTTATCTTGCACATTTTAGAGTATCCACATTCACTTGTCTATGAACTGTATAGGCAACCCAGAAGTCCTTCACCGCGGACGCGGCTATTCGAATAGACCATTTATAACCCTGCAGGGGTGTACTTCTTCACACATGTTTCCACGACTTAGCGTCTGCACACGACATGTGCTCGGCAGACTTCAAGCGAAAGCCGACATGGGTGTAGACCACGACCTGACTAACCACACAACTCCCTAGTCCATGTTTATCGCCTATTGAGGTTCCATCCGCAGGGAGTCTGGCCGAGGTTTCCACTACGGCCCCGAACGATGTGTGCAGGATTCCCGAGGCACCAAACGGGCGTCCCTGTACACCGTGCCACGTGCCTACCACATCCCAGCCCACCCCTCGGGTCAGCGCTGCGCACGGCCTCTAGCATACTACAAACACCAGAAACTACTTGCAACTCCTGGACAGAAGATAGGGGGTTAATAAGTCGAGCGGGGTCATATTTCAGGGCCCAACGTGTGGTAGTAGCTGTTCATGGATCACAAACACATAATTCTGTTCCTAAGGACGGTTTCAATGAGACAACCCACCATGTACTCCTACATGGCCTCTCACCACTACATTTATCAAATCGTGTTCACAGACTTAACTCTCAATAGTAGGACATGTTCACCACATTCCAATTCATCCCCGATGAATCAGACCTGACTCAACTCTAAGCAGTAGCAGGCATGACAGCAAGCATGAATGAGCAGGCACATCAGGGCTCAAACAACTCATACTCATGCTAGTGGGTTTCATCTATTTACTGTGGCAATGACAGGTCATGCAGAGGAAAGGGTTTCAACTACCGCAACATGTAACAGTTGAATCGATGTTGTCCTAATGCAGTAAAAGAGAGCTGGAGCGAGAGAGTGGGATTGTATCGGAATGAACAAGGGGGTTTTGCTTGCCTGGCACTTCTGAAGATGATATAGCTCTTCATCGGTGTCATCAAACTCATCGTCGGAACATACGTCTACCGAGGGTTAACAACCACCGGCAAACAAGAGGGAACACAATCAATGAAATGTGACAATATGATGCATGATCATGGCATGGCAAATTGCTGTGATCTGAGCTAATGCAGCTAGCAATAATTTTAATGAAGTTGGTTTGAACGCAAGATTCAAATTCAAACTCCACATAAGGCATTTCAAATGCCGTTAATTCAAATTGTCTTATACAACAACTTTAAGTTGTTCAAACATGCATCGAAATGTAACAGATGGAATGATTGGATTTTTCGGATCATTTTCCATATATAACTTATTTCATTCTGAGTTATAGATTATTTTATGTGATTTTTAGAAGTTATAACTATTTTCTGGAATTTCCTGGATTATTTTCAATCCAGAAAATCACTTACTGCATCAGCACTACGTCAGGATGACGTCAGCGAGTCAACGGGTCAGCCCAGGTCAAACTGACCAGTGTGTCCCGCGCGTCAGTGGCTGGACTAACTAACCTAATTAAAATTAACCCTAACTAACTTGGTTAGCCGGGCGGGGTCCGCATGTCAGTGACCCAGAGGGTCAAATCGCTGGTCAACCGGGGCTAAACCACCGGCATTTAGCCGCCGGTGATGACCAGATGCGGCGGAGGGCTCGGGATCGCTCCCCCGGTGCCCAAACGAGCAATGGAGAGCGCCCACGGGGAGCTGGAGCTCGCCCGCATCCAGAGCAGCAAGCACCAGCAGCTAGGGCGGCCGGAGCTCGTCGGAAACGAGCTCGGGGCGACGGCCGGCATGCAGGCCCAAGCAGGGATGCCGCTGCGGTGGACGTGGTGGTGCACGCTTAGCACCTACGGCAACTACGCGAGGCGGCGAGCGTGTTAGACACGATGACCGGGCCATTTGGTCGCCGGGGTCACGTCGGCGGTGAGCGTAGGCGGTAGCGCGTACGGGTGCGAGTGGTGCGACGGCTTCGGCGTGTGAGAGCGAGAACGGAGAGCGAGAGAAGGGGCAGGAGCTCATAGCGGTCACGTCAGGGCAGACGGAGAGCTCAGTGTAAGTCGGGGTTGAGCAGGGCAGCAAGGGGAATCTCTGGCGACGGGCGGTCAGGGACGACCTCGGTGAGGGCAGAGGAGCACGTCCGGCTATGTGTGGCAAAGCGAGGAGGTCGAGGACGTCGAGGCAGAGCTCGCAGGCACGGCGAGGGGGTCGAGGGAGAGGCGGTGGCGTCGACTACGGCGACGGCGGCTTACGGGCGCGTCGGCCATAGCGAGAGAGGACGAGGGAGAGAGCAGAGGAGGGGAGAGTGGTGTCTAGGGGGTCGAGGCGGCGCCGAGGAGAGGACGCGAGGCGTCGCGGTAACCAGGCGATGCAGGTAGGCAGCCTGGTGGCGTGGCGCCCACGTGCGCGCCATGCGCTGTCCCTCCTCTGCCTATTGGCAGAGGTGGGTGATGACTGGCACAGGCCAGGTGGGCCGGCCCAGTCAGGTAGGTGGCCCAGGTAAGCTTTCCTCTCTCTCTCTCTCTCTTCTAAAACTTTCTGTTTTCTAAAATCTACAACTATTGGGGCTTTATTAAAAGTACCAGGGCACTTTCAAAAATCATGAAACTGTTTGTGGGCACTGTTTGGAATATTTCCAACAGCCCTCATTTCCTTTCATGATTATTTGGACATTTAAAACAATTCATAGAATTTAAATGCCCAAATGCAAATAACTTATGATTTAAATCAGTGACCCAAGGTGACCTAAAAAAATGTGAACCAATTTTGGCAGAGGTTCTAGACCAAGACAAAAATGATGAACATATATGAAGGGCATTTCAGGTTCATTGAAACTATTTTTAGGTTGAACCTATTTGAATTACATTTGATGCTAGGGTTTGAACATCCCCAAATTCATTTGAATATAAACATGATGACATGATGATCAAGCAAAGTCAAACAAAGACCAATCTAGGGCTATGACAACGCACCCCCACTAAATAAGAATCTCGTCCCAAGATTCAAGACGTGAGGTAAGAAGACAGAGGGGACACAAAGCTAGCACAATCTTCACGATCCAGGATTCAATTTATGGTGTGAGACATTGAAACATCTCTCGAGTTGAGACACAAAACACACATTGGGAGGGATAGAAGAAACAAATGACGGAGGTTCAATTTGGTAGGAAACAATCCCACGCTGGAGTAGGATGGTGCATGGTTTCAAAGTAGCAAGGAGATAATTGCCATGATTCCATAATGGGACACCTTAGGGAAGGTGGCTCATGGAAATATGCCCTTAAGTGGCAAAAAGAATTACTTTTGACACGTAGATCATTGGAACTCTTCATACCAGCCTGAGGCAATTCACAATTGATCGTTTGAAGGAATTCAAAAGAATGGCATATTCAGTTTGGAAAGGGAACTAGAGTTAGAAGACAACTCGACAAATGGAAGGCCCATTCCAATTGATACCGAGGATATAACCTAGTGTCTGAGCGTGCTCTCAAGAACTTGAACATTTCCATATTCATCATGGTCTTACCAACATCCGTGCCAAGGATCCTGGTGACACATCATACTATAAATAGTGATGGATGATTGCAGATGCAAAGGAAGACATCACTTTCTCAGATTTCACCTTAGCGATGCCAAGGAAAAGAAATCTGGATGTTCGACCGAGAGACATTTAGCACTCCGCTTCTAATGTTCTCCTTGATGTACCAGCTTAACCCAATACCATTCGGTATCTGGATCATCAAGTAAAGGTCTCACTTCGGGAGCTCAAGGAACCCATAAGGAACAACTTATGTTCAAAACCATACCAACTCCTCATGGAAGAATGGCCAAATTGCTGACTTAAGATACTACAATAAGAGATCTCGCGGATAAGTGTGTTGGCCATGACATCCACTTAACGGTTCAAAAGACCAATATTGTACTTCTTGCGAACGTCCCAACCATCATATCTGCCTGAGATTCAGATCTGGTTTGTGTTAGCATATTCCAGACTCAGCATGTTTGGAAGGAAAGTTTGCAACACAAATCAACGAGATGACGTTGTGAGATTCTCAAGAAATGGACTACAGTACTAAGCTCCAAAACATGAGCTGGTTCTGCTACACACATGTGAACACGTTGTCCCAGACAAGCATGACCATGTAGTAGTCTTATAATAAAACACTACCGAGTTCTGGTAGGGAACCATCATTGTTGGGGATATTTCTACTGGGCGTAAACCGGCCAGGAGAGGCTAGGTTAACCCCATAATGGTTCACTATATCTGAAGCCCATGAAGACAAAGATGGTGACGCTTTATGAATGCCCAGGCCCCAAAGCCGGTTTAAGGCATGTAGACATAAACCGACATTGATATGTAAACTTGTGTTGTAAGATAGAAAGAGCAGAGACCGAGCCGGGCACGTTTATGAGCCGGCCTCGGGATTCTGTAAACCGACGGGCGTCAACCCATGTATATAAGGGGACGACCCGGCAGCGGTTTAGGACAACAGACAACAACTCGAGACTCAGGCAAAGCATATTCGCTCCCTGGTCATCGAAACCCTAGCAATTCCACAACAACTGGATTAGGCCTTTACCTTCACCGCAAGGGGCCGAACCAGTATAAACTCTCTGCGTCCCTTGTCCGCTTTAACCCCGTTAAGCTAACCCATAGCAATGGCTCCACGACTAAGTCCTTTCCCTAGGACATCTGCCATGACAAAACCACGATAGTTGGTGCCCACCGTGGGGCTATCGCACGATGGTTTCAAGTTCTTAGAGGGCACCTTCGAAGGACTCAAGGGCTACGCTGTGGGCCGGATGACCAAGAGTCGTCGTGGCAAGCTCTACATCGACGATGCAGGCTGGGGCCCCGAGGCCGGCTCAATCGAGTACGGGTACCGGGTCCCCTTCAGCGGCATACACGTTTTCATTGGCGAGATCAGCGAACCGGGCCCTGAGCCGGACATCTGCACCGACATCGTCGAGATGGCTCAGCATGCGAGATCTGCCCGGGTTAAGCCTGCGAGATCTGCCATGAAGCGTGCCTTCGTGGGAGTCATCCACGGAGTTGAATATGAGGATAGATCGGAATCTGGTGGTGAGACCGTCGTTTATTCCGGGGATGAGTCATCGACCGGAGAAACCGAGTCATTGTACCAGTTGCAAGATGGCCCTCTGATGGCGACAGTATTCCGGACCCCTTTGATCCGCCAAACTGGGTTGCGATCTTCATGGCCGGTACGTAGCCAGCGCTCCACTCTTCGACCGCAGCGGCGATGATTTATGGATCAGTAGCAGCAACGGCAGCCAGGGCAGGAGGCCCTGTACGACCGCCGGCTCAGGTTCTATCTAATTTATTTGACGCTTTGGCGACACTGATGGTGGAGGTTAACCCGGCGGATCAAGATGCACATAATGCGAAAATCACGAAGGTGAAAGATCAGATCACCTAGGCCAAAGCCGACTTGGCGGCAGAGGATACCAGGATGGCTGCGGAACGGGCCGCATTGGATGCACAGGCTTACCGGCTTATGCTGGATCAGAGTGCGTCAAACGATGTCCTGAAGAGGAGGTACCAATCTCGCCTGCGGCCGGTTTATGAAGCCAGGAACCTCTTTAACAACCCATGAGCAGGGACCAGTATCCGCCGGTGGTAAACCGGGCGGAGGCACCTGGAGCGGGGGCGCCGGTTCAGCCACGTTTGGTGGATCCACCTCACCAGAACAACGTGTCGACACAGCATGTCCCGACACCACCGGGTCACTACTCTAACCCGATGGACAACATTGTTGCTGCCGCTTCACGGCTGGCGGCCCTCCCGATCGAAGGCGAGTCTCCGGTGGCAGTCGAGACGCGACGGGCTAGGGAGCTTCTTCAGGCAGCTTTGGTTCAGCAGCAGGCTTATTCATATAGTCACGAGACGATCCATTCTACTCCCCGCCCAAGCCGGAGCTACATCAGGCGTATTGATGAACCGGTCGTGTCAAGCAATGCACGAAACTCTGATCCGCCCCGTGGCCATAACCCGGTGGGTGGTGGCGGTGATGCTCAGAATGTGGTGGATCGCGCTAGAGCTCGTCGAGAGGCCGAGTTAGCAGCACAGCATGAGGCCCGCCAACTTACTCCGGTTCTTCCAACCACGTCGGTGGAACCAGTAGTTACTTCTAGCTCTTTGGGAGTACCGTGTCTCGTCCCAGCGCTCCGCAATGTGCGTCTGCCCAAGGATTTCAAAGGCCCGCGTAAAGTGCCAAATTACACCGCCGATTTATCCCCCGAGTCGTGGGTCAAAAGCTATGAGATGGCAATGTAGATGCTGGATGTGGATGATGCGGCGTGCGCTAAATACTTCACCTTGATGTTATAAGGAACGGCTCGCACTTGGTTGAAGAACTTGCCAGCTAACTCCATCGGGTCATGGGCCGAGTTGAGGGCCCGTTTTATCCAGAATTTCAAAGATACATGCAAGCAGCCCATGTCAATTGTGGACTTAGCTGCCTGTGTCTAGGAGGAAGGAGAATCAACAACCCATTGGGTGCGCCGAGTTTTGGAGATTTTGCATTCTTCGGACCGCAGCAACACTGATATAGCAGTTTTGACATTGGAAGGCAATTGCCGGTTTGCACCTCTGAAGTTGAAGTTGGGACGGCTCAAACGTCACTGCAATGACATGGGGACTCTCATGGCCGCTCTGGTGAAGTATGCCGACTCTGATAGTACCAAGGATCCCGAGTCGGACGTTGATAAGACAAGGAAGGGAAAGAAGAGCGGCAACACCAAGGGGCAGCAGCATAACCCGGCGGGTCATGGAAACAGCGGTAAGTGTAAAGCAGATAACAGCTTAGACTTTGTGGCTAATACAAACGCGCAGGACAAGGGCCAGCGGCGTAAAGGTAAACTGCCCGGCGTAGTGGAGGACCAAGCCCTAATCCGGACCGTCTGTCTTATCTGTTAAACCAACCTTGCCGAAAGCACGGGTCGCAGGACAAACCGGCTACGCACCTCTGGAAGGATTGTTATATCATGCAGGAGTTAAAAAATTCCGATTTCTTTCGGTATGATCATGGACCGGGCGGCGGTTCAGGCCCCAGATCTCATGGCCCGAGTTACGGCGGAGGCAGTTCAGGTTTTCACGGTAATCAGAGTGGGCATGGCAATCAAGGCAATCAGAGCAACCAAGGTGGTTATAATCATCAGGGAAATCAGCAGCAGCAGCAGTCGGGTTACCAGACCAACCTGAAGTAGTTGAATAGCGGGCAGTATAATGTCTTCACCACTAGCCTGGACAAGCGCGACCAAAAGCTTCATAAATGGGCAGTGAATTCCATTGAACCGGCGGTGCCCCGTTATCTACGCTGGTCTGAACAGCCTATTGTGTGGAGTCGAGATGATCACCCACCCCGGGTTGATAATCCGGGTCATCTGGCGTTGGTGGTGGCACCTCAGGTGGGAGGTTATAAGTTCACCAAAGTACTCATGGATGGAGGGAGTAGTATCAACATCCTCTACTATGAAACTTTCCGTCGCATGGGGTTAACAGATAAAAATCTTAAACCGTCCAACACGGTCTTCCATGGTGTGGTGCCTGGTAAATCGGCATATCCAGTTGGTAAGATAGCTCTGGAAGTTGCTTTTGGTGATGAGCATGATTCAAGATCAGAGACATTGACCTTTGAGGTGGTGAAAATCAAGAGCCCATATCATGCCCTGTTTGGGCGGCCGGCTTACGCTAAGTTTATGGCAAGAGCCTGTTATGTCTATCTGCAGCTCAAGATGCCGGGTCATAAGGGGACTATTACAGTGCACGGGAGCCGCAAGATCGCTTTGGAATGTGATGAAGGTGATGCGGCGTATGCTGAGTCGGTTTGTGCAACAGAAGAGTTGAAGTTCTACAAGGACAATGTTGATCCGGCGGATATGATTTCTTTGAAAAAGCCAACTACGGAGCATGAACCGGCCTTGAAGTTTAAATCGGCTGATGAGACTAAGCTTGTTGATTTCGTTCCTGGCGATTCATCCAAGCAGTTTAGCATCAGCGCTAACTTGGATCCGAAATAGGAAAGCGCGCTCATCGAGTTCATCCGTGAGAACCGGGACATCTTTGCTTGGAAGCCTTCTGACATGCTAGGTGTACCGAGGGAACTCGCTGAGCACACTCTCAATATTGATCCCAAGTATAAACCGGTCAAACAATTTCTTCACCGGTTTAATGAAGAAAGACGCAAGGTTATTGGTGAGGAAGTTGCCAGGCTCTTGGTTGCTGGGTTTATCATCGAAGTGTTTCGTCCTGAGTGGTTGTCTAATCCGGTGCTAGTACTTAAGAAGAACAACACTTGGCGTATGTGTGTGGACTATACAGATCTCAACAAGGCTTGCCCAGCAGATCCTTTTGCCCTCCCGCATATTGATCAAATCATTGATGCTACGGCGGGCTGCGAGCGTTTGAGCTTTCTGGATGCATATTCTAGTTATCATCAGATCAAAATGGCAGTTAAGGACCAGGAGAAGACAGCCTTCATAACTCCTTTTGGAGCCTTCTGCTATGTGTCTATGCCCTTTGGGCTCAAGAGTGCCCAGGCGACTTATCAGCACTGTGTGCAGAATTGTCTTCATGATCAGATCGGCCGCAATGTTCATGCTTATGTGGATGATATTGTGGTAAAATGTAGACAGAAGGAGATGTTGATAGATGACTTGAAGGAGACCTTTGATAACCTGCGGGTCTATAAAATGATGCTTAATCCGGCCAAGTGTGGTTTTGGTGTACCAGCAGGCAAGCTCTTGGGTTTTCTGGTATCTAACAGAGGCATCGAAGCTAATCCGGAGAAGATCAAGGCTATAACTTCTTTGGCTAAACCGAAGTGTATTAATGATGTTCAACGCCTGGCAGGCCGGATTGCCGCGTTGAGCCAGTTTATCAGTCGCCTTGGGGAGAAGGACATCCCTTTATATCAAATGCTGAAGAAAACGGATAACTTCGTCTGGAGTAACGCTGCCAATGAAGCATTTGAGGACTTAAAGCGGCAGCTGGCTAATCCGTCGGTTCTCGCTGCTCCTATTGATAAAGAGCCATTGTTGCTATATGTGGTAGCTAACACCCGGGCTGTTAGCATGGCTATTGCGGTGGAGCGCAAGGAGGCCGGAAAGGAGTATCCGGTTCAACGGCCGGTTTACTATATCAGTGAGGTACTTATTGAGTCCAAGCAGAGGTACCCGCATTGGCAGAAGCTGGTGTATGGAGTTTTCATGGCAAGTCGGAAGCTTAAGCAATATTTCCAAGGTCATCCCATCACGGTGGTCAGCTCTGCTCCTTGGGGGGATATAATCCAGAACAGGGAAGCAACTGGCCGGATTGCTAAGTGGGCTATTGAGCTTGGGCCCCACGGGTTAAAATACATACCCCGGACGGCGATCAAATCTCAGGCACTTGTGGATTTTATCAATGATTGGATAGAACTACAGGCGCCGGAGGAGAAGCCGGATCATACTTATTGGACTATTCATTTTGATGGGTCCAGGCAATTGGAGGGCTCGAGGGCTGGAGTCGTTTTAACTTCCCCACGAGGTGATAAGTTTTGTTATGTTCTTTGTTTAATGTTCCCTTGCACTAACAATGCAGCTGAATATGAGGCATTACTCCATGGTCTTCGGATGGCAAAAGAGATGAATCTCAGCCGAGTTAAGTGCTTTGGTGATTCGGACCTGGTGGCTCAACAAGTGTCCGGCACTTGGGACTCCAAGGACCCACTCATGGCGGCATATTGTCGTGAGGTGGATATTATTGCAGGTCACTTCAAAGGTTATCAGGTGGATCATGTGGACCGGCGGAAGAACGAAGCGGCGGACGCTTTAAGCCGCTTGGGTTCCCAACGTAAACCAGTTCCGCCTAATGTCTTTCTGGATGTGCTGCATAATCCGTCCGTCAAGCTCCCTGGTGAAGAGGATTTGGCTGTTCCTGACCCGGAGGCTTAGTTGGTGGCAGCCCTTCATGTTATTTCGGATTGGACGGTTCCATATTTGGCGTATATGAACCGGGGTGAGTTACCAGAGGATGAAACTTTGGCCAGGCAGATAATTCGGCGGTCAAAGTCCATGACTATTATCAATGGAGAGTTACACCATTGTAGTGTGACAGGGGCGTTTCAACGTTGTGTATCTCCCGAAGAAGGCCGTGAAATTTTGCATGAGATCCACGAAGCAGATTGTGGTCACCACGCCGGTTCAAAATTGCTGGTAGCCAAGGCGTTTCATCACGGTTTCTATTGGTTGACGGCTCATGCTGATGCCGAGGAATTGGTCAGAAGGTGTGATGGATGTCAAAAGTTCTCACGACGGGCTCATGTACCGGCTCAAGAGTTGAGGATGATTCCAATTACTTGGCCGTTTGCGACTTGGGGGGCTCGATATGGTTGGACCCTTTAAGAGATCCAAGGATAAGAAGACCCACCTTCTAGTGGCGGTTGATAAGTTTACTAAGTGGGTGGAGGCAGAGCCAGTCAGTAAATGTGATGTAGCTACGGCGGTTCAATTCATCAAAAAGGCGATCTTCCGGTTTGGCTTTCCACACAGCATTATAACAGATAATGGTACCAATTTATCAAAGGGTGCCATGAAGGAGTTCTGTCAACGTGAGCACATCCGGCTTGACGTATCATCAGTGGCTCACCCCTAGTCCAATGGTCAAGCGGAGAGGGCCAATCAAGAGATCTTGAGAGGCAACAAACCCCGGCTTATGGTTCCTTTGCAACGGACGCCGGGTTGTTGGGTTGAGGAGTTACCTTCTGTGTTATGGAGCATCAATACCACACCCAACAGATCGACGGGGTACACGCCTTTTTTCATGGTTTATGGAGCGGAGGCGGTTCTTCCTAGTGACATCCGTCATGACTCGCCCTGTGTGGCGGCATATGTCGAAGTCGACAATGAGAAGGCGCAGCAGGAAGCTCTCGACCTGTTAGATGAGGAGCGTGACATGGCAGCAGCCCCGTTCGGCGATTTATCAGCAAGATCTGCGTCGTTATCACAGCCGCCGGGTTAGAACCAGAACCTTTCAAGAGGCGATTTGGTGCTCCGACTCATCCAGGATCAGACGGATATGCACAAGTTATCCCCCCCCCCTTGGGAAGGACCCTTTGTGGTCAGCAAGAATCTGCACAAAGGGTCATACTACCTAATCGATGTTCGAGAGCGCAAAGACTCACGTAAATCGGAGGAGGAGACCCACCGGCCGTGGAATATTGCTCATCTTCGGCCCTACTATACTTGAGCCATAGGCTCTGCTTTTGTACATAGTTATGACAATGTATATATTACGATCAATAAAATAAACCGGAACCTCAGCTAAAGTGGGGTATCTGTTGTTTTTCTTACATCATGTGTGGTTACATGGGGCTTCTGTTTATAACGCGGCGTCCGGTTTACCCCTTGATTCAGTTTATCAAAGCTTTATACAATATCACTTGGGGGCTTGGTCGTATCCGAACCATAGCTACACCTCTTGATCGGCGCAATACCACAACATCACTTGGGGGCTTGGTCGTATCCGAACCATAGTCACACCTCTTGATCGGCTCAAAGCCAAATTACTCTGGGGCCAAAGAGAGTGTTGTAAAACAACAACTCAAACATAGGCACCCACTGAGCACAGCTCAAAATGTTACTTGGGGATTCTTTGCTATCGCAATGAACAAAGAATCTACACTTGTAATAGGCTATCAAGCCATGGCTTGGAAGCCTGGTTTATACACCAAAAACCCCGGGTTAGCCTGCCTTCTTAAGTAAGTCACTCCGCCAGGTAAACCTGGTATGACCCGTCGAACTTTGACAAGTTACTCTGATAAGACCCTGAACTTGTCAAGTTAAAATGACGATTGGTTAAGGATTGAGGACCATCTTAAAAGGCTTTGTAATGGTTTAACTCAGTGGCCTGGCAGCCCATGAAAAGCCTCGAATTTGGGGCCTGGCAGCCCGTGAAAAGCCTCGACTACAAGTTTTCATTTGCTTTTTGCCAAAAAAAATCTCTCTTTTTTGACAAGGCTTATGATGTTTTTTGATAAACCAGGATTCATCAACCCCGCTAGGCTGTCAACTACAAGTTGTCAGTACGTAATTACTTATAACCCAGAGTTTCTTAACCCGGTCTGGTTTCGACTCAAAGTTGCCAGTATTGAATAAACCGGTGTTTATTGCAACCCGAAATGGTTTTCATTATAAACCGGCATCATATAACAGGAGTTATTGATACTCCGGATTAGGGTTGTTACCCTCACTACAACAAGTTGGTCAGCCAACATTATGACTCAAGGTCAGAGGTATCAATTATTTTCATATTTGATTATCTTTTTGCAGCCTCGGTTATAAACCCTGGCCATATATCTGGGCATCATGACCTGTCCGGCGGTAAACTGCCAGGACACTATATACTTGTGTGCAGGAATGACTTGAGTAAATCGCCACGGTTTATGAGCATCATATGTCTTAAGCATGGCGGATTAACAAGTGTCAGGCACAAATAAATATGCACGAAGGCATAACAGAGCAAGTACTTTCACTAGCCTATTACAAGGTGTTTCAGTGCCCAAAAGGATAATTGTTTCTCCAATAAGTGTTGCAGCATATGGAAGACTAAACTGGCCTCCGGATTATGCTTGGTCACCAGCTTGACCTGACGGCTGCGGATCATCTTGCACCGGTTCATCCTCATCATCTCTACCTAGCGGCTAGAAGTCAATAGTTGTCTAGTCGATCCCAGTTAAAGCTTGGAACACAGCTTCGTCGCTTATAAGGGTGGACGGTTCAATGTCAGGGGCATAAGTGTGCTTACGGATTGGAGGGATCAGGTTTTGAGCCTCAGGAGTCGGTGCAGCAACCCGTTTATTATTGGTGTCGTAACTCGCCTGGTAAAATGAAAGATCAACCTCTTCAGCAAGTTGACAAGCCAGTGGACGTACTTCCCGATTTATGGCGCGGAGATCTTCAGTGCCAAATTCTGATCCATCTTCTTTTAAGCTTGGGTAGCCTTTAGCCACGTCCACCGGATCAAGATCAGGCACCCATGCTTTTGCCCGAGTTAGTGCGGTTAGAGCGCCAGCCCTTGCAGCAGATCTCTTTAGGTCTTCTACCCGGGCAGGCAGCATAGGTAGCCTATCTAAGGTATCCTTGATTAACGTCTGGGCGGCTTATTGTGAGAAGCGGTGTAGATGATTCGTTGCGCGCCGGTGTACAATTGCTCTATCAGCGTGTAGGCAGACTTCAGCTTCTTCTGTACATCAGAGCCCAGATGACTAATGCGAGTTCCTGCATCATTACAAAATGTCATTAAACCGGCAATGCATGGGAAGGTATGTTGAAAGTGTCAAAGCAAGGATGTTTACCGAACACAGCAGCAGTCATTGCATGTATCTGCCACTTTACGCCAGTCAACTCATCTACCACCGGTTTAAGAGCTGCTTCTGCGTCCTCGGCTCTTTTCTGCAAAGCGGATTTTTCCATGTTCCAATCCGCATGCTCTTTGTTGAAACTCTCCTTTAGTTTTTCCATAGCGGCTAAAGCGCTAGTCAGCTCATCCTTTGCCTTGGAGGTTTCGGCTTGCTGGGATTTGATGTTCTCTTGCAGATTAGCGGCTTGAGCTTACTTTTTGTTCAGTTCAGCCTATAACAGACAGAAGTATAATGAGTTGATGCTACATGATTGAAGTACCAAGCACATAACAAGTTATGCACTTGATACTTGGGGGCTAATGCACATTTGCTTGTTCTTGGAAAAAATTTCAAGTCCCAAGCACAATACAAGTATTACTCTTGGCACTTGGGGGCTAATGTATGTTTGCTCAACGTACTGATTTGGGAAATCTTTTAATAGTCCCGGTTCATCTTTTACAAAGATAAACCGGCCCTTGGGGGCTACACCAGTGAAAGATACAGTATTGCAATTCTATAATGCCGGTTCATCTTAAAGAGATAATCCGGTCCCTGGAGGCTAAGCATGATCAGTTATTACTAAGTCCCGGTTCATATTGGTATCATAAACCGTCACTTGGGGGCTACTGGAGTTGATAAATTGCAATTGGACATAAGAGAGAAACAGTTATGTAGTTACCTCATATCGCTCCTTCATCAAGTTTACCAAACCAGCTTCATAGTCGCGGCTGGTATACAGACGGTTCAAGAAGCCAGAGTGAATGTCTTGAGCATTGAGATGGGCGTAGCTTGATAAATCGGCGTTCCATTTGCCTTTGTCGATAGCAGAAAGCTCATCCTTGGCAGTATGCTTTGACAAAGCGACATGATTGCCAGGAGTGGTGTGGCCAATGCCAGTAATCATAATATCATCCTCTTTATCATCAGCGGCCTTTACTGGAGTTGGCGGTTTGTCAGTATCCTTAACTGGACTGACCGGTTTGTTATCAGTTCGGACAGGGCTGGTTGGCTGGTCAGCATGGCTTGTGGTGTCAACTTCCACTTGTTCAGCAAAGAAGTCATGATCTTGAGGCGGCGGATCATTAAGCATGGCGTCAGCGTCGGTCTCTTCCGGATCTGGAGTTTTTTCTAGTTCAACAGCCACATTATCATCAGCCGGTTTATTTAACCGAGCCTTCTTGCTGGGTCTTGGCTTGGCACTGAGAAGAACAAATATAAAAGGTCAAGATGTTATGTCAAATATACGGCATTTTAAAATAAAGTTTAAAGGTATGACTCACCCAGGAACTGTCTTGAGGGTGGAAGCTTTGTGGCTGATGACTCGCCAGAAGATGAGTGGGAAGTACCATGATAATTTGAATCAGACGGGTTAAGAGGCTGACGGAAACAACCCGCTTTGGGGCATGAAGTGTCAAGGGTATAAGAGACCTCTGATCGGCGTTTCCGAACCGGAGTGTTCGGTAAACCGATGGAGGTAACTACTTGGCCGCTGTGCCGGGTTGTTCGGCGAGCCTTGTGCTGCCGCGTCTTCAAAAGAAAGTTTGGGTCCAAGTAAGCAAGGGGGTGAGAAAATTTTATTTTCCGGTTTGCTTGACGGATTTTTGATGTTGGGAGAGGATCTGAATCGGAGGAAAGAATGATTACCTCTACTTCATCAGCTTGACTGCCTTCAGCGCCATCCTGATAATAGTCATTGTCAATGAGGTGTATGAAAAATGAACCAAGAGAGTCGAGTTCGACCTCTGAGTCCGGATTAGCTACATCAGCATCAGCATTTGCATCGTAAGACGCAATGGTCCTTTTCTTGGCAAGTTTTTTAACAACCTTGGTCTTTGGGCGAAGTGGCTTTGACGGTTTGTCTTGCGGTTTTGCTGGTTTATCTTTTGGTTTCTTATTCCAGAACGGATCATCACCCTGTCAGAAATAGTCAAACTTTCAGAGAATATTTTGAAAGAAGCAACTTAAGACAAAGAGTTTATATGATTCTTACAGCTGGCGGTTTGTTGGAGGTGCAGAAAGTACTTAGTCCGGTCTGGCCACAGACGGCCTCCGGTTCATTCAACATTTTCTTGACAGCCTCTGTCAGTTGAATATTAATATGTCGTTGAGGGTCGGTCAAACTCCCTGTGTATTCACACATCAAACCAGGGCGGCGGCTTAAGGGTAGAATGCTCCAGCTGATCTAGCAACGAGCAAAATCAACGCCTGTTAAACCGTTTGCCATAAAGGCTCTAGGCTTCAACAGCTGTGGGGCATAGATGGCCCTTTCCTTTGCAGTTAACCTCTGAGGAAAAGGATGTGTATTGCTAAGGCGGTGAGGGCGGTAACCCTGCAGGGGGTTTTCATCAGTTGGAGATGTATCCTTGCAATAAAACCAGGTCTGGTTCCACTCTTTGGGGTGACTGTGGAGCTTGGGATGAGGGAAAGTGACTTCCTTCCTTTTCTGAACCGCCATTCCGCCCAATTCAGTATTGGGTCCATCCGTGAACTCTATGCGACGGTTTAAGTGAAAGAAATCCCTAAACAGTTCAACTGTAGGTTCCTCTTGCAGATAAGCCTCAGAGAAGACTTGGAAGTGGCAAATGTTGGTCAAAGAATTTGGACCGATGTCCTGAGGGTGAAGCTGAAAACTAGCCAGCACATCTTGGAAGAATTTTGAACCGGGAGGGCTAAAGCCTCGGCCTAGATGGTCAACAAAAACGACTACCTCTCCGTCCTTGGGGGTAGGAGGATTTTCTGGGCTAGGGGCCCTCCAGTGGATGACATCTTTTTTGGCTAAAGCGACCATTGCGACGCATCTGTTTAACTGATCTTCCGTGACCCGGGAAGGAGCCCAGTTGCATTCATAGACTTGTTTGGCCATTTCAACGGAGGCTGAAACATGAGTATTACCGGTTTAAGATTTATAATGGACAGAATAAAAGCGATGCAAGTTAAAGCAGAGATGTACACATATTGTTAAACCGGAGTCTGATATTGTTAAACCAGAATCAGACATGGGAGATGTACAAAGATAAAGCGGCTTGGCGGTTCAACAGGGGACTAATGGTACCTACAGGATTATCACTTTTCTATGAGATTAAACCGCCCACTCTAGAATATAAGGTACAGATCTAAAGTAGTTAAGTGAGGAGAAAACAAGTTTCGCAGATTGATGTGATAAATTTCAGATCTGCGGTATGACAGAAAACTAGAAAAAATTCAGACCTAATTTCAAGTGCATAAACAGTTCGGCAAGTTCTGATGCGTTTTGTGTAAAGGAGAAGATCTAATAAGGAAAAAGAGGACTATGGCTACGGCCGCATAAAAAGTATCAAATCCAGCTAGTCGTTTGTGCTAATGGGAGGAACAAAGAAGAACAACTCCAAGAGCTTCGAAGAACTACGAAGAACACTGAACCCTAATGGTGGATCTGAATTGAGGAGAAGAGGAACTCACTGGTGCTGAGGAAGCAGCGGAAGATCGCCGCGTTTCTCTGGTGCGGTCAGGTTGATGCAGCGGCCGTTGTTGAGGCAGAGGCGAAGACCGACGGCGACAGTGGAGCTCGAAGGGTTGGTCGGCGCGAGGAAGAAGACGATGCGAAGAGGCACGAGGGGGAAAAGTGAAAAGAACTCCTCGGCCTTATTTATAAGGTGAATGGATAAGTGGCAGGTGCAAGAATCGAGGAGCCCGAAAAATGGGATATGTGACAGCTCTGTTGCCTCGATTGTCGGAGGCCCATTAATGAAGATGGGTTATGCGCAGTTTTTAATAACGGATGATGTCATGGCGATCTATCATGGTACTGGAAGGTGACGTCATGGCGGTTTACAAGATCATGTGAAGGTGCTGAAGAAGAAAATTTTCTTAAGTATTGAGGATTGACATGAACCAGTTCAAATCAATCTGGGGCCTAATGTTGGGGATATTACTACTGGGCGTAAACCGGCCAGGAGAGGCCGGATTAACCCCATAATGGTTCACTATATCTGAAGCCCATGAAGACAAAGACGGTGACGCTTTATGAAGGCCCAGGGCCCAAAGCCGGTTTAAGGCATGTAGACATAAACCGGCATTGATATGTAAACTTGTGTTGTAAGATAGAAAGAGCAGAGACTGAGCCGGACATGTTTATGAGCCGGCCTCAGGATTCTGTAAATCGACGGGCGTCAACCCATGTATATAAAGGGACGATCCGGCGGCTGTTTAGGACAACAGACAACAACTCGAGACTCAGGCAAAGCGTATTCGCTCCCTGGTCATCGAAACCCTAGCAATTCCACAACAACTGGATTAGGCCTTTACCTTCACCGCAAGGGGCCGAACCAGTATAAACTCTCGGCGTCCCTTGTCCGCTTTAACCCCTTTAAGCTAACCCGTAGCGATGGCTCCACGACTAAGTCCTTTCCCTAGGACATCTGCCGTGACAAAACCACGACAATCATTGAGGATATCGAAGTCTTTCTATAACCCGGGTTAGCTCTTAAGAAGGAGCTTCTTCACCTTAAACAAATCAATCAGGGGCTTTGTGTGCTAGGAAACACGTATGGAATGGAGGCGGCCAACCTATCAAACCATAGAGTACTTCGCACATGCGTGACTAACTAGGGACGATTCCAGAGGAAGCAAAATTCTCGAATTCGTGGCGACAACTTGCATCAACTGCACAAGAATTAGAGGAAGTCACTTCTTTCATCCAGACATATGCTTCAAGAGCTAGCATGAAGAAATGCTTACAAAAGTTTCCAACACTAACTTAGATGTTCAACATGAATCATGGACAAGATGAAATGTTGATGACGAGCTCAACAGCAAATCATCGAGATTTCCATGACGATGGAATTCCACAACTATGTGAACAAGGTTATAGCATTGGTTAGAAACAAAAGATATAATGATGTATGCTCGAGAAATAACCACGAGTAAGACAACATTACGAATATCATTGGTTCTGAGTTGATTGACGATAGCCCACACTCAAATCAAAGTTTGGACAAGACAATAGATCCAGCAATTGATCACAGAGATCAATCGATGAAGATATCATATCTCTTCAACGCACATATACAAAGAGATATCCCTTTGGAAAGAACTAAGTCGGATAAAGCTTTTATCTTCCAACCCTCCAAGTTGTTATTTAGCTTAATCAACTAGCTTAGGGGTATCTAACACGAATTCTTGGAGAAGGGGTGGTTTACAAGAAACCAACTTGATCACGAGCTCAACATAACAGTTAGGGAACAACCTGGTGATACTTCCGAGAGGATATTCGGAAAATCACGAACCACCAATATGCTACTAAGCTCGAGAACAATCTTGCTTTTGAGGCAAGTTGATGTGATCAACTAAGCAAGGAATTGACACGATCCTAACTCATTGATCGAAGAGTGCACCAAGAAATATGGACTAGTAGCACGATCAACCTTAGAATGACAATTCAATAACCAACACACTAAGAATGAGATTATTGTCCATTAACTACCAAGCAACATGGTTGTTAGGAGTATTGATTTCACACATCATAGTTCACTTGTCGGCATTCCGGTTGCGACAACACGGGACCGAGGAATGAATAATGACGGCGATAAGTATCACTGCGTCAAGAATTCATAAGAGGTGGTGCAATTCTCATGAAAATCCTGACATAAAGAGAGCAACACTCGAAGGTAGAACAGAACAAAAGCTGGACTGGCATTTTGATCTGCGGAGTACGACTACTTGACTCAACCCTGGAAATGGATGAGGTACTGGAGTTTGTTTCTCCTAATCATTCTGAAATAGAATGGCTCGACGTACCATAGGAATAATAGGCATGGATGAACACAAATGCGCAACTATTCCTGACTATCAACTGATAGACTAAGGTCAGAATACGACTGAAGAGGGACAACTCAAAGGAACATATAGTTTTCTGAGTTGTGGATGCATGGATTAGCATGTCGAGCAAAGTTCAACGGGTTTCTTCTGGATAACCCATGCAGAAGGTAGGACTAGAAGATTCACAATGTAGAACAGAGAACTCATCCAGAGCACTCTGATTGTGATCTTTTGGTTCAACAAAGAATTTCTGCCATAAACAGTTCATGGTATTTGGAAGAAGGATATACCACGGACCTCGAGGACTATCGCAAAGGTTACTAATTTCCTAAGGAACTAGCAAACACTATCAACATGAATGGGTAGAGTGAATCTCGGGTTCAAAACCCAGGAATATAATGCCTACTAACTAAATGGCATCACGGGATGCTTTCGAGAATGACGGCCAGAATTATCACACTGGGAACACAAAAACATGGCTAGATTACTAGGTGGTCCTCTAAGACACCTAGGGTCATAATAATAGCTCCAACATATATGTCGAGGCAACAGAGTACCTCAACTCACCGATTAGTGTGGTTTAACTGGCCCAAAGAAACATCGGGAACAGAAAGAAGGGATTTGCAAATGCATCAGACTATTTAGAAACCTGGGATGACTCGGACAACATAACAGCTGTAAATGGTCAAAAAGATTTGAGACATTCTGAAAAATGGTGGCATAACCACTCAACATCACAATATCAAGGTTCCGAGATCAACTGTCAACACACGGAGGTAGTAAGAACTGAACCGAGGCTTGAATCCATCAATCTTATAAGTCTACGGATTAGTAACACGTGATCCTGATAGGAAGAAGAGAAAGCCTACTTCCTTAACCGCGTAGGAAAGATAGGATGACTCAGATCAGAAGGGCATGAGGTATAAGAAGTAAAAAGAGCCTTATGTTCCCTTCCCCAATCAGTTCCCTTATATAACTAAAGCATTTCTAGACTCGACTTCGACCGGTTTGGCTTGGTAATCCTACAGGCAGTCAGGCTCTGATACCAAAGCTGTCAGGACCCCGATCCTAAGTCACACTGACCTAGCATGTAACACATCATATCACTTTGCGGCCTCACGCATGGTATTCCCACAGGTGCCACCTTACCTGGCCCGGGACCGTTTGCGCCTTTTGGCTCACGTATATGATAGTGTCGCTAGCATCCATATGACAAAGAACCCGGGCCGACATGACTAGTCGTAAACCCAAAGTGGCACTAACTTACAGAGACAGGCATACATGACCCAGCAACGAATGTGTCGAATATCAACGTATGAACCCAAGTCGTAGCAAGCTACAAGGACTTAAAGGAACAACGCATGACATTTCCCCAAAGGGACAGACACAGGAACGAAGAAGGACACATGCCGGCCAGCCTAAGTGTTCTGGAGCAGTAGCAAGCTACCATGGCTCAGTGGAAGCACTAGGAGACATTTCCCCATAAGAGAGGCTACCAAGAATAAACAACTAGGTTGTCAGATCCCACACATACCAAGCATTTCAAAATCATACACACAATATGCTTGATATGTGCAAATACAACATGGCATCACAACAAAACTCTACTACTCAAAGTATTTATTCATTAGGCTCCGAGGAGCCAGATATTACAAACATGGGTCTGATGACCCAGCATTCATGTCTTACAAGCAATAAGCACATGCGGAAGCTTAACTTGTCTGAGTACAGACGACTACAAATGGAAAAGGCTGGGAAGCCTGACTATCTACAACACCTTGCCGAGGGTACAAGATCATAGCTGAGGTAACAAGCTAAACGTCGGAGTCCACGCAGAACTACTAGTGAGACTGAAGTCTCTCTACAAAACATAAATTAGGCAAACGTGAGTACAAATGTACCCAGCAAGACTTACATAAGAACTAGCTACATATGCATCAGTATCAACAAAGGGGTGGTGGAGTTTAACTGCAGCAAGCCAACTTTGACTTGGTGGCTATCCTATACTATGACTGCTGGTAACTCTTTTGAGGTGGCGCACATGAGTCCACATATTCACCAATCAATACACCACTATGGATCCGCTCCCGTCTTCCTACGAGAACGCCATCCATAGCACTCATGCTTATCTTGCGCATTTTAGAGTATCCACTTTCACTTGTCTATGAACTGTATTGCAACCCAGAAGTCCTTTGCCGCGGACGTGGCTATTCAAATAGATCATTTATAACCCTGCAGGGGTGTACTTCTTCACACATGTTTCCACCACTTAGCGTCTGCACATGACATGTGCTCGGCAGACTTCAAGCGAAAGCCGACGTGGGTGTAGACCACGACCTGACTAACCACACAAGTCCCTAGTCCAGGTTTATCGCCTATTCAGGTTGCATCCGCAGGGAGTCCGACCGAGGTTTCCACTACGGCCCCGAACGATGTGTGCAGGGTTCCCGAGGCACCAAACGGGCATCCCGGTACACCGTGCCACGTGCCTACCGCATCACATCCCACCCCTCGGGTCAGTGCTGCGCACGGCCTCCAGCATACTACAAACACCAGAAACTACTTGCAACTCCTGGACAGAGGACAGGGGTTAATAAGTCGAGCGGGGTCATATTTCAGGGTCCAATGTGTGTTAGTAGCTGTTCATGGATCACGAACACAGAACTGAGTTCCTGAGGACGGTTTCAATGTGACAACCCACCATGTACTCCTACATGGCCTCTCACCACTACCTTTACCAAAAATCATGTTCACACACTTAGCTCTCAACAGTAGGACATGTTCACCACATTCCAATTCATCCCCGATGAATCAGACCTGACTCAACTCTAAGCAGTAGCAGGCATGACAACAAGCATGAATGAGTAGGCACATCAGGGCTCAAACAACTCCTACTCAAGCTAGTGGGTTTCATCTATTTACTGTGGCAATGACAGGTCATGCAGAGGAAAGGGTTTCAACTACCGCAACATGTAACAGTTGAATCATTGTTGTCCTAATGCAGTAAAAGAGAGCGGGAGCGAGAGAGTGGGATTGTATCGAAATGAACAATGGGGTTTTGCTTGCCTGGCACTTCTGAAGATGATATAGCTCTTCATCGGTGTCATCAAACTCATCGTCGGAACATACGTCTACCGAGGGGGAACAACCACCGACAAACAAGACGGAACACAATCAATGAAATGTGACAATATGATGCATGATCATGGCATGGCAAAATGTTGTGATTTGAGCTCAGCTAGCAACAATTTAAATGGAGTTGGTTTGAATGCAAGATTCAAATTCAAACTCCACATAATGCATTTCAAATGCCGTTAATTCAAATTGTCTTATGCAGCATCTTTAAGTTGTTCAAGCATGCATGGAAATGGTACAGATGGAAAGATTGGATTTTTCTGTTCATTTTTCATATATAACTTATTTCATTCTGAGTTATAGATTATATTCTAAGATTTTTAGAAGTTATAACTATTTTCTAGAATTTCCTGGATTATTTTAAATCCATAAAATCACTTACTGCGTCAGCACTATGTCAGGATGACGTCAGCGAGTTAACAGGTCAGCTCAGGTCAAACTGACTAGTGGGTCCCGCACGACAGTTACTGGACTAACTAAACTAATTAAAATTAACCCTAACTTACTTTGTCAGCCGGTCGAGGCCCGCATGTCAGTGACCCAGGGGGGTCAAATCCCTGGTCAACCGGGGCTAAACCACCGGCGTCTAGCCGCCGGTGACGACCAGACGCGGCGGAGGGATCGAGATCGCTCCCCCGACGCCTAAACGAGCAACGGAGAGCACCCACGGGGAGCTGGAGCTCGCCCACATCCAGTGCAGCAAGCAGCAGCGGCTAGGGTGGCCAGAGCTCATTGGAAACGAGCTCGGGGGTGGCGGACGGCGTTCGGGCGCAAGCGAGGATGCGGCTGCGGTGGACGTGGTGTTGCGCGCTTAGCACCTACGGCAACTACGCGAGGCGGCGAGCGTGTTAGACACGACGGCCAGGCCATTTGGTCGCCGGGGTCATGTCGGCGGTGAGTGTAGGCGGCGGTGCGTACGGGTGCGAGTGGCGCGGTGGCTTCGGCGTGTGAGAGCGAGAACGGAGAGGGGAAGAAGGGGCAGGGGCTCACAGCGGTCACGTCAGGGCAGATGGAGAGCTCGGAGTAAGTCGGGGTTGAGCGGGCCGGCGAGGGGGTTCTCCGGCGACGGGCGGTCGGGGACGAGCTCGGTGAGGGCAGAGGAGCGCGTCCGGCTACGTGTCGCAAAGCGAGGAGGTCGAGGACATCGAGGCGGTGGCATCGACTACGGCGACGACGGCTTACGGGCGCGTTGGCCATAGCGGGAGAGGACGAGGGAGAGAGCAGAGGAGGGGAGAGTGGTGTCCAGGGGGTCAAGGCGGTGCCGAGGAGAGGACGCGAGGCGTTGCGGTGGCCAGGCGACGCAGGCAGGCAGCCTGGTGGCGTGGCGCCCGTGCGCGCGCCGTGCGCTGTCCCTCCTCTGCCTATTGACAGAGGTGGGTGACGTCTGGCACAGGCCAGGTGGGCTGGCCTAGTCAGGTAGGTCGCCCAGGTAAGCTTTCCTCTCTCTCTCTCTCTCTCTCTCTCTCTCTCTTTTCTAGAACTTTCTGTTTTCTAAATTTTGGAACTGTTGGGGCTTTATTAAAAATACGAGGGCACTTTCAAAAATCATGAAATTGTTTGTGGGCACTGTTTGGAATATTTCCAACAGCCCTCATTTCCTTTCATCATTATTTGGACATTTAAAACAATTTATAGAATTTAAATGCCCAAATGCAAATAACTTATGATTTAAATCAGTGGCCAAAGGTGACCTAGAAAAATGTGAACATTTTTGGCAAAGGTTCTAGACCAGGACAAAAATGTTGAACCTATTTGAATTCCATTTGATGCTAGGGTTTGAACATCCCCAATTCAAATTCATTTGAATATAAACATGATGACATGATGATCAAGCAAAGACAAACAAAGACCGATCTAGGGTTGTGACAGAGTTGGCCTGCCGGCAAGTGGCTTCCTCCGCCCCTTCCTCAACTTCCACCACCTTCAGCCTCACCACCTCACCCCCAACACGGTGGTGCTCCTCACCGCCTTCGTGACTTTTTGTGAAGGATACCTCGGCGTCCTGCCCACACTCGAGTTGTGGGGCAGGTTCTTCTACCTCAAGCTGGGCACCCAGGCCAAGGACGAGCCGGCCCAGTGCAGCGCCTGCGTGGCCGTGCGACGCACCGGCTCTGGGACCCGCTTTCTGTCTGTCGCCGTGCTGGAGTCGGCCAAGCTGTGGAAGAAATCTTATTTCTATGTCCGCAACTTGGACCCAACTCGCGACTACATCAACCTGCTGGTTTATATAGCCGGCCCACCGCCTGAACCACGAAAGAACTGGGGCCAGCAGTCGAAACCACTGTCGGCTGTCATCACCAGTGCCCTCATCCGGCTGTAGAAGATGATGGACTTGGAGGGCCTCACACCGTCGGACCTGCTGGCCGCCTTCGTTCAGCACCGGGTGTCGCCTCTCCAAGCCCGGCCTCATCTGATGTGCGAGATGAGCGGCCGCCGGGATCCATGCTGGATGTCGACCAAGGAGCTGCCGACTATTGAGGTGGTCCAGCATGTCAACTATTTTTCCGGCAGCAAGCTCAGCGAGGCTGAGTGGAGATTCGACAAGGATCCATATAGCCACGCCAATCCGCCGCCTCCGGTTACTATCTGGTCCCCTTTCTTTGCCCATGCGTTTCTCTTCATCCGACCTGACCATCTGGACACGGGGCAGCGCTTCCCTGGCCAGGCGACAGTCAGCGCACCGGCTCCGGGCCACTAGTGGATGTCGGATCATGAGTAGAGCGACGTGGGCGACCCCGAGCTGGGGGTGGCCGTGTTGGAGGACGAAGGCGACGACGACGCCACCGGGGGAGGCGGCGCTAGAGCAGGCGGAGCCGCAGGAGGCGGCGCAGGAGGATACGGCGATGTCCGGGATTGTCCGGATGACGACGTAGATGGCGACAGACAACGCTGCCCTAAGGGCACCGACAGGACAGGTGCCGGCTCCGCAACGGTGCGGCCGACTGGTGCACCCGGCACATCTAAACGCCACACCGAGGGGATGTTCGGCAGCAGGCCGACCAAGAAGGCCAAGTCGACGGCCACAACCAAGCGGCAAGTGGCCGCGAAGATGGCCGCCGTCCGAGGGTCCCGAAGGATCGCCCCATGGTGTCCGGGTCAGTGCGTAGGCGCGCCGTCTTGATTGTTTTGTCTTGGCTTTTCCTCTCTTGCGAGTTTCTTATCTTTGCTTGCTTCACTGCGCTAGGCCCCCCTTTCCATATCGCACGCTCCCTCTGGCTCGCTGATTGGATCAGCAGGCGGCTCTGAGGAGGCCCGTCGCGTGGACCCAACCGCTGCCCTTCGGGAGGCGACGGAGAGGAACACGCGAGAAGCGCGGGAGGAGCGGGAGGCCGCTGCGCGACTGGAGGCCGAGGCGGTGACTGCAGTGCAGGCGGAGGCCGAGGCTGCGACCAAGGCGTAGGAGGATGCTGTGACCAAGGCGCACACGGAGGCCGACACCAAGGCCGCAGAGGACCCGCCCCGTGGCGTGGTTCCGGAGGCCACCGACATGCCACTAGTACAGCGAGGTGCTATACAAATGGTTTTTAACCCCTTTCCGCGACGGTTTTCGGAACCGTCGCCAAGTGAGTGAAGGCGATAGGGGGGTCCTTTCCCCACAACCCAGAAACCATCGGGGATATTCCCTCCTGGCACAGACGCTCGGCAAAATGAGGTCGTGTGCAACCGGCGAGCGCTCAAATACGGAAATACGTATGGTAGAGCTAAAAAATATAATTATACAGGCGAAATTGTTTCCGGTCGCAAGTACATCCCACAAAGTCAGTCCCTGCTAGACGTTTCCGTTCGTATGTACATCCCACACAGTCGCTCCAAGGAAAACGTTTCCGTTCATAGGTACATCACACACAATTTTCCCCGTTAAATCATTTGTGATAGCGTTCCCATTGCACACGATATTAACAATTTTATCGTTTGCGTTATTGAATGCATCACAAACTGTGTGTAGAAGAAACTATGTGGCAAAGGCTGTCCATCACACATAGTTTTTATGTGGTAAACATTTGCGCCAGGTGGCCTAAAGCAAACAGTTTTCAAGAGGATGTCGTGTGTGATTGTTCATTAATCTAACACGGTTTATTCCTAGAAACTGTGTGCGTTATTGAATGCATCACACACGGTGTTTTCTCAATAACTGTTTGCAATAGAAAAACCCAATTAGCAGGCTAATTATCCGATTATTAATAATCCATTTATTAATCTAATTGACATTTCATATTAAGCACACAATATATTTCATTTTTCATAATTGAAATACATCAGAGTACAACATCATATAGCGTCAGCACTCAGCTACCCCATTGCACAACTACACCAGCACCAAGTTTCACATGCAACATCTATAACCTTTCGAAATTAGCATCATAGATGGTACATAGACAGATGTATCTCATCTGGAAAACTGCTGAAGCAGAAGGCGAATATTGAGCCTTCGTTGATGTTGAAGGTCTTTGTAACTTTCGGCCGGTGCATGTGGATGATTGACCGTCCATCCTTTGTCCTCTTTAGGAACACTTCAATATTGAACCGTGGGTGTTGTATGAATACCTTCCTCGCCTCCTGACCATACAGGTGGTTTGAGAGGTAATCATTAGTGAACTGCTTTGGAAAGGCCTGAAAACAAGGATGTGAATAAATATCTTCTCTATATTGGAAATGGGGCAAAGGAATAAAAAATGGAAGGTATAATAGTTAGTACCATCCTGTAGTGAACTGATGTCTTCTTCATTGTGCAGACAAAGATCTTGTTGTTTTTTGTCGCTAATTTCTTTATCCTAACAATCTTTCTGAGTTTCTTGACTTGACTGATATTCATGGACAACTCATTTCCCCATATGCAAAAAGGATCCAATAATGGGTCAAAACCTCTGACAGCAGGACCTACATGTGCAAGACCAAATTGTTAAAAACCTAAATATTAGAATGGTTCCTGCAATTGCACAATAATGTGCTATTAGACAACGGACCATGCACGTGCTAACCTCGATTGTAAACCTTAGTGCTTCCCATTCTTTCCCTGCAACACATATAAGGTAGTTTTCTATCAAAAAAAACACATATAAGGTAGTTAGTCATCAGGTTAAGTAAGGGTTCACATGCTATTAGTAAAATATGTTGATGAAAAATAAGCACATTGCAGATTCATCAAATTAATTCAAGCCACATGGAGAACCCATTTATCCAAACCAAGCATGATTAAGAACTAGGAAATATAGCACTTGTATATGTTTCTCATGTATTAGGTGCAGCCAAATTTGATTTATTCCTCACATGCACAACAATACAAAATTCTACCCACGACAATTGGACATCGCATTGCATAATTGAACTAAGCAGTTAACTAAACACTGCAACAAATGAACCAAACATTAACTGAGCACCACATTGCACAATATAACATACTCCTAATAGAAGATTAGACAGTTAACCAAACCAAGCATGCTTAACAACTTGGAAATATAGCAATTGTATTTGTTTCTCATGTATTTACTATAGCCAAATTCAATTTATTCCTCACATGGTATACAATAACAGAATGCACCCACAACTATTGAACATCGCATTGCAGAATTGAACCAAACTGTTAACTAAACACGACAACAAATGAACCAAAAGTTAACTGAGCACCACATTGCACAATATAACATACTCCTAATAGAAGATCAGACAGTTAACCAAACCAAGCATGCTTCACAACTTGGAAATATAGCAATTGTATTTGTTTCTCATGTATTTAGTACAGCCAAATTCAATTTATTTCTCACATGGTATACAATAACAGAATGCACCCACAACAATTGAATATCGCATTGCAGAATTGAACCAAACAGCCAACCGTGTCGCGTCGTCGGCGCGCGAGGCGTTGATGGTGGCCTCGACGGCGAGGTGCTCCTCCAAGATCTGGGGGTCGACATGAATGGCAGCCATCGCGACCTCTTCCGCGCGTGCGGCCGCGATTTGCTTCTCTGCTGCCAAATGCTCCTTGAGATCCTGGCTATACTGCGCGCACCATGGCTTTGGGCGGCGCTTATTTGGTGGAGGGGTCGGTGATTTGGGTGGAAGGTGTCACGCTGGCAGTCGGGGCATGTGGGATGTGGAAGGAGGAGGAGGATGGGGGTCGGGTGTGCATTACCTGCCTGGATAGGCGAGGCCGAGCAGTGTGATAGAGGGTCGCCGGCATGGAGGCGGCGCTGCAAGCAAGGAGTGAAGGTTTCAATTTGGAAAGGAAGGCAGAAACAAGGGAAATGTGGCTTTTGGTAAGCGGGGCAGGGAGGTAGATATTTCCACGGAAGCCGAAAATTTGGAATCGCTTCAGCGAAAAAACTAGCGCGCAAAGTGTCATCAGACACGGTCCCTTATTCAGAACTGTGTATGATATGTGAACATCACAAACAATTCGGATAGCTTAACCCATGTGTGATGAGTTTGAACGTCAAAAATTTCGGTTCGAATTTCCCTGGTTACAGTGGTAATCCACGTCATTGAATATGGTACACAAAGGAGACTACAACACACCCACACTTCTTAATCGAGCAAGTTCAGCAATTAAACAGAGCTAGCTGACCTAAACATTACTCTAAGAAATTAAAGAACGACACTCTTAATTAAACAAAACAAAGAGTACTACTACGGGTGGTACTCGTCGATCTCCGCCGCCGCCTCCATGTCCAGCTCGCGCCCGACGGTCTCCTAGGGAAGGGGCTCCATGGCATGAATCGCACCATACTCGGCAAGCATCTCACCATCTCCGTCCCCCATATCTTTGGAATAGGACGCCACGAGGTGGGCGTGGGCGGCCATGATCCGTCCTTTAGTGGGCTCCGTCGTGGCAAGGTATGCCGCGGAGGAACGGACGGCTGCTCGAACTCTCTCGGCGATTGCCAACTCTTCGGCCATGGGTTGCCGACTGTTGTCGGAGAAGCTTTGTTCGATTTGTGCGGTGACCGCCACGAGCTGGGTGCGGACGGCCTCAACATGGTCGTGAGCGGCCTCCATCAGGGCTAAGGCCGCCGCTATGGAACGGACAGCTACTGTGCCGCTCTCGCCATTTCTAGTGTCAACATAGAACAACATCAGTGATGTGTTTAATTTTGGAATTTTTCAGGGTTCGTTTGGACATTTTTATACATTAACTGGGTTTTCCAGACATTTTATGTGCATAATTCAAATTTGAACTACATGCACATGCTCTAGTGCATATAAATTGCTTGAAAAATCAAATCGGTGTCCTTTGGTGCATGCTTAGGTCACATGCAAGAAATGGGAATGAATTCCAAACACCCTACCACCGTCACTCGGCCACAAACATTGAGATACTTGGTTATAAAATTCTAGTAAATCCAAAACTCGTCTGAAATTCATGAAACTTGACATGCTATCATGGAGCGGCATCAACATGCCGTGTAAATTTTTTGTCCCATTTGGGGCAGGTTTGGGTATAAGCTTCTCACAAACCAGAGCTTCTCACAACAAGCGTGATGGTTTCGGTAGGGAACGTGCCACCTTTGGGGACGAAACGATATCCGTTGCCTCTTATTGCTTTCAAAAAAATTCTAGTGTCAACCTAGAACAACAGGAGTGTTGTCTTTAATTTTTCAATTTTTTGGGGTTCGTCTAGACATTTTTATACATTAAGTTGGTTTTGTTGGTATTTTAGGCGTATAATTCAAATTTGAACTACATGCACATGCTCCAGTGCATATAAACTGGTCGAAAAATCAAATATGTGTCCTTGGTTGCATGCTTAGGTCCCATGCAAGAAATGGGAATGAATTTCAAACATCCTGCCACCGTCACTCGGCTGCAAACATTGAGATACTTGGTTTTTAAATTCTAGTAAATCCAAAATTCGTCTGAAATTCATGAAACTTGACATGCTATCATGGAACGGCATCAACATGTCGTGTAAATTTTTTGTCCCATTTGGGCCAGGTTTGGGTATAAGCTTCTCACAACAAGCGTGATGGTTTCGGTAGGGAACGTGCCACCTTTGGGGACGAAACAATATCCATTGCCTCTTATTGCTTTCAAAAATTTTCTAGTGTCAACATAGAACAACAGGAGTGTTGTGTTTAATTTTGGAATTTTTCGGGGTTCATCTGGACATTTTTATACATTAAGTTGGTTTTGTTGGCATTATAGGCGCATAATTCAAATTTGAACTACATGCAAATGCTTCAGTGCATATAAACTGGTCGAAAAATAAAATCTGTGTCCTTGGTTGCATGCTTAGGTCCCATGCAAGAAATGGGAATGAATTTCAAACACCCTGCCACCGTCACTCGGCCGCAAACATTGAGATACTTGGTTTTTAAATTTAAGTAAATCCAAAACTCGTCTGAAATTCATGAAACTTGACATGCTATCATGGAGCGGCATCAACATGCCGTGGTAAAAAAATTGTCCCATTTGGGGCTGGTTTGGGTATAAGCTTCTCACAAACCAGAGCTTCTCACAACAAGCGTGATGGTTTCGGTAGGGAATGTGCCACCTTTGGGGACGAAAAGATATACGTTGCCTCTTATTTCTTTCAAAAACTTTTCTAGTGTCAACATAGAACAACGGGAGTGTTGTGTTTAATTTTGGAATTTTTAGGCGTTCGTTTGGACATTTTTGTACATTAACTGGGTTTTCTAGGCATTTTACGTGCATAATTAAAATTTGAACTACATGCGCATGCTCCAGTGCATGTAAATTGGTTGAAAATCAAATATGTGTCCTTTGATGCATGCTTAGGTCCCATGCAAGAAATGGGAATGAATTTCAAACACCCTGCCACCGTCACTCGGCCGCAAACATTGAGATACTTGGTTTTTAAATTCTAGTAAATCCGAAACTCATCTGAAATTCATGAAACTTCGCATGCTATCATGGAGCGGCATCAACATGCCGGGGTAAAATTTTTGTCACATTTGGGGCATGTTTGGGTATAAGCTTCTCACAAACCAGAGCATCTCACAACAAGCGTGATGGTTTCGGTACGGAACGTGCCACCTTTGGGGACAATGTTATATCCGTTGCCTCTTATTGCTTTCAAAAAATTTCTAGTGTCAACATAGAACAACCACTAATGGAATCTGGCATTTTGCCGCCCGCCAGGTCTTTGCCGTCCGCCAGCTGACGGCAAAGTCTCTTTGCCGTCCGCTTCCACAAAGCGGACGGCAAAGAAACGGCAGATGGCAAAAATGCTATTTGCTGTCAGCTGCTTCTTTGTCGTCGGCCAGCTGATGACAAAGAGCTAGAAGGCAGATGGCAAAGAGCCAGGTGGGCCCCACAGGGCACGGCGTGGCTAGGTCAGAATCTTTGTCGTCCGTTAGCGGACCGCAAAAGAGGTGATTACTTTGCTGTCTGCTGGCGGACGGCAATGTTAGTCCTTTGCCGTCTGTGTGCGGACGGCAAAGAGGAGACGTGGACCAGCCCTAACGGTGGCCCTCATTGTCGTCTGCTAATAGACAGCAAAGAAGGCCCACTTAACGGGCCGAGTCGTCTCCCCCTCTCTCTCTTTCTCTCTCTCCCTCCCTCCTGTGTGCCCGCCTCTCTCCTCTGTCGCCGCCGCCGGCCATCCCCGCCCGGTCGCCCCGTCGCCCCGCGCCCCTCCGCGCCGCCGCGCCCCGTCGCCCCTCCGCGCCGCCGCGCCCCGTCGCCCCGCTGCGCCCCGTCGGCCCGCCGCCCGCCGCCCCGCCGCGCCCTGTCGCCGGAGTGGCCTGCGTCGGGCTGCCCCGGTGCCGGACCCCTCCCCGAGGTCCCTGCGCCGCCCCGCCCCGCTGTGACACCCAAGTTTTTATTTGGATTTTTCAAAAAAGATTTCTATTTTGACTTGAGGGGAGCAATTTAAATTTTTCTTTAAGAGAACTCCCTCTCATATATTTTTCCTTATGGCAAAAGTTTTGTTTGGATTCACCCAAGATCTGCCTTTGGTCTTGGAAGTTCTTACTTTTCATTTGGACTCAAAACAAAATGTTTTTCATTTGGGAAAATAACTTCTGAAAATCTTTTTGAATTTGCACTATGGCTTTTGGAAAGTCCTTTACCACTTTCAACTTTCCCTTCTTACCATGACATTTGTGCAAATCCTCTCCCCAAATCCTTCCCTCACCTTTGGATCATGTTTTACACCTAATCCAGCAAGTTGAACCTCCCCATGTGATTATTCCCATTCAAATTTCATTCAAACAAATTTCTGCCTTCTATTCTACCACTTGGAGATTTACAAAGGAACTCCATTTTCTGTTTGGACTTTTACCACCAAACTTCTTTCCCCTCCTAGTCCTTTGAACCCTCAACCTGGAACCATGAAGATCCACTAGCCTTCAGTTCAAAAATTTCAAACTACACCTGCTGCAAGTTTGGACCAGATTTGGCAAATTTGGTGAAATTCATTCAAAACCTTCCCCAAAAATTCCAAGTAAATTCAGGCAGCCCCTGGGTGCTTTGAGTGATCATCTCACCAAGTTACAGCTCCAGAAAAATTTATCTCATAGCCAAAACCTTCTGTCGAACACCTGCAGTGCACTGTCTTTGTCAAAGTTCAGAAAGTTCAGAGATTCAGTTCAGTGCTCACTGTCGTTTTCTTCAGAGATGGACATCGATCTCGCCAGTGCCAATGCGTCGCCTTGCTCCTCGTCCTCGCCCCCTTGTTCCTGCACCGCACGAGTGCCTGGCACCTTGCGGGCGTCAGCGACGAGCAGCAGAAGGTGCGCCACCCCGTGACCAACGCCGGCGGCGGCTTTGCGGGCGCCAGCGGGAGACGCGGCGCCGACGACGCCACCCAGCGCCGCCCAAACCACCGGAGCTCGCCGCGTGGCCTTCCACTCCCCCGAATGCGCTGCCGCTCTCGTCGTGAACCGCAGGGCGCGGAGCGCACTCTCTGCCGCCGTTGAGCCCGTGCGGTCACCTCACCGTGGACCGACGCCATTACGCCAAGACCGACCCCGTTTAGCTGCAAATCGAGTCCAGTAACATCTACTGATGCTGCCCGACCGCTCAAACCCCCTGCCAACCCACTGCTCCGCCGTAATCGCTCGCCGGAGATTCACCGTTCACGGCCATCCTGTCGATCTACCTATAAATAGGGGCCCCGAGCTTCAACTCGAGCACCCACCAGCCCTGCACTCCCCCTAGAGCACGCCTAGCCACTGGAAGAGCCCCGAGGAGGTCTCCTTCCTCGACTCCGGCCGCCGCGACCCGCCACGGGATCCAGCCCGATTCGCCCCCGTGTGTGCTCCTCCGCCTCCATTCTCGTGCCAGTAGCCTCACCTTGCATCCCTCGTTCTGACCCGCGCCTCAATTTGTAGCTTGCAGCCCTCCACCGGAGTTCCCCATCCTCACCCGAGCCACCGTCCGCCGGAGAAAGTGTCGCCGTCGACATAGTGCTCCCCGTTGGACGAGTCCACCACCCACCGACGCGGAAGAGGACGCTGAAGCTCTTGGTACCCTCCGTTTCTCCTAACTCGCCGTGGTTCGACGCCGGCGTCCACCGCAGTCTTCGGGCGGCGGCGAGCTTTTCAAACCTGACATGTGGACCCCGCATGTCAGCCTCTGTTCTTTTATTCGCGAACCGTTTTCTGTTGGCGCCTTCGGGCAAAATACGTTTCCTCCTTTGCGCTTGTGCATCCCAGCCGAAGCATTTTCTGTTTTCTCAGTTAAAACCCTGGAACTTTTCTGTTTCATTACAGATAAGTCCCTGGACAGAAACCTTTATAACTTTTTAATAAAAAGGTATTTTTGAGTGATTCTTTTTCTGACAATCTTCAAATTTTGTCTAGTTTTTTATGGGATTTATTTGAAAAATAATTGGAAAAGTTTCTGTGTATGTGTTGGTTTTCACGTTAGTGCCTGTTTCGTGATTTGCCGTAGGTTCCGGGAGGGGTGACGGAGCCGCGAACTTCGCCGAGCTAGGCTCCGACTTCTCCGAACCAGGCAAGCATGTTTGAACATTTGATATGGCAGAGGTTTTGCATGTTCATGTGAAAGTTTGTGTGTGGCATGTGAGTATCGATAAATACCGCGTCGCTCGTAAGGCAACGACCCGGTTGTTCCGAAGTTGCGATGACCTCTGATGAGAGATGGCCTAATCATGTGATGACATGAAGGGCAGCAAGGTGGTACTGTTGTAGCATGCCAGCCTTGCGTCATCCAACTCTCTGCGACGTTAACGTGGTTGGAGCTACGTTGTCGTTCTTTTCCCGCATGTTCCGAAGTTGCGATGATCTCTGATGAGAGATGGCCTAATCATGTGATGACATGAAGGGCAGCAAGGTGGTACTGTTGTAGCATGCCAGCCTTGCGTCATCCGACTTTTCCGACGTTAACATGGTTGGAGCCGTATTACCGTCCCTTCCCTTTTCCGTGCTACCACATGTCTCATTGCCAGGATACGGTTTAGTAAGTTGGTAACCTCTTTCCGTGTACACACCAAACAGAGAGGCCGGGATGATGGTACCTTGGACCAGGATTAAAGCCAGTCATCCGGTCAGGGGGCATGGGTGTTTCCGGTTGGGACCGAGAGGGGGGGCACCCCCTTAGAGCGCGCGTATATAAATTTGATCCCATGCTACGCGAGGTTGTAGCCTCCCCGACTCAAGGTTTTTCTTGAATGTGGCCGAGGGTGATCCCTGGCTTCGGATGGTTGAATTGGGTGTGTACTGGTTAGACGTGTTTCTTCCAAAACACCGTAGACGGAACTAGTCCCCGTGACTACTGAAATCCGTTGGCTGTGGTTAAGTACAAACTCTGCAGAGTCAATTCTTTCCAAATCATCGTATCCATGATCAGTAGTGTAAACATTATATCCATATCTATCCATGTGAAAAACTTGCCCCCGGTGAACAAGCTCAAGTGGTAAAATTTCAGATTTATTGTTATTCCAGTGGATGGACTAACTTTATTTTGTGTCTCATGCTTGTGATAATTTATGTCTCCGAACTGTTGTAATAATGAGATGTGATATAAGCCCTTTAGGTGGCGTCGCGCAGACGTCCGACTGTGGCGTGTACTCGTTTCTCACTTTCGATATAAGCCCTTTATGTGATGTCGCTCAGACGTCTGACTGCGGCATGCACTGTCTTTACTTTCTGTTATAAGCCCTTTATGTGGTGTCGCCCTGACGCCCGACTGTGGCATTATTATTCTGAATTTACCTCTCGAGGAGTCTTTCAGACACTCGTTTGGCACCCGCATTATTATTCCGCATTTTCCGCTCGAGGAGTCTTTCAGACACTCGTTTGGCACCCGCATTATTATTTCGCATTTTCCGCTCGAGGAGTCTTTCAGACACTCGTTTGGCACCAATATTACTATTCTGCAGTTTCCGCTCGAGGCGTCATTCGGACCCTCGCTTGGCACCCAGTATTTATTACCTCTATGTCTGATCGCACTGGTTAACTTGTTTATATGTTTCAATGTTTACTTTTGTTATACCTTATGTCCGAACTGTCTTGCGAGTACTTTCATAGTACTCACCTGGCTTGTGGATTTGGCCAGATGTTGACGAAGGCGATCTCTTGGATGAAGAGTTTGATAGCGCGTCCGATGCCTAGAGGAGTCCCAGTCAGTCCTGCGCGATCCCGGATATTGGTCACTTATGTTGTTTACGCTTCCGCCACCCGCAATAAGTTTTCTCGAGCCTCACTCCGACGCTCGATGAGTTGTAGTCTTCTGGAATCATGTCACTCGCTTTGCAGTGATATTTCCACCACCTTTATCATCGTGAGTTAGTAGTTGCCATCCTATCCGCCGCATTGTTTTTAGCGGCGTGCATGTAATAAACTGTTGGGCAGTCTCTGCTCAACCTTGTGTTATATTTAGTACTCCTGGTATTTTTCTTCTGTGACCAAGATTATTGTCTACCAGTGAGAAGGAACTCTTCTTCGCTGGTCCGTAAAAGGGATTGGTCTCTCAATAATTATTTTATTGAAAAACCGGTCGTGACAAGCTTGGTATCAGAGCCAGGCTGACTGTAGGAAGCCACTAGGTGCGATCGCTAATCGGTTATTAGCGTCTTTTGTGCTTTTTCAGCATTTTGCAATTGTAGCTATTTTCTGTTGGTCATCATAAATTTATGACATGACTACTCAGAATTTCTGCCTACTTTTGTAGATGGCTGGCAGCAGCTGTGAGAATCGAGTGTTCACCAACGTGCCCGAGGGGTTTGTCAAGCTCCTCATCTCCATCACCAAGCTCGCGATCGGGCCAGCAGCTCGCCCGGAGTTCACACTCTATCAGCACAAGCTCAGTGACGACGTGTCTATGCACCAAGCCGTGGTGCAGTTCAAGGGAGGACGTTCTGCTGCTCGTCACTTCCGTTTTACGGGGAGGGCCATGCCTACGGAGAGGCATGCCATGCAGATGGCTGCCCGTGAGGCGATAGCTCACCTTCGGGACATTCTTCCTACGATGAAGACTCGTCGCTACCGCTACCTCCCATGCCATGTGCCTTACACCAGCCACTATGCGTTTGCCTGCCATCGGGGAGAGCGAGATGAAGCCATCGAGATGGTTGTGGAGTATCTCAAGGCTCTGGAGGAGTCTTTCGACAACCTCGTAGATGGTCTTGTGGCTGCCCGCATGGACTTAGTCCGGGGCGGTCCTGCCAGCAGGAAGGAGCTTCTCCACACGGCGCCGCCTCTGACATTCGTCTCGTCTTCAGCCACGTATGCACCGGCCGTTTTGGCCACTGCTCGCCGTCTGCCTACCACTGAGGAGTTCGACCGAGTCATCGCTCCTACTCCAGTCAGAGCTGCACCGCCTGCCGCACGCGCTCTACCACCAGTCGCCCCCGCACCATCACCGCCGCGCAGCGTCGCACGCCAGGAGCCAGCTAGAGAGGAGGAGGTTGATTCTCCTGGACCACTGAGCCTTGCCATCGGCAAGGGGAAGGAGATCTTCACCATCTCCGACTGAGAGCACCGAGTAGCCGCGTGTTACGCCTGCTTGTATGATGTGTTGTTTTTATCTGTACGCTAGTTTGTGTTGGTGTGTTTGCTGCCTTCCGGAGTAGTACGCTAGTTTTTAATAACATGTCAGGATTGTGTATGCACAACCTGAGTGCTGTATCTTGTGTTTGCTTTCGCATGTGAGATTTGTGTTAAGCACTTCTTCTCCGTGAAAAATCATTTGTGTTTCTTTGAAAACCTAGAAGCCTTTTTGATTATTACCTTTGCAAGAGTTTTCCTGCGCTACACAGTTTTTCTCATGGGTTTTGCAAATGATACCCCAGACTGGAAAAATGTCTCGCCCATGGACTCGCTCTATGCCCAATCAGCCAGAAGAGGTTTACGGAACACAGACCAGCAACAATTTCACTCAGGGTCAGTCCAGCAAACAGGACAGCGAAGCGGCACTATCTCAAGTATGCCGTCTCTTCGAGGAAAGCCAGCAATAACACCAAGAGATGATGAACCATGTCATCAATATGGGAAACCACCGTGAACCCTATCAACCACATTCCAAGTTATCTGAGTTACAGAAGACTCGCCCCTCAACTTTTGCTCACACCGACAGGCCACTTGAAGCCGATGATTGACTTCGCGAGATCGAAAGGAAACTGATTATCGCTCAGTGCTCAGATCATGAGAAGGTGCTTTATGCACCACACTACCTTACTGGAGCAGCCGCAGCATGGTGGGAAAACTTCCTACACATGCACCCCAGGGAACACAACATCACCTGGGAAGAATTCAAGGAAGGCTTCCGTGGGGCACACATTCCCAGGAGCATCCTAAAGATCAAGAAGAGAGAGTTTGATGACCTGAAGCAAAGAGGCATGTCCGTCACAGAATACAACGGCCAGTTTACCCAACTGTCTCGTTATGCCTACGACGAGCACATGACAGAAAACAAGAAGATGGAAAAATTCCTGGACGGCCTGGCACCAGCACTGAGATGCCAACTGATTGTACACACCTTTCCAGATTTTAAGACGCTGGTGGACAAGGCCGTCACCCTGGAGAATGAGCGCCGTAGTCTGGAAGATATCCGCAAGCGGAAGAGGGACAAGACGACTCTTGCCCGCAGCAACCGAGGCAAGACTGAGGTCCCAAGGACCGACACGAGGAGATCCACGACTACTGAACCAAGACCCGTCGGACAATTTCATGCCAGAGACAAGGAGTTCACATACCGTCCAGGGGTCACCTGCTATGCTTGTGGTCAACAAGGGAATTATGCTAAACAGTGCCCGAAGCCAAGAGACACGGCACCCAAGCCGAACAATGGTGGGAACAATCCAGTCCCCAAGCGCAACAACTTCAACCCCAGCAGCAACCACAGGAAGGGTCACCTGAACCATGTGACCAGGGAAGAAGCGCAGAATGCCCCAGACATCGTGCTCGGTACGTTCCCTGTCAACACAGTACCTGCCATGGTTTTGTTTGATTCTGGAGCTTCCCATTCGTTTGTTTCGAAGAGTTTTGTTTCACAACACGGTTTTCCCATACTTCCCTTGGAAAAATTTATGATCATCAAGTCCCCCGGAAATAAGAAAATTGCTCAGGGTTACTACCAAGGAGTGGTCATTGAGTTCGAAGGACTACCATTCCACGCGAATCTCATCGTGTTGGAAAGTAAAGGACTGGATGTCATTTTAGGAATGGACTGGTTAACCACCAACAAAGGATTCATCGACTGTTTCAATCGGACAGTGATTCTCACTCACCATCACGGCAAGACTATAAGAGTTTCCGCTCAAGAAAGGCCACGATCACAGAAACCAAAACTGAACAAGATGGACATCGCAGAATTAAGAAAAGTGCCAGTGGTATGCGAGTTCCCTGATGTGTTCCCGGAAGAACTACCAGGCATGCCACCAGACCGAGAGATCGAATTCAGCATCGAACTAGCACCTGGCACCGCTCCCATTTATAAGAAGCCGTATAGAATGGCACCCTCAGAATTGGTGGAGTTAAAGAAGCAGATAAAGGAATTGTTGGACAAAGGATTTATTCGAGCCAGCTCCTCACCATGGGGTTCGCCTATGTTGTTCGCCAAAAAGAAGGATGGGACACTAAGGCTGTGCATAGACTATCGAGCCCTCAATATGGTCACCATCAAAAACAAATATCCGATGCCATGAATAAATGATTTGTTTGACCAGCTCGCACAGGCCAAGGTATTCTCGAAAATTGATTTGAGATCGGGATATCACCAATTGAAGGTACGGACGGAAGATATTCCCAAGACAGCTTTCACTTCCAGATATGGGTTATACGAGTTTACAGTGATGCCTTTTGGACTAACAAACGCCCCCGCATATTTCGTCCACCTCATGAACAAAGTGTTCATGAAATTCATGGACAAATTTGTGGTGGTATTCATTGACGACATTCTAGTTTACTCACGGACACCAGAAGAACATGCTGAGCACCTCAGAATTGTTTTGGGAGAATTGAGGAAACATCAGTTGTACGCCAAATTTAGCAAATGCGAATTTTGGCTAAGACAAGTTGGTTTCTTGGGCCATATATTGAACCAAGAAGGCGTGGCCGTAGACCCAGAAAAAGTCAAGGCCATACTGGACTGGAAGCCACCCACAAATGTTACAGATGTGCGGAGTTTCCTAGGAATGGCCGGATATTACAGGAGATTTATTGAAGGATTCTCCACTGTGGCAAAACCTATAACACAGTTACTCAAGAAGGACAAGAAATTTATATGGACGGAAGCATGCGAGCAGAGCTTCCAAGAACTCAAGAAAAAGCTGACAACCGCACCAGTCTGAACTGTGCCAGACATACACAAGAGCTTTGAGGTGTATTGTGACGCGTCCCGAAAAGGTCTCGGATGTGTGCTAATGCAGGATGGCAAAGTTGTCGCCTATGCCTCCAGGCAACTGCGAAAACATGAGGAAAATTACCCAACACATGACCTGGAGCTAGCAGCAGTTATACATGCACTCAAGGAGTGGAGGCACTTTCTGTTGGGAAATCGCTGTGAAATATATACAGACCATAAGAGCCTCAAATATATTTTCACACAGCCAGAGCTGAATTTACGCCAACGACGCTGGTTGGAACTGGTCAAGGACTATGACGTCGGTATTCACTACCACCCAGGGAAAGCAAATGTAGTGGCCGATGCCCTTAGTCGAAACCCTAGCCCGGACAGTGACGGTCAGCAAAGCTTGAGGCCTGAGTTTCAGCGAGAGTTCACTCGGCTCAACATGATGTTAGTCTCTGAGGGCACCATATCGAACCTGGAGATACAACCCACCCTAGTGGAACAAATCAAGAAGGCTCAACAGGGACATCCCAGTATCGAGGGCATAAAGAAGAAAATGAACCTTAGCAAGACTTCAGAATTCGTCATGGACAGTGAAGGGACATTATGGTACCGAGACAGACTTTGCCTACCTAACATTGAGGGACTCAAGCAATAGATCTTGACGGAGAGCCACACCGCTCCATACTCGATCCATCCTGGAGGAACCAAAATGTACAAGGACATTCAGGAAAGATTTTGGTGGCACGGTATGAAAAGAGATATAGCCACATTCATTGCTTGTTGCGATTCATGTCAGCGCATCAAGGTCGAGCACCAAAAGCCAGCAGGGCTACTCCAGCCTAACAGGATACCAGAGTGGAAATGGGATGAAATCGGGATGGACTTCATTGTCGGATTACCCCGATCACAGCATGGGAATGACGCCATCTGGGTCATCACAGACCGACTAACCAAGGTTGTTCACTTCATTCCCGTGAAGACTACCTACTCCACACAAAGACTGGCGAAACTCTATCTCTCCCGTATAGTTTGCTTGCACGGAGTCCCAAAGACTATAATATCAGACCGAGGCACCCAATTCGTCTCCAAATTTTGGGATCACCTACAACAAGCTCTGGGCACGCAACTAGCTTTCAGTACAGCATACCACCCTCAGACTGATGGACAGACGGAACGTGTGAACCAGATCCTAAAGGATATGCTAAGAGCCTGCGTACTCACCTATGGATCCAGTTGGGAAGAGAGTTTGCCGTATGCCGAATTTGCTTACAACAACACTTACCAAGCCAGCTTGAAAATGGCACCCTTTGAAGCGTTGTATGGGAGAAGGTGTCGTACCCCATTGAATTGGTCAGAAACCGGTGACAGCCGTATCTTCGGCCCAGACATGCTCAAAGAGGCCGAGGAGAAAGTTAAGCAAATCAGGGACAGACTCAAGACAGCACAGAGCCGCCAAAAGAGCTACTATGATCAGAAGCACCGTGAGGTCAGCTTTGAACCCGGTGACTCCGTATACCTCCGAATATCTCCTATGAGGGGTCTGCAACGGTTCAAAATTAAGGCGAAGCTAGCCCCAAGGTTTATTGGACCATTTTGTGTAAAGGCACGAAGAGGCACGGTGGCCTACCAACTAGACCTCCCCAAGGAGCTGTCAGACGTCCATGACGTGTTCCACGTCTCACAGTTAAGAAAATGTGTGAGCAATCCAGAAAAACATGTACCTCATGAGGACATTGATGTGCAACCAGATCTCACCTACAGAGAAAGTCCAGTAAAGGTTTTAGAAGAGTCTGAACGGAGGACCCGACAGAAAACGACAAGATTTTTCAGGGTTCAGTGGAGCAACCACACTGAGGATGAAGCCACATGGGAGAGGGAAGATTTCCTCCGAGCAGAGTATCCATATCTATTTGAGGATCAGCCGAAATCTCGAGGACGAGATTTTTCCTAAGGGGGTAAGTGTTGTGACACCCAAGTTTTTATTTGGATTTTTCAAAAAGATTTCTATTTCTACTTGAGGGGAGAAATTTAAATTTTTCTTTAAGAGAACTCTCCCTCTCATATATTTTTCCTTATGGCAAAAGTTTTGTTTGGATTCACCCAAGATCTGCCTTTGGTCTTGGAAGTTCTTACTTTTCATTTGGACTCAAAACAAAATGTTTTTCATTTGGGAAAATAACTTCTGAAAATCTTTTTGAATTTGCACTATGGCTTTTGGAAAGTCCTTTACCACTTTCAACTTTCCCTTCTTACCATGACATTTGTGCAAATCCTCTCCCCAAATCCTTCCCTCACCTTTGGATCATGTTTTACACCTAATCCAGCAAGTTGAACCTCCCCATGTGATTATTCCCATTCAAATTTCATTCAAACAAATTTCTGCCTTCTATTCTACCACTTGGAGATTTACAAAGGAACTCCATTTTCTGTTTGGACTTTTACCACCAAACTTCTTTCCCCTCCTAGTCCTTTGAACCCTCAACCTGGAACCATGAAGATCCACTAGCCTTCAGTTCAAAAATTTCAAACTACACCTGCTGCAAGTTTGGACCAGATTTGGCAAATTTGGTGAAATTCATTCAAAACCTTCCCCAAAAATTCCAAGTAAATTCAGGCAGCCCCTGGGTGCTTTGAGTGATCATCTCACCAAGTTACAGCTCCAGAAAAATTTATCTCATAGCCAAAACCTTCTGTCGAACACCTGCAGTGCACTGTCTTTGTCAAAGTTCAGAAAGTTCAGAGATTCAGTTCAGTGCTCACTGTCGTTTTCTTCAGAGATGGACATCGATCTCGCCAGTGCCAATGCGTCGCCTTGCTCCTCGTCCTCGCCCCCTTGTTCCTGCACCGCACGAGTGCCTGGCACCTTGCAGGCGTCGGCGACGAGTAGCAGAAGGTGCGCCACCCCGTGACCAACGCCGGCGGCGGCTTTGCGGGCGCCGACGACGCCACCCAGCGCCGCCCAAACCACCGGAGCTCGCCGCGTGGCCTTCCACTCCCCCGAACGCGCTGCCGCTCTCGTCGTGAACCGCAGGGCGCAGAGCGCGCTCTCTGCCGCCGTTGAGCCCGTGCGGTCACCTCACCGTGGACCGACGCCATTACGCCAAGACCGACCCCGTTTAGCTGCAAATCGAGTCCAGTAACATCTACTGATGCTGCCCGACCGCTCAAACCCCCTGCCAACCCACTGCTCCGCCGTAATCGCTCGCCGGAGATTCACCGTTCACGGCCATCCCGTCGGACTGCCTATAAATAGGGGCCCCGAGCTTCAACTCGAGCACCCACCAGCCCTGCACTCCCCCTAGAGCACGCCTAGCCACTGGAAGAGCCCCGAGGAGGTCTCCTTCCTCGACTCCGGCCGCCGCGACCCGCCACGGGATCCAGCCCGATTCACCCCCGTGTGTGCTCCTCTGCCTCCATTCTCGTGCCAGTAGCCTCACCTTGCATACCTCGTTCTGACCCGCGCCTCAGTTTGTAGCTTGCAGCCCTCCACCGGAGTTCCCCATCCTCACCCGAGCCACCGTCAGCCGGAGAAAGTGTCGCCGTCGACATAGTGCTCCCCGTTGGACGAGTCCACCACCCACCAACGCGGAAGAGGACGCTGAAGCTCTTGGTACCCTCCGTTTCTCCTAACTCGCCGTGGTTCGACGCCGGCGTCCACCGCAGTCTTCGGGCGCCGGCGAGCTTTTCAAACCTGACATGTGGACCCCGCATGTCAGCCTCTATTCTTTTATTCGCGAACCGTTTTCTGTTGGCGCCTTCGGGCAAAATACGTTTCCTCCTTTGCGCTTGCGCATTCCCAGCCGAAGCGTTTTTTGTTTTCTCAGTTAAAACCCTGGAACTTTTCTATTTCATTACAGATAAGTCCCTGGACAGAAACCTTTATAACTTTTTAATAAAAAGGTATTTTTGAGTGATTCTTTTTCTGGCAATCTTCAAATTTTGTCTAGTTTTTTATGGGATTTATTTGAAAAATAATTGTAAAAGTTTCTGTGTATGTGTTGGTTTCACGTTAGTGCCCGTTTCGTGATTTGCCGTAGGTTCCGGGAGGGGTGACGGAGCCGCGAACTTCGCCGAGTTAGGCTCCGACTTCTCCGAACCAGGCAAGCATGTTTGAACATTTGATATGGCAGAGGTTTTGCATGTTCATGTGAAAGTTTGTGCGTGGCATGTGAGTATCGATAAATACCGCGTCGATCGTAAGGCAACGACCCGGTTGTTCCGAAGTTGCGAGGACCTCTGATGAGAGATGGCCTAATCATGTCATGACATGAAGGGCAGCAAGGTGGTACTGTTGTAGCATGCCAGCCTTGCGTCATCCGACTCTCTGCGACGTTAACGTGGTTGGAGCTACGTTGTCGTTCTTTTCCCGCATGTTCCGAAGTTGCGATGATCTCTGATGAGAGATGGCCTAATCATGTGATGACATGAAGGGCAGCAAGGTGGTACTGTTGTAGCATGCCAGCCTTGCGTCATCCGACTTTTCCGACGTTAACATGGTTGGAGCCGTGTTACCGTCCCTTCCCTTTTCCGTGCTACCACATGTCTCATTGCCAGGATATGGTTTAGTAAGTTGGTAACCTCTTTCCGTGTACACACCAAACAGAGAGGCCGGGATGATGGTACCTTGGCCCAGGATTAAAGCCAGTCATCCGGTCAGGGGGCATGGGTGTTTCCGGTTGGGACCGAGAGGGGGGGCACCCCCTTAGAGCGCGCGTATATAAATTTGATCCCATGCTACGCGAGGTTGTAGCCTCCCCGACTCAAGGTTTTTCTTGAATGTGGCCGAGGGTGATCCCTGGCTTCGGATGGTTGAATTGGGTGTGTACTAGTTAGACGTGTTTCTTCCAAAACACCGTAGACGGAACTAGTCCCCGTGACTACTGAAATCCGTTGGCTGTGGTTAAGTACAAACTCTGCAGAGTCAATTCTTTCCAAATCATCGTATCCATGATCAGTAGTGTAAACATTATATCCATATCTATCCGTGTGAAAAACTTGCCCCCGGTGAACAAGCTCAAGTGGTAAAATTTCAGATTTATTGTTATTCCAGTGGATGGACTAACTTTATTTTGTGTCTCATGCTTGTGATAATTTATGTCTCCGAACTGTTGTAATAATGAGATGTGATATAAGCCCTTTAGGTGGCGTCGCGCAGACGTCCGACTGTGGCGTGTACTCGTTTCTCACTTTCGATATAAGCCCTTTATGTGATGTCGCTCAGACGTCCGACTGCGGCATGCACTGTCTTTACTTTCTGTTATAAGCCCTTTATGTGGTGTCGCCCTGACGCCCGACTGTGGCATTATTATTCTGAATTTACCTCTCGAGGAGTCTTTCAGACACTCGTTTGGCACCCGCATTATTATTCCGCATTTTCCGCTCGAGGAGTCTTTCAGACACTCGTTTGGCACCCGCATTATTATTTCGCATTTTCCGCTCGAGGAGTCTTTCAGACACTCGTTTGGCACCAATATTACTATTCTGCAGTTTCCGCTCGAGGCGTCATTCGGACCCTCGCTTGGCACCCAGTATTTATTACCTCTATGTCTGATCGCACTGGTTAACTTGTTTATATGTTTCAATGTTTACTTTTGTTATACCTTATGTCCGAACTGTCTTGCGAGTACTTTCATAGTACTCACCTGGCTTGTTGATTTGGCCAGATGTTGACGAAGGCGATCTCTTGGATGAAGAGTTTGATAGCGCGTCCGATGCCTAGAGGAGTCCCAGTCAGTCCTGCGCAATCCCGGATATTGGTCACTTATGTTGTTTACGCTTTCGCCACCCGCAATAAGTCTTCTCGAGCCTCACTCCGATGCTCGATGAGTTGTAGTCTTCTGGAATCATGTCACTCGCTTTGCAGTGATATTTCCACCACCTTTATCATCGTGAGTTAGTAGTTGCCATCCTATCCGCCGCATTGTTTTTAGCGGCGTGCAAGTAATAAACTGTTGGGCAGTCTCTGCTCAACCTTGTGTTATATTTAGTACTCCTGGTATTTTTCTTCTGTGACCAAGATTATTGTCTACCAGTGAGAAGGAATTCTTCTTCGCTGGTCCGTAAAAGGGATTGGTCTCTCAATAATTATTTTATTGAAAAAACGGTCGTGACACCCGCTGCCATGCTCCTCCCCGCGGCCCCTGCGCCGCCCTGCCCAACCGGCCGACCTCGCCGGAGCAAGACGTAATTTTTTCTCTTTTTTTCCTGTTTTTTTGTTCTCTATTTTCTTGATTTGTTTTAGGTTAGTGCTAGGTTTAATTAGGTGTAGTTTTGAGTTTTTAGGTTTAGGTTAGTGCTAGGTTTAGGTTTAGTTTTGAGTTTTTAGGTTTAGGTTAGTGCTAGGTTTAGGTGTAGTTTTTTCCTGTTTTGTTTTAGGTTAGTGCTAGGTTTAAGAAGAGGAAGAAGAAGAAGAAGAAGAAGAAAAGGAAAAAACAGAAAGAAGAAGAAGAAGAAGAAAAAGAGGGTTCCTCGGTGTCGATGGTACCCTAAATAGCAAGTATCATCAGTGCGAGGTACATGTGGCCGTCGGCGTTGAATACTACATCCATGTCCCACAAGTGACACGGGGGTCCTGCGTCCAGCAGCAACAGTTCTCGGCGTCGATGGCGGTCAAACACCATTGCAAATTTGTCTGGCAGCCTCAGAGATGACGATTGAAAGCTAAGTGTTGAAACTTGAAACACCCAAACTAACTCACGTCGGTTTGATTGTTTGAAATTTCAAAACTTGGCTTTAATCCTCATTGCAGAGGCTGCCAGACAAATTCGCAAAGGTGTTTGACCGTCATCGGCCACCAGAACTATTGTTGCGGGACGCCGGGCGCCGGCTTCACTTGTGGGATGTGGATCTAGTGTTCAACGCCGACCGCCTCATGTACCTTGCACCGAGGGTAGTTGCTATTTAGTTTACCCGGGGACGAGCGGGTTAGAGGGTTCCTCGATGTCGATGGTACCGTAAATAGCAAGTGTCGTCAGTGCGAGGTACATGTGGCCGTCGGTGTCGAATACTTGCTATGTTACTCATCTTTCGATTTAAATATGCAGGTATTTCGTCGCTGCGAGGGTCTAGTGTTCGACGAGCTCCGCCCCTGTGTTCATTGGTGAGCACAAATGACACCTCCTCCTCCTCCCCCTTCATTTGATCTGCTCTGGTCTTCGTGCCGATGAAACTTGCTAGCTATAGGTGTCAATCATCAGTATGCGTAACCACTATGCGTCTCCCGTTCGAAAGGGTTACATCTATAAATATGCATGCATTTGCATATTTATAATCGTGATTCTTTCAAATTGTCCGACGTTATCCATGGACAGCCCGAGTATGTGTAGATTGGGTTCGTTTTCCCATATGCTCAGCTCCGGATCCGATGCAAAATTTCGTCAGTGCCTCCCTATTGTTCTCCGGGTACACATTCTCTCTGCTTATTACCGAGACGTGTATCAGGAGAACAGCGGGGAGGTGCTGCCGAAATTTTGCGTTGGATCCGGAGCAGGCATGGGAAAACGAACCCGATCTACACATACTCGGGTGGGATTAGGACCTATCTTTACCTATTAGCGTGTATGACGCATGGACGTAATAAAACTAACAAACTCCATTAACTGATGGATATGGTTTGCTTAATTATGTATATATTTCTTGTGTGTCCAGTAGGAAGTCAATATGAGTGATCGTGCATGGATGTACACCGGTACACTAGTCAGTAAGTTTGGACCGAGGAATGGTTAACAAAAACCAAGGGGTTTGTTAGAGCCGCATTTGCAAATGGCCAGGAATTTAGCTGTTGCCCCTATGCCGGTTGCGACAACTATAAAAAGAGGGACGCACTTGAAATGAGTAAAGACCTGCAAAAGTTTTGTTTTACGCCTGGTTACACGGTCTGAACATTACATGGTGAGTCTGCCCAACGTGCCAGAGCCGAGGTTCGTCATCGCACCGACGAGCATGGTACCGGGACCGCAGACATGGTGCAAGACTTTGACGATGCTCGGGACTCGGACGAGGAGATGGAGGAATCTGCAAAGGCCTTCACTGAAATGTTGGAGTCCTCAAAACGTCCTCTCCACGAGCACACCGAGCTTTGTCAGCTGGATGCCATCTCACAAATAATGGCTTTGAAGGCTCAATTCAACTTGGGCAGAGAATGCTACGACGCGATGATGACAATATTCAGACGATTTCTACCCAAGGCCAAGTGCTACCTCCAAACCTGTACCAGTCAGACAAAATCCTCCGTGCTCTTAAGATGCCCTATGAGAAGATACATGCCTGTGAGAAAGGATGTGTCTTATTTAGGCTTCAGTATGAGGACTTGAACTATTGTCCCATTTGCAATTCCTCCAGGTATGTTGTGGTAGACAACGGTATGGGTGAGAAGACGACGCAGACCAAAATACCCGTTAATGTTCTTTGGTATATGTCAATCGTACCAAGACTTCAACGTCTTTTCATGGTCGAAGAGACAGCCAGACAGATGACATGGCACAAAACGGGCAAAAGAACCAAACTAGATGCAGATGGGAATGTGATGATGGTGCACACATCGGATGGTGAAGCGTGGAAGCGCTTCGATGCATTACATAAGGAAAAAACGGCAGATCCAAGGCATCCTTGAGTCGCCGTCAGCACATTGGTTCAGTGTGTTTGGTCAGATGGCAGCCCCATACAGCTGTTGGCCCATGTTTGTCATTCCACTCAATCTCCCCCCCCGGGGGAGATTATGCAACGAAAGAATATTTTCCTGACGTTGATAATTCCAGGGCCCAACTATCCGGGGAAGAATATGAATGTGTACATGAAGCCGCTTATGGACGAATTGCAAGAAGCTTGGGACAATGGGTTCAAGACATACGACGCCTTTAGCAAACAGAACTTCATAATGCGTGCCTGGTACATGTACTCGACGCATGACTTGCCGGCGTATGTGCTATTCGTTGGCTGGTGTGTGCATGGAAGGTTCCCGTGCCCCACACGCAAGGGAGCTCTTGAGTTTCGTTGGCTGACGGCAGGGCGCAAGTATAGTTGCTTCGACTTGCATAGACCGTTTCTACATCCTGGCCATAAGTTCAGGAAAGACAAGAAGAACTTCATCAAAGCTAGAGTTGTCAAACACTCTGCACCACCTGCGTTAACAGGCCAACAGACCCTAGATTAGTTAAACGCTCTCGAGCCAGATCCAGAGCGTCCAGGGTATTTCAAGGGGTATAATAAGGAACACGCCTAGACTCACAAGACATGCTTCTGGGATCTGCCTTACATCAAAGACCTCCTTTGCCCACACAACATCGACGTGATGCACAATGAAAAGAATATCGCCGAAGCCATTTTTGGTACATTTTTCGGCATAGAGGGGAAATCAAAGGATAATACTAAGGCTAGAGTCGATCAAGAGGAGCTATGTGATAGACCGTTACAAAACATGAAAGAACCGAAAGGAAAGGGGATCAAATGGACGAAGCGAAAGGCATGGTTCAATCTTGGAAGGCTAGCTATGAAGGAAATTATTTTGTGGGTGAAAATGCAGTTGATGTTCCCCAATGGGTATGCAGCAAATCTAAAGAGGGGAGCGAGTCTTCAAAAATTGAAAATATTTGGTCTAAAAAGTCATGATTGGCACATATGGATTGAGCGGATAATGCCGGTGATGTTGCGTGGCTTCATCCCTGAGGATGAATGGCTAGTACTGGCAGAGCTGAGCTATGTCTTCCGTGTTCTTTGTGCGAATGAACTATCGCCTGGCCTCCTAGAAGAAATGGAACAGTTGGCGCCGGAGTTAATCTGCAAGTTAGAGAAGATCTTTCCGCCAAGCTTCTTTAATCCAATGCAACACTTGATTTTGCATCTCCCGACCGAGGCACGATTAGGGGGGCCTGTGCAAAATCGTTGGTGCTACTCAACTGAGAGGATGCAGAAGACGCTTCGAGCAAAATGTAAAAATAAACGTAGAATGGAAGCATCGATGGCGGAGGTATTCATCACTAAGGAGGCGGCAAACTTCGTGATAGCACACTACAAAGCCAAAAATTGTCATTTGCATAATCTGAAGCCTCGGTACAATGCTGACGAACCTCAAAAGGGTCAATCCAACCTCAGCCTATTCAAAGGGAATCTTGCACCAGCCGGTGGTTGGAAACCAGTAAGGTTGGATGTTGAAGAATGGCGGACCATTTCGCTGTATCTCTTCTACAACCTAACAGAAGTGCGGCCGTACATCGAGAAAGATCTCGGTACATTGTTTCACAACTTCTAATTCCTTTGAACTTCTCTTATTCCTGGATATTTGATGCAGTCGATACGTTGCCATATTCTCGTATGGAGCGGTGATCCAAAAGGATTCTGTCAAAGAGTATGAGCTTCTGGCAAAACAAGGAGCCGAATTTCCCGGTTTCATCTCTTGGTTCAAAAATCGGTAATTTCCATTAGACCCTTTCTTTTCTTTGGCTAATTTGCGACTAATGCAACAATCCTTTCGTATTAAACTTGTAGGCTAATTCAGAGATTATGGATGCCAAATTGAGACAAGTAGCTAATGGTTTTGACTATAAGGTCCGTTCATTTGACAAATACGACATCAACGGGTATCGCTTTCATACCTATGGCAAAGAGCTATCTATGGCCAACCGAAACTCTACAAATTGATTGTGTCTCTGCTATCGGCGAAGGAGGTATCGAGTATTATGGAAGAGTTGAAGCAATTTATGAACTTGAATTCTATGGTGAAAACCCACCAAACGTCGTAGTCTTCAGATGTTATTGGTTCCATCCGAGGGAGACTAGAAGGACTCATGAACATATAGGGCTAGTCGAAATCAAACAAAGCACCCATCTGGATGTTCCCGATGTCTATATTACGGGTCAACAGGCAACCCAATATTCTATCTACCGTGGGCCTGTCAAAGTGATCCAAATCTCAATAGTTGGGACGTCGTTTATGAAGTGCCGCCACGTGTTAGACCACCTCCCCCCAATGAAAAGGATTATGAACCTCACATTAACCAAGACACATACGACGAAGGAGAATTCTTCCAAGAAACACGTCTTTCCAAAAAACGTTTCAAGAACCGCTCTACTCCACCCCAGAACATTGAAGTAGACAACGATAGTGAATCCGACTTCACCCCTGAGCCGGAACAAGAAGAGCCGGACGAAGAAGAAGTTACTGCTGCAGATGACCTGTCAATGCTTGAATGATTACGTAAAGGTGGCCTTCCACATGATGATGCATTTATTAATGATGATGATGAGCATGTCATTACCGATAGTGATGATGATGATGCTTTTATTAATGATGATGATGAGCACGTCATTACCGATAATGATTATTAGGTATTCAAATTTTTATGTTGTACTTGATTTATATAGTTATTTGTATGATTGTATGATTTATATAGTTGGTATTTATAATTTTCTTACTTTGTATGATTGTTTCTTATACATAGTGCCATGGTCTTGATTTCCGTCTCGGTCGGCCCTCGCCCGCTTTATGATTCGGATGTGGTAAATTCCCTTTCATAACTATTTGTTGCATTTCGCATTTATGACAATTATGGCCATCAAGTTGACATAGAGATATTTTAATCTAGGAGGTATGTGAACCGGAATTTGAAACGGACCCTCTTGTCAAGAAGTTAAAGTTAGTTGAAAAAGAAAATGAGTATTTGAAAGAAAAAATTAAAAGAATTGAAGAAGAGAAGATGACATTGGTGTTGTATGTTGCCGATGCCATCGATGATCACAAGATGAAGATGGATGCAATGCGCCTGAAGCTTAAGAAGATTAGAAAATATGCCATTGATAATGAGGTTTGGTATCATTATGTCGTTGGATCAATTGTTACCTTAGTTGCGATCTTCATCACATTTGTTGTCATGAGGGTAAGTTTTCTGTAGTGTTTTGCTTTAAAAATAGATACTTAGCTTATTTTCCTCCTAAATGGCATAATTACCTAAGTTTGATAAAAAATGAGCTATACTTAGCTTATTCAGTTCATTTATGACATACTTAGCATACTTACGTAAAAATGGCATGATAATCTTTGTTAGCTCCAAAATGATATAGACTTAGCTTATTTTCCTCGAAAATGACATAATAACCTTACTAAGCTCCAAAATGACCTATTTACCTACCTTAGCTCTAAAATGACCTACACTTAGCATTTCTACCTAGCTTAGCAATAAAATGACATTTTTACCTACCTTAGTTAGAAGAAGAAGAAGATAAAGAAGAGGACAGGAGAAAAAGAAAGAGAAGAAAAAAAATCTTCTTCTTCTTCTAACTAGTCTTCTTCTTCTTCTAACTAGTCTTCTTCTTCTTCTTCTAACTAGTCTTCTTCTTCTTCTTCTAACTTTCATCTTTCCCAATTTACAGATTTAATTTACATGAGGAAGTTTGGATTCATGGAGTGTACTATTCTTCTGGTGTTTCCTTGTTGTTTATGAAAACTTGTTTGGATATGTATGTCTATATGGATATGTTGTTGGAAACTTGTTTCTGGTTATGTATATATGGATATGTTGGACTTTGTGGAACTATGTTGTTGGATTGGATGAAATATGTTGTTGGACATGCTGTTGGATATGTTGGATATGTATGCATGTATATCTGTGTTTGAAACCATGTCTAATTAATGGGATTTAAATAAAAACAGGGGATATATAGCCTCTTTGCCGTCCGCTAGCAGACGGCAAAGAGCTTTGTCGTCCGCTAGCAGACGGCAAAGAGGACATGTGGCAGTTACCTGTGCAAACTGGGAACACTGGCTGCCTATTTGTCCATTTCACCGTCTGCTGGCAGACGGCAAAGTGACCAGCTATGCCGTCTGCCAGCAAACGGCAATGATTCAAACCCCTTTGTCGTCTGCTGTCGGACGGCATATCTGGACACGTGGCAGCTTCCCAGTGCTGCCTAGGTGGGCTCTTTGCCGTCTGTCAGCGGATGACAAAGATCTTTGACTCTTTGCCGTCCGCTGGCAGATGGCAAAGAGCGTCGTTAACCCCCTAACGACTCTCACGCCACCGCACTGCCGTCAGCTGTCTTTGCCATCTGCTGGCCTCGGATAGCGGACGGCGTAATCCTTTGCCGTCCGTTTCTAAGAAGCGGGCAGCAAAGAAGGCCTTTCCTGGCAGGCGTTCATCCGGACAGTTTGTCGTCCACAAGCGGACGACAAAGAAGTTTACCGTCCGTGATCTATGCCTTTACCATCCACCATGGCAGACGGCAAAGAAGTTGATTCCAGTAGTGAACAGGAGTGTTGTGTTTAATTTTGGGATTTTTCGGCGTTCGTTTGGGATTTTTATACATTAACTGGGTTTTCTGGGCATTTTATGTGCATAATTCAAATTTGAGCTACATGCACATCCTCCAGTGCATATAAATTGGTTGACAAATCAAATCTGTGTCCTGCGGTGCATGCTTAGGTCCCATGCAAGAAATGGGAATGAATTTCAAACACGCTGCCACCGTCACTCGGCCGCAAACATTGAGATACTTGGTTTTTAAATTCTAGCAAATCCAAAACTTGTCTGAAATTCATGAAACTTGGCATGCTATCATGGAGCGGCATCAACATGCCGTGGTAAATTTTTTGTCCTATTTGGGTAGGTTTGGGTATAAGCTTCTCACAAACCAGAGCTTCTCACAACAAGCGTGATGGTTTAGGTAGGGAACGTGCCACCTTTGGGGACGAAACGATATCCGTTGCCTCTTATTGCTTTCAAATTTGTTCTAGTGTCAACATAGAACAACATGAGTGTTGTTTTAATTTTGGAATTTTTCGGGGTTCGTTTGGACATTTTTATACATTAACTGGGTTTTCCAGGCATTTTATGTGCATAATTCAAATTTGAACAACATGCACATGCTCCAGTGCATATAAATTGGTTGAAAAATCAAATCTATGTCCTTCGATGCATGCTTAGGTCCCATGCGAGAAACGGGAATGAATTTCAAACACCCTGCCACCGTCACTCGGCCGCAAACATTGAGATACTTGGTTTTAAAATTCTAGTAAATCCAAAACTCGTCTGAAATTCATGAAACTTGGCATGCTATCATGGAGCGGCATCAACATGCTGTGGTAAAATTTTTGTCCCATTTGGGGCAGGTTTGGGTATAAGCTTCTCACAACAAGCGTGATGGTTTTGGTAGGGAAAGTGCCACCTTTGGGGACAAAATGATATCCGTTGCCTCTTATTGCTTTCAAAAAGTTTCTAGTGTCAACATAGAACAACAGGAGTGTTGTGTTTAATTTTGGAATTTTTCGGGGTTCGTTTGGACATTTTTATACATTAAGTTTGTTTTGTAGGCATTTCAGATGCATAATTCATATTTGAACTACATGCACATGCTCCAGTGCATACAAACTGGTTCAAAAATCAAATATGTGTCCTTGGTTGAATGCTTAGGTCCCATGCAAAAATGGGATTGAATTACAAACATGCTGCCACCGTCACTCGGCTGCAAACATTGAGATACTTGGTTTTTAAATTCTAGTAATCCAAAACTCGTGTGAAATTCATGAAACTTGGCATGCTATCATGGAGCGGCATCAACAAGTCGTGGTAAAAATTTGCCCCATTTGGGCAGGTTTGGGTATAAGCTTCTCACAAACCAGAGCTTCTCACAACAAGCGTGATGGTTTCGGTAGGGAACGTGCCACCTTTGGGAACAAAATGATATCTGTTGCCTCTTAATGCTTTCAAATTTTTTCTAGTGTCAACATAGAACAACATGAGTGTTGTGTTTAATTTTGGAATTTTTCGGGGTTCGTTTTGACATTTTTATACATTAACTTGGTTTTCCAGGCATTTTATGTGCATAATTCAAATTTGAACTACATGCACATGCTCCAGTGCATATAAATTTGTTAAAAATCAAATCTATGTCCTTCGGTGCATGCTTAGGTCCCATGCAACAAAAGGGAATGAATTTCAAACACCCTGCCACCGTCACTCAGCCGCAAACATTGAGATACTTGGTTTTAAAATTCTAGTAAATCCAAAACTTGTTTGAAATTCATGAAACTTGGCATGCTATCATCGAGCGGCATCAACATGCCATGGTAAAAATTTTGTCCCATTTGGGGCAGGTTTGGGTATAAGCTTCTCACAAACCAGAGCTTCTCACAACAAGCGTGATGGTTTTGGTAGGGAACGTGCTACCTTTGGGGACGAAACGATATCCATTGCCTCTTATTGCTTTCAAACTTTTTCTAGTGTCAACATAGAACAACAGGAGTGTTGCGTTTAATTTCGGAATTTTTGGGGTTCGCTTGGCCATTTTTATACATTAACTTTGTTTTGTAGGCATTTCAGATGCATAATTCAAATCTGAACTACATGCACATGCTCCAGTGCATATAAACTGGTTGAAAAATCAAATCCGTGTCCTTGGTTGCATGCTTAGGTCCCATGCAAGAAATGGGAATGAATTTCAAACACGCTGCCACCGTCACTCGGCCTTAAACATTGAGATACTTGGTTTATAAATTCTAGTAAATCCAAAACTCGTGTGAAATTCATGAAACTTGGCATGCTATCATGGAGCGGCATGAACATGCCGTGGTAAAAAAATTATCCCATTTGGGCAGGTTTGGGTATAAGCTTCTCACAAACTAGAGTTTCTCACAACAAGCTTGATGGTTTCAGTAGGGAACGTGCCACCTTTGGGGACGAAACGATATCTGTTGCCTCTTATTGCTTTCAATTTTTTTCTAGTGTTAACATAGAACAACATGAGTGTTGTGTTTAATTTTGGAATTTTTTGGGGTTCGTTTGGACATTTTTACACATTAATTGGGTTTTCCAGGCATTTTATGTGCATAATTCAAATTTGAACTACATGCGCATGCTCCAGTGCATATACATTGGTTGAAAAATCAAATATATGTCCTTTGGTGCATGCTTAGGTCCCATGCAAGAAACATGAATGAATTTCAAACACCCTGCCACCGTCACTTGGCCGCAAACATTGAGATCCTTGGTCTTTAAATTCTAGTAAATCCAAAACTTGTCTGAAATTCATGAAACTTGGCATGCTATCATGGAGCGGCATCAACATGTCGTGGTAAAAAAATTGTCCCATTGGGGCAGATTTGGGTATAAGCTTCTTAGAAACCAGAGCTTCTCACAACAAGCGTGATGGATTTGTCGGCGTTCTGGGAACGGGGGTCCCCAGACTTGCCTGCCTGTGGCCCACGGCGTGGCTGTGCTGCAGCCGGTGCGGCCCATCTTCATCAGCAAGACATTCAAGACCCTCGCGAGGGGCCAAGCCTCGCAAGGCGGATGACGCAAGACCTCCTGAGGAGCGGCCTCACCAGGCTGCCTCGCGAGGAGCGGAGAAATCAAGGCAGGGCAAACCTCGCGAGGTTCTCGTGACGTGAGCCATGACGATCAAGATCAGGCGGGCGCCAGCGCGCGCAGTGTCCTTGTTTCCTCTTTGGTGCTAAGGAGGCAAACGCAGGCGCGGAGTACCGAGGCATCAAGCAAAGGTTTCCATATTAGTGCAACGAGACCAAGACCAGCAGGACGGAGGTCACCATGGAGCCCAAGACGGCGTCACCACCAGAGCCTTTTGTAGGCGAAGACCACTTTTGTCAGGATAAGTTGTACTAGCTGTCCCCTTTCAAATTGGCCGTTGTTGGCTCCCTTCCAGCTCAATATTTGGGAAGAGGACCAGGTCCTATATAAGTAGAGCTAGCCACCAGCTTAGAGGGCGGACAGATTGAGAGGCATCTCACCCACAGAAGTTCGCCAAGCACAAGAACACCTCAACCTCAGGAGGCTGTTCTTCCCCTTGTACTATTCACCATCAGCCCAAGAGGCAATCCACCACCACCACACTGGAGTAGGGTATTACACCACAACGGTGGCCCAAATTAATATAAATCTTGTGTCCTTTGTGTTGTGAGTTCGTCGAGTTCGTCCGCGAGATCTAAGCGAGCTAGGTCGTAGATCGGTAGGGAGGAAATCTTCGTGCGCACCCCAGTGTTCGAACCTTGAGGGTTTTGCTGGAACCCGTGATCCGACAGGTTTCGGTAGGGAACGTGCCACCTTTGGGGACGAAACGATATCCGTTGCCTCTTACTGCTTTCAAAAAATTTCTAGTATCAACATAGAACAACATGAGTGTTGTGTTTAATTTTGGAATTTTTCAGGGGTCGTTTGGACATTTTTATACATTAACTTGGTTTTTTGGCATTTCAGGCACATAATTCAAATTTGAACTACATGCACATGCTCCAGTGCATATAAACTGGTTGAAAAATTAAATCTGTGTCCTTGGTTGCATACTTAGGTCCCATGCAAGAAATGGGAATGAATTTCAAACACCCTGCCACCGTCGCTCGGCCGCAAACATTGCGATACTTGGTTTTTAAATTCTAATAAATCCAAAACTCGTCTTAAATTCATGAAACTTGGCACGCTATCATGGAGCGGCATCAACTTGTCATGGTAAAAAATTTGTCCCATTTGGGGCACGTTTCGTTATAAGCCTCTCACAAACCAGAGCTTCTCACAACAAGCGTCATGGTTTCGGTAGGGAACGTGCCACCTTTGGGGACGAAAAGATATCCGTTGCCTCTTATTGCTTTCAAAAAATTTGTAGTGTCAACATAGAACAACAGGAGTGTTGTGTTTAATTTTGGAATTTTTCGGGGTTCGTTTGGACATTTTTATACATTAACTGGGTTTTCTAGGCATTTTATCTGCATAATTCAAATTTGAACTACATGCGCATGCTCCAGTGCATATAAATTGGTTGAAAAATCAAATCTTTGTCCTTCAGTACATGCTTAGGTCCCATGCAAGAAATGGGAATGAATTTCAAACACCCTGCCACCGTCACTCGGCCGCAAACATTGAGATACTTGGTTTTTAAATTCTAGTAAATCCAAAACTCATCTGAAATTCTTGAAACTTGGCATGCTATCATGGAGCGGCATCAACATGCCGTGGTGAAAGTTTTGTCCCATTTGGGGCATGTTTGGGTATAAGCTTCTCACAACAAGCGTGATGGTTTCGGTAGGGAGCGTGAAACCTTTGTGGACAAATGATATCCGTTGCCTCTTATTGCTTTCAAATTTTTTCTAGTGTCAACATAGAACCACAGGAGTGTTGTGTTTAATTTTGGAATTTTTCGGGGTTCGTTTGGACATTTTTATACATTAACTGAGTTTTCTAGGCATTTTATGTGCATAATTGAAATTTGATCTACATGCACATGCTCCAGTGCATATAAATTGGCTGAAAAATCAAATCTGTGTCCTTCGGTGCATGCTTAGGTCCCATGCAAGAAATGGGAATGAATTTCAAACTCCCTGCTACCATCACTCGGCCGCAAACATTGAGATACTTGGTTTTTAAATTATAGTGAATGCAAAACTCGTCTGAAATTCGTGAAACTTGGCATGCTATCATGGAGCGGCATCAACATGTCGTGGTAAAATGTTGTCCCATTTGGGGCAGGTTTGGGTATAAGCTTCTCACAAACCAGAGCGTCTCACAACAAGCGTGATGGTTTCGGTAGGGAACGTGCCACCTTTGGGGATGAAACGATATTTGTTGCCTCTTATTGCTTTCAAAAAATTTCTAGTGTCAACATAGAACAGCAGGAGTGTTGTGTTTAATTTTGGAATTTTTTGGGGTTCGTTTGGACATTTTTATACATTAACCATGTTTTCTAGGCATTTTATGTGCATAATTCAAATTTGAACTACATGCACATGCTCAAGTGCATATAAATTGGTTGAAAAATAAAATATGTGTCCTTCGGTGCATGCTTAGGTCCCATGCAAGAAATGGGAATGAATTTCAAACACCAGGGCACTGTTGATTGCTGGCAAAACATTGAGATACTTTTTTTAAAATTCTAGTAAATCCAAAACTCGTCTGAAATTCATGAAAGTTGGCATGGTATAATGGAATGGCACCCGACATGCTGTGGTATTTTCCGTGTCCATTTTGAGAGAAGGCGCACTCGAATAACAGCCAACAAAGGCATTTTGAACCAAATAGCTGCCACTATAACATCTCAAACGTTTTGTATAATTTAAATTGTGTGTGTTCTGTTAACCATTCACGTGATGCCACACCTCACTATTTTAATGGCTAGGAGGTGCCGTGCGGACAGGTGCTTCAGTGCTTGACTAAACGGGAGGCGTGCGAGCTGTACTCCAATGCGGAGGCTCACCAGGAAGCGTGCGAGTTGTACGCCGCGCAGGCTCACCAGGAAGCGAGCCCTTTGAATACCTTGGCCGCCCGCCTTGCTCGCATCCTCTCCATTAATGGCGCCCAAGCCGCAGTTTAATACGGTTTTTAAATATAAAACACTCATCGCAAAGTTTTTAGTTAGAACACCCATATGCAAAACCGACAACATCCCCAAGAAACCAAGGGAAAATGTGCCTTGCAGAATTTGTGCAGCTCTTGATCACAAACGTTTTAGTTAGAACACCCGTATGCAAACCGACAGCTTCCCCAGGAAGCCAAGAGAAAATGTGCCAAGCAGGATTTCTGCAGCTCTTGATCGCAAACGTTTTAGATAGAACACCCTTATGCAAAGTGAGAGCTATAGTCTTCCCCCTTAAGTCGAGGGAAAATTCACAGTGTAGGATTTGTGCATGCCTTCAACGCAAGCGGTTGTTTTGGATAACCCATGTGCAACCACGTACAAACAATTTGGTAAGATTTGCACCTGTCATATTGGGTATGTTGCATCTGTCAAATTGGAAAGATTGACATTTGTTGATCTAGTAACATTGCCATTTGTCAATCCCTGTAACACTGTGATTTGTCAAAATATGCAGCTAAAAATCACTAGCACTATCTAATTTTTGCAACTAAAATTCAGTAATTAAGCATAGATTTCATTCATAGATTAAGCAGTCGTTCTTAATTTATACAAACAGTTCAACTCGACAGCTGAACTGACCAAACTTTTCCCCAATTGTTGGCAACCACGTACTGAAATAGCTAGTTCAACTATATATATTGGCTAATTTTAAGTACGTTGTACAGTTCGACCACACATCTATAGTTAGATGAACTAACAAAATAGCCCCTAAATACTACTACTACGGAGGGGCTTTGAGCTACTTCCGGCAGCCTCTCCTCTGCCGAGCGTGCTCAGTAAGAGCCAGAGGAGGAGGAGGAGCCTACAGACGAGCTAGACAAATCCAATACGGTGCCTGCCGCTGCTGCACGTTCAGTGACGCTCGCCAGCTCAAACGCCCACTGCCGCTCCAGACGATCCCTCTCGAAACAGTCGGACTGCTCGTAGATCTCCTGATTCCTCGCCTCTGCGCCGGCGTGTGCTACGGCCACGGCTGCGATAAGGCTCTTTGCATGCTCGACGAGGCGCTCCTCCTCCTCCTCCCGCATGAACTCGATATAGCGCGCAAGGTCGCTGACGCACGTGCGAGCCTCCACCTCTGCATCCCTCCTTCGGGTGGCTGTGACGGAGGGGGTGATGATCCCGGCGGTCGACGGTGGGCTGGCGGCCACGGCGGCCGACGATGGGGTCGAGGCCACGACAGACACCTCCCGCCTTCGGGCCGCGGTGGCGGGGCGGGTGATGGCCGAAAGTGCGGTGGCGGCCACGACGGCCACCTCCCGCCTACGGGCCGCCACGCCAGAGCAGGTGATGGCCCTGGCTTTTGACGGTGGTGTGGCGGCAATGGCGGCGGAGCGTGTGGTGGGTGTTCCACGCACACCCAACAGGGACGCCACACGCACTACACTACGTCGGGGACTGCGCCGCCGCCGCGGTGTAGCCTCCCAGCTAGAGCTGTCCTCTGATGAGGGCGGAGTGGCTGAGCGACGACGATGGACCACTGCCATTGGCGATTGTGGGAGAAGCAGACGGGATAAGCTACAGGGAGGGAGGGGAAATGCGACGCATGACTCGCCGGCCGTGAGGGTTTATATAGCAGGCCGGTAAGCATTGGGATATTGGGGGATTTCACCGAGTCGGACGGGAAGCTTGCGGGAACCTGCGAGGTTGCGCAGGAACAGTCTCACCGACGATTCATTGGCGCCACTTCGAGCCACTGTTTGGCCAAAAGAACACCCCCGCGCGCTGCGCAAGCTTGCGCTGTAAGCCGTCTGCGGCAGTGGGGTGACAAGACGTGCGAGAGGAGGACGAAAGGACACGTACACATACGGTTAATACAAAAAAAGTTTGTGATTTAATTACCTACTATACCCCCGTCCTTGTTTATAAGTAGGATTTAACTAATAAAATACGAATGCATGTCGCCAAAGATTATATCATTGGATTCTTATTTGAACATAGTTTCCAGTTATACAATTTTTGTAACATGCATTAACACTTTTTTGGTTAAATTTAAGGTTATATACCAGAAAGCGTTTCCCCACAACACACACGGCTTATTCCATCACAAACAACTCGGATGGATCAACTGTATGCCACGTATCGCACACACAACTCTAATCTAATTCATGCTTGATGTCTCCGACATCTCTCGCACAGTTCATCTTATTTGCCACATATCATTGTGCCGGCCTCTGCTCGCATCCCTCGGCAAGCTCTGCTCGCCGTTAGGCGCCACAACACGCTCTGATCGCCGTTAGGCGCCGCGGCACGCTCTCCTCGTGTCTGTTGGCGCGCTCTGCTCGCAACCGTCGGCGCGCTTGGTTTGTAGACAACTTTTCCTTGCGTGTTCAACTGCTATATGCATATATATATGGTTGGTCGCCATTGAGGCGACCGTGGAGCGCTCTGCTCGTGTCCCTCCGCGCACGCTCTGCCAGCGGTTGGGCGTGCGCACGATCATGTCGGGGGCCCCATATGCATGCGCTTGCGCAGCGTGAGTTGCCACGTGATGCAGTTACGTGCGACACGATGGAGTTACGCGCTGCAACTTAGAACTGCCATCGGGGACTGCCGATATTCCTGGCCGTCCAGCTTACCCTTTAATTCCCGCGGCCATTATAACCTTAGTCTCTTCAACCTTTCGATCACGCCCCACAACACAACAAGCACACCCACGATGACACATAGAGAGGGGATGTCTAGCTGCGTCCAATGGACTTCGGCGAACATAGAGTGGAGACCCACGCAAGGGAGACGGATCTCTCAGTGGTGTACACCATCGGCCCGGCCGTGGTGGACGACTACATCAACAGCGTTGAGCAGTTGCTTGCTCGAGACAAGTACAAGGTGGTCGTCATCGACCTCCAGTACACCGCCGGTCGTCCCGGCATAGACAGAAGGTTGTTGTCGCCCAGTTGTGCGTGCGCCATCATGTCCTCATCTACCACTACTGCATGGCACAGAGCCTTGCGACCGTTTCAATAGGTTTGTCAACGGCCCCAGCTACAAGTTCGCCATGGTGCAAACCACCGACGATGTAAAAGCGCTTAGTGTTACGGGCTTGGCCTTCAAGAACCTTGTCGAAATCCATGACCACTACAGGGTCTGGGGCAGCACGAAAAAGGACTCCCGGTTGAACTCGCCTCGGCCATCATCAACCCCTACTATGAAAAGATGAAGCAGGATGCCCAGAGGACAAGTCTTGTATCCTAGCACAGGGCCTGGATGCGGCAACTGGATTAACCTCACCTCAGGTTCACGGCCAAGAGCGTGTACACATGCTACGAGATGCACAGGCGGATCATTGACATGAGGAAGTGCCTCGTTACCCAAATCGACGAGCCCGGATCGAGCCACAAGCAGAGCAAGTGTCACAAGAAGTAGATGATGATCAGATGATCGTTTATGCTAGTTAATCATGCATGTAATATATAGTTTACTTTATTGGTGTGTGGAAATGTCATGTGTGTAGTAGCCAACTATGTAATTATGAATGTAATAGTTTACTTTGGTGTGTGCAAATGCCATTGTTGTAGTAGCCACCTATGTAAGTGGATGTTTAATTTGGTTATGCAACCATGTCCTTATAAGTGTGTGTGTGTGTGTGTGTGTGTGTGTGTATGTTGTTCTGTATGCAATCCCATCGCACAACACACACGTCTTATTAGCAGCAACCATCTGTGTTATTATCGGTCTTCGCACACATTTCTGATTACAGACCTGTTTGCCACCTATCACACACATCTTGTTATATTGAACCGTTTCTGTTCTCTTGTCTCAACGCAAACAGTTCATCCGAGTGAACCGCATGCCATATATCGCACACACCTTGATCTGGCTGACCGTTTCTTTTGTGTTGCCTAATCACAAATAGTTCATCTGGGTGAACCGTATGTTGTATATAGCACACACCTTCATCTGGCTGCCCGTTTCTTTTGTTCCTCCTCATCGCAAATAGTTAATTGAACCGAACTGTATGCCCTGCATCGCATATGCAACTAAAATTTGAACCGTGTTGGATCCATCCATCATCGCAAATGTTTTGCACCTTTATTGACGGTTTTTTACACCACCGTTTGCGATTATTGCATCGCACACAGTTTCGTTGAAGGGTCTCTGATCGTAGTGTCGCGTTACCAACATCCTACAGTAGTGTCCAGCAGTCGGAGCCACTGGTGGTGGAGGATCGGGTGCCGACTAGAGCAGCCGGAGCTGACTAGATGACCCTGGAGCGGGAGAGGACCGACCCCATCATCCCGGAGGCGGAGGTGGCCCAGTGCGTGCCGGATGCTGGTGAGCGAGGTGGTGGCCATCCCGAAGGGTCGGAGGTGCCGCCAGCCAGCAGTAAGCTGTTGACGAGCCGGCCTCTGGCGACCCGCGCTTCCGCGCGCCTGCGCCCAGCATGGGCGGCTTTGGCGCCAAGGCCGGCAGAAATCGCAGCCGCGAGCTCGCTGGGGGCCAACACCGAAGCCTCGAGCTCTGCTCTGCCTGGCTGGACACCAGGAGCCGGCCCGGCCGCCCTGAACCTCGTGGTGCAGGACGTCCTGGACAAGTTCTCCGCCCACGGCACCACCCTCCTAAAGGCGAGGAGCGAGATGGTGGCGATGCAGACGTCTGTCCGGGTATGTTCTTGGTCTTGCTTTTGTACTTTTGCGATCTTCAGTGGGGGCGCGCCTGCGCACCCACTGGGTGTAGCCCCCGAGTTCCAAGCCGGTTGCTGAGCAGGCGGGTTCGAACTTCAAGGCATGTCTCTGAATGTTGAAGTGTTGCTCTTGTTGCAGGACTACCAAAATCTGCGAGCGGCCGCCTTCAACTCCCAAAACGAACAGCTCGCCAACCGGACTGCAGAGTTGAACAAGAGCCATGGTACATAGGCTGCCTTTCAGTGGGGGCGTGCAAGCGCACCCACTGGGTGTAGCCCCTGAGATTCGGGCCGACTGCTGAGCAGTCCAGCCGGATCTTCCGGCAACTTCTTGTTTTTTTGTCGATGTTGATGATTCTTCCTTGTTTTTGCAGAGGCCGCCGCCCATTTGCGGACGCGCGTGTGCGAGCTCGAGAGCCAACTTCAAGCTAAGGAGCTAGAGCGTAGCCAAGCGATCACGGAGCGCAACTGGCTCGAGAAGGAGCTGGCAGACCAGGCGACCCGGCATGCGGACCAGGTCCAAAAGCTGAAGGACGGGGAGGAGCTCCTCAAGGCCGAGTTTGAGACTCGGCGCTCGAACTGGGCCGAGTGGGAGAAGTGCCTGTCGGACGGCTATGAGGTGATCGAGAGCATGCTCGAAGGTGAGTCTTCTTTCTTTCTTGTATGGAGGCGCCGGCTGTTGCTGGAAGCCGGCCTCTTATTCCTTTGTTTTCTTTTTGGGCGGAGTACTTCCCGGACCACGCCAGCGCCATTGGCCAGGCGATCGAGGCACGACGCGAGGAGTGGAGGCGGGTGGGCGAACATATTGCGCCGAGCCGGCCTAGGACTTTGGGCGAGTCGTTCCAGGCCATTCAGGTCCGCCTTGTGCCGTTTCGCCGGCTGCTCTGCCGCTTTCAGCGCGTCGGGTCCCAGGTGTTGGAGGGGCTCTGACCGAATGTGCAGGTGCCCTGGACTCCCACTCGGACCGCCGACTGGTTGGAGGAGGCGGCCGAGCGGCTCGATGCTTGGAAGGGTGCCATGACAGGGGTAGGCGCTAGGGCGACACTGGCATTCGTCAAGGCGTGGTACCTCGGTGTGAACTTGGACCAGCTGGCCACGTTCCGCCAGGAGGCGGGGCCGGAGCTGGAGGCGGCGCGTGAGGTGATCATCAAGCATGCGACAGTCCTTGCCGACTACGTCGACGTCGGTGTCTTCATCCCAGGGCGGGCGGAAGACGACACTGAGGTGCCACCGTCCTGGTTCGGGCTGAACCCGGACGAGGGGGAGGACCCGCTGGAGGAGAGCGCCTCCAGTGACGAAGGCACGGAGGAGAGCGAGGGCGAGGAAGGCTATGATGTCACACCAGATGGCGGAGCGACCAGTTGGACTCAGCCCGATCCGGCTTCATCCAGCGAGTCACGGGAGACCACGTTAGCCGCCCCGACGCCGACCAGGCCAAGACCCGTCAGCCAGAAACCCAACCAGCCAGTGCCTCAGCCACCGCCGACCTGTCCAAGAAGCCTTCGGCCTAGGCGGCTTTTTATCTTATAAATTTTCTCTCTGGTACTCGAGAACATTCTTAGTCCTACGTGGTTTCACCCACTGGAGGTGTATTTCTAAACTCTGATGAATGCTGGCCTTGGGCCTTTTTCAATGTAAATAACTTTATTTCCACATGCTTATGTGCTTTGTCGGGTTCTGGCTCGGTTTTGCCTTTGCTCTTGTTAGCTTTTTCTTTTGCCACGTTCCTCTGGCCGCCACCCTGCAAGCCGGACAGCCGCGCTGCGGTCTGTTACCGGGTCAGGGTCTTGGCCGTTTAGAATAGGCAAGTTACTTCAGCCGCCTAAAGCATAGCTAGTCAAGCGAGAAGTCGTCCGTCCGGCTGCTGGGCAGCCAGACGGGTGAGGCGAGGAGCCGGCTTGGCCTGCATTGGTGTTCTTCCTTAGTCGTTTTTCATGTGGACAACGTTTCCGGCCTTTAGCTCTTGCGAGCCGGACAGTCACGCTGCAAGCTATAGCTGGGACGAAGAGAGGGCTTTGGCGCCGGCACGCTACTTAGCCCACTTCGGGTGGTGCCAACTTAGGTCAAGGCGGCGAGCCCCCGGGCCAGCTGACCGGACCCAGACAGGGTGGAAGAATAATAACTCATTCATAGGCGAAGCTTATCATATAGATAAAAAGGTAGCCCCTGAGTGTTCTTGGAGGGATCTGTTGTCTTTCCTAGTACAAAAGGCAGTGTGGTACATACACTGCATCAACTGTAAAACAGGCGGAGAAGGTCCACGTTCCATGGATGCTCTGTCTCTTGGCCGGCATGTCCCTCTTACGTTCCCTAGGCTTTTGTGCATCGATGAGGTAGTAGGAGTCATTGCCCAGGGCCTTGCTGATTTTGACACTACTAGGAAAAGGGCTATAGCTAATATGGACATTAATGGCGCACCATGTATGTGGTGCGCCACTGCTATATAGCAGTGGCGCACCAGATACAGGTGCGCCATTAGTGTCCTCATTACTAATGGCGCACCACACACACGGTGTGCCATTACTAACAATTTTTTTCCAAAACTATTAATGGCTTACCAAGGCACATTAACTAGTAATGGCGCACCACAAACTCTGTGCGCCACTACTAACAATTTTTTTTACTTTTTTTTCAAAAGTAGTAATGGCGCACCAGGGTACAGTGCACCATTACTAGTTCAAACTAGTAATGGCGCACTGTCCATGGTGCGCCATTACTATCTGAGCCTTACAAAAAATTCACCAAATGCACCCCTCCTATGGACCGCCTTTTCAGTTTCAAAAAAAAATAAAAGAAAATGATAGAAATGTCAAAAAAATAAAATAAAATAAGATTCCCATGTGATATGTGGTCTAGTTGTTAGCAAAATTTACAAACATGAATTTTCAACTTTTTTGCAAAATCTCTCGAGAATTCATAAAATGGGCATAACTTTTGCATACGAACTCCGATGAAAAAGTTTTTTATATTAAAAATCATCTACTCGAAAAGTTACATCCGAATTGAACCGGGGGAACGTTGTTCAAGATTTTCAGAATCCCCAAAAACCTAACAGATAAAAAGATACGGGGCTTTTAAGATCTAGAGAGGCAAAAAAATTAAAAAATATCAAACTCAGTAATGGCGCACCTGCCCATGGTGCGCCATTACTATCTTCCCGCCTTCAAAATTCAAACTATATCAAAAAATTAAAAAAAAAGTTAGTAATGGCGCACCTGCCCAAGGTGCGCCATTACTATCTTCCCGCCTTCAAAATTCAAAAAAATAAAAAAATAAAAAAAGTTAGTAATGGCGCACCTGCCCACGGTGCGCCATTACTATGCCGTATATATGGCTGGGCGCGCGGGTTCCTCTCCTCCTTACCTCTTCATTGTTCTCCTCCACTCCAACTCTCCTCCACTCCATCTCCTCCTCTCCTCCACTCCATCTCCCCTCCTCTCCTCCACCATACTCCCCTCCTCCTCTCCGGCGACCTCCTCCTCCTCCTCTCCGACGACCTCCTCCTCCCACCTCTCCTCCCCTCCCCTCACGGTTTCTTCTCCCTCCTCTCCGGTGAGCTCCTCCTCCCTCCTCTCCGGTGATACCTCCTCCCTCCTCTCCGGTGATCTCCTCCTCCCTCCTCTCCGGTGAGATCCTCCTCCCTCCTCTCCTCCCCTCCCCTCACGGTTTCTCCTCCCTCCTCTCCGGTGAACTCCTCTCCGGCGACCTCCTCCTCCTCTCCGGCGATGTAGGCGAGCTCCTCTCCGGTGACCTCCTCCTCCTCTCCGATGACCTCGGCCCTCCTCTCCGGCGAACTCCTCTCCGGCAAAAGAACGTACAAGATCCAAAAACGAGAACAAAATTTGAAAAAATATCGTGCAAAAAAACGAGCAAAAAAAGGGCAAAAAAATCATGATCCAGATCCAAATTCAAAATTCAAAAATAGCAATGGCGCACGGTGGGGGTTAGACGGTGCGCCACTACTATTTTCCCGCCATCAAAATTAAAAAAAAATCAAAAAAATTCAAAAAAAAGTTACCAGTGGCGCACCTTTAGCAATAGTAATGGCGCACTACAGGGTGCGCCACTGTTGCCTGCAATACTAATGGCGCACTAGAGGTGCGCCATTAGTATTTGTTACTAGTGGCGTGGTAATAGTGGCGCACTTGTAGTGCACCATTAATGGCCAAAACAGGTGCGCCACTAATTAGCCTTTTCCTAGTAGTGTGAAAGGCCCCTCCTAAGGAGCCGAGAGCTTGTGCTGGCCGGCTGTTCGCTAGATCAGCCGGAGCACAAGGTCACCTTCGCAAAAAGGCGCACGGCTTGATCTTCTTGTTGTGGTAGCGGCGCAGGCTCTGCTGGTAGATGGCAGACCGGCAGAGTGCTAGCAGCCGTGTCACGGCCCTAGCATTAACCTTGCTTGTCATTGCATCATCATCTTGCATCATGTGTAAAATTATTTGAAACTTGAAATGGGGGATGTCCAAACCCTAGCACCAAAGTAATTCAAATAGGTTCAACTTAAAATATTTTCAATGAACCCAAAATGCCCGTCAACAATGTTCATGATTTATGGAAAAATGTGAAAACCTTAACCAGAGATGATCCTCATTTTTCCAGGACATTTTTGGACTTGAATTAAATCAATACTTAACTACTAGGGACAACCTTATACACAGAACATTAGCAGTAGCGCGGGCTAATTAGCAGCAGCGCGGTGTTGTAAATGGCGCTACAGATACAATTATAGTAGTAGCGCGCCCGAGTACAAAAGTGCTACTACTAAAATTCCCACGGCTTAGCCGATAGGCTGCACATAGTAGTAGCAATCTTCGCCGAACCGCGCTACCGCTATTTGCTTTGTAGCAGCGTGTTTACGCTGAGAGGCGCTACTGCTAAAGTAAATAAAATTAAATGCAAAGCAAATAGAAAAGTAAATGAAAATGAAAGAAATACAAAAAGGTGAAAGGAGAAAAAATCTAAAGAAAAATAAATGAAAAAGTGGAAAAAAGAGAATGGTATAGCAGTAGCGCGTATCCAGGAACGCGCTGTAGCTATGTTAGCAGTAGCGCACTTCCTGGAACGCGCTACTGCTACTTCTGACTAAACCGCTTGATTCGTTTTCCCCAACGGCCACTTCCCCCAAATCGCAACACCTCCGCTGTCACCGCCGCCGTCGCCCGTCGGCTGCCGCGCGCTCTCCCGCCTCAACGCCGCCCCCGACCCCGTATTCGACGCCGCCCCCGACCCTGACCTCGACGCCGCCCTCCGCCGCGCGCCCGAGCCCCGACCCCGACCTCGACGCCGCCTGCCCCTCCGTTGCCGCAGTCACCGTAAGGCTCTGCCTCTCCTCTCCCCTACCCTCCTGTCTCTCTCTGCTAGGGCAATTTATATATGTGTTGATGCCGTGTTGATGTTCATATGAACCCTACGTGTTCATATGAACCCTAGGTGTTCATATGAACCCTAGATTTGTTTAGGGCAGTAGGTATTTTTTAGCATTTAGGAAAAATGATTAGCAAATTTTTTAGGAAATTAGCTATGGCAAATTTTTATGAAAATGCCTAAACAGTAATTTCATTTGCATATTGTTGTTATATGATATATGTCATTGATGTTCATTTGCATATTCCATTATTGAAGTGGTTCGATTGTGCCCAAGTGGCTTTGTTGTTTCCAAGAAATGAAGCCGAGTGGCCTATGTTTTGCCGGAATGTTGATTTATTTCCGTTCTGGCAAATTTCAGGTTCTTGATATGTCCACTTTTTAGCAAAAGTCATGCCGAAATTTTTCGTGAATTTCGGCATGACTTGTGCTACAAACTAGGACATATCGAGTGCCCGGGATTTGCCGCACCGGGAAGGAGTAAATGTTCCTGCAAAGCATAGGCCTTTTTATGTCATTCTTCATTTTATTAGGTATAGAATTAATTGACTAGATTTAATCGTAAGAACTAGTTGAACATGTCACATTTGTTGTTATTTTTTTAGTTAAAGCAATTTTTCGCGCATCGACGTCGACGAGGCCTATCCCGCATCCTCGTCGTCGAGTCGGCGGAGGACACCTGCGTCACCAGATGGGCCATGTCCGGGACTGGGCTCCGCCGGGGTGGTACTGGGAGGCGCTACCTACCGGGGGCGCAGGTTGGTGAGGAGCCAGCCTGTCATTGACCCGAACCTTCTTTGGTGGTTGTCGCGTGGACCAGTGACGGTCCAGAGGCTCGAGGACCCCGCGGAGGTGGTGCGTCACCGCGTCAGTGAGGAGGACGCGCACGTCCGTCGCTACTTGTTTTCGTTGGAGCATAGGTTCTCCAATACCTGGCAGGTTCTCCAGGGATCTCACTGGAGCTATGATCCTGTGATGGTTCCTTCTCTTTGGGTGTCCACCGCCCGCGCCGATACCCGTCGTGCGCTAGGGTTTTAGTTGTATTAGTGATGTTATATGTATGATACTATTCGGGATGTATTAGTGATAATATTCGACGATGTACGGACGCATGAGATGATTTACTTTTATTTATTGAATGCATGCTAATTTGAATACTTATTTATTTTACGATTTGGTTTTGCTTATTGAATGCTCATGTCAATATGAGTCCTATAAGATATTTTGAGTATCCTGGAGTTGTCTTCGATTGATTTTCAATTAATGTTTCAACTATGAACATAGGAAATGCCTGACAACGAAAAGGATTTCGGTATTTGCAAATACTGCGAAGACGAGCGCGGCCTGTGCGATGGAATCTTCCTAGATGATTGTAACGCCCCGAGACCGACGCTCCAAATGCCTTCCTTGTTTTTCATGTTCGCCGTGTGTTTTATTTGTGTGTTGCATTCATCATCGCATCATTTGCATTGCATCGGCACTTCGTTTCCATCATGTTTTAAAACTTGCATTCGCTCATCGTTGCCGTTTCTCCCTTTGCCTTCATCACCTCTCTTAGACCCCCTCGCTTGCTCGTCCGAAACTTGCCCCCGAACCCGACCCGCTCAGTCATCACCATTGGATTCGGATCATCCCCTAACATCTATAAAACATCTCCGTTTTCTTATTTGGACTCCCTAACCTATCTATTCTCGACCGCCCGATTACGATCGGACGGACCAGATTAGCCCCTAACCAAAATCCACGATATTTAAGCAGATCAAACCCTAGTCGCTAGTTGTCCCATCCATTCATTCCCTCACCTGCCGCCGCCACTCCCTTCCTCGGGATCCCTCCCGATCCAGCAGCCACCCACCTCAGAGTCCTCTCCACCCAACCAGATCGCTCCTACCAGCTCCTTGATTTCCGCCGCCACCCGCAAGCGCAGCCACCTGCCTTCCCGATCCACCCATGGATCCACCCCCACACCGAGCTCCTCCCGTTCGCTCCTCCCTCCTCGACCCTGCTGCCTCACATGACCCGCGTCCCTGCAACCAAGCCCGCGAGAGTGCCACCAGGCCGCTGCTCCCCTCCCTCGCTAGCCTCCCGCGCTGGAGACCTCTGTTTCCGCGTCGCTGCCGTCAAGCTTCGTCGAACTTGAGCAGCACCGGACCAGCAGGACTGTGCCCTTCCTCTCCATCCTCCCCTCTGTTTCCTCTTGCTCCCCAGCAACGCTCTCTCTCAGATTCACTCATCTCTCTCGTTTCTCTTCACAGGGACCGACGCCATGGACGCCCATGCTCTACCCCGAGTCCATCACCCCTGCCGTTTCGCGTCGGATCCGGCCTGGGACCGCCGGATCTCGCCGCCTCCGCTATGGACCACCCATCCCCAAACCTCCTCCGCGCCGCCTTGCCTCAGCCGCGCCCCGTCAGTTGCGCCTTCGCCATGTCCTTGCCACTGCGTCCAAGCCCCAGCGGTGCCGTGGCCTCGCCTCTGCATCAAACAGATGAACGAAGCTGCCGCTGCCTGCTTCGTTAGTTTCAGGACGGGAACGCTTGACCCATCGTGTTGACCGCGCCACGCCAGAGCATGGCCCAGCGCCCCTTCCAGCCTCCCTCTCCACCGAACCGGGCCGAAGCCCATGGGTGAGCTGCCCCCCAGCGCCTGCTCCTGTTCGGCCCTGTTCAAGTTTCGGCCCGATGCATGTTTTTCCTCTGTTGCGTTTTTAGCTAATTTCCAGAGAGTGCGAGTTTTGCAGAAAAACCCTCTTTGTTCATGCATCAATAATTCACAAACCATGCATCAGAATTACATAAAATATATATGTAAGATGCTCAGTTTTTCATGAACTTTCATAATATGCTGCTTTCATCTATGTTAAAAATGTTTAAACTTGCTGTTTGCAAAAATTTGTATAAATGGCATGTTAAAATGATTTATTTCATAACTAATCAACCGTAGCTCCAAATTAAATGTTCTTTATATGTAAAAGGGGTAGAAAAATGCCTAGTTTAACATGGGGCACTCATATTGCATGTTTAACAACTCTAAAATATGGTTTAGGGTATAACAGTACCAAATTCGGTTTAGGGCAGAACAGTACCAAATTCGAAAATATGCATATGAGGATTTTCCGGAATGGTTGTTTGTCATTCCGACCTCATTTAAACTTGCCTAAATAGTTAGTTTACTTATGCTTCACCTCTTGCCATGTTTAATGACATTTAATATTGTTGGGTACATAAATAAGAGATAACTAAATAATTGATGTGGTGTTTCGTCAATATGCAAGTCGTTGCATATTGAGCTCCACTTAATTTGTAGTATTTGATTGTTGCACTTTGCCATGCCATGCATATTAAACCGGACATGCATCATCCTTGGTTTTCCATCATGCCATGTTTATGCTTGTGTGTTTACCATGTTGTTTGCTTCTTTCCGGTTTGCTTCTCTCGTTAGCTTCGGTTTCGTTCCGGAGTTGTGAGGATTCGTTCAACTACGTTTGTTTGTCTTCTTCATGGACTCGTTCTTCTTCCTTGGGGGATCTCAGGCAAGATGACCATTCCCTCGAAGTCACTTCTATCTTTGCTTGCTAGTTGTTCGCTCTATTGCTTTGCCGTGCTACCTACCACTTGCTATATCATGCCTCCCATATTGCCATGTCAAGCCTCTTACCATCCTTTCCTAGCAAACCGTTGTTTGGCTAAGTTACCGCTTTTGCTCAGCCCCTCTTATAGTGTTGTTAGTTGCAGGTGAAGATGAAGTTGGTTCCATGTTGGAACATGGATATTTTGGGATATCACAATATCTCTTATTTAATTAATGCATCTATATACTTGGTAAAGGGTGGAAGGCTCGGCCTTATGCCTGGTGTTTTGTTCCACTCTTGCCGCCCTAGTTTCCGTCATACCGGTGTTATGTTCCTTGATTTTGCATCCCTAACACGGTAAGGGGTATGGGACCCTCTTGACAGTTCGCTTTGAATAAAACTCTTCCAGCAAGGCCCAACATTGGTTTTACATATGCCTATCACCTATTTCTTTTCCCTAGGGAGTCGCCCTCCCGAGGGTCATCTTTATTTAGCCCCCCGGGCCAGTGCTCTTCGGAGTGTTGGTCCAACCTAGAGCCACTTGCGGTGCCACCCCTTCTTCCGGGGTCTTCGTTTGCCGTACGTAGTGTTCATCCAGTCGTGGCCTGAGACGAGATACGCGCGGCTACTATCAGGGTGTCGGCACGCCAGGAGGTCTTGCTGGTTTTGTTTTACTATTGTCGAAATGTCTTGTGCACCGGGACCCCGAGTCTGATCGGATGTCCCGTGATGGAGGATTGTCTCCACGGATCATGAGCTTATAATGGGCTAAGTTGGGACACCCCTACAAGGTTTGAACTTTTGAAAGCCATGCCCGCGGTTATGTGGCAGATGGGAATTTGTTAATGTCCGGTTGTAGAGAAGTTGACACTTGACTTAATTAAAATACATCAACCGCGTGTGTAGCCGTGATGGTCTCCTTTCGGCGGAGTCCGGGAAGTGAACACGGTTTGGGTTATGTATGAACGTAAGTAGCTTCAGGATCACTTCTTGATCACTTCTAGCTTCTCGACCATTGCGTTGCTTCTCTTCTCGCTCTTATTTGCGTATGTTAGCCACCATATTTGCTTAGTGCTTGCTGCAGCTCCACCTCATTACCCCTTTCCTACCCATAAGCTTAAATAGTCTTGATCTCGTGGGTGTGAGATTGCTGAGTCCTCGTGACTCACAGATTCTACCAAAACAGTTGCAGGTGCCGTTGATACCAGTGCAGGTGACGCAACCGAGCTCAAGTGGGAGTTCAACGAGGACTTTGGTCGTTACTATGTTTCATTTCCCGATGATCAGTAGTGGAGCCCAGTTGGGACGATCGGGGATCTAGCATTTGAGGTTATCTTCCTTTTCTTTTTGATTTGATCGTAGTCGGTCTATGTGTGTACTCTGATTTTGTATGATTTATTTAAGTATTGTGTGAAGTGGCGATTGTGAGCAAACCCTCTTTATCCCTTTCTTGTCCATTACATGGGATTGTGTGAAGATGACCCTTCTTGCGACAAAACCACCATGCGGTTGTGCCTCCAAGTCGTGCCCTGACATGTGGGAGATATAGCCGCATCGTGGGTGTTACAAGTTGGTAATCAGAGCCATCCCCGACTTAGGAGCCCCCTGCTTGATCGAATCGCTGGCGTTGTTGAGTCTAGAACAAAAAAATGTTTTGAGTCTTAGGATTATATATATCGGAGAGTAGGATTATTTTTACTCCTCAGTCCCTTCGTTGCTCTAGTGAGGTCTCCTGACGTAGATGTTTTGACTTTCCTCTCCTCAAATTTCACTAAAAAAATTTAGGATCACGCGGGTATCTTGGAATCGTTCCGACGGTTTTGTGATGAGAACATTGTTCTTGGTGCCTCCTGACATTTAGGGGTTGTGGCAGTGTCCCGGGGAGTTGAGCTCCGAGGTGTTGTCGTCACAATCTTATCGTTGAAGTTCTGGAATACCTGAGTTTTGCCGACATCGAAAATCTCTTTTATGCAGTTGTTGGTGAGATCACCTCGGCGCCACCCAGTACTGGGGCGGGAGTTCGGGAGTATTGCCATAACTCGTATAACGGATGCTTAATGAAGGTTGAGGTACACGATTTCCGGAGTTTTCTTGGTTATGTGTTGACGGATGGATACAGCTGGATCTAGGGATTGTTAGTTTGGGTGAGATATATTACGTCCCCTGTATCCCCAACACCTGATTGCATAACCAGAAAATTTCGGGAGTTTATAGGTGGGAATTCAAGTATCTCGTAGGATATCTTTCCAACAGACACATGATACGATATGGGGTCTATCATATGTTTGTTCCGGCTTATTCTGCAAGCCAAATCCTTTGTTTTTGTTTTGTTTTGTGGTATTCGAGTTGCTTCAATGCCAAATGTGGATTCCATACCTTTTTCTAAACGGTGTTCTCATATTTCTATGAGAGTGGTAATCCTTCTTGATCATCAAAATTGTCATCCCAATTCTTTCCAACCTGCGTGCTTCTCTTCAAGTGGATCCGATCATTTCAACATCAGCAAGATCAATTCTAAGTTTTTCTCAACGGTGTTTGTTCCATTCCATCTGCTCCAAGTTGCCTTTGTTTTCCCGCCCTCCCACCCTTTTCTTGAAGGACTCAGATTTCTTAATCAAGTATCCTTTTATTGATGGGAAGTCTCTCCATTTTTTCCGTCAATGTTCTTATCCGGGGATTCTCAGGAAGATATTAACAGAGCTTCAAGTTTATCATTCTTCATTCTTTTCTTCTCCGGTGGATTCAATTCAAGCTTTGTCGATCATATCTTTCCTTGTTTCAAATGTTTTTCCATACCGGTGCATCTCATAATCTTTCACTTCTTGTTATTCATTTGTTCCGGAGTGCTTAAGATTATCTCAGAAGATTCAAGTTTTCATTCTTAATCCATTCAAGCTATTTCGAGGCCTTACCTTATTCAAGCCATTTAATTCAACCGGCGCAATCTATCTTTTAAATCGTTCAACGGTGTATCTTTTGAGTGGGCCCTAACCCATAGGTCTTTTCCCAGGATCTTACCTGACTCTTCTAATTTATCTGGAGCGATTCTCAAATTCTTTCAAAGTTTGACGTAAGAATGAATTTCATCAGTTAGATGCCCTCGCCAAGATTGTGTCAAATTCTTTTCATCGTTGGTTCAACCTTTCTATTCTTCATTCTGGAGTGCCTCAACAATTCATGGTGTTTCTCATCGTCATTCTCGAATTTTGAAGACCGAAGAGGAGTTCCTCTTAAATCCTTACCCCTACTTCCAAAGATGCGTGGTTCTAGCTTCATGCCACTCTCATAATTGTTTTCGATTGTGAGAATTCTTTTCATAACCATCCGGAGCATTTCATGAGTTGTTTCCACTTCTTTCCTCCGAAGGCCATCATGTCATAATTCCTCATTCATAGCTTTCAGCTCTCGTTCTCCAAATCTTACTGGTGAATCGTTCAAGTATCCTCTAGTCAGCTCTTGATCTCTTCGTTCTCATGTATCTAAATACCCTCAAGTATCTTCATTCGTTTTCCAATTCTTTCCAGTGAATTGTGCCTTTGCTACTTTCATTCTCAATTCTTATGGTGGTTCATTCAAGAATTCTCTTCTGTTGTTATTGTATCAATTCATTCGTTCTAAATCCTACCGGCGGATCGTTGAAGACTTTTCTCAAGTTTGCACTATATCTCTCTTAATTCTTTCTACGAGAATAAGTAGTATGCCAAATCTGTTGCTTGTCATCAATTTAAATTTGTGAAGGATACACATAACGTAATTCTTATTACTGTTTCATCCAATTGATCTAGTTTTCTTCTTTCCAGAGTTGTTCATCATGTCGCATTTCTCGGTTTGAGATGCTCCATATTTTCTTTTCCGGAGTTCCAAGTTTTTCCGCATCATCTCATTGCGAAGCTCCTTCTAAATCATCGCAAGGCTTCACCTTGTGTTCTCAACTTCTCTTTCTTTCTATCATGCTTTGATTACCGGAGTTCTTCATGGAGGCTCTACATGGTGGTTCGTCAAGGATTCCTTTCATTCTTCAATTGTTCTTCAAGATTTCTCTCGAAGTTATGATCCGCCAAGCTATACCCAAAGATAAACATGGTGCTCAACACATGTTGTGTTTTGAGGAATTCAAGCATTCTTCATCTTGCATTCTGAAGTGCAATTCTTTCTACCTTATCTCTTGAGATGGTGTTATGTCACTCTTGGCAATTTCTCCTCGTGTTTTTGATTCACAAGTCATCAGGAATGAGATATTTAAATCCATCATTTTCTCTTCGCTCAAGACATCTTTTCAACCAATCAACCTCTTCATTGGAGTTATCTTGGGTTATATTTCACCTAAAGTTTTCCCTAAGGATTTTGCTATTTATGGTGCTCATAAATGACCCAAGTTCTTCATTTATCCTCCCGGCGAAATAAGTTTCTCGTCTCCTTGTTCATATCTATCCAATCTATTGTTTTTCCGTTAGTGGCAGGATTTCACCTCAAGTTTTTGAGATGTTTTCCATAACTCCACGGGAATCATATCTGTTGTTGTTGATTTTTCAACAACTCCGTTCAACCCTTCTTCGCAGGAAGGCTCCTTCATGTTCATTCATGGTGGAAGTTGATGTTCTCTTATCCATTCTTTTCATTCCACTCATTTGTTCCGGAGGCATTGTGATGTAACTCTCTTCGACCCGTCATCTCATTTTGTAAATATCATGTTCTTTTCCTTGCTTATCCATTTAACATGAGTGTTGTGTCCTCTGCTCAAGTTTTTTTTTCATCTTATCAAGTCTTAAATCTCTTTTCTAACAGAGTGTTTTCAACTTTGTTCATCTTCGTTGTATTCTTTCTTTCAATTTGTTCAACCTCGCAAGGTTCTTTGGTTTCACGTGTTTGTCAAAGAAGCAACTTAGTTTTACCAGCTCCTTGATTTCTGCCGCCACCCGCAAGCGCAGCCACCTGCCTTCCCGATCCACCCATCGATCCACCCCCACACCGAGCTCCTCCCGTTCGCTCCTCCCTCCTCGACCCTGCTGCCTCACCGGACCCGCATCCCTGCGACCAAGCTCGCCGGAGTGCCACCAGGCCGCTACTCCCCTCCCTCGCTAGCCTCCCGCGCCGGAGACCTCTGTTTCCGCGTCGCTGCCGTCAAGCTCCGTCGAACTGGAGCAGCACCGGACCAGCAGGACTGTGCCCTTCCTCTCCATCCTCTCCTCTGTTTTCCTCTTGCTCCCCGGCAACGCTCTCTCTTAGATTCTCTCATCTCTCTCGTTTCTCTTCACAGGGACCGACGCCAAGGACGCCCATGCTCTACCCCGAGTCCATCACCGTTGTCGTTTCGCGTCAGATCCGGCTGGGGACCGCCGGATCTCGCCGCTTCCGCCATGGACCACCCATCCCCAGACCTCCTCCGCGCCGCCTTGCCTCAGCCATGCCCCGTCTGTTGCGCCTTCGCCATGTCCCTGCCGCTGCGTCCAAGCCCCAGCTGTGACGTGGCCTCACCTCTGCATTGAATAGACGAACGAAATTGCCGCTGCCTGCTTCGTCAGTTTCAGGACGGGAACGCTTGACCCATCGTGTTGACCGCGCCATGCCAGAGCATGGCTCAGCGCCCCTTCCAACCTCCCTCTCCACCGAACCGGGCCGAAGCCCATGGGTGAGCTGCCCCCCCAGCGCCTGCTCCTGTTCGGCCCTGTTCAAGTTTTGGCCCGATGCATGTTTTTCCTCTGCTGTGTGTTCAGCTAATTTCCAGAGAGTGCCAGTTTTGCAGAAAAACCCTCTTTGTTCATGCATCAATAATTCACAAACCATGCATCAGAATGAAATAAACTATATATGTAAGATGCTCAGTTTTTCATGTACTTTCCTAATATGCTGCTTTCATCTATGTTAAAAATGTTTAAACTTGCTGTTTGCATATATTTGTATAAATGCCATGTAAAAATGATTTATTTCATAACTAATCAACCGTAGCTCCAGATTAAATGTTCTTCATATGTAAATGGGGTAGAAAAATGCCTAGTTTAACATGGTTCACTCATATTGCATGTTTAGCAATTCTAAAATATGGTTTAGGGAAGAACAGTACCAAATTCCAAAATATGCATATGAGGATTTTCCGGAATTGTTGTTTGTCATTCCGACCTCATTTAAACTTGCCTAAATAGTTAGTTTACTTATGCTTCACCTCTTGCCATGTTTAACAACATTTAATATTGTTGGGTACATAAATGAGAGATAACTAAATAATTGATGTGGTGTTTCGTCAATATGCAAGTCGTTGCATATTGAGCTCCACTTAATTTGTAGTATTTGATTGTTGCACTTTGCCATGCCATACATATTAAACAGGACATGCATCATCCTTTGTTGTCAATCATGCCATGTTTATGCTTGTGTGTTTACCATGTTGTTTGCTTCTTTCCGGTTTGCTTCTCTCGTTAGCTTCGGTTTCGTTCCAGAGTTGTGAGGATTCGTTCGACTACGTCTGTTTGTCTTCTTCATGGACTCGTTCTTCTTCCTTGCGGGATCTCAAGCAAGATGACCATTCCCTCGAAATCACTTCTATCTTTGCTTTCTAGTTGTTCTCTCTATTGCTTTGCCACGCTACCTACCACTTGCTATATCATGCCTCCCATATTGCCGTGTCAAGCCTCTAACCATCCTTTCCTAGCAAACCGTTGTTTGGCTAAGTTACTGCTTTTGCTCAGCCCCTCTTATAGCGTTGTTAGTTGCAGGTGAAGATGAAGTTGGTTCCATGTTGGAACATGGATATTTTGGGATATCACAATATCTCTTATTTAATTAATGCATCTATATACTTGGTAAAGGGTGGAAGGCTCGGCCTTATGCCTGGTGTTTTGTTCCACTCTTGCCGCCCTAGTTTCCATCATACCGGTGTTAGGTTCCTTGATTTTGCGTCCCTAACACGGTGAGGGGTATGGGACCCTCTTGACAGTTCGCTTTGAATAAAACTCTTCCAGCAAGGCCCAACATTGGTTTTACATTTGCCTATCACCTATTTCTTTTCCCTAGGGAGTCGCCCTCCCGAGGGTCATCTTTATTTAGCCCCCCGGGCCAGTGCTCTTCGGAGTGTTGGTCCAACCTAGAGCCACTTGCGGTGCCACCCCTTCTTCCGGGGTCTTCGGTTGCCGTACGTAGTGTTCATCCGGTCGTGGCCTGAGACGAGATACGCGCGGCTACTATCAGGGTGTCGGCACGCCGGGAGGTCTTGCTGGTTTTGTTTTACCATTGTCGAAATGTCTTGTGCACCGGGACCCCGAGTCTGATCGGATGTCCTGCGATGGAGGATTGTCTCCGCGGATTCGTGAGCTTATAATGGGCTAAGTTGGGACACCCCTACAAGGTTTGAACATTCGAAAGCCGTGCCCGCGGTTATGTGGCAGATGGGAATTTGTTAATGTCCGGTTGTAGAGAACTTGACACTTGACTTAATTAAAATACATCAACCGCGTGTGTAGCCGTGATGGTCTCCTTTCGGCGGAGTCCGGGAAGTGAACACGGTTTGGGTTATGTATGAACGTAAGTAGCTTCAGGATCACTTCTTGATCACTTCTAGCTTCTCGACCGTTGTGTTGCTTCTCTTATCGCTCTTATTTGCATATGTTAGCCACCATATTTGCTTAGTGCTTGCTGCAGCTCCACCTCATTACCCCTTTCCTACCCATAAGCTTAAATAGTCTTGATCTCGCGGGTGTGAGATTGCTGAGTCCTCGTGACTCACAGATTCTACCAAAACAGTTGCAGGTGCCGTTGATACCAGTGCAGGTGACGCAACTGAGCTCAAGTGGGAGTTCAACGAGGACTTTGGTCGTTACTATGTTTCGTTTCCTGATGATCAGTAGTGGAGCCCAGTTGGGACGATTGGGGATCTAGCATTTGGGGTTATCTTCCTTTTCTTTTGGATTTGACCGTAGCGGTCTATGTGTGTACTCTGATGTTGTATGATTTAATTAAGTATTGTGTGAAGTGGCGATTGTAAGCCAACCCTCATTATCCCTTTCTTGTTCATTACATGGGATTGTGTGAAGATGACCCTTCTTGCGACAAAACCACCATGCGGTTATGCCTCCAAGTCGTGCCCCGACACGTGGGAGATATAGCCGCATCGTGGGTGTTACAATGATGATAGGCGCTTCAGCATCAAGCTGGACGTGAACTTCGAAGTGGATATAGTAAGTCACAACGACAAGTCTTTTTTTGTAATTAAGCATGACATCTGCTTCATTTGCTTCAACTTATAATTTATTTATTTTACTATTCTACTAACGTATCCCCTGCCATGCAAGAGTTTTTGTCTTGGATAAGATAGGCTTCAGTCGTACTATGGAGGTAAAAAAAGTTTACTTGAAGACCGAGCATGGTTATATTTTCCACCCAAAATTACACAACGCAGACGACTACACCTATTTTGGATGCAAAACTTGGCGAGCACTATGCAAGACTTATGCATTTGAGCCTGATATGGTTATCACCTTTGATATTCGTCTTGAAGGTGATATTGAAGGTAATACCGACATCTGGGTCAATGTGCAGACGCCTCCAGTTATACCATTATGTGAGTTTCTCAACCATATTTATGTCTTTGATATTGTTTATTCAAAAATAGTTGACAACTAATTTCTATTGTCAGCTTATTTTGGTTCAAGCAAACATGTCCAGCGCTTGGTAGACAGGACCTACTACTGTCCCGGGGCTGAACTAAACTGCGAGGAGGTAAGTCATTATGTTTCATGGCTTGAGGATCTTGATATTGTCAAGACAAATTTTCTTCTTGCACTTAGAAATGTTAGTACTGAAAACGTGCTACCAATAGTGTTCGTAATGAACTATGGTCACATCTATTTAGGAAAGATGGTAAGATTTTTACTATTTGTCCTCAGTGCATCCTTTGCATACATTATTTTTAAGCTAAACTTCATTGCTAAGTATGTTACTATACGATGTTCTTCAACAGGGACTCCCGATGAATGTTGTGCCTCATGGGATCGAGACTAATGGTACCATGAGTATTGTTAGCTTACGGCCAAGATATCCTACAATGCACTTTAGTGCATTCAGGATTTCTAAGAGCGAGGAAGTCTTAATAGTGAAAGACTGGACCAAATTTGTGATGGAGGAGTGCAGAGAAGTACTAGGGGGCAGCAATGAGAAGCGCAGCCCACGATTAGGAGACAGGTTCATCTGCATGCTCCAACTTGACGAAGGAGGAGAGCTACACATGTTTTATGTTATTTTACCTGAGAGAGAGCAGTAGGAGTGATTAGCTAGCTAGAAATGAGTTTGAAGATGATGATGTGCTACACTATGAGTATGATGATTAAATAGCTAGTGTTGGTGGTAATTACTATGATGATTATTATTAGCTAGTGTTGGTGGTTATTATATAGCTACCGCATCTAGTGTTGGTGGTGATTAGCTAGCTAGAATGAGTTTGAAGATGATGATGTGCTACACTATGACTATGGTGATTAAATAAATACTGTTGGTGGTAATGACTATGATGATGATTAAATAGCTTGTGCTCGCGGATTAGATTCAAGTGGAGGCAACATGTGGTGCACATTGAAAGTACTACTAGTCCAAACTAGATCAAGTTTGGATTAGTAGTATACTTTTGACATGCACCACATATTGCCTCCACTTGAACCTAATCCACCTTCATTTGACACACTGTTATGGACATAATGATATAAACCTCATAATTGGTATTGTACCAAAATTTGTATAACGGCGTATAAATACACTGAAAATAAAAAAAGAGTACTACTAGCGATGGATAGTAAACACGCTACATCTAGCTAGATTAGCAGCAGCACAGGACAGAACAAGTGCTGCCGCTATGTGTCTTAGCAGTAGCGCTTGTCGCACATGCTACTGCTAAGTAATAGCTGTAGCGCCTTATTGGTAGCGCGGCTGCCCGCGCTACTAGTGGGCATTAAACCCGCACTACTACTAGGGTTTTCCCTAGTAGTGCTTATTTGAATTGGAGATATAAATTCCTATAAATATTTTTATAACTCCAATAATTCTGAAAACTTGTGAGTGGCTCTGAATATTTTGTATCAGGCCACATTTTAATTTTCAGAAGATAGAAAAATGATTTGGGTTATAAACTAGATCAAAACAGAAAAATAAAATAGCAAACAGAAACAAAAGAGAAAGAGAGACAAAGAGACTTACCTGGGCCTTTTACCTGCAGCAGCAGCCCAAGAGCCAGCCCAGCCCACCAGGGCAAGATTGTCTTCAACCTTGCGCCTACTGGCAGCCAACGCACGCGCCCGAGCGGCCACCTCCTACTTCGCTGTGTCGACGCCTCCTTCCTTCCAACCCCGCGCCCAGGAGACGTGGACGAGGCCCGTGCTGACCCCCCCTTCTCCCCTGGCCATTTTCCCCTCTCCCTCCTCGTTCTTCGCCCGAACAGAGAGCCCCGCCGGCCACCACTGCTGCCCGCGTGGCCAGCGCCAATGATTCACCGTGCTAGCATCCTCGCCGAGCTCCGCAGCTTCTCCGAGACGACGCCCGCGTCCCCGAGTGCCCTGCAACACCATCGCCAACGTCGTCTTCTTCCTCGGGTGCCTGAGATCGCCACCGTCATCTTCTTCCTCGGGTGCCTGAGATCGCCACCGTCATCTTCTTCCTTGGGTGCCTGAGATCGCCACTGTCGATTTGCTTCGCTCGAGCCGTCCCCGAGCCGCTGAGCTTCTCCACGAACTCGCCGTGAGCCCCCGGTTCTCTCCACTCTCTCCCCATGCTATAATCTGCGTGCTAGCCGCCGCCCCGCGAACGCCCGAGGCCGCCGTCCGCCATGGCCGGCGAACCTCACGATCCCGAGCTCCTCCGCTCACCCCAGTAGCATCCGCCTGCTCACCGCGTTCGCAGGAGACGAACAAGCTAACTTTTTGCCTCGCCGTGGCCTGTAGCGCCGACCTCGTCTATGTCCGAACTCCGGCCGCCGCCCAACTTGCCGTTGCCGCCGCTTCAGATCGCCCCACGACCAGCCGGTGCCTTCCCTGGATGCGGGCGAGTGAGGGCAACCCCCTGGTGCCCTTGGCTTCACCCACTGCCGCCCGTAGCGCCGCTCCGGCGACCTTCCGCCACGACTTGAGGTCGCCGGCGTCTAACCCCGGTGGCTCATGATGTGGCACCGTCATTAGCACCTAATTAACCCCCCTCTCTCACTCACATATGGGCCCCACACCCTTAATTAACAATAGTTTAGTTACTGTTTAGTATTAATAACAAATCACAGTGGCCCCATGCGTCAGCGTTGACCTTGCTGACGTGGCCCTTGATCGACCCCACCCGTTAGTGACCCAAGCCAGCAATGTGACATTGACCAATGGGTCCCACGGGCCAGGTTTGACCTGGCCGACCCAGTTGACCTGCTGACATCAGCCTTGCGCAATGCTGATGCAGTAATTCCTTTCTGGAATTTAAATAAATCTTGAATGATTTATTTATTTCAAAAAATACCCCAAACTTTGAAAAATCATAGAAAATCAACCATAACTCCAAATGAAACAATTTATATATGAAAAATGATCAGAAAAATCCAAAGAATCTGTTTATGGAATTTTCATGCATGTTTGAGCAAGCTAACCTCACTGTTTAGGACGAAACATGAGTAGGGCAAATTTGATAATAGGTTTGGAGTTGGAATTTGATGTAGTTTTGAATTCCACTTCAATTACAATGACTTTCTGTTGCATTAGCCCAAATCACAGCATATTGCCATGCCATGATCATGCATCATATTGTTGCATTGCATTGGTTGTGTTCTTTCTTGTTTGCCGGTGTTTGTCCCCTATCAGTAGACGTTGTTCCGACGATGTGATCGATGACACTGATGAAGACATAATGCTATCTTCAGAAGTGCCAGGCAAGCAAAACCCCCTTGTTCATTCCGATACAATCCCACTCTCTCGCTCATGCTCTCTTTTACTGCATTACGACAACAACGATTCAACTGTTACATGTTGCGGTAGTTGAACCGCTTTTCCTTTGCATGACTTGTCTTTGCCACAGTAAATAGTTGAAACCCACTAGCATGAGTAGGAATTGTTTGAGCCATGATGTGGCTACTCATTTATGCTTGCGTGTTAGGCCTGCTATTGCTTAGAGTTGTGTCAGGCCTGATTCATCGGGGATGAATTGGAATGTGGTCATCATGTCCTAGTGTTGAGAGCTAAGTGTGTGAACACGATTTGGTAAAGGTATCGATGAGAGGCCATGTAGGAGTACATGGTGGGTTGTGTCATTGGAACCGTCCTTAGGAACTAAGATCTGTATGTGTGATTTTAGATCAGCTACTACCACACATTGGGATCCTTAGTTGACTCTCTTGACTTATTAACCGCCCATGTCCTCTGTCCAGGAGTTGCAAGTAGTTTCTGGTGTTTGTAGTATGCTGGAGGCCGTGCGCAGCGCTGACCCGAGGGGTGGGCTGTGATGCGGTAGACACGTGGCACGGTGTACCGGGACGCCCGTTTGGTGCCTCGGGAACCCTGCACACATCGTTCGGGGCCGTAGTGGAAACCTCGGCCGGACTCCCTGCGGATGGAACCTAAATAGGCGATAAACCTGGACTAGGGACTTGTGTCATTAGTCAGGTCATGGCCGACACCCTCGCCAGGCTTCCGCTTGAAGGTTGCCGAGATACATGACGTGTACATGGCGGTAAGTGGCGAGAGCGTGTGTGAAGAAGTACACCCCTGCAAAGTTAACATCATCTATAAAATAGCCGCGTCCGTGGTAAAGGACAACTTGGTTGCTTATACAGTTCATAGACAAGTGAAAGTGGATACTCTAGAATGCGCAAGATAAGCATGAATGCTATGGATGACCTTCTCGTAGGGAGACGGGAGCGGATCCATAGTGGTGTATTGATATCATGAATATGTGGACTCATGTGCGCCACCTCAAAAGAGTTACCAGCAGTCGTAGTACAGGTTAGCCACTGAGCCAAAGCTGGCTTGCTGCAGTTAAACTCCACCACCCGCTTTGTTGATATTGATGCATATGTAGCTAGTTCTGATGTAAGTCTTGTTGGGTACATTTGTACTCACGTTTGCTTAATTTATGTTTTTGCAGAGAGACTTCAGTCTCACTAATAGTTCTACGTGGACTTCGACATTTAGCTTGTTACCTCAACTGCGATCTTGTGCCCTCGACAGGGTCTTGTAGATAGTCAAGCTTCTCAGCCTTTTTCATTTGTAGTTGTCTGTACTCAGACAAGTTAAGCTTCCGCATGTGCTTATTGCTTGTATGACTTGAATGCTGGGTCATCAGACCCATGTTTGTAATATCTGGCTCCTCGGAGCCTAATGAATAAATACTCCGAGTCGTAGAGTTTTGTTGTGATGCCATGTTGTATTTGCACATATCGAGCATATTGTGTGTATGTTATTGAAATGCTTGGTATGTGTGGGATCCGACAACCTAGTGGTTTATTCTTGGTAGCCTCTCTTACCAGGAAATGTCTCCTAGTGCTTCCACTGAGCCATGGTAGCTTCCTACTGCTCCGGAATAGTTAGGTTGGCCGACATGTGTCCTTCTTCGTTCCTGTGTCTGTCCCTTCGAGGAAATGTCACGCGTTGTTCCTTTAAGTCCTTGTAGCTTGCTACGACTTGAGTTCATACGTTGATGACCGACAAGTTCGTTGCTGGGTCATGTATGCATGTCCCTGTAAGTTAGTGCCACTTTGGATTCACAATTAGTCATGTCGGCCCGGGTTCTCTGTCATATGGATGCTAGCGACACTATCATATACATGAGCCAAAAGGCGCAAACGATCCCGGGCCAGGTAAGGTGGCACCCGTGGGAATACTGTGCGTGAGGCCGCAAAGTGATATGATGTGTTACATGCTAGATCGGTGTGACTTTGGATTGGGGTCCTGCCAGCTTTGGTATCAGAGCCTGACTGCCTGTAGGATTACCAAGCCAAACTGGTCAAAGTTGAGTCTAGAAATGCTTTAGTTATATAAGGGAATTGATTGTGAAAGGGAACGTAAGGCTCTTTTTACTCCTTTACCTTATGCCCTTCTGATCTGAGTCAACCTCTTCTTTTCTACGGGGATTAAGAACTAGGCTTCTCATCTTTCTATCAGGATCACGTGTTACTAATACGTAGACTTATATGATTGATGGTTTCAAGCCCCAGTTCAGTTCCTACTACTTCTGTGTGTTGACAGTTGATCTCAGAACCTTGATATTGTGATATTAAGTGGTTATGCCACCATTTTGCAGGATTTCTCAAATATTTTTGAGCATTTATAGCCGTTATGTTGTCCGAGTCATCCCAGGTTTCTAAATAATCTGATGCATTTGCAAATCTATTCCTCCTGTCCCCGGTGTCCTTTTAGGCCAGATTAACAACACCAATTGCTGAGTTGAGGTACTCCATTGCCTCGACATATATGTTGAAGCTATTACTATGACCCTATGTGTCCTAGAGAACCACCTAGTAATCTAGCCATGTTTTGTGTTCCTAGTGTGATGATTCTGGCCTTCACTCTCGAAAGCATCCCGTGATGACATTTAGTTAGTAGGCATTCTATTTCTGGGTTCTTGAGCCTAAGATTCACTCTACTTACCTCATGTTGATAGTGTTGCTAGTTCCTTTAGGATATTAGTAACCTTTGTGACAGTCCTCAAGGTCCGTGGTATATCATTCTTCCAATACCATGAACCATCATGGCAGAAGTTCTTTTAAACCAAAAGATCACAACAAGAATGCTCTTGATGAGTTCTCCATTCAAAATTTGTGAATCTGCCAGTCCTTCCTCTTCTGCATGGGTTATCCGGAAGAAATATGTTGAACTTGTTGGACATACTAATCTATGCGTCCACAACTCAGAAAATCATATGTTCCTTTGAGTTGTTCTCTTTAGTTGTACTCCGACCGATCATTTGATAGTAGAGGGTATATCAATGCATTCGTTCTTCAAAGTCTAATATTCTTGTGGTTCGTCAAGCCATTCTATTCCGGAATGACTAGGAGAAACAAATTCCAGTACCTCATCCATATCCAGGATTGGGTCAAAGCAGTTGTATTCCGCAAATTAAGCATGCCAATCCAGCTTCTAGTCTGTTCTACCCTGGAGTATTACTCCCTTTATGTGAGAGCTATAATGTTGAATTTGAATATGATTCCACATGTAATTATTATGAGAGAGGAAAATATGGTTGTAGAAATTTTCATGTTACTAAATTACCTCTCGTTATGTTGAGATTGTTATTGTTTCTCACTTCTTTCCTGCATATGCTAGTTTTTGCTTGTCTTGATAATTTATTTGCCTAGAAGATGCTTATGCATAGGAAGTATGTTAGATTTAGATGTGTTTTTCATATGCTATATGATGCTTTCTTTATGCTTCAGGGTGGGACGCACCAAAGCAGCGTTCGTTGCACTAGCGCCTTATCTTTCTTGTCTTTCATGTCAGCATCATTGAAATTATCAATGCCTAGCTAGGGGCGTTAAACGATAGCGCTTGTTGGGAGGCAACCCAATTTTATTTTTGTTTCTTGCTTTTTGGTTCTGTTTAGTAATAAATAATTCATCTAGCTTCTGTTAAGATCTGCTTTCATGTTTCAATTAGTGTTTGTGCCAAGTAGAACCAATAGGATCTTCTTGGGTGATAGTTGTTTGATCTTGCTGAAAAAGATAGAAACTTTGTGCTCACGAAAATAATTGTTAAAATTCGCCAGAACGTGATAAAATACCAATTCTTTTTGATGTAGATCAATATACAAATTTTCCAGGTTGTCCTAGGTTTTTCAGAATTTTTGGTTCCAGAAGTATTCGAACAAATCTGATTGCTACAGACTGTTCTGTTTTTTACAGATTCTGTTTTTCGTGTGTTGTTTGCTTATTTTGACGAATCTATGGCTAGTATCGAGGGGTATGAACCATAGAGAAGTTGTAATACAGTAGGTTTAACACCAATATAAATAAAGAATGAGTTCATTACAGTACCTCATGGTGATGATTTGTTTTCTTATACTAACCGAGCTCATGAGATTTTCTGTTGAGTTTTGTGTTGTGAAGTTTCCATGTTTTGGGTAATGATTTGATGGATTATGGAATAAGGAGTGGAAAGAGCCTAAGCTTGGGGATGCCCAAGGCACCCCAAGGTAAAATTCAAGGACAACCAAAATCCTAAGCTTGGGGATGCCCCGGAAGGCATCCCCTCTTTCTTCTTCGTCTACCGGTAACTTTACTTGAGGCTATATTTTTATTCACCACATGATATGTATTTTGCTTCGAGCGTCTTGTATGATTTGAGTCTTTGATTTTTAGTTTACCACAATCATCCTTGCTGTACACACCTTTTTGGAGAGACACACATGAATCGGAATTTATTAGAATACTCTATGTGCTTAACTTATATCTTTTGAGCTAGATAACTTTGCTCTAGTGCTTCACTTATATCTTTTAGAGCACGGTGGTGGTTTTATCTTATAGAAATAATTGATATCTCATGCTTCACTTATATTATTTTGAGAGTCTTTTAGAACAGCATGGTAGTTTGCTTTGGCTATAAAATTAGTCCTAATATGATGAACATCCAAGATAGGTATAAGAAAAACTATCATATAAAGTGCATCGAATACTATGAGAAGTTTGATACTTGATAATTGTTTTGGGATATGAAGATAGTGATATTAGAGTCATGCTAGTTGAGTAGTTGTGAATTTGAGAAATACTTGTTCTAAAGTTTGTGATTCCCGTAGCATGCACGTATGGTGAACCGTTATGTGATGAAGTCGGAGCATGATTTATTTATTGATTGTCTTCCTTATGAGTGGCGGTCGGGGACGAGCGATGGTATTTTCCTACCAATCTATCCCCCTAGGAGCATGCGTGTAGTACTTCGTTTCGATAACTAATAAATTTTTGCAATAAGTATGTGAGTTCTTTATGACTAATGTTGAGTCCATGGATTATACGCGCTCTCACCCTTCCACCATCGCTAGCCTCTCTAATACCGCGCACCTTTCACTGGTATCATACACCCACCATATACCTTCCTCGAAACAGCAACCATACCTACTTATTATGGCATTTCCATAGCCATTCCGAGATATATTGCCATGCAACTTACCACCGTTCCGTTTATTATGAGACGCTCCATCGTTGTCATATTGCTTTGCATGATCATGCAGTTGACATCGTATTTGTGGCAAAGCCACCTTTATAATTCTTTCATACATGTCACTCTTGATTCATTGCATATCCCGGTACACCGCCGGAGGCATTCACATAGAGTCATATTTTGTTCTAGTATTGAGTTGTAATTTTTGAGTTGTAAGTAAATAAAAGTGTGATGATCATCATTATTAGAGCATTGTCCCAAGTGAGGAAAGGATGATGGAGACTATGATTCCCCCACAAGTCGGGATGAGACTCCGGACAAAAAGAAAATAAAAATAAAAAAAGAGGCCATAAAAAAAGAGAAAAAGGCCCAAATAAATAAAAAAATGATGAGAGAAAAAGAGAGAAGGGACAATGTTACTATCCTTTTACCACACTTGTGCTTCAAAGTAGCACCATGATCTTCATGATAGAGAGTCTCCTATGTTGTCACTTTCATATACTAGTGGGGATTTTACATTATAGAACTTGGCTTGTATATTCCAATGATGGGCTTCCTCAAAATGCCCTAGGTCTTCATGAGCAAGCGAGTTGGATGCACACCCACTTAGTTTCTTTTGAGCTTTCATACACTTATAGCTCTAGTGCATCCGTTGCATGGCAATCCCTACTCACTCACATTAATATCTATTGATGGGCATCTCCATAGCCCGTTGATACGCCTAGTTGATGTGAGATTATCTTCTTCTTTTTGTCTTCACAACCACCATTCTATTCCACATATAGTGCTATGTCCATGGCTCAAGCTCATATATTGCGTGAAGATTGAAAGAGTTTGAGAACATCAAAAGTATTAAACAATTGTTTGGCTTGTCATCGGGGTTGTGCATGATTAAATACTTTGTGTGATGAAGATAGAGCATAGCCAGACTATATGATTTTGTAGGGATAACTTTCTTTGTCCATGTTATTTTGAGAAGACATGATTGCTTTGTTAGTATGCTTGAAGTATTATTATTTTCATGTCAATATTAAACTTTTGTCTTGAATCTTTCGGATCTGAACATTCATGCCATAATAAACAAAATTACATTGAAAAATATGCTAGGTAGTATTCCACATCAAAAATTCTGTTTTTATCATTTACCTACTCGAGGACGAGCAGGAATTAAGCTTGGGGATGCTTGATACGTCTCTAACGTATCTATAATTCTTGATTGTTCCATGCTATTATATTATTTGTTTTGGATGTTTAATGGGCTTTATTATGCACTTTTATATTATTTTTGGGACTAACCTATTAACTGAAGGCCTAGTGCAAATTGTTGTTTTTTTGCCTATTTCGGTGTTTCGCAAAAAAGGAATATCAAACAGAGTCCAAACGGAATGAAACCTTTGGGAGAGTTATTTTTGGAACAAACGCAATCCAGGAGACTTTGAGTGGACGTCAAGGAAGCAACGAGGAAGCCACGAGGCAGGGAGGCGCGCCCTCCACCCTTGTGGCTCCACCGACCCACTTCTTTCGCCTATATATACTCACACTACAAAAAAATTCACTTCTGTGATGATACGTGTTTGTCACAGTAGGTCGCATTTTCTGTCATGCATGTACATCCATGACGATTTTATGACAGAATCAAGATAGTCATACCTGTGCTGTCGTAGAAGTGTTCCATGACATTGCCAAAATTATCATCACGGAAGTGTCCACTTCCATGACGATAAATCGCGCGTCACAGAAGTGCTTTCGTCAAGGGTGACCGACACGTGGCATCCACCGTAACGGAACACCGTTAAGCTATCGGGTCGGATTTTGGATCCGATAACTCATTAACAGCCCTGACCAATGGGAAATTTCCACGTGTAAAATTCTGATTGGCTGAAGGGAACACCTGTCAGCTTGTCAGTGAGCCAGATGTCGCCCGTCCATTGGAGGAGACATGCCTATGATACGTCGACACGTGGCTAACCTATTAAAAAGGCCGGCCCATATAGGTTAAAAGGCCGGCCTAGTCAAAGGCCCGTAGAACTTAATCAGGTACTAGTGGGCCAGCCCAATAACGGCTGCTTAATAAAGGCCCATTTACGGCCCGAAGCCAGATCTGGCCCGTTAATTGTTCGCCCAATATTTGGGCCCTTTTATGGCCCGAAGCCAGATCTGGCCCGTTAATTGTTCGCCCAATATTTGGGCCCATTTGCGGCCTGAAGCCAGATCTGTCCCGTTAATTGTTCGCCGAATATTTGGGCCCAACTACAGCCCAGTGACTTTCGGCCTGTTAGAGGCCTGATGTAGACATGGGCCCATTTCAGCCCGGTGTGACTTTCGGCCTGGGAATGGCCCGTGCTGCCCATGGGCCATATATGGTCCGACGGGACATCGGGCCCACTAACGGCCCGTGCTAAAGGTGGCAACAGTTAAGCCCAACGTGACTTTGGGCCTGTTAAAGGCCTGTCGCGTAATTCGGCCTGTTGATGCATGTGCTAAGCTTTCGGCCTCTTAAAGGCCCATGATATCAGTGGGCCAACTAAGGCCTGAGATATGTTTCGGCCTGGTAACGGCCCGTGAGCTAACTGGGCCCAAAACGGCCCGGTCTACATTTCGGCCTGCTGAAGGCCCGTCGACGACTAGTGAAAATTGAGGCCCAACATGCATTTTGGCCTGCTAAAGGCCCGTGGTTTCATCTCGGCCGTAACAGGCCATTACAATATTCAGCCTGTTAATGGCCCAACGCTACCTGGGCCAAACTAAGCGCTGGGTCGACAAAAGGCCCAACTAAAATATAGGCTGGTGTAAGTTTGGGCCTGGCGCAATGTGTGAAGGCCCCAATCATTCGGGCCCAAGAAAGACGTAGGCCGGCCCAATTGTGGCAAGCTAAAAACCTGGCCCGTTAGAGTCGAATGTTTCGGTCCGGTCGACTACATCTGATTTTTTTTAGATAGCGAATGATGGCAGTAACTAGTAGGAATTAAGAACAAACCTACTCTATACAATAAAGAAATTACGGCATAGTAACTAAGAATATACCTACACTATACAATAAAGGATTTAAGGTATATTACATCCACTAGGCATCGAAGTTCGCCACCAGTGATCATAAAGCGCAACGAAGAAGCAGATTACAAAAACTGGGCACCATTGTAGCGTAACAAAATAATACTGAACCGAGACCACTTCCAAGACAGTTCAAGAAAGTATAGCCTTGCGGGGGAACTACTGCACAAGCTGCTGAGCAAGGCTGTGAGACCGGCCTAGCATGTCGGTCATAGCTTCCAGGTGTAGCTGTTTAGCGACGAGGTTCTCATTGGTGTTCTCCGCAATATTTCTTAGAGATAGGACTTCAATTTGAAGTTGAGTTGCAGAATGCCTTTCTGCTAGAACTTGGGACTGAAGAAGTCAAACTGATTCAGACAACGAATTCTGTGAGCTTGTCTGACTGTTAGTCTCAAGTAACTTGAACACTGCATCAAGACAAGACTTTGGGGTTGTCTCGCTATCTTCAAGATGTTTTGCCTTCTTTGCTGCAATATATGTTGGGTTTGTCTCACAGCCTTCAGCAGACTTGTGCATGCCATCAGGCATATCACCCTGAAACAAAGCAGAGAGATGACAGGTTTTGCACGTGTATAAACAAAGATGATAACTGTTCTGTCAATTCTATCCAATTTCAAATTAGAAAATAAAGAGTAAGTTCAAAATATCAATAGCATAATTTCGGATTGTTCATAATGCGGGGAGCTTCACCACACTACTGGATTACCATGTCAACATAACAAGCATAGATGAAGGGCAAAGAAAATCATTGTATCTATTTTGGATAATGTGCATGGCATGTTGTTCATATCATCAGCCACATCAGTAAGATAAAACAGGAGATGACAAGGTGCAAACGTGGGCTGCTTCACCACACACTGGATTATAGATCCACAAAAACAAGCATACATATAGGGAGTATTAAGTAATGTGCATGGTATGAATAAGGAATTTGGTTTTACAAGTAAAACTTAGAACTTACGGTTCTTACGAACATGCATTTTGGTAGAAACAGCAAACTAAATAGCAGTAAACGATAGGGAATATGAGCAAATTAAACAGCAGTTGAGGATAAAGGCTTTAGAAGGACTGACTTACATTAACAGTTAACACCGGCTTTATAATGCCCTTCTCCATGTCAAGGGAAGGATAACTCAAGAATTTCAGCACAGAATCTTCTTCATAAGCATTGCCTGTACTCTACATTTTGTAGAGAGTAATTATAGATATGATAATACTGGAAGGGATAGAGGATAATGAAGATAAGATGTAGATTGATGCTACATAATCAACTACCAATCGCTGGAAGTACAAGCGTTACAGGACAAAATGTACTGACAAGAGCAATGGGCTACACTTCTGCACTGGCATTGTTTGTGTATTCTACTTGTTGGTAAGATTAAATATAGATCTGATCTTTTTTAGTAAATGGTGGGCGAGGGAGATAAGATGCAGAATGCTACAAAATGAACCAATCCCTCTTCCCATAATACAAGAGTGTTTTGAACACTCGTGTACTGTACAAAACGTTCTTATATTATGGGACGGAGGGAGTAGCTGTTAATGTAAGTACAGTGATAGACCACGTTCAGTCCTTACAAGAGGATTGCAGAGCTAAACCTCTTCAAAAGCATTGGGTTGATTCTAAATTTATGTAAGAGTCCATACGGATCTTATAATGTCCACCAAATGGACGATTACGAGGCTAACATGTGCAGTGATGCTACATAATCAAACAGCTATGAAAGTAAGTATGGTCATACAGGGCAAGAGGTACTCACAAGAGCAATGCAGTGTGCAGTATAGTTGCGAGATTCTGTGGTCCCTTGAGAATGAATGTTCTTCTGCTAATAGTTTTCGTACAAGTGAGACATTAAGGCAAATGCAGAAATGTAGTTCAAATTGTGATGTGATATCATAGACAGTACCTTACGCTGCAGCCGAGACCAATGTGTTACAAGATTATTCCAGTCACCGTCGGATAAATGTAGCACCGGAGACTTTACAGAAATTTCATTCAGAGGCTTGCCATCGAAGTGCGCTTGCCTCAGGTAGGAACGATACTTCATCAACGAGTGCTTGAAAAGCGCAACCAACCCTTGCTCGTCATCACAATCCAGTTTGCTCCTCGCCTATTTAAAAGAATGAAATCTTGTGTCTTCTGTCAGCAGAAACATATGAAGTAATGACCATGAATAACATTAGTACATTACTTACGCGTAAGTTGCGGAGGAAGACTGGAAATTGTTCTATGTCTGCGGTATAATCTTTCCATGAAGGAAAGATGCGCACAAAGTTCCTGACAACAACATAAGCTTCGTCTTCTAAACTAGGAAGAAATGGAACAGGGGTCCTATTTGCTGCAATTGGGGCTCTCTCTGGTTCGAAAAGGGATTTGGCAACTGGATTTGGTGTACTCTTTGCTGGAATGGGGGTTTTGCGTCGTACAGCTGGTGCTATGTCCACTGGCATAATCATATTGTTTGCTGCAGTTGGGGTCTGCTGAGTTGGGGCATCAGAAATGACCAGTGTAGTAGGGCTAGAGTCTGCTAGAGTTGGGGTATTTTGTGGGTCAGGTGATATTGCAACTACACCTAATGGGCTATTTGATTTATCAGGTGCCACTACCTTTTCCAAATACTTTGCTTGTGCTCCTCCACGATCAGCAATCGCCCTCTTCCTTTTGAACGTCTGATACACAAGAACAGCATTTGAATGGATAAATATGGTATGATGACAGATGGAATATGTACTGAAAATGGATAGGCAGGGCATATTCACATACACGATGTGTAAACTAAGCTAATGGCAGTTCAACAAACTAGAAGTAATGCAAAGCATCAGTTGCAAGATATGTGCGAGCAATGTAACCTTGGAAAGTTAGAGCAAGTACCTTGATGGGTGAATAAGATAGGGCATCTTCCTCTGACTCCTCCACTAGGGAGCTACATTGACTTAGGTCTCCCTCTAGCTCAGAATCACTGTTAGGATCATATTCTGAGCATGAATCTGTAGGTGGAGAGCGTTTGCATTGCATTGCATCCAGACTTGATTTCAGTCCCTTAATGCCAAGTTTGGCAGCCATGGCATTGTTCTGGTTTATTCTTTTCATGCGCGCAAGCTCATAATCATTATGATGCTGTTCAGAATCTGAGATTCATGAAAACATAAAAAGTAGTCAGATTGTCTATGGAATGCATTGCGGATTCAACTCGGAGAGTGTCTCCCTATAAACCCCTGCATATGCAAAGTTCACCTCCCCAACCGTGCTGACCAGACCACACACAGAAATACAAACCCCTTATGTCTCTATAACAGGCAGGCACACATTTCAAAACTGAAGTAGGAACATTAGAATCATATGAAATTCGTATTTGAACAAATAAACTAAGCAATTATGAGTGGCGTAATGTTTAGCTTCAAGGGTGGAGTGTTGGTACTGCGACACAAAGCAAGTAGGCAGATTGTATTCCATGTAAAAGATCGAAACCTATGTAAAAGCTGGAAATGACACTTTCTTTCTATACAATGCAGTGTTCGTTACCCACACATTATGGAAGAGATCACATAGAGAAATACTAGTCACTCATGTCTACGGTTCCAGTATTTAGAAACAGGGTGGTCCACCCTAAAAGAATATTGACAACAAATATGACAAGGCAAGCATAGATGTAGTGAATCAATCATTTACTTGTGAGCTTACTAGGACAAGTATGCAGAATTGTAACTGCAGTAAGAGACCGTCCAAAATCTGAATGAAGAAGTTTGTCTAGCACTTATTGTTTGCAACTAATCGACGTGAATAATTGGATATTATATCGAATGAGTAAGAAAGACAAGTAAAATTGTCAACAAACCTGGCTTGCAGTAGTAAACTGGGTCAATGTCACTACGACCAACAATCCAAAATGACTAGTTTCTGTTCCGAGGGCCAGAATTTTGAAAACCCAGTGAACTTTAGAGGTACTAAAGATTACTGAAATACATCTGAACCATTAAGTGTAGGTAGCACTGAGCACACAACAAACCCTAATGACATTCCTGCCTAATGAGTAGTGAATCAATTAGAAAATGGGTGATGAGGAGTGGCTGCTGAGTGTTGAGGACGTATCTCAGGATAAATAGGGTTGGCTTGGTGGGTGCTGCACGCCTGAGCCCTGAACGGACTGGGAAGGTAGGCACGGCGGCGCGCCCGGGCAGCGATGACGCTATTGGGCGAGCGGCTCCTGGCCTCCTGTTAGTTCGGCGCCTCCTCCTAGAGTCATGCTGTCCGGGGACGGCAAGGCGCCGGCGAGGCAGGCGGCTGGGGGCGAGTAGAGATCTGAAGCGCGCAGCAGAACGGAGGGGAATCGGGGCCTGGGACGACCCAAAATCCCAGGGTGGGCCGGCCCACCGTGGGCACCCTGTAGAGATACACACCCGAGCGGCGAACATGCATTTTCGAAACTAATTTAGGAACATTTAGCTGACCAATTAAACAACTCTGTTTTAATAATATCATATTCGTATTTGAACAACTATGCTTGTTTAGCTTGATGGGTGGAGCAGTCTTATTATGACACGAAGCACGTATTCTGGTCGTATAGTGATCATAAAAGGGGGCAACACTAAGCATATTTTTTTAGCAAAAGAGGGTTTCCCCTCCGATTTCTATTAAAGAAACCACCACGGAACCAACATGATCAATTAAACCCTAAGCATGATCAATTAGACCGTATTATGGCTGTGCCATGGCAGATTTGAAGCTGCAAACCGGATAAATGATATTTAGCATCCATTGTTTGCTTCGAACTAAGAACTAAATTCTAAGAGCTGAAAAGAAAGTAGAGTAACCAAGTTAAGATCTATTTTCTGGTTGAGATCAAAAAGTTGAGGAGATATGAAGTACCACCTCTCTTGCAGCGCCGTGTAGGCATCGGGTGTGCGATGGCTGTCGGTGGTGTTGAAGCAGATCTGCGACGGTAGACGGGTGCATCGGGGGATAAGTCCCGTTCCGGTGGAAGAGAAGGTCGTGTGAGTGGCCCCGGCAAAGAGGGCGATGGCGGTGATGAAGCGAGAGGATGCGATGCAAGGCTATTGGTCCGTCGTCGTGGATGGGAAACGTCCATCTCTAGCAGTGGACGACGCGGTCTTGGTAGGTGCTCTGACATGGTGGGGGACGGTGGCGATGGATGTGGTGGAGGACGGCGGCGATGGATGGGGTGGCGGACGGAGGCTGGTGTGGGGATGGGGTGTTCTAGCGCGGACGGTGTATGAATGGGAAAATGGAGGGAGAGGTACGGGGAACCATGTTTTTGGGACGCGCCTGTCTGAAATATGGGAAAGTTACGAACTTAGCCCCCATTTAAAATTTGGACGTCCCGTCGGTTGGGGATAGGACGGTAATCTCGCATCTCGCCAATATTTGCCCAGAGCGATTTCGGGCGAGGAGAGGGTGGTTGGCGCCCATGGTTGGCGCCCACACGGTGTATGAATGGGGCTGATAGGTAGGGCGGTTGTGTCACGTCTGAGTGAAGTTACAAACCTGCCCCTATTGACGGTGTATGAACGGGGCTGACAGGTAGGGCGGTTGTGTCACGTCTGAGTGAAGTTACAAACCTGCCCCTATTGAAAATATTTGCCTACATCGATTTCGGCCGAGTCGAGTTTGTTTTGCTGCCCACCGTGTATGAATGGGGAATGGAGGGAGAAATAGAGGTCTTTTGGACGAGCTTGAATCAAATGAGTTTTGCCGCCCATGTTTGACGCCCACCGTGTCGGAATGGGCTCAGAGGCGGTCGTGTCACGTCTAATTGAAGTTACTAACCTACCCCTATTTAGAGCAGTGGAAATAGGGCCGATGGATTGTCCGTGTAATGGGTAGACAGTAATTTCCATCTCCCAAACACTTGGCTTCGGGCAGCCGACGTGGGAGTGGACATTTTTCTGCTTCTTTCGAATTTTGGGACAATAAGCATCCACGTTTACCCTGGCAACTAAATTCGAATCCATTTTGTATTCCTATATGAATCTTTATAAATCATTCTATGTGTTTTTATATATCTTCAAAAGGATGACAAAGATGTATTCCACTGTCATATATGAATATGGTTTACAAATGCTGATACTCAAATTCAGAAACTAGAATCCAGTTTAAGGTGAATTCGAATATTTGAAACACTTCATGTCCAACTCAAATGTCACACGCAGCATAATGTGTACTCCCATTTAGATATGTAAACAAGCGATGTATCAAGATTCAAATACCGAGTCAATCAACCAAGAATGTACAGAACTAACAGACATATAAACACTTATAGAGTATATGGATCAATAATATCAACTAACATACATAAGCCAGGCCGCTGTACTTTATTTTGGCTACAACAGCATCCTTTTTTAGCCAGCATCTTGGCCCTTTCCGATGCGTGCCACTTATGGTCCATCTATATTACTACTATTGCTGAATGCACATTCAGCCCGATTGGCATATTTGTAGGTCTGGCACAACAATCCAAATGAAATGTCTACGAGTCTTATCAATTAATACAGACTTGTGCTCAAATAAAATTACAAAGCAAAAAAAACAATTATTACATGATCTCTAAAACAAATGGTTTGATTGATTACATGAACAGACAACACAAAGGTTATTCAACTATGGAAAGAACATTTCACCTATGATTTACCAAGTAGGAATTTAATTTCCTTTTTTCCTTCAGGACCTTAACAATCTGGTCAGTCTCAGCTTGCTTCGTTTTGAAATCCACCAAATATTTAATGGTTGTCTTGAGTACTGCTTGTGATTGTGCTGTTTGCTTCCTCAACATGTCAACTTCATCTCTAAGTGCAGAAGCAGAATCTCTTTCTACCACTAGTTTAGCCTCTAGAGCATCAGCAGTTGGCAATTCATAATGCACGATTGGGCCGGTGCCACTGCTGTGGGATGATGCAACGTCCATGGGGACCTCGCTCTTTGATCTTGGGCTAACCTGTTTTGCCATTAAAGTTCCGATTGGATTCAGAAAAGTTGAAGTTAGCAAAACATCTCAACTGGGAGTTATAACAGCAAACCAGTTAAACAAACAAGGAATTAAAGTGTTTCAATTGGATGCTGAAAAGTAGTTATTAACATCATTGTAACCCGCTGTTGCAGCAGCAAAGCAGTTAAACAAACAGGTAGATATTTAAGTTAAGGCAAACAGGTAATTCTTAACAGTAAGTATCAAACACATAGATAGGTGCAGTCTACAATATCATTAACAAGCTGTGCCATTATGTAATCAGTAGCAAACTAAATTAATCCAAGCAACATAATTGAACAATTTTGCAATAAATGGCTAACTAAAATTCCGACAAGCAGGTAACTGAACTTACGCTAGTTCTTTGTACAGGCACACTGCAACTTCTTTTTCGCTTACAAGGTTGTACGAAGGAGTCCACGGCATCAATTGCTTGGATACGCAGTCCCAATACTTCTTTCTTCCCACATTGCATGGGTAAGTCGAATGGTTAATCTGGTAAGATGGTGCGTCCTTGATATGTTATATGAGGACGTGTAGTCAGACTAGTTGTAGCCAAACACATCACACTGGCTTTTACTGTATATTTCATGCGATTACTTTTGGCATATCGAGATCTAAGAAATCTACAATAGGATGAAAAGACTGGCATCCTTCACATTATTGGCGAACTCAGTTCATAGAAACAAGCAATTCAACCATTCTGTGGGTAAATCAAAAGCGCCACTGGAATATTTTTCACTATCCAATCATACACGCAAAAAGGGGAGACGCCACCATAGGGGCTGGTATGGGCGGCCGCCTCAGGTGGCTGGAAAGTGTGCACCTAGTTTGAGTCGTCCAGGTTGGCCCACGCTAGTTTTGTTTGTCCCAACGCACGAGCAGGCAATGTAAAAAGTGAAGAAAATGTTTCAATTTGGATGGGCCAATAACATAAGTGCAAGGCAGGCCCTATAGCAGGCTCGCGGCCCAAACGAGCGCCTCCCATATCCATTGACAGCAGGAAAAATCCCAATTCATTCGCTCCAGCCTCCAGTCTGGTTCGCTCCTAACCTAGCCGCCGCTAGACAGACCGACACAACACTTCCTCACGCCCTCCTTGGAGGGCGGTCGCCGGGCTTCAAGCGAACGGAAGGACAAGAAGATGAAGATCCAACCCTGGGTGTAGCCTGCGTGGGAGGCAGTGGCGGCAGCACGGGCATGGCATCGAGCTTGCGCAAACGGACAGTCGCAGCTGCAAGAGTAGCATGCGCAACGAGCAGGTACATCACATCCCTGATTATATCTAATTCAACTCTTCAATTTCTGGCCAATGGTTAAACCTGACAGTGTTGTTAAACTGCTTGTATGTAGGGAATCTATGAGAAAATGAAACCAATTTCTACTTATTTTATAACTCCCCCAATCAATACTGAACTGACTGAATCTGATGTATCTAATCAAGTTTCCGGTGCAAACATACAAGCTCATGTTGTTCTTGAGCCTGAAGTGTGTAATGAACATACTGCTAATGAAGGATTTGATGCAAACATTTTACATGCTCCTGGTGATGAACATATAGTGTCTAATGAGGGATCTAATGCAAGCATTTTGCAAGCTCACTGAAGGATTTAGTGTCTAATGATGATCTACTATGTTGAGAGAGACAGAGATTTGCAAGCATTGATGACAAGCAAATTATAGTGCATTTTCATAGCTTGAGGAAACGTCGAGGCCATCTACTAGAAAGTCCCCGTATCATGACAACATAGCATAAGTACTTTTCTAATCTGTTGTTTGAAACTATTGGCATACTTGTGCAGGATAGGTATATTGATATGTAGTTTGCGCACTGGTTATACGTGCAATTACACTTCGATATTTTCATCCAGAGAACGAATAATACAAGCAGGTACAGACCATGTTTGTAGTCCTTGTACACCATGTTACATTTTGTGTTTTTTGGTGCTTGCATCATTTAGTGTTTATAATCTGAACTACTTTGGATCATTAGCTGGTTTTCAAAGTGCATGTAGCTTCACATTTCTCAAGTTATGTTGATTTCCGGAGTGCAAGTGCCTTCGTATTTTTAAGTTAAATGTTCGCCCCTGGTAACTTGAATTCGTGGATCAACCACTGAACAGAAATCATACACGAATGCCAGTACAAATTAAATGAAATGCAGGGACTTACGCTAGCTCGTTGTACAGGCTCACTGCAGCTCTGCTTGCGCTTGGGATGTTCCATGTACAAGTCCATGTTACCACTTGCTTGGATGTGTAGGCCTTGTGCTCCTTGCATCCCCCTCTGCATTTTTGACACGGCGAATGGTTGATCAAATAAGAGGAATCGACCTTGACGTTGTACCGGAGGACATATACTTACAAGGTTATACAGGTGTGCAGGATGTGTACCAGATCCCGTAGCGCCGTCATGCTTGCTAAAAAATGGATTTGCTTGTTTCAGATGATATCTGCAGAAGAAATAAGAGTTAAAGTCAGAGTTGCATAGGCGTGTAAGCTAAGAGAGCAATGAAAGGATATCCAAACATTGTCGGAACAGTGCACAAGGGAGTGATGTGTGGATACCTAGTTCGGGCCGGCGTTTGGGCATGCTCGCTTAGCTAGAGTGCGGGTCACTTCAGAGCCGTTGAGGGTGATGCGCTGGCGTTGGCTGGCCGCGCACGGATGCAGATCTTGAGTGGCAGCGGAGCGCTATGATGCGGTGGACGAGACCGTTGGTGAAGCCCCAATGGCCTCGGGGGGCGGAGGTGCGACGATGTGCTCGCTGAAGTAGCCCCGGTGAGCTGGGAGACGGCGTCGGTGAAGCGCACCTGATGCGGTGGAACTCGGTGTCTGTGAGGCACGTCGGTTGCGGCGGCCGACGTTGTCGGTGGACCACCCGGTGCGGTGGACGAGGGCGTCGATGAGGTAGCTCCGGTGCGGTGGTGAAGCGCGACCGTCATCTTCGTCGTCGTTGTCTGGCACAGAGGTGGGGAATGGTGGGGAAAGAGACGAGACGAGGGGCGATTCGAGGGTTGGCGGAGAATTAGGGATTTGAGCAATCTGGGCGCGAAAGGGGACGGTGGAGGAGAGATTTTGCAGGGCTGGAATTGGGGCCGCCAGATATTTCAATCCGAAACGTGGAAGCATGAACTTATATTGTCGTCGTCCTTTTTTTGGGGGGGAGGGGGGTGGGTGGCTGGGTGCTACGCATCCGTCCGACACATGCTACCACCCCGACAGGACTATGCTTCGGTGCCTTAAGGCACCTGCCTTTGTGTCCATGACATGTGGGCCCAACAGGTGGCTGGCCCACATGTCAGTGACCCAAAGGCAGTTGCCTTTAAGGCACCGAAGTAGCATCCACCCCGACACGACCCTGGTCTGCCTGGTGCGCCTACATTTGAGAATGCAAACGAATCTTCTTTCATTTGAAAACGAATTTGTATGTATTAGCATGCCCATGTTTTCCTTGCAATAATTAGTCATTCGAAACGAGATACTCCATCCGTTCACTTTTGTAAGTCGTTTCAGACAACTTAAAATGAACTGTTTTGCACATTGTCTGAAATGTCTTCAAGGTCTTATAAAAGTGAACAGAGGGAGTACTATAAATTAATTAATGAGGAGTTATTTGAAAAAAAATCGAAACGGTACCCACGCTAATGTGGATTAGAGTGTGTGTCACATAATTAGTTATTTGAATTAGAGTGTGTGTCACGTAGTTAGTTATTTGAATTAGAGTGTGTGGCACGTAGCGATCTCCAATTCTAACGTGGATTTCGCATTTCACTGTATCCACACTACTTTTTTAATACAAATTCATATGTATACGATGAACACCATGGTAGTGAGAAAACTTTTGGATGGATTCAAACATATGACCTACAAAATAGCACAACAAACTGAGTCAATGTCAACTTTTCGAAACAGTATGGCACGAATTCGAAATAATTACCCGTATGCCTCGTCCTCGGTTCAAATCTTACAATGTACACCGAATTGAAACATCGATATTAAGTCTCGTACTATGTACATTCAAATGTTGTTTTTAGCCCCCCCCCCCCCGCACAAACGCTACATACTTCCTGTATCGGTCAATCTTCCTCTCCTAACCACCTTAGGAAGCTATCGGTTTCCAACACACGTTCATTCTTTCACTCCATGTTTCGATCTCTAAGTCTCTCAACTACACAACCCCTTTTTCCACTCTGTTACCAAATGTATTTACCTCACACACCCGCCATTGCATCCCATGCCGAGCTCTCTCTCTCCCCCCCTCTCCCTCTCAGCCTCTCGCGCTACATACATGCATTGCCTATCTAGCCCCCCCAACCTCTCGTGCGCACACATGCACGTTGTATATCTAGGTCACTCCCTCGAGACTGTCTCACTCTTTCTTCCGCACGGCGGGCCACACTCGCTCAATCTCGCTCTCTTTATCTGAGTCTCGTTTAACCTCGTTTTCTTTCACACACAAATGATATATCTCCCTGTTCAGGCCTCGATCGATACACTCTATACTCTCTCATGCAGATTGTCTATCTAGGTCAGTCCATCCAAGTCGCCGCCACTCTTTCGAGCTCATGGTGGGCCACACTCACTCAATATCTCTATCTCTCTATCTCTATCTCTCTATCTCTATCTCTCTCCGTATGTCTCGATTGACCTCGCTCTTTCTCGGACAAAAACAATATATCACCATGTTTGAGCCCAATTCGACCTATTCACATTGTATACTCTCTCACGCACATCGTCTATCTAGGTCACTCTCTCCAACCCGTCTCACTCTTTCGATCGCACGGCGACCCTATGTGATCGGTTGACCTTGCTTCCTCCCACGCACAAAATATATCTACACGTCTGTGACTGCATCATCTCTCAAGCTCTATCTTACAGCCCTCACCCTTGCCAAAAAGCTCAATCGGACAATATCTCTCCAGAGCATATATATTTGTTCAATGAATGTCGGACCACTCACTTTGTCTCTCTATCTATATGTCTCTCGATTGACCTCGCTTTCTCACACCGTATCTTCGACGCATTGAAGCTACTACCTCTCCATCCCTCGCAAAGCCGGAGCTATTTACATTGCGAGGGGCACTCCAACATTGGATTAATTTGTGTAGGCATTTATTCCGGTCGGTTTAGATTATATTTTCGTAGCGTTCGACCCACAACTACTCCAAACACTGTTGCAACCCACGCAACTCCCCTAGTTGATTTCCCTCTGGCTCGGTCATCGCCCTCGCACGTCCTTTCTCGCCTTCAACGTCGCACCATGGTATTATTAAAAAAACTATGTTGTTCTCTTTAATTATTATAAATGAGCTACAAAACTACACACCGATAGTCCAGTTGGACTGGAACAAATTTCGACCCACAAATTAAAGTGCTACAAACTACACACCGAGGGGCCCACATGTCATGAAACAAATTTGGACCCATATACATATTGAAAAATAAAGGACGAGGATCGAACATGCGACCGGGCCTTCAAGCCGCACGTCAATAGGCAACATACGTAGAATAGCAATGTTTGTTGTACCCCCTTTGTCCACATAATGTTTTTATATTACCACAGCCTAATTAGTGGATAACATGTAATATTATTTTTAGTACTATTCGCCTTCACTTACTGGTGGGTTCCATGTGTGCTCTCTCTCTCTCCTCCCCTTCTGCATTTAGACGCACGGGCAAACAGGAAGAACTCGCGGGCGATGTTGCCGTTGACCATATCTGGACGCGTTCACAAGTCACGGCACCAGTTTCACGTACTAGCATCACTAGTCAGTGTGTACGTGCAATGCACGTTAATTTGGAAGTATATTAAGTGCATGCGGATATTAACTACTAGGATATTATTTGCGTGTTGTCATGTGATTAGCACTATTTTTGGCATGAAATTAACTGCACGCTAAACGTGTTGAGCGCTCGACATTGAAGCAGTCTAGGTCGTTGGATGACAAGGAATACATGTTGCTTGATGACATTTTATATTTAATTTGATACGGCTCTAGCAGAACATTCAGTCGATCAAACCATACATTTCGTTTAGTCTGACTCCGACTTTAAATTATACGACGATCGATATAAAATAAATGGAAATGATAAACGTTCGGATTTTAAGCATGGCAATCTGAACGTTTTTCATGGCAAATTTAGATTACGCGGCGGCGGCGGGGGCGTCTCGCGGTGGGAAGCGGCTCCTCTGCCGTGCTCTGTGTGTCGTCGGGCCACTGATCGATGGTGACAACGGTGTCTTGCGCCGTTGTTGGCGTACTCCTGGACGTTGGCCTAGCTTCAAGGAAGGCCAAAATGTTCTAGACTTTGGAGCGAGTCAACTGGCGGGAGGAGGCGACTGGCGTTGGTGCTAGGAAGCGGTCGACGGCGACCATCCATGCCGCTGAGGGGGGCACTGGCACCCGCGCGGGGACAGGCGCTGTCAACGGCGCGGCGGAGACACTCGTGTGCACGGGCACTAGCACGGGCGCGCACGTCAGTGCACGCGTAGGCGCATGCGCTCGCAGGTGCACGGGTACCGGCACGGGCGTGCGCGTCAGTGCACGCGCAGGCGCATGCGCTGGCAGGTGCACGGGCGCGTGAAAGTTGGCGGGGACCTCATGGAACCCCGTGGGATCAAGCTCGGCGACAATGTGCGGCTCCCAGCCCATCAATGCCATGGGGATGGGCGCTGGCGCAGTCGGGGCGACGGGAGCCGGAACGGGAGCGGGGACAGGCGCGGCGTCTTCCCGCAAGGCCAGTTCAAGCTCGTCCCAAAGCGCCTTATGTTCTTGAGACTCCGGTTGGGTGTCTTCCTCGGGAAACTGGAACACTAAGGGCAGACCATCGTGATGCGGCATGGAGTATGTTTAGGTCAGGCTAGTTGGAGGTAGACGACATGAGAATCGGAGAGGAAGAGAGAGGATTGTAGCGATACCGGGTAGTGCGGGGTTGATTTTAAACTGCGGCGCCGGCGACATTAAAAGTGGGAGCAGTTGGGACGACGGTGGGCGGCGGATCCTGGTCAAAGGGCTCGCCTCCCGGTGAGCCTGCACAGCGGTCTGCTCGCACGCCTCCCTGACAGCCGGCGCACCGGTCTGCTCGCACGCCTCCCGTCGACTCACACGCTTGCCCGGACGGCACCTGCCGATGAGAAGCGGGGACTCGTGGCGGCACGTAAATGCCCACGGTTTCAATATTGAAAGCGTTCACCTTAACGTGACAGGTCTTTGCTCCAAAATACCTTGGCTCTTCATTTGTGCAACTTATCATAAGCAGCTTGTCTCAAATTGAAGAAAAAACTTACGAAGTAATATTTGTGCCATATCACGTGACCATGCTTAGTTTCAAGAATTTATGCTCACTTTTGGATTTTCTGAAATTTAAGATCCAAGATTCGAAACAATATCATAACCTGCATCATGCAATAAATTTTCAAGCCGTACATCTGTCCTGTTGTATTTCTTAAGAAAGGATTTGGTCAAACATTTGCGTAGTTAGACTTTAGACAAGTTATATATGCAGAGTAAAAGGATAATCCCTCCGTACCAGTGCATTGCCTGATATATTAACTCAAGTACTAGGCACGGCTCAATTCTGTGCTCATCCTGGTGTAGTAGTAGTAGTACTAGGCAATGCAGTTGACGGGTGACCTTGACGAGCGGCGACCGAGCGAATTGAACCGTGCTCGGCACGGTAGGTAACGTTGTCTAGTTACTAAAGCATCCCTCCATTGTTCATCGGTAGTCATTATGGACCGGGGACATGAGGGGATTTTCCTAGGGCTGGAATTCTTGCTGCCAGATATTTCGACTTGAAACGCAGAGGCTCGACTGGTTGGGGTTGCCTAATGTGCGTACCATGCACGCCACCGAAGGACACGAGCCCGGTTTGTTTTAGGATCAACACGAGCCAAGGTCTGGCTGGTACGCCGTTGGGTCCTACCATTCGAGAATACGAAAGGAACCTTTTAAATTGCCGAACGAATCTATGTGTATTACAATACCCGTATTTTCCTTGCAAATACTAATCTCAACATGGTAATTGATTTATGACGAGTTGTTGAATTAGAGTGAGTTTGTTATATAGTGATCTCAACGTGGATTTCACATTTCATGGTATCCCTAGTAAGTTTTCCAATGCAAATTCAAATTCAAAAGATGAACAATATGGAGGTGAGAAAACTTTGTACGTATCAAGCATATGACCACACAGAGACACACACACGCACGAACACAACAACAATCCAATAAGTATAGTGCATCTATTTTTCCAAACCATGCATGCTGGTCGAGACGGAGCTAACCACATCTATCCTCCGTGCCACGTTTGCATGATGAAGCTGTGTGGCTAGTGGGGTGTTTTCGACCGACTGGCTGGGTCCTGAGGTCGAACCATAGGTACTACGTCTGATACAGTATATTTTTACACGCACATTTTTTCTCCGTGCCGAGACGTGGCACACCCTACCGCGCGGTTTCGGGGTCCTCCCGGGTGGTGCACGCATATATTCTTCCTGACGTGGGATGCCCTACCGCGCGTTTTCTGGGTCCTCCTCGGTCGTAGCACCGAAGCAAGTAAATGAGTCGTCAAATCATGAAAGACCACCTTTCCCGCTGAGTACATCAGTGAAGCACGGTGGCTAGCTAGTTGGGCTAGTTCGACCGATTAGCTAGGCCGCCGCCACATTTGTTTTTTCACCCCTTTTTTATCTACTTGCCGGTAGGTAAATTTAAATATCCACCGCGGCGTTGCTCTGGTGTTTGGGTGCGGCAGGATTTTTAATTTTTTGATTGACGGGAGCAGGCGCAGCAGGATTTTTAATTTTTTGATTGACGGGAACAGGCGCGGCAGCAATTAGTCACGATGACTCCTCCTGTAAAAACCCACTGCTCCCTGATGTGAGAAGTCGTTGACTGGTGTTTTACCGTGGTGAAAACCAAAAGATTCCCCGCTCCCTCCGCCTTCCCGTAGATTGCATTGCCTTTCAGCTGTTTCGCCCCCTTTGCTTCCTCTCCCCATTGCTTCTACCTGGTGCCATGGCGGCGCAGCAGATCACGGAGTCCGAGGTGAGGCGCCTGGCACAGGAGCTCCATGCCAAGGATGCGGAGCTCAGGGTCAAGGACGTGGAGCTCCGTGAGCTCAAGGAGGAGAGGAGTGCCATGCTCCTCCGTTATGTGCGGGAGTTCACGGAGCTTCAAAAGTGGCAGGCGTCCACCACAAAGATGCTCGAGGCGTCGGTGGCGTTGCTGCAGAAAGCGGGAGATATGATAGGCCGTCAGGGGAGCCGGCTGGAGCGCGAGCGGGCCGATCGTGACGAGGTCCAGGATCGCCTCAGCCACTTGGTGAACCAAGTTGCCACACGCGTGTTGAGGCTGCGCGATGCCTACCGTCGTGCCAGCGCGACGATGCCGGCCGTCGGGCTAAACCCGTTCGACCACCCGGTCGACTTCAACGAGCTGCGGCTTCCTGACCTGGTCTCCTTCTTCACCTATATCTCCGAGGAGCTGAGCCATCTCCGCGCGATGGTGGTGGCGGAGCTGGACAATGAGGGGTTGCGGGCTGCCGTCGCCGTTGTCGGGCGAATCCTTTCAGGGCTCCGTCACCGGAATCCATTCGTGCCATTGGACGCCGTCTTTGACGAGCTGGCTCCCGTCGACCGGGAGCGGGCTCTGCGGGCGGTTGCACCCTGCGTCACCAACGTCGTGCGCCTCGAGAAGCAGAGGGACTTCGGTGGTGTTTAGGCGCCCTCTGCATGGGCATGTCCATGTCTCGGTGCAACATGACCGTTGGATCAAACTCAGACGGTGCAGATCAGTCACTGTAGCACAAAGCGTGTGGGTGTGTTTGGTTGCATTCTCATCTCAATATAGTTGTTTCCTCTTCGTGTATTTTTTCAACCTACTAGTGTGGACTCATGCACCCTTCATGCACTCTGCCAAACACCCAAAAGTGGGTCGAGAAGGGAACTTTTGCTCCCATCCCGTGCACCCTTCATACACCCTACCTAACACTATTCGTGCTTCATATGGTTCATGTTTCATGAAGTACTGTAGCACCGTACTCTCCGTGCGCTGTGGACCTAGTTCTGTTAACATTGATCTCACCGTTCATTCTCGACCGGACAGTCGAAAAAGCGGTACTATGTTACATATAGGAGTAGTTGACATGCGCACAACATCATTTGTTATCGTCATATCTTACTACACTAGCAACAAGATTGTGTAGTACTGACGTATGAACCACTGCACATGCCTAGTAGTAGGAGCACTGTGTATGTTCAAGTGGCTGCCGTGTTTCGCACTCCTCCGTCGTAAGAGTGGAAACGCTTGCTGTAATCATTTTTTTCTTCAAAAAAACAGTGGACACGCTCTACCGTGCGGATCCTCCTCCAGCCATGCACTAAATTACTCGCTTTCGCCGACGTGTGGGACAGCCAGCACCTGGGTCCACCAGCAATGCACTAAATTACTCCGTAGTAGAGTGACGGTAGACTACCCCGATCGAACCGCCGCAGTAATGCCCAATGAGCCGTCAAATCACAAAACCCCCTCCTTTCCAGCAGTAAGTTGGACGGACGAAGCAACCATCATTTCACTCTTCTCTCTCAGCTTCCTCTCTTGAAGAAAACCCCCACTCGCTTCGCTTCTCCTTCATCTCGTTCCTCCTTTCACTCTTCTCTCTCAGCTTCCTCTCTTGGATGGACGCCGGAGCACCGGCCGACGTGATGTCTATGGCTCTAGCCAAAACCGTCGAGGCTCATGGTACGAAGAAGCGCAAGCACCCCACCGAGACTACCGCAAACAAGCTCAAAGCCATCGCCCTGTCCAAGCCCCCCTCTCTGGGATCCCTCATTAAGCAAGTCCAGGTAATGTCTCTTGTTGACGATCTTTTTCTCGATCTTGATAGTGTTTTTTCATCTAACACGCAGTACTAGTACTGGTAGTACAATTTTCTGGGTGATCTTGCATGTGATTTTAGTGTGCCAAATGACGGTTCTAAATTCCTCTTTTCACCAAAACATGCGAGAGGTTGACACTAGTTTCTTATAGATTACTTTCAACTACTCCCTCTGTCCCAAATTTCTGGTCTTAGATTTGTCTAGATACGGATGTTTCTAATACTAAAATGTGACTTGATACATCCATATCTTGACAAATCTAAGACAAGAATTTTGGGACGGAGGGAGGACTTTGTGAACATCAATGCTACCTTTTAAGAGGGTATATTTGCCTCAGTAACTTGTGTTATGGATATTGCATGTAATCCCTCTGCTCTCATGCCTTTGAAGACATGTTCTAGTGTCTTTGTTCACTCATTTCTGTGCGTATATATAGTCATATATGGAGTATAATATCGAAAATCATCTTATATTTCTGAACAGAGGTAGTAATAAAATATGGTTTCTGTTTGAATTAGAACCAGGTCCGCAGTGGAGATGAAGTTCTCAAAGTCATGCCGTGTGAACTGGAAGACCTGATGATGAGTTCTACTGCTGAACTATCCAGCTGTTGTGTCCTTGTCGCCACATGTCCTGAACTAGTGTTTTCCTGTAGCATTGTTGTCAGGCGTGTTCTCGAGGCTGTACTTGACCACAACAATTTCGTGGCTGTGCCTTCGATTACGAAGGGTGTGGTTCTTGTAAAGCTTCCCAACAAATCTGATGCGGCCTGTCTTCATCATAATGTTTATGAGTGGAAAGACCACTCTGTTAGGTTCTCCAAGGTTGACAAGATGGTGATGGTGCATGTAGACATCTCACACGAAGTCCATGGCCTAGTCAGTTATGCGGGGTTCATCCCGTAGGTCGGTGGCAAGAAATAGTCTGCAGAGTTTAGTTAGTGCAACTTTGCTTGTCTGTAGTAAGTACTATTGTTCAGTACTTGATTTGTGTTTGTGAACCCTGTATTGTTTATTAGTACTACCGCTTTTGGTGTGTGAACGGTCTATGTTAATGTCTATGTTAATGTTTGTCCACTCAATTCAGTCTGTATATTTTGAAGTATCCAGATCATATTTTTTGTGAGGACGGTTTATCAATTATGGTTACACTCCAATATCTGTATGCATTGCAGGGTTTATCGCACCCACCAGGATTTCCAGTCCCATGGATGTTCGGTCCATACGATTTGTCACGACCTTTGGACTGTCCTGCTTGTGGGAGTAGGCGGGGCCCCTGCATGCCACGCGTAGTTGGACGATCAATCTTCTGTTTAGTACTTCAACATAGTGATTTCCTGGTAAGGATTCACTCGTGTCACATCAAGTAAATCTCATTGATTTATTGTCTAAATCTTATTGATTTAATGTCATGTTTTCTTTCTTTTCCTGCAATTTTACGATGCAGGTTTTGCCATGTGACATTCATCACAGAATAAACCGTTTGGTTTGCTCTACGATGGCTATTTTTGCAGGTTTCACTTCTTATGTCGTGTCAGTAACGAAGGCACTGTCCATCACTTATATTATTGGAAAAAATAGGATCAGTCTGTTGTCTGAGTACAAGTTGAATCCCTATGATGAACTGCAGTTTGATTTAACAAAAATGCCACAATTAGTCCTTCTCGCGTTTAAAAGAAATGAAGAAAAAAACTAGATCACGGTCACGGATCCTAGTCAAGTTAGAAAGCTGATCATAGCAGACCAGACACGATCACCGTTGTCTCGCACAGATCGAGCACCGGCAGTTGCTCTAGCACTAACAGCGGCAGCAGCTCAGTCTGATCCAGCTGAGGATTGGGCACCGACAGCGTCAGCGGATCAGTCTGATCTATCGGAGGATCGGGCATCGACACTGGCACCTGCTCCGACACCGGCACCAGCTCTACAAGGAGCACCATCTCCGGCAGCAGTAGCGGCTTCGGCACCTGCACCAACACTTGCACTTGCATCTGCTCCGGCCCGTGCAGTTGCACCGGCAACAGACTGGGCTGCAGTTCGCACTTCATATACCAAAGTCCTTACAAAAACCGACATGTCCACCTTCTTGGTAAGCACTGGCCGCAAAAGTGCTTCGTTCTTTTTTCTTTCCATGTTGTTGCACATGATTCACTGTGTTGATCTAACTGTTTGGGTATGTCTTCTTGTTTGCAAACAGATAATTCCTAGAGCAGGAGGGAGTCGTTCAACAATCCGGGCGACCGCGGCCAAGTTTCTCTTACCATGCGCAGCCTTGGTGTGAATGAACCTGCTCAATATACCGTAAGTACAAAGGATGGTCGCATGATGATTGATGCTAAAGGATGGTCAAGGTTCAAATCTAAATCATATCTTGCGGTAGGGGATGATGTCAAAATCGAACTTTCTCGGCAAGGAGAGCTGGTCCAAATCAACTTTGAAATTCTTCAGTAGCAGCACGCAACTGCCGAACTGATCTATCCTCCGAGAGATTTCGATGTAATAATCTGGCATGGTGAAACAAGTGTCCTGTGTGTATAAGTAGTACGACAGTATTATTTATCACATGGTATATCGTTGATAGAATTGCAACTCTGATTGCTGGTTAGGAACTGTCGTTCGATTTCATTCCAACAGCTGCCGTGCTTTATTCAATTTTGTGCATTCGCCTTGCGACAGCATCTAAAACCAGCGCCGTACCGATTGCTTGCAATATGAAAAGCGCTGAGGTAGAACACATGGGCCCCCAAACATGCAGGGTCGGCCTGCGGCCCAAAGTCTAGAACCGTGAGCCTATCTGAGTATTATATTCTCAGCTGTACCCCCATAAAAAAAGCTAAACCCCCATAATGCCCGTGCGTTGCAGAGGGAGTATATTTCTCGGCAAGGTGAGCATGTGATATAAAAGATTTGGATATTTATTTACAGAGGGAGTATCTCTCTGTCAAAAAATATATTTATGTGTAACTAGTTACTCCTGTCTTTCTACTTCCTTTCGCTGATATGTGAGGCAACCGGCTACGGGGTCCACGTGCCATATGCACAAATTAGAGTGCACAACTTCAAGAGACACACCCCGGTCGTAGCGCCGCAGTAATGCCCAATGAGCCGTCAAATCACAACCCCCCTTTCCAGCTTTAGCAGTAAGCTGGTCGGACGAAGCGACAATATTTCACTGGGCCTGAATCCCCTTCTCCCTCGTCTGCTTGTTCAGAGAAAACCCCCTCTCGGCGATTGCATAGGGTTTTCTCATGGAGAACCAGGTACGGATTCTTCATCCATCCCCGATAAATCCAACTCCCTTGGTCACAGGTAATCCTAGGATGGCAGCCGCCGCCGTTGATGCATTTTTCTTCCTACTGAATCTAGTGTGTTTCATTTGCAGTGCCCAAAGTGCGAGTACCCTACAGGTTTATGCGCCCTCGGCGAGACGCCACACTTGTTCCTTCTCATCCTAACACAGCATTTTGAAATGCGCATAGTATGTTCCTAGAATCCTCTTTTCTATTCTGCAGGGTGGGGGTCTTTTGAACATGCTGTGTTCTCATATTATTTTTCCTGCAGTGTATTATTTGCTCTGCCAGAACACATGTACTCAAGATGCTCGGCCTTGCCATAACTGAATACACTAGTTTAATGGTCACAGTGAAGACAAGCCATGGATATAAGTTTCGAGTTGGGTTCATGAACCAAGAAGATCGCTGTTCTTTTTATGGTCGAACTTGGATAAACTTTCTCAAGTGTTACGGACTGAAAGTTTGCGCACGAATGTTGATGGAAATAGTAGAACCTGGTCTCATCTTCACTGCGATCTTCCACCCTGATGTCGTTCCAATTGTTCATCCATGTTAGTTTTGTATCTGGTTCTTGCTTGTTGCCTCGATTACTTCTTAATCCACCTATTCTGTCTAACTAATCACAATTTAACTTTAGAAGTAGCAACGAATCTCTCATGAAGATGCTACTTCTAACTAATATTTTCTTATAATTGGTGGCACGTGTAGGTTTTTTCAGAGTTAAGCAGTCTGCTCGTTTGTTACTCTGTAATAACTCGGCTGTTACTAATGGCACTAAAGTTGACTGGATCGACATCCACAAGTTCCTGCACTTTATTGATCGTCTTGAGGTCCTTGTGGGGCGTTTCAATGGTGGAAGGCCACGTGGGATATGTGTGCCACTGCTGCACTCGTTGAACAGGTCCAACTGTGTCGAGAAACTTATGGTATGAGCTGTTTTCTGTTATATATGTTGTTCATAAACTATTGCTTATACACAGTTTTACAGCTGTGATCTTCTTGAAACAGGAACTGGCGAGTTCTATTGTTCCTATACAGATGCCTGACCATGGTCGGGTCAGACTTGCGCTTGGTCACAACATGATGTTTATGTCGACCTACTCAATTTCCCTTGGAGGTGAAAAGATACTTATTCATGGGTGGTCTCAAAATAATGAAGGCCCGTCCATCTGGGAGAATAGGACAGAAGATTATGTTCATGCTTTTCCATGGCTCTAAAGCGAATATCCTGTTTATTGACCACGTTGCGAGATGAAGCCACTTTCAGAAGGTTGTGGATGCGCGGGGTGGCGCCTGGGCCTTGTCCCTGGGCTTGGCGGCCTCACCCTTGGTTAACTGTAGGCAAAGTAGCACTATTCGAGGCGTGCTTTGTACGGTTGAACCTATATAAGTACTCATACCGCTTTCAGCTTTGGTTGTTAAGTGCCCCTGCTGGTTTCAGTTAAGGTTGTTAAGTACTCCTGCTGCTTTTACAGTCTGTCGTGTCTCTTCAGTCCTGTCTTCCTCCAGCCACCAAAACCAAACCAGCACCGGCGGGGCCGCCTGCTTCCGCCTCCCACGGCTGGCTGCGCCTCAGCGCACACATCGCCGCCCCACGGTCTCCTAAATCGTTAATGCCGGCGTCCTCCGCGCGCTTTGGTGCGCTCGCCGCGGCGCCGCCCTCTCGCGTTGTCAACATGGTCAACAAACAACAGGAATCAGCAGAAGTACGTGGAGAGGATGACAGTAGGGGCCCACCACGTCAGCGTATGGAAAAATAAAATGCTTCCTCCTAGTGTTTTCCTGACATCTGGGACCCACGACATTGTGAGCGTATATAGTCAATAGACAAGAGAACAGCACAAGATCGGCTGACACCTGGGACGTAGCTACTTGAGCATTATTATTTTTTGTTTGGTATTGTTGAGACGGAGCAGGGTTTGAACTGGGCTGTGGCCCGTCTAGCCCAGGCTTATATTTTATGTTCACCATGTGACCAGCCCATCTATTTTTTCTTTGTGAAAATGAGCCCAGTTTATTTTTTCTGAAGAATACCCAATCTAGGCCTACTTATTTTTCTACGCCCTGATGGGCTGCAACTCTTTCAAGACGCCTGCAAATCTTGAAAGTAATATGAAATGGATTGTAAATATAAAAATAGATGACAAATTGGCAATTACTTTATAATTTCTGATTTTTTTTCACATTTTCAGATTCCTATTTCACTGGGTATTAACCTAATTTAAATATATCTTCAAAGTACTTTAAATCTGGCTCGACATTTCGGTATTAAAAATAGTTTGGAACCGACAGAAATATGCGAAATTGGCCCTGGCCAACCAAAAAAAATGACTGCAATAAATTGCATAAGACGTTGCCATGAGCTATATATAAATTATTAAAAAAAGAGGGAGTGGTCTGACTTGTGGGCCTGTTTAGTTGACGCGTATGCAAGATCTTTTTAGTTATTATATACATCAACAAACGATTCTAGCAGACGTAACCGTTGGATGTCAATCCCACGGCCGTCGTGTTTCTTAAATCTCTGATCTTCTTGCTCTAGCCGCCAAAGCAGCGCCGGCGGGACCGCCTACTCCCGCCTCCCGTGGCCGGCTGTGCTGCCGCGCAGGCCTCAGGGCCCCCTACTACTCCCGCCGCTCGCGAGGGCATCCCTCTACTCACCCACACCCCCTGTTATTCTGCGGCGACGGCAACCTCACACCGCAGCCGAACCGGTGAACCCTCGTACTCCTCTCCGCGCGGGCTTCCACTGCCGCGTCTTCCCCGGCTCCGCGTCGTCCCCTTCCTAGGCCTCGCCATCGTCCACCACAGTGGTGCTCTCGGCGCGGCGTGGTCAATGTGGTCAACGACCGACTTCCATCGGAAGAGTACTATACGTGGAGAGGCTGACAGCTGGGTCCACGGGAGCCGCAAGGAAGTTCCTCCAGATTACAAGGAAAATAATTATTCCTCCACCTGACAGCGGGGACCCACCGGACGGGCCACCAGTATTTTGCGAAAAAATCATTTCCCCCTGACTGCTGGGACCCACTGGACGGGCCACCGTATTTCGCGAAAAAACGTTCCCCCAGCTGTCAGCTTGGACCCACCGGAAGTGCCTCCTTATTACGCATAAAAAATGAATACTCCCCCGGCTAGCTGGGACCCACCTTGGTGGGAGGCTGACTTGTGGGCCTACTAAGTTGACGGGGATGAAGGACTTTGTCAACTTAGTCAATATGAACGATTCTAGCTCCAGTGACCGTACGATGTCCATCCAACGGCCGTAGTGCTTCTTCAACCTCTGGTCTTCTTGCTCCAGCCGCCCAAAGTAGCGCCGGTCGTGCCGCATGCTCCTGCCTCCCGTGGCCGGTTGTGCTGCCGCAGAGGCCTCACGGCCCCTACTATTCCCACCGCTGGCCAGGCCCTGCGGCGATGCCAGCCTCACACCGCAGCCGAACCAGTGAACCCTCATACTCCTCCCCGCACGGGCTTCCACTGCCGCGTCTTCCCCGGCTCCGCGTCGTCCCCTTCCTAGGCCTCGCCATCGTCCACCGCCATGGTGCTCTCCGCGCGGATTGGTCAACGTGGTCAAGGAACGACTTCCATCGGAAGAGTACTGTACGTGGAGAGGCTGACAGCTGGGTCCACGGCCACAACCCAGTTTTTTTGTGATTTGCCAAGTAAGTCGCTTTGTCAGGCCTGTTGGGCTGCAAATCTTTCAAGACGAGGAGAGCTTTCATTCGGCTGGCCGAGAAAATGGCCCATCAGTAATGAGAAATGGGCTGTACATTTTTAAAACACATCAAACCGGCAATTAGTTTCAAATATCTTTTTTTCATTTCAAGATTTTAAATTACATTAATTTTTATGCGTGGAGAATTTGTTGGATTTTATATTGATATACATTTATTTTTAAAATCAGTTTGAATGTGAGTCGAAATTTCGGGATTAAAAACAGTTCGGACCGCACCAAAATATGCATAATTTCATATAATTTTTTAACCGTGGCCACAATATGGGCTGTAATGCTAACAAAAAGAATATGGGCTCCAAAAAAACCTTAAGAATTAGCAAATGGGCTGTAAATTATTAGAAATAATGGCAGATGGGCTGTATGCTATTTTCCACAGATTTGAGGCTTTCCTAAAAAAAGGCTGACGCACAAGCACTGACTGTTGGATGTCCATCCAACGGCCGTCGTGCTTCTTCAATCTCTGCTCTTCCTGCTCCAACCGCTCAAACAAGCGCCGGTGGGACTGCCTGCTCCCTCCTCCCCGCGGCTGGCTGTGCTGCTGCGCAGGCCTCACCGCCCCACCGTACTCCCATCGCTGGCCTAGCCATCCCTCTACTCACCCACACCTGCTGTTATTCTCCGGCAACGGGAGACGGACCAGTAAACCCTCATACAGTCGTACTCCCCTCCGCGTGGGAAACAACTACCGAGTCTTCCCTACCTCTGTGTCGTCCCCTTCCAAGGCCTCGCCGTCGTCCACCGCCGTGGTGGTCTCGGCGCGGCGTGGTCAATGTGGTCAACGACCGACTTCCATCGGAAGAGTACTGTGCGTGGAGACGCTGCCAGCTGGGTCCACGGCCACAGCAAGGAAGTGCCTCCTTATTACGCGCAAAATAATTATTCCTCCACCTGACAGCGGGGACCCACCGGACGGGCCACCGTATTTTGCAAAAAAAATGTTTCCCCCCTGACTGCTGGGACCCACCAGCTACACCTTCGCATGCAAGGAAGTGCGTCCGGGCAAAAAAACAAAACGATTCGCCCCCCTGACTGCTGGGACCCACCAGCTACATCTTCGCACGCAAGGAAGTGCCTGACAGTCGGGACCCACCTGTTCGAAGCGTACGTAACATTGTCATTCTGGTCGCGAACGTGTACATACATATATACTGGTGGATGTAGAGGCGCGCACGTGTCGTAGTAGAGGCGTGCACGTAGCATGTACACGTACGTACAGCGGCCAGGGTGCAAGAAAGAAAATACAGCCACATATGTGTACATACAGGCGGGGTCTCGAACGCCTACCCGCGCATACGTACGGCGAGGGCTTGTTGACATGGCTGGGTCGGAACGGAGAAACAGCGTCGTCGTCATGTTCATGGGGAGGCAACGGAATGCGTCGTGTTCATGGGGAGGCAACGGAATGCGTCGTGTTCATCGGGAGGCAATGGAACGCGTGGGAGCCAACCGGCTAGGTCGGAACAGAATGCGTCGTCATGTTTATCGGGAGGGCTTGGACGGAACAGGCAATGGAAACGAGGCCTGGCGTACTGCAGAACAGAGGAAACGGCCTTGTGTTCGATCGGCCACGTTCAAAACAGGATCCTGTTCATCGGGAGGGGTCTGGCGTACCGCAAAACGGACGAAACGGACCTCCTAAGGTCGAAACGGGGGTCCTGTTGATCGGGAGGGGTGTGGCGTACCGCAAAACGGACGAAACGGACCTCCTACGGTCAAAACGGGGGTCTTGTTGATCGGGAGGGGTGTGGCGTACCGCAAAACGGACGAAACGGACCTCCTACGGTCAAAACGGGGGTCCTGTTCATCGGGAGGGGTGTGGCGTATCGCAAAATTGGACTCCATGAGATACTGTTCATCTCCACCGTCGACCTCCTCCAGCCTCCACGGGCTCCTGTTCATCCAGCCTCCACCGCGCACTACTTCATCGGCTACTGTTCAACCACCCCTCCACGGGCACCCCTCCACCGTCTACTGTTCATCCAGCCCTCCACACCACGGGGTCCTGTTCAACCACCCCTCCACGGCACCCCTCTACCGTCTAATGTTCATCCAGCCCTCCACACCACGGGGTCCTGTTCATCGAGAGGCAACGCCACCGCTCACTGTTCATCCAACCCCCCCCCCCCCCGCAACGCTCACTGTTCATCCAATCGATCGGCTTCAGTTAGCAGCAGTAGCGAAGGAATCGCTCGATCGGGTTCAGTTAATAGCCATCGATCGATCGCTCGGGTTCAGTAACGCGTAGCCTGCAGTGCAATCGCTCGGGTTCAGTTAGAGCCCAAAGCCTCGCTCGGGTTCAGTTAGAGTCAACACCTCGCACACACGCGCGTACGTGTACGGGAGAAACGCGCATCGCTCAGCCCCCGACCTCCCACCGTAACCGGGAACTCCCCGAAATTTTCCTCCCCCTTGCTTCTACCACGGTTTTTTCCGTCATGGACGGCCCAAAGAATGTCATGCAGCTGCGTCTCCAGCCCGCCCAGGACGAAAAGCCCATTTTCTGTCATGATTTTTTGTCATAGAAGTAGGAGCCATCCACATCTATGATGATACCGGGCTTTGTCACAATTATCGTCATAGAAGTGTCATATGTATGACAGAAAAAAATTCGTTCGGCCCAAAATGTCACGGATGTGTCTTTTTTTGTAGTGTCATATACCCTGTAAACATCCGAGAGCACCACGAAACCCTATTTCCACCGCTGCAACCTTCTGTACCCATGAGATCCCATCTTGGGGCCTTTTCCGGTGCTCCGCGGGAGGGGGAATCGATCATGGAGGGCTTCTACATCAACACCATAGCCTCTCCGATGATGTGTGAGTAGTTTACCACAGACCTTCGGGTCCATAGTTGTTAGCTAGATGGCTTCTTCTCTCTCTTTGGATTTCAATACAAAGTTCTCCTCGATCTTCTTGGAGATCTATTCGATGTAATTCTTTTTGCGATGTGTTTGTCGAGATCCGATGAATTGTGGGTTTATGATCAAGATTATCTATGAACAATATTTGATTCTCCTATGAATTCTTATATGTATGATTTGTTATCTTTGCAAGTCTCTTCTAATTATCAGTTTGGTTTGGCCTACTAGATTGATCTTTCTTGCAATGGGAGAAGTGCTTAGCTTTCGGTTCAATCTTGCGGTGTCCATTCCCAGTGACAGCAGGGGTAGCAAGGCACGTATTGCATGGTTGCCATCGAGGATAAAAAGATGGGGTTTATATCATATTGCTTGAGTTTATCCCTCTACATCATGTCATCTTGCCTAATGTGTTACTCTGTTCTTATGAACTTAATACTCTAGATGCATGCTGGATAGTGGTCGATGTGTGGAGTAATAGTAGTAGATGCAGAATCATTTCGGTCTACTTGTCGCCGACGTGATGCCTATATACATGATCATGCCTAGATATTCTCGTAACTATGCACTTTTCTATCAATTGCTCGACAGTAATTCATTCACCCACCGTATTATGCTATCTTGAGAGAAGCCACTAGTGAAACCTATGGCCCCTGGGTCTATCTTCCATCATATTAATTTCCAATCAATTTACTATTCCTTCTGTCTGTTATTTTGCAATCTTTACTTACCAATCTATATCATAAAAATACCAAAAATATTTATCTTATTATCTCTATCAGATCTCACTTTTGCAAGTGGCCGTGAAGGGATTGACAACCCCTTTATCGCGTTGGTTGCAAGGTTCTTATTTGTTTGTGTAGGTACGAGGCGATTTGTGTGTAACCTCCTACTGGATTGATACCTTGGTTCTCAAAAACTATGGGAAATACTTACGCTACTTTGCTGCATCACCCTTTCCTCTTCAAGGTAAAACCAACGCATGCTCAAGTGGTAGCAGTGTGAAGCCGGCTGATCGATTCGGCGTAGTACGGAGACTCCAAAGGACGGCCGACAGCTCCTCGATCCAGCAGCCGGCCGAGCGTTCCAGTGGCTCGACCAGCCGAGGCTTGATGCCGCATAGGATGAGGCCGTTTGCTCGCTCCACTTGGTCGTTTGACTGCGGATGGGCAATGGATGCTAGGTCCAGTCGGATGTCGTGCGTTGCACAGAAACGGGCGAAGGCACCTTTGGCGAAGTTCGTGCCATTGTCGGTGATGATGCTGTGCGGGATGCCGTACCGAATGGTGATATCCGCGATGAATGTGACGATAGTCGGGCCATTCAGCTTCTTTATTGGCCTCGCCATAATCCACTTTGTGAACTTGTCCAGGGCGACCAGCAGATGGGTCATGCCGCCGCGTGTTGTCTTGAATGGGCCCACCATGTCCAATCCCCATACGGCGAACGGCCAGGTGAGGGGAATGGTCTTGAGTGCAGAAGCCGGCAAGTGCTTCTTGGAGCCGAAGCGCTAACACCCCTTGCACTTGCGGACCAACTCCTTGGCATCATCCAAAGCAGTCGGCCAGAAGAAACCATGGTGGAAGGCTTTGGCAATGAGGGCTCAGGAGGCGGCATGGTGGCCACATTCGCCTTGATGAATATCCTTGAGGATTGCTATGCCCTTCTCTGGCTCGACGCTGCGCTGGAAAACACCAGTCGCACTGCGCCTAACGAGCTCTCGTTGACGGTTGTGTAAGCGGTCGCCCGGCGTTGCACCTGCCGGGCCAAGATTTCATCGACCGGTAGCTCTCGGCGCACCAGAAAGTTGAGGATGGGCTACGCCCAGGATGGAGCTTCTACCGCCATCATGACAGCAACCGGTACTAGGGTGGCCAGGTTGGGAGGCGGCGGGTCGGAGCCGGCCATTGCTTGCTGCGTTGTTGAAGTCCCCGGGCCAAGTTCTGGAGCCCCGGGGCTTGGTTTGGGTGCTGCAGCCCCCGGGCCGTCTGCAGAAGACCCCGGGCTGACTGCTGAAGTCCCCGAGCCGAATCCGGCTGCTCCAGGGTCAGCCGGCACGAAGATGGACTCTGGTTCCAGTGAAGGCTAGATAGACGGCTTGCACATGCACTCGAGGGAGACGCCGGCTGGTATGGCCTGCCATGTGGAGCCGATCCGCACCAGGGCATCGCCTGCATCGTTGTCGGCCCGTGGCACATGAAGGAACTCGCACCCATCGAAGTGTCTGCTAATCTGCTGGACGACGAAGCGGTAGCTTGCCATGTTGGCATCCTTGGTGTCCCAGTCGCCGAAAGACTGTTGGACCACCAAGTCTGAGTCGCCGTAGCACAGAATCCGGCGGATGCCGATCTCCTTGGATAGCCGGAGCCCGTGGACGAGTGCCTCATACTCGGCCACGTTGTTGGAGGCAGCAAAGTGGATCTACATCATGTACTTGAGCTTGTCGCCTTTGGGAGAGGTGAGGACGATGTCGGCTCCCAAACCGGTGCGCATCTTCGAGCCATCAAAGTGCATCCACCAATGAGTGGAATCTGGCACTGGCAGCAGGTACTGGGTCTTGGCCCAGTCGACTAGGAAGTCGGCCAGTGCTTGGGACTTGATGGCGGTGCGGGGCTGGTAGAGGGTGGTGTGGGAAGCCAGCTCGATGGCCCACTTTGCCACCCGGCCTGAGGCGTCTTTGTTGCCCATGATCTTGGCAAGGGGGCAGTGCAGATGACCGTGATGGTGTGCTCCTGGAAGTACCACTTCAGTTTCTTGGCGGCGAAGTACACGCCATAGCACATCTTCTGGTAGTGGGGGTAGTTCTGCTTGGAGGCGGACAACACCTCTCTTAGGTAGTAGACCGACCTCTGGACCGGCTGGGCTTTGCCGGCTTCTGGGTGCTCGTCAATGATCATGATGCTGACGACCCGACTGGTAGCGGTGATGTAGAGGAACATGGGCTCTTTGGAAGCCGGAGGGGCCAGAACAGGCGGCATGGACAACATCCGCCTGAGCTGGAGGAAGGCCTCGTCTGCCTGGTCAGTCCACTCGAAGCAGGTGGTCTTCTTCATCAGCTGGTACAGCGGGAGGGCCTTCTCGCCCAGCCGACTAATGAACCGACTGAGAGATGCTAAGCACCCGGTGAACTTCTGGACGTCCCACGGCCGGGTCAGCTTCTTCATCCGCTCACTGGCATTGATCTTCACGGGGTTGCACTCGATCCCACACTCAAAAACAAGGAAGCCAAGGAGCTGGTCGACTGGTACTTCGAAGACACACTTCTTCGGGTTGAGCTTGATCTGAAAGCAGCGCAAGTTGGCGAAGGTCTCCTTGAGATCCTCCAAAAGGGTGCCGCGCTTCTCCGTCTTCACCACAATATCGTCCACATAGATGTGGGCATTTCTGCTGAGTTTCCTTAAGAGGCACTTCTGTGTACAGCGCTGACAGGTGGCGCCGACATTCCTCAAGCCGAACATCATGGTGATGTAGCAGAAGGCGCCGAATGGGGTGATGAAGGCGGTCTTCAATTGATCGGTCGGGTCCAGCTTGATCTGGTGGTAGCTAGAGAAGGTGTCCAGGAAGGACAGCAGCTCGCAGCCGGCCGTGGAGTCGATCCTGGGCAAGGCAAAAGGGTCCTTGGGGCAGGCTTTGTTGAGGCTAGTGTAGTCAATACACATGCGTCACTTGTTGTTTTTCTTCAAAACGAGGACTGGGTTGTCTAGCCAGTCCGGGTAGAACACTTCCATGATGAAGCCGGCTGCCAGAAGCTAGGCAATTTCTTCACCAGCGATCCTTCTCTTCTCTTATGATAGGCGGCGGAGGGGTTTCTTGACCGGGTTTGCATCCGATCTCACATACAGCTTGTGCTCGAAGTACTCCCTCAGAACACCCGGCATGTCCTTTGGAGACCATGCAAAGATGTCCCGATTCTCACGGAGGAAGTCGATGAGCTTGCTTTCCAATTTTCTATCGAGGGCAGCCCCGACGATAGCGTACCTCTCCCAGTGCACGGGGTCCAAGCTTATCTTCTTGGTTTCCTTGGCCGGCTGGAAGGAGGCCCCGGCCTCTGCATCCTAGGGGTCAGATGGGATGGCCGGCTGCTCGCTGGCCATGGCCACAGCCCGGTCAAGGAGGCGCTTCTCTTTGGCGATGATGAGGGACTCGGCTAGCCGGCAGCAGGCAGCGGCGCATGTGAGCGACTTCTGTTAGTCGCCGGCAATGGTGATGATGCCCTTGGGACCCGGCATCTTCATCTTCAGGTAGGCGTAATGCGGCACTGCCATGAATTTGGCCAGTGCAGGCCGGCCCAAGAGTGCATGGTAGGGGCTGTCCAGATCAACCACCTCGAACCAGATTGGCTCGCGGCGGAAGTGGGTCTTGTCGCTGAACAGGACATCAATCTTGATCCTGCCGATTGGAGAGTAGGAAAGCCCAGGGACGATGCCATGGAACACGGTTCGGCTGGGATGGAGTTGCTTCTCTTTAATGCCTAGGTTCTCCATGGTGTCGCGGTACAGGATGTTGATGCTGCTACCACCATCCATCAGGATCTGGGAGAAGCAGTAAGCCCGCCTATCTGTTAAGAAGGTGGAGTCCAGCACCATTGCATAAGCACCCGGTGATGGCATCACGGTCGGATGGTCATCACGGCTCCAGGTGATGGGTCTCTCGGACCAATGCATAAATTGGGGGACCTGTGAGGCGATAGCATTCACCTCACGGTGTTGCTGGCACCGACTATGCTTGTCGTCAGCTTCACTGGTGAAGATAACGTAGGTGGCGTTTGCGTCGGGGAAGTCATATTGGAGCATGCCGACTGGGCGGGCCTCTGGCTGCTGAGGAGCCGGAGCTGTTGGTCCGGCTGGAGGAGGCGGCAAGCCCTCACCCCTGGCGATTCGGGCAAGCCAGTTGCACTGGCGGGTGGTGTGGTTGGACGGCTTCGCGCCGCTGTGGAACTTGGACGGGGCATCGAGGGCCCGCTCGAAGGAGAAGGCTGGCAGCCAGGCACCCTTGCCACCCTTCTGGCGCTTGGGGCCGGGTTGCCCGGCCGACTGCTGATCCTCGACAATGGCCACTTGCCGATTGTTGGTAGCTGATACGTCCATTTTGCATCATGCTTTTATATTGATATTTATTGCATTATGGGATGTTATTACACATTATGTCACAATACTTATGCCTATTCTCTCTTATTTTACAAGGTTTACATGAAGAGGGAGAATGCCGGCAGCTGGAATTCTGGGCTGGAAAAGGAGCAAATATTAGAGACCTATTTTGCACAGCTCCAAAAGTCCTGAAACTTCACGGAAGTAATTTTGGAATTTATAAAAAATACTGAGCGAAGGAAATACCAAAGGGGGCCCACACCCTGGCCACGAGGGTGGGGGGCACGCCCTACCTCCCTGGGCGCGCCCCCTGCCTCGTGGATCCCCTGGCAGGCCTCTGGTGCCCATCTTCCGCTATATGAAGTCTTTTACCCTAGAAAAAAATCAGAAGCAAGCTTTCGGGAAGAAACTCCGCTGCCCGAGGCGGAACCTTGGTGGAACCAATCTAGGTCTCCGGTAGAGCTGTTTTGCCGGGGAAACTTCCCTCCGGGAGGGGGAAATCATCGCCATCGTCATCACCAATGATCCTCTCATTGGGAGGGGGTCAATCTCCATCAACATCTTCACCAGCACCATCTCCCCTCAAACCCTAGTTCATCTCTTGTATCCAATCTTTGTCCCGAAGCCTCAGATTGGTACCTGTAGGTTGCTAGTAGTGTTGATTACTCCTTGTAGTTGATGCTAGTTGGTTTATTTGGTGGAAGATCATATGTTCAGATCCATTATGCATAGTATTACCCCTCTGATTATGAACATGAATATGATTTGTGAGTAGTTACATTTGTTCCTGAGGACATGGCAGAAGTCTTGCTATAAGTAGTCATGTGAATTTGGTATTCGTTCGATATTTTGATGAGATGTATGTTGTCTCTCCTCTAGTGGTGTCATGTGAACATCGACTACATGACACTTCACCATTGTTTGGGCCTAGAGGAAGGCATTGGGAAGTAATAAGTAGATGATGGGTTGCTAGAGTGACAGAAGCTTAAACCCTAGTTTATGTGTTGATCGTAAGGGGCTGATTTGGATCTATATGTTTCTTCCTATGGTTAGGTTTACCTTAATACTACTTTTGTAGTTGCGGATGCTTGCAATAGGAGTTAATCATAAGTGGGATGGTTGTCCAAGTAAGGACAACACCCAAGCACCGGTCCACCCACATATGAAATTATCAAAGTACCAAACGCGAATCAGATGAGCGTGATGAAAACTAGCTTGACGATAATTCCTATGTGTCCTCGGGAGCGTTTTCCTTCATATAAGAAATTTTCCAGGCTTGTCCTTTGCTCCAAAAAGTATTGGGCCACCTTGCTGCACTTTATTTACACTTGTTACTTGTTACTCGTTACAAATTACCTTATCACAAAACTATCTGTCACCTATAATTTCAGTGCTTGCAGAGAATACCTTACTGAAAACCGCTTGTCATTTCCTTCTGCTCCTCGTTGGGTTCGACACTCTTACTTATCTAAAGGACTACGATAGATCCCCAATACTTGTGGGTCGTCAAGACTCTTTTCTGGAGCCGTTGCCGGGGAGTGAAGCGCCTTTGGTAGGTGGAATTTGGTAAGGAAAAATTTATATAGTGTGCTGAAATTTACTGTCACTTGTTACTATGGAAAACAATCCTTTGAGGGGTTTGTTTGGGGTATCTTCACCTCGTCCGGAACCACAATTAGCTACCCCTCAACCTACTGAACCTACTGAAAATGTTTACTTTGAAATTCCTTCGGGTGTGATAGAGAAACTGCTAGCTAATCCTTTTGCAGGAGATGGAACATTGCATCCTGATTTACACTTAATATATGTGGATGAAGTTTGTGGATTATTTAAGCTTGCAGGTATGCCCAAGGATGTCATCAAGAAGAAGGTTTCCCTTTATCTTTGGGATAATTGATTTTATGCCCCTAGTTGGGTCACACTCGGTAGGTTTACCCCTAGTTTCCGAAAACACGTGTTCCTGCCCAAACCACTTTGCTCCTCTTATGCATTTGCCTTTTGACCGTTTGACCATCACTTTGAAAACTTCATAAAAAATTCATACTAACTCAGAAAATTCAAACAAGATATCAAAATGTTCAGAAAAGCATCACCTACATGTGCATGTCATTTGCATTCATGAAAAAAGTGTTGGCCACTGGCCAACACTTTTTTCATGAATGCAAATGACATGCACGTATAGGTGATGCTTTTCTGAACATTTTGATATCTTATTTGAATCTTTCTGTGTTAGTATCAATTTTCTATGAAGTTTACAAAGTGATGGTCAAACGGTCAAAGGGAAAAAGCATAAGAGGAGCAAAGTGGTTTGGGCAGGAACAAGTGTTTTCGGAAACTAGGGGTAAACCTGCCGAGTGGGACACAACTAAGGGCACCAAATTAATTATCCCTTTATCTTTGAAGGGAGAGGCATTGACGTGGTATAGGATACGTGATGATATGGGATCATGGGACTACAAGCGATTGAAATTGGAATTTCATCAGAAGTTTTATCCTATGCATCTTGTTCATCGTGATCGTAATTATATATATAATTTTTGGCCTCGCGAAGGAGAAAGCATCGCTCAAGCTTGGGAGAGGCTTAAGTCAATGTTATATTCATGCCCCAATCATGAGCCCTCAAGAGAAATGATTATTCAAAATTTTTATGCTTGGCTTTCTCTCAATAATCGCTCCATGCTCGATAATTCTTGTACTGATTCTTTTATCATGAAGACCATTGAATTTAGATGGGAATTATTGGAGAGAACACTACAAAAAAAGACACATCCGTGACATTTTGGGCCGAACGTTCTTTCATACTTATGACACTTCTATGGCGATATTTGTGACAAAACCTGGTAGCATCATAGATGTGGTGGGGTCCTACCTCTATGACAAAAAATCATGACAGAAAATGGGCTTTTCATCCTGGGTGGGCCGGAGACGCAGCTGCATGACATTCTTTGGGCCGTCCATGACGAAAAAAACCATAGTAGAAGCGAGGGCGAGGAAAATATCGGGGTGTTCCCGGTTACGGTGGGTGGTCGGGGCCGAGCGATGCGCGTTTCTCTCGTACACGCACGCGCGTGGGTGCTAGGCGTTGGGCTCTAACTGAACCCGAGCGAGGCGTTGGGCTCTAACTGAACCCGAGTGATTGCACTGCAAGCTACACGTTACTGAACCCGAGCGATCGATCGATGGCTGTTAACTGAACCCGATCAAGTGATTCCTTTGCTACTGCTGCTAACTGAAGCCGATCGATGCTGCCTCTGGATGAACAGTGAGCATTGCTGGGGGGGTTTGGATGAACAGTTCCCGGTGGGGGTGGATGAACAGGACCCCGTGGTGTTGCCTCTGGATGAACAGGACCCCGATCGATCGAGCCGGTTGGGGCTGGATGAACAGGACCCCGTGGAGGGCAGGATGAACAGGACCACCCCGTGGAGGGCAGGATGAATAGTAGACGGGGGAGGGCTGGATGAACAGTAGCCCGTGGAGGGGTGGTTGAACAGGAGCCTGTGGAGAGGGCTGGTTGAAAAGTAGCCGGTGGAGTAGCGCGCGGTGGAGGCTGGATGAACAGGAGCCCGTGGATGAACAGTCGCAGGTGGAGGCTGGAGGAGGTCGACGGTGGATGAACAGTAGCCCGTGGAGGCTGGAGGGGGTCGACGGTGGAGATGAACAGTATCCCGTGGAGTCCCGTTTTGCGGTACGCCACACCCCTCCTGATGAACAGGACCCCCGTTTCGACCGTAGCGCTCCAACACAAGTCCGTTTCCTCCGTTTTGCGGTACGTCACACCCCTCCCGATCAACATGACCCCCGTTTCAAGTGTAGGAGGTCCGTTTCCTCCGTTTTGTGGTACGCCAGACCCCTCCCGATGATCAGGATCCCGTTTCAAACATAGCCGGTCGAACACAAGGCCGTTTCCTCCGTTCTGCGGTACGCCAGGCCTCATTTCCATCGGCTGTTCCATCCAAGCCCTCCCGATGAACGCGACGACGCATTCCGTCCCGACCCAGCTGGTTGGCTCCCCATGAAAACGATAACTGTTTCTCCGTTCCGACCCAGCCACGTACACGAGCCCTGGCCGTACGTACGCGCGAGGCGTTCGAGACCCCGGCCGTATGTACGTACGTGGCCGTATTTACTTTCTTGCACCCTGGCCACTGTACGTACGTGTACATGCTACGTGCGCGCCTCTACATCGACCAGTATGTACGTACACGTTCGCGACCAGAATGACAACGCTACATACGCTTCGACCAGGTGGGTCCCGACTCTCAGGCACTTCCTTGCGTGCGAAGATGTAGCTGGTGGGTCCCAGCAGTCAGGGGGGCGAATCATTTTTTTTGCTCGGACGCACTTCCTTGCGTGCGAAGATGTAGCTGGTGGGTCCCAGCAGTCAGGGGGAAACGTTTTTTTATCGAAATACGGTGGCCCGTCCGGTGGGTCCCCGCTGTCAGGTGGAGGAATAATTATTTTGCGCGTAATAAGGAGGCACTTCCTTGTTGCAGCCGTGGACCCAGCTATCAGCCTCTCCACGTACAGTACTCATCCGATGGAAGTCGTTCCTTGACCACGTTGACCACGCCGCGTCGAGAGCACCAGGGCGGTGGACGACGGCGAGCGGCGAGGCCTAGGAAGGGGACGACGCGGAGCCGGGGAAGATGCGGCAGTGGAAGCCCACGCGGATAGGAGAACGAGGGTTCACTGGTTCGGCTGTGGTGTGAGGCTACCGTCGCCGCAGAATAACAGGGGGTGTGGGTGAGTGGAGGGATGGCCTGGCCAGCGGTGGGAGTAGTAGGAGGCGGTGAGGCCTCCGTGACAGCACAACCGGCCACGGGAGGCAGGAGCAGGCGGCACGACCGGCGCTGGTTTGGGCGGCTGGAGCAAGAAGACCAGAGGTTGAAGAAGCACTACGGCCGTTGGATGGACATCGTACGGTCACTGCAGCTAGAATTGTTCATATTGACTAAGTTGACAAAGCCCTTGGTACGCGTCAACTTTGTAGGCCCACAGGTCAGCTTCCGAAATGGTGCACCCCAGATGTCTGGGGGAGGAATCATTTTTTGGGCGGGTGAAGCTAGAATATCCGAGATTGAAGAAGAAGCACGGCATCCATTGGATGGACATCCAACGACCACTGCTGCTAGAACCATGTGTTGACTATAATAAGTTGACAAAGCCTTGTATACGCGTCAACTTCTTTTTTTAGGGGACGCGTCAACTTAGTAGGCCCACAAGTGTGTGGCAAAGAACTTACAGCCCATTTGCGATTTGTAAGAATGTACAACCCATTTTTGAATTCTAATGGAATTTACTACAGCCCATTTACAGTTTGTTAAAAGTACAACCCATTTTCTAGCTAGGACAACAATTAATAATTTCAACCAACCGTTCAAGACAGAATTCAATAAAATTTCCCACATTTTGCTGGGATCCGAAATATTTTTATCCCGAAATTTCTAGTCAGATTAAATATAAATTTGTATTACGTAAAAATCTAACGGAACATTGCGCGCGCAACAATTAAAAATTAAGATTTTCAAAATCCATAAATAATATTTTATAAACTAATTTCGTGCTTGGTGCATTTTTTTAGTTACTGCCCAGTATTTATAATTACATCCCATTTATTATTTTTTAAAGCCCATTTTCCTATTAAGCCTAATGCATCCCTCCTAGGAAAGATTTGCAGCCCAGCGGGGCGGAGAATAACAAGGTTACCTTGCCTGGGTATTCCTCAAAAAAAACGTATAGCTGGGCTAGCCATTTTCATCTTGACAAAAATTAATATCTCGGCTGGATATCTGTCCTGGGCTAGACGGGCCACAGCCCGCCCAGTTAATACCTTGCTCTCCTCTGAACAACAACGAAAACATCGCCAAGAAAAACTTTGCAGTGCTCACGCCTCAAAAACCCAAATACTGCTCGAGCTGCTTGGTCCTAGCTGTCGGCCGCACCTTGTGCAATTCTCTCGTTTATATTGACTACATATGTTGACAATGGTGTGGGACCGTGATGTCAGGAAACTAGGAGGAAGCAAAAAAAAGTTGTACATAATAAGGAGGCACTTGCGTACGTACGGCTATGGCCCTAGTGGGTCCCTACTGTCAACCAGTCAAAATAAAGTCATCTCCTAAATCCTCATGTTCATTGACCATGTTAACAATGCTCGGCGCCACGGTGAGAGCAACAACTCGAGGGACAACGGAGAGGGCCTCGCGGGCCCTACGGATGGTCTGATACAGCGCCCGCTGCTCATTCAGGAAGCCAGGATCATCGGACACCTATGAGCACCTTCGAGAGACCGAGACGGCATGAAACGGTAAGGCCACGCTTGGGAGCTCTGGTTTATTTCAAACTTGTGTTAAGATACAAGTGTAATTTACTCTTCATCGGAAACAACGCATAAAATACAGGCGTAATGAAACCAAGGGCCCGAGGTGTGTAAGTAAAACCGGCGGGTTACGCGTGTAATTTGAGAGACAGGTGTATATTTTACTAGTCAAAATCGACCAACCAAGCGCATCGCCCGAGACCATCTGCTTTTATTTACAAGCGTCAGTTTTACAAGCGGTTTTGGTTGGAAAACGACAATCCAATCACTGCCTAAGATGATGAGTTGGTCGGAAGATCATATGGTTTCACGTCTAACCTACCCGACTTATCGTATAGGCTATGAATGAAACCTAAGACGATGAACTTCTTAAGCACGGAAAAAACAAAAGAGGATGATCTTCCTAACAAGCAAATCACTGGCATTAGATCGACATGCAAAACAATATGAAGCATTACTCTCAGGAGGCACGGTGAACAGCTCGTGATGCCACATGCCACAACATTCCAAGCTCAACTTTGCAATCAAACACAAGGCCTGGCATTACATAGACAATATTCACGACAAACTCTTAAAATATCATACATAAGTCAACATTCATGTGACTATGCATCTCAGCAGAGTAAATATTTACTTCTGAGCTGAAGACAGGAATAGGAAAAGACGATCAACGTTGCTCACAGCAAAGGGTGTGCCACACAAAAATATGAAATGCATGTCTTCTGGCTAACGTCAATGAGCAAAAATTGACAAGGTTTTCCAATTCCAATATATTAAACTAATGTCAACTTTGACAAGCTTTTCCCATTCAAAATATGTAATGCCTATGATTGTGGAACGGGCAGGGTTTGTCATCAGTTTGTCATCTGATAGTCCGGTGGCTCAAGGTGACGACAAATGATTAGAGAACCATTCGATGTATTGTGCATGATGAAGTATTATTATGGAGGACATGGACCATCTGAACATTTTGTGCAGTTCCACTAAAATCAAGCTGAGCATCCCTGTGGATTTCGTATTTATATGCTGCCAGAAAACAAAGACACATCAGCACACACATGAATATTGGCCCCAGTGTCAACCCACCAATCGGTGGACTGACAAACTGAAAGTACGGTAAACAGATTACCATACCCAGATGCCCCATCATTGTTTCTTAGAGTGACATTGACAGACTTGGAGTCCTGTCCTGGCTTCTTGGTACTTGTTTCGGCACTTGTTTGCCACGTGTTCCTCCGAACCACAAGTAAAGCAGACATCTCTCTTTTTGTCTTTCTTCTTACCCTTCTTAATGGCCGACGCTGGCAGCACCATTCAAACATATAGTCTGGTGGATCAAGGTGACGACGAATGATTAGAGAACCATTCGATGTATTGTGCATGATGAAGTATTATGGAGCACACAAACCATCTGGACATTTTGTGCAGTTCCACTAAAATCAAGCTGAGCATCCCTGTGGATGTCGTATTTATATGCTGCAAGAAAACAAAGATACAGCAGCAGACACATGAATATTGGCCCCAGTGTCAACCCACCAATCGGTGGACTAACAAACTGAAAGTACGGTAAACAGATTACCATACCCAGATGCCCCATCATTGTTGCTTAGAATGACTTTGACAGATTTGGAGTCCTATCCTGGCTTCCTGTACTTGTTTGGGCACTTTTTGCCCAGTGCACTCCACGTGTTGTAGAGTTTCCTATGTGCTCTCCGCAGACTAGTCATGTCACCAGTGTCTACTAATACTCTGTAAAGCTTCTCGATCATTCCTTGTGTAATGTAGCGCAAACAGTGACTGCTTCTTTCTGCAAAGTGGTAAGACCAACTGGACCCACTAATGCAGCAGTTTGCCTTGGACACATTGGCTCCTTTTGTGCTGTTCAAGTAAAATCGAAGTCGGAATAAAACCGAGCTTTAATTTTGATATCCCTGTAAGCAACAAAAGGTATAAGGGAAACAATTATTGAGAAATAACGGTTAATGACTTGTACTCCCAGAAGAAAAACATCTACTGATCTACCTTATCTTAATGGGAATCAAAGCAGGGGAGTAGCAATTCTCAATCAGCGTGATTCATTCATATTAACTGAGACATTATCTTAACAATGCCTTGTTTCAACATGTATAAAGAACGGCAAAGCAGAAAAGTATCATTCCTAAAACAATGCGACTGATTCATTTTAACAGAGACATTATCTTAACAATACCTTGGGTAAACATGTAGAAAGAACTACAAAGCAGGATAGTACCATTTGTAAAACACCGTAACTGATATATAATAATAGAGACATTATCTGAACATTACATTTCTTAAACATGTACTCCGGCCGATCCCTAACAGAAATGGTACTCCCGCCGATCCCTAACAAGTGTTGCAGTTTTGAACTAAGATTCAGTAGTTAATTCTGAGGAAAGTCGGTACTGACCTTTCAAGACCAAGATTTGAAACAACTCGTGAGGAAGACCTCAGAGAGATGTCAACACATATATGGAAATCCGGTCTCATTTTGTGCAGTTCCACCAAAATTAAGCGAAGCAAAATGTCGCAATAGCAACAAGTTGAATAGATATCCATGTTTTAACAGAGGCAAAAAAGGAATCAATTACTGGCCAATAAAGTAGGATGAAACATGCGGCCACAAAAATGGTAATCCCGCCAATCCCTAACAAGTGTTGCAGTTTTGAAATAAGATTCAGTAGTTAATTCTGAGAGTGGCATTGCTTAATTTTACCAGCGGCATTAGATTAACAAAAAGCATAAACAGTTCTAGGGGAGAGTGGGCGCAACAACAACATGTGCTTCCATCTACTTATAAAGGGGGTGATGCAGAGTTTGTTGTAACAAAGCAACAAGCATAATGTCTGGGTAAAAGACAACAATACAATAGCTTCAATTCAACATTTATTTAAAATAGTACCAATACAAGTAGCACAGCATCTCAAAACACACTGCACGATCATGTGGATGAAGGAAAGTACCAACCTGTCATGACGCACACAAGATCACGTACGAATCTGCCAACACGAATAGGAAATCCAATCTCGTTTTGTGCAGTTACTCTGAAATCAAGTAAAGTCGCCGGTGTGACATTTAAGTTTGCTATAGCAACAAGTTGAATAGATATCCCTGATTTAACAGAGGCAAAAAGGAAACAATTACTTCCAATAAAGGAGGATGAAACATGTGGCCACAAAAAGAAGCATCTACCTTACCTTGATGGAAAACAAAGTATAGGACAGTAGCATTTCTGAAACGGTTGCGTTGATTCATATTAATAGAGAAATTCTCTTAAAATAGTTCAGTAGTTAATTCTGAGAGTGGAATTGCTTAAAATACAATAGCTTCAATTCAACATTTATTTAAAACAGTACCAATACAAGTAGCACAACATCTCAAAACACACTGCACGATCATGTGGATGGGACATGGGACATGCCAGCACCATGTGCGTCCACACGTATAAATGGGTGATGCAGAGTATGTAGCCAAGCAGCATATCTGTGTTGGTCCCATATTTGTTCTCTTTGAAACTTTTTCCAATGTGAGGTCAGCAAATCTAGTCCTGCACAAACTGCCCGACCCCCCAGTTTCTTTCCCTTTTCAACAAAGAGTTCGGTTCCTTACAGATGTGTGTACTGGGTTACCCCCCTTTTTCCCTTTTCGACCAACAAAGTGGCTGGATAGCTAGTCTATACTACTTTCCCTCCCTGCTTTCCTCATTGAACCACGTCCTAGATTCATGCTCCACCCCACCGCACCCTTCTTTCCTCTTTGAACCAAGACCTAGATCCGACTACAGAGTCAAAAAAGATCAGCATGCTGCTGGACCAATGACGGTTTCAAAGAAACTTATACCCTAGGGTCGTCGGGATGTGGCAAGGCGTGCGGCGGGAGGTCGGATATGCCCACACTACGTACGACAGCGAGGAAGAAGGGGTCGGTGGCCCTCCCGCACAGGCGCTGGGTGAAAGATAAAGGAGCAGCCGGCAGTGGATTGCCTCACTCGCCGAAGGCGATAGAGTGAACGTTGCACCTCCTCCCCTTCCCGGTGCGACGGGATCCGGACGCCTCCTTCGCCAGCTGTCTTTGAGGGGGGTGAGAGAGACAGAGGCCACAATGCAGTCTTGTTTAGATCTGGTGAGGAGGGTGAGAGACAGTGAATATAGCAAACCCTAACAAAGGAACGCTGAGCCTCCAGCGTGTATATATATATGTAGTGCGGCGAGAGTGTGGAGAGTGCAAACCCTAGCGAACAAGCGCTAAGGCTCGAGCTTATATATATACTGTAGTACGGACTGAGCTCCGATGCCTTAACTGCACATGCTTTTGGCTGTCTGACAGGTGGGCCAGCCACATTTTGGGCCCACCTATCATAAACCCAAAGGCAGGTGCACTAAAGTCTTTGAAGCGGCATCCATATAGTACTCGTGTATATGACTAATATATAGTGGAGTGGTTTTTTATATCTCCATAACAATCATTTTAAATTGTGTAAGTACGAAACGAAACTCTTTATTTAACGTACCAGTGAAGAAAACTACTACTCCCTCTGTTCCTAAATATTTGTCTTTCTAGAGATTTCAACAAATGACTACATACGGAGCAAAATGAGTGAATCTACACTGTAAAAAATGTCTATATACATCCGTATGTGGTAGTCCATTGCAAACCACTTGAAAGACAAATATTTAGGAATGGAGGGAGTACTTCCGATGAACTAACGATCCACGCATCCTGGTCGCACTTCCTGTCCTTCACGTGCGGTACACTACCCTCCCTTAAGTGAACAACCACACATGCGCCAAATTATCGGAAACGTGTGAGAGTGTGTACAAATAAAGAATTTTAATTTCAATTATCGGAAAGGTTCGAGAGTATGTACAATTAGCCCTCTCTAATAATTATGGTTTGTTGTGTTCGGCCTAAACTTGGTCAAACTTTACAAAGTTTGACTTCAGTCAAATCTAATATGCGGAGTAAATAAAAATGGAGGGCTACTACGTCCATCCGGGTTTTCAGTCCGCACCATTTTTTTAATCAAAGTTAATAGCTGGACAAATAAAATTACAGGGGAGCTGGAGACAAAGTTGTGAGAAGGCTTAGAAATCAATACAAAACTTATGCTCTTAGTACCAACGTCGATCCTTCATCGAGGAAACATTTGGTTCATAGCCAATTGTGTGATAAAATTGCACCAACGTGAAAGACGACTGCGTCTCCAACGCAACCAAGGTGAAATGACGAAGGATATCATCTTTGTGGGTAACAAGCAAAGAGCACTGATGGAAGACAACTTGTTTTCCATTCAAAATCGATCAGCTTTACCAGCCGACGCAACCATGAGGCGCAACCATGAGCATCGATAGGTCATCGTGGTGATGCATCATCCATTTGGCATCAAGTTTGAGTGAGGCACCTATGAAGTTCGAGAAATCCTCACTGTGGTCTGTTTCTTCTCAGTAGTCAAGCTCGAGGAAGGAAGAACCACGTGGCAGAGGACAGTGAGGCGGAACAACAATGGCCATCCAATTTTGTGCAGTTCCACTAAAATTGAGGAAGACATGCCCGGGTATGGAGATACGCATCGCTGTTTCCAAAAATATAAAAAAGGGATATAGTGTTGTTACTTTGTTTTACAAGATTAACAACGACATCTCAATTGTCAATAAGAATTATGAAAAGTACACCAACAAACATAAGCATCATGATTATCTTGATGGGAACTAAACTAGGATACCCGAGAAAAAAACATTTCTTCATTTAACCAGTGATAGTATTAGATTAGCAGCAACAATAGGAACATATGGACAATGACCGCACAACCACCATGTACTTTTTGTCGAAACAACATGTATACCTCCACCAAGGCATAAATCAGGACAACTTTTCGAGTGGCATTTCCTCTATAATAGTAGGTGATGCTGGACCAGCCGACGAACCCTAGCTACTATACATGGGGAGCTGGGGAGTAGTCGCATAGAAGAAAACCCGCATGCAGTGACCTGGGGAGCTGGACCAGTACAAGAAGTTATACCTCAGATGGGCGAGATGTCGCTTAGGCGGGTGGGCGGGATCTGCCCACACGACGGCAGCGAACAAGGGCGCGGAGGACCTTCGTCCGCACCAGCGCCGGCTCCGAGAGGACGGTGCGCATCGGCTTCCTCCATCACCGATGGCGACAACGTCAACGCTGCACCTCCTCACCTCCCGCAACGGACGGGATTCGGCCGGATCTGTGACCACCGGTGAGGAGAGAGATAGTGTGGACACTATCATCTTGTTTTGATATGGAGAGGGTGAGAGAGCGAGACGCGAGAGGCTATAATGGAGTAAAACAATCTCTCCATAGCAGTGGTTTTAAATAGAATATGCATGTTCCCGGAAAAAAGAAACAAAAACTGGCGGACAATTTTTTAACGTACCAAGAAAGAAAACTCGATCAAAAACACGCCCCCGCTTCTAGGTCGCGAGAGTCGTCGCGCGCACACACATAGACATAGACATGCATATCCGTGTTTACATAAAATTCCATTCCATCTCCATCTCCAATCATATTTGTCCAACTGGCACATTATTTACGTTGTTAATTATATACGCGGCAATATTAACATACAACACCTCTTGTTTGCGGGCGTCCGGACCGCTGCCATGGCCGCTCCTGAGCAACCCGAACCCTCTTCATCACCCGCGCGTGCTTCCCGCCCGAAACGGTTAGTGCCGCATTCATGCCCGGCCAGAGCGGACGCGACCTCTCACTGGCGCTGGCATTGAAGCGGCGCGCCGACCGAGAGAGCGTCGCCCGCGCCGCTTCCTGGTGCACGCGACTGCTCTGTGTTCAAAGGTCGCAATAGCCGGCCACAACATGCATGTAAAAAGTTCTTGGGAGTCCGTGCTACAGCTAGCTGTCCTCCCCCAACTCGTCAATCTCTTCCAGTAGTACTAGTACTCCATGGCGCGATACATCGACAAGCAGGTGAGAAAGTTATTGTATAGTCGGTTTGCGGTGAGTGGCATGTCGAGCGACCGTGTGGGGTCGAGCTGTGGAGGAGGGTGAGACACAAATGCGACAGACGTGATTTAAACGTTGGTTTTGCTCGATGGCGCGATCCAACGAAACGAAATGTTGGTTTCTCTCCGTTTCCATTTTTTCTCCGGAAAAACAGAAACTTTCCATTCTATTTTCATTCCTACTCCAAGGTTGCCCCGTTACAACATTCCATCAAATACAAAGGAAAACTAACACGCATGCTGATGCATCTCAATGATTCACAGATCATAGCCAATATTTACTTCACAACTAAAGACAACAGTTGTGAGAGCGTGTACGAAAGAAAAACTACTGATGGGGTCACTACAACTTAAACCCTAAATAGGATTTCATTTCCTGGCCAGGTAGAACCTATCGAAGGAAAGACGGCTGGCACCCTCGGATCATACGATGCTTTTGTGCAGTTCCACTAAAATCGAGCTGAGCATCCCTGATGGCAAAGATATTGAAGAAGTGTGATTAGAATAATAGTACTGGCACTAGTTCATAAGACATAAACTCATCACAAGTAGAAGCCGGTAGAAGTAGAGAAAGATCGACATGGAGATGGAGCTACGTGGGGAGCTGCGGCAGTGGAGCAAGCCGGCTCCAAAAGGAAGATGGACTACCTGGGACATCGGGCTGTAGCTAGAAGGGCGGTTGGGACGCGGAATCGGCCCATACCGCGGTGACCCCCGATTGGGACGCACCGACTGTGGATTTTCTCCCTCGCCGATGTCAACCGCGTCTACGCAGAACATTGTTCCTTTCCCCCAGCTGCAGGATCAGGCCGGATATGTGACCAGCGGTGTGGCCGCCGTCGTTCTATGCTTGTGAAGAGAGCAACCAAAGCAAGCAGGCTTGTAGCTTAGGCTCCTGCTAGTGTATATATAGTAGTTTTCTTTTTCTCTCCATATCAACCATTTTATATTGCATACATGTCATTGAAGAGTGAAATGATGGTTGCTTCTTCCGACTAACTTATTGTGTGATTTGACTGCTCCTTTAGTGGCCCCTACACGTACTCCCCCTACGTGTATGCAACAGTCACACGTACACATGGACGCAAAAACGCACGCGACGCCCTAATGCATGCATGTCCGAGCACACGACGGAACACACACGGTGACGCTCAAGTGCTCAACCTACACGTGCATGCACACACATACTCAGCCAGGGTGAGCTAGTGACCGTACAAACACCGGAAAATGTATATATTGAGCGCAATGAGCGTATTATGAAGTCCACTGACCGTATTTTTACAAATATACAGTGGCAGACAGTGTATTTATCTCGTTTGAAATTAAGCCATATTAACTGGAGAGGAGGCAGTATGGACTAGCATTACTTTGCTGTGTCCCGTCAACTTGCCGAACGAGGAGAAGCTTGCAGGACGGGAGAAGCTTTCGCGCGGTGGCTCGCAGGACAAGGAGAAACTTTTGACTAATGCAAGCTGTCCTTCGCTCAGGCGGTGGACGTGCAACAGTTAATTCGGTGTTAGATTGCCAGAAGCATACACTATACTAGTACTATTATTGTTGTACTTCCCGAAGAGGCGAACAGCCAAGCGCAAAGTTTACTAGTACTAGTACTACTACTATAGTCCATAGAGGTATGTACTACTATATACTAGTACAAGGAACCGGATGGAGGAGCGTCTGCACTCTTATTATATTTTTAAAATGTGATAAAGCAATCTTCAACACATTTGGTTCTCTTCGAGGGTTCTCGCATGTGATAATGGAAGTTGATTGCATGGAACACTCGCCACAATTCTCGCTTAATTCTGGCTCATATCCTGTTACAAATAGGAGCGCTCGGTAATATTTCCTCTCTTTTTTGTTATTCAGCATGTAAACAGGTTAGCAAACCTTGCGGCGCATCTTTGTGCGAACCGTGCTTGCTGCACTTTGAATGTGGCCAAGAGCTGGCTTGATGAAGCACCTCGCTTCCTACTTCTTTTTTCGCGGGGTACCTCGCTTCCTAGTGACCAGTGTCTTGGCTGATCGTCATAAGAATGCTTATATATATGAATAAAGCTCTCTCATTTACCCGCAAAAAAGATTAAGCCATATTAACCGGAAAGGAGGGAGTATGGACTAGCACTACTTGTTGGTGTGTCCCGTCAACTCGCGGAGCGAGGAGAAGCTTGCAGGACAAGGTGAAGCTCACTTATGCCTTTTGACTAATGCAACGTACCCTCGCCCAGGCGGTGGACATGCATCAGTTCATTCGGTGTCAGATTGCCAGAGGCATACACTGTAGTACCGAACATGCGGAGTACCATCATTGTTCGACTTCACGAAGAGGCGAAGAGCCAAGCGCAAGGTTTAGTAGTACGAGTAGTACTACTACTAGAACCACATGGTGGAGCCTCTGTACTTTTATTTTTCTTAATATCTGATAAAGTACACATTTATTTCAGAGAAGGGCAGAAAACGGCAGCCCAACATGTAATGATGATATCGATCAACCATGCTCGAATATATCTTGGCCTCCGTGCGAGCCCATCTGTGTGTTCTCGCTCCTCGTATCTCTCAAGGAACGGCGGGTTGGCCATTTTGCCGTCAATTGAGATCGGCTTGCTCACACTCCGGTCCCACATGTCAGTGATATGCCAAGAGGAGGTGCGTTGACCGACTGCCATACGCGTACTTGGTTTTGCACCTTCATAGTACTCCTTCCTCCGTCACAGTTTACATGGCGCGCTTCATTATGATGCATTTCTCTCAATGCAGTTCCACCACCAGAGAGACTTTAGACGCGTTTGGTTTAATGCTCAATTAATTAGGGTGTGGTAACCGCAATTTTCTCTCGATGTAGTACTACGGAGTGGAGTAAGTGCATGCATGTGTGTACCCGGGGTGGAAGCACTGCATGCATGTGTGTACGCATTATTTCCTCTAGTAATAGACGCCGTGCTATAACTATCAATGCTATTTTTCAGGCCGATCGCTAGTCGCCTTGGTCCCAGAAAATTTCTCTTTTTCTGAAGTGCGCTCTATAAATAGTGACGGATGGAGTAGTATGAGCGGATTCAAAGAAGAGCATATTGATGGTTGCTTCTTCCGAGCAACTTACAGTGGGAAAGGTGGGGCTTATGATTTGACTGCTCATTACTCACTATTAATGCGGCGCAACGACTGGTCTGAGTCTCCCATGTGGCTGTGCACTACCCCCTTGGTTCTTAAATATACTCCGGAGTATTTGTCTTTCTAGAGATTTCAACGAGTGACTACTCAAATATTTGTCTTTTTAGAGATTCAAATGGACTACTACATACGGATGTATATAGACATATTTAGAGTGTAGATTCACTCATTTTGCTCCGTATGTAGTCACTTGTTGAAATCTCTAGAAAGGCAAATATTTAGGAACAGAGGGAGTACACATACGAAGCAAAATGAGTGAATCTACACTCTAAAATATGCCCATTTGAAATTTGTAAAAGGATAAATATTTAGGAACGAAGGAGTATAATTTTGTGCATGGCACAAGGACCCGGATGCCGAAGAGGCTTCTGGCAATGCTATCAAGCTTCCAGCATTAGTTTACATAATTGACATACTACACAAATAATTTTCCAGCGACATGATATTGTACAATGGTGTGAGCTTTCAACTTTTGTTTCGTGTGTCTTGCCATCGATGCTCTTTCGGAAACAATAAAAAGCTACCTACCTTGCTAATCAGTGCTAATATTTGACAAAGTTGAGAGAAGGTGTTAAATTAAAATTGATCCATGCTTTCATTGGCAGCAACGTCCCCCCAGCTTTGTCTAAATCAACAAGGCATGTTGGAAAAAAGAAGCTATCTGGAGCATGCAACATTCCGATCATTTTGTGCAGTTCCACTAAAATAGAGCTGAGCGTCCCTGTTCCAAAGATATTAAGTGTGATTACAATAATAGAGGACTGCTGATGAAACAATAAACACACAAATAGAAGCCGGTCACCTTTGCAATCTCTCTTAAGACTAACTAGTTGGAGAAGATTAGGCTCGGAGTTGGATGAGGAGGATAGAGCAAAACCAATCTTCCTGTGTGCAGTCGCACTGAAATGTAGAGACGTTGCCCGTGTGACATTTTGGTAGAACTGCACAAAACACTCTTAATAAAAAAGTGATTTGTGCAGTTCACCAAAAGGTCGCAATAGCAACGAGGTGAAATGGATAGCCCTGTTTGCAAAAAAGAGGTACAAAGGAAAGAATTACTGGCCAATAATAGTTGATGACACATGCAACGACAAAAAAGAAGCATATTTCCTTGTCCTAAGGGAAGATAACAACACGGTTGTGTTTGTCTAAAACGGTGTGAGGACGAGATTGCAATATGGAAAGTACGCCGGACGAGCTACGTTTTGGGCAAAGAACTATGGAAGATCCACATGCAGCAATGTGGGAAGACGGGCAGTGGAGCAAGGCCGGAGGGGATACCTGGAGGTCGTCGGGATGTAACTAGGTGAGCGGCGGCGGGCGGAATCTACCCATACTGCGGCAGCGAGCAGGTGGCGTAGGCCCTACCACATCGGAGCTTGGTCAGAGAGAACGACGTGTACCACAGATCGGGACGTGCTGCCTCGGCGCCATCGAACGGAGAAACGATGCACGTCCTCCCTTTCCGCCGGCGGACGGGATGCGGCCTGATCAGTGACCAACGGTGAGAGAGAGAGAGGCCACCGCAGCCTTGTGTGAGATACTCTGAAGAGAGACAAACCAGGCAGGCATGCTCCATTGTATATAGTGGAGCGGACTTTTTCTCCATTAAAATCATTTTATATTCTGTGTACGTGCCATTGAGCGATATAACTTTATTTAAAAATAACGCGCCAACGCATCAAGTCGAACTTTGTTCCGTGCACGCATGGTACACGACCTCCGTAGGTAAACAACCGCTACACGCATTCAAATTAGCACGTGGGTTGCCATTTCGTACAGAAATGAGCTCCACCGTGTACCCGCGCAGGTGTGGCTGGGCACGAAGCGTGAGTACGTGCACGGTGCACCTATTCTCTTCTTGTATACGTACACCACCTACGTGGGGTTGTTTGAGAGAGATACAAACGTAGAGAGATATAGTGTGTGGGTTCGTGAGAGTTTTGGGGGGGGGCAATCAAAAAATGTAACATATGCAATGTGTTTGAATAGAGTCCTGGATATATCATATATATAGAGGGAGCGATCCACGAGAAGAGAGTGGAGGTATCATCGGCTTGAGGTGTCCATAGAATCGAAGAGAGGGATGATGTGTGTGTGTGTGTGCGCGCGCGATCGATAAAGTGTGCCATTGAATTTGTGTGTGCCCACGTCAAAGATATAGAGTGGCTGGCCTACTGGAATGTGAGAGGGTACAGGTGCAGTTTGTCTCTGTGGCATGGATACCTACCTACAGCGCTCGACTATCGGTGTGTGGTGGGGGGAGGCCTAATTAACTATAGAGGTACAATGGCTGGTATATGTGTGGAGGAGGAGAGAGGCCTACCTCATGTATTAAGGGAGATCGATCTACCTCATGTATTAAGGGAGATCGATCGGCATCCATGCATGTGTGTAGGAGAGGATTAAGGTTGGGAGAGAGACAGAGCTAGAGTGTTGGAGGGGGTGATAGTGGAGTTGCTTCTAACAAATGGTGGGATAGGCTTGCTAGACAACCGGAGGGCACGCCTGCAATATCAATAAGAGAGGGGATGGCTGCCTGTCTGTGCACGTGCGTGTGAGAGATGGGTCAGGAGGCATGCACGAATGATGAGGGGGGGCGATATGGCTGTGGTAAGCAGACATAACTACATAGGAAGATCAATCGTCCTTTGTCAGAGAAAGGAGAGGTACGTCGATCGATGGGGGGGAATAGTTAAAGTCGACCTAGGTATATGTTGGGAGATCGATCGATATACATGCATGTGTGTGTTAGAAGCAAATGAGGCACGGGGAGAAGGATAGAGAGAGAGGGATGCATCTAGGAGGTGGTGCGAGAGTCATACTATTTCGAGGGGGGGAGTGTGCGAGTACGAGATCGATGAAAAGAGTGGTGGGAGTGAGGCATGGATGGTGATAAGAGAAGAGGGGAAGCTTGTGTTTTGTGCTAGGCACACCTGGCTAGAGAGGCATATCGATCGATGTGTGCCGTAAAGAAGGAGCTGGGGGGCCTACAGACACCATGGGTGAACGACCTAAAGTGAAAAGATGAATTTGCGCGATGGAGCTAGAGAATGCTGAGGGAGGGTGAGAGGGATGCGGGCGTCTGCATGCACGGGAGAAAGTTAGCGCTAGCTAGCTACAAAGATAAGAGGATTGTGTGGGTGTAAAAGAGGAATAGAGATCATACTTCATTATAAAAAGCGAATTCGGATATTTGAAGAATTTACCATAGTGTTTTAAACCGACGCATGTGTGAATATATATAACGGTGATACACATGGTTTGGTTATGAACATGTTATACTACATATAATATATTTTATCTCTACTCTTATAAAAAAAGGAGTTGTTGATGATGGTGCCATCCTGCAATATAGGCCGTCCGATTTATATCTGACGGATAGGAAGGAAACTATGGAAATTTTGAAAAAATATACCCATACCCCTGTCCATATTTGCAAATTAGGCCTCCCCTTGATCATGTTGATGTTCTATGGAACGCATGGGCATCTTTCTAGTACTACGTATAACATATAGAACATTGATCATAATTTGGGCTAATGTGTGGCTTTTGCATATCAGGTCTAAATACTTGTCATAATGTAGGGGGCAGGGCACTATACTATGTGTGATAAACACGGTGTACACATATGGAACATGGTTTAGATTATGAATATATAGTTAGTACATCAAATGTACTATTATTTGGAATCAACATCAAGTGTATTCAAAAAATAGAATTCGAGTTCATGTAGTACACATAGTTCATATCTATCTCTATAGTAATCATGTGGTGTGTTATTAAGGTAATACACGCATGATGGTTGAAGTTGGCAACAATCATGATTGTAGATTGTTATTGAAACAGAGAAACGAATTCAAATTCAGTTCGAATTGCAGCGGTAGTATAGACATTTGGAATGCACTAAAATGTTGGTATGAGTAGGTTACATGCATTATACAGCAAGCGAAAAAATTTAGTTGGACATAACATGGATTCATACTACCGAATAGCATTTAATTGCACTAAATTGTTGGTATGAGTAGCTTTAAATAGCATTTTTATAGTAAAACGGGGCAAGATTCTCTCTTTGTGTGGTGTGAATAGTTTTATTTTTTTGTTTTGTTTTTGGTTGAGGGAAGTGCGAATTGATTTGGTACGTACAAGTACAATATTACACGTTAGGCTTGTCCCTAAAATTCAACCCGCGCCTTGTTATATCCCGAAAATTCAGATAGCGTGCTCCCAAAACTGGCGCCTTCACAACCCGCGCCTTGCTATCCCGAAATTACAACGCGTGTGAAAACTCCCTCCAGCTGCCAAATCCCGACATGCGAAATCCCCCTTCTAACCCTGAGCCGAAAGGGCCGCTAGTTCAAATCGGTGGGGGGTACTTTTGTAACACACCCTACATTTTGGACAAGCACGTCCCTAAGTCATGGTTCACCACCTCCCATCGCCTCCTTTTTGCCATTCGAAATCCCAGGCCGCCATAACCTCTCCGCTCCAGCCGCGAAACCCCACCCTCTTCCGTCCGCCACCTCACCGCTGCCCAGCCGGAGCCTCTTCCCCGACGATGTCGTCCACCGCAATAGCTCGACGTCCCTCGTCCACCTCCCCGGATGAGGATCCGTTGTCCATCTCTTCGTCCCGCCGGTTCAGCCGCCCCGTCCTCCACCTCCAAGGAGCTACTCTGACGATCGCCTCGTCTATCGCGGCTGCTCCATGCCCACAGCGCCGCCTTAACCTGCTCCACCGGAACCGCATCATCCTCACCGACTCCTCGGACGAAGCCGAGGCCTACTCGGCGCCACCAAAGAGGTTGTACACTCATCGCATCGCACCTTCTCCTTAGCTCGACCTCTCGGCGCTGACGGTGCTCCATCCCGCACCCCCATGGAGCGGCTACCTTGAAGCTGGCGCCGCGGGCTCTCCCCCAGTGCGAGGCCCCTTCGGCGGCAGCGTCCGTACTAGCCGGATCTGCTGCTGCTGCTCCGGCTCTCGCTCGATCGCTCGCTCGCCCAGCTGCTGCTGCTCCGGCTCTCGCTCGCTCTCTAACGCTGCTGCTGCTCTCCCCCTTGCTCGTGTTGCTGCTCTACTCCGATTTTGGGTTGACTGAATCGACTTTTGGGTCAGTCGATTTTCAGGGGGTGGGGGGGCTCGCCGGAGTTAAGGAAGAACCACCATCAGTGGGGACGGGGGCTCGTCGGAGAGGTATCCCACTATCTATCTTAGGGTTCAGGGTGGGGGCGGGGGGCCTATAGGGCTAGCCGGGACGGCGGAGGACCGGCGGTGGGGAGTTGTTTCGGGGCGGCGAGGCGGCACTGGGGCCGCTAGTTCGGCCGGTGGTGGCTGTCGGCTCAGGGGGTGCAGGTTGAAGATGAACTGCAGGCCCTCCTTAAACTACATGTCAAGTGCCTCTCTACTACCATTGCGTTCAGTTTTGACAATAACATTCAGATTCCACAGTAAATTTCAGTTTCAACAGTTAAGTTCAGAGTCAACAGTTTTTACCTCATCTGTTGTAGTCAGGTGGTTTTTGGTGATGTAAATTTTACATCTATTTTAGATCATCTATTGGAGATGCTATTAGAATCCCACTTGAGATTGACGATGTCTGTCTTGTGCTGCTTCAGCCTTGACGTCTTACAGCTCATCGGAGCTGCTCCAATGATAGAGCGATCCATCACAACAGAGCAGTGCCCTGGACGCCATCTATAGATTCCTCAGATCTTCCTCCACACCTCCGACAGCCACCTCTGCCTCAACTGCTTCAGCGACCAACCCAATGATGCTGAGGTCGACACGGCCACGGCAAAGAGGTTGTACACTTGTTGCATCACTTATTACTATACATTCATGTTGATCCATTAGGGCTATTTTGGTTCGACGGAAAAACATAGCAATAGGGAATTTTCCAATGGCACTCTACTATTCAATTATTCATGCATTTTTTTGAAAGGAATGAAGCAAAACATCCACCTGGACCTACTTTTCAAAATCCTATGCATGAAAACAAGACCAAATGCATTAGTGGCAGAATAACATTCTAACTATACACACTTTCATATGGTTTCACTTTATTTTGGCCATGTTTCTTTGCATTCCTCTGCTCTTCCAATTCCGGTAAACCAAACACCCAAGTTGACAGAAATCATGTGTTTACAAATGCTCTGTTTACCATGTGCATTCCTATCCTATTTCGGTGTTTTTCCTATCTATGCGTTTTTAGAATCATGCAAGCCAAATGAGCCCTTACAGAATTACTTCAGTTACAGGTAGGTGTCGAAGGGAACTTTGTGTGGTTTGTCCTGCTCCTGCCGCGACGTCGTCCACCTCACCCGAGCTGCTCCATCGATAGAAACATCCACCAAACCAGACATCACGACTCCTGACCGTCTTTCGCCACCTCAGATCTCCTTCCCTGCCGCCGGCACCCACCGCAATGGCATCACCATCATCGACTCAGTAGATGAACCTGAGGAGTACACGGGTCCACAAGAGAGGTCGCACTCTTTTGATTCTGCTTATGTTATGCATTGCTTAAAATTACCTACTACCTTATCGTCCTATTCACCTCTTGGACTCCAATCAGGTCCAAATTAATGTTCAAACTTGAGTTCTAAATTAGTTGTGGGGCACATATCGAGGAAGCAATGAATAGTATCTCTATCTAATATCTGGTTCACCTAGGGTATGCCTATGTTGTTCATCTTCGGTGGGAAACAAATAGTAAAGCAATCATCATCTGTCTTTTTATTAAATTAAGGCAATCATCATCCTGCTATCATTATTTTTGGATCCATCCACTGGTTGTTACCATCACTCTAAATTTCTGCATGCTCTCCTTACATAATCTCACCATAGTTTTTCGTATGCATGTCAGATATTGTACACAGTCATGCTGAACATGTACAGAAAAAGAGAAGAGTTTTGCGAGGCAATACAATGTCATGCAGACATCGCTCCATGGTGGGTTCAATGGCAAACCCTCCCCACCCCTCTCCAGATTGTAATCCAGAGGAAGATATCTGTTCTGAGGCGGATTCAGACGCCACTGACCACTCCTATTTACCCCCAAGGTGTTTGCTCTACCTTGGCATGATGATGTTAGTCATATCATGCATATGTTGCCTTGCAGTGCCTACTTTTGACATCATATATGTCATCTGCTTAGTTTAGAAATGTTCTGTCACCACCTATTTAGTTTCTATATCATATATGGGAATTATGCAGTCTCATGTCTTTTAGCCAGCCATAATATATGTGAAATGTGCAATGCCATCCTGTTTAACCAGGCATCATATATTTGAATGATATCTTGCCCATCCTTTTCTTCATTACATTTCCATTTGTCGACAATGTTTGTACATTAAACTACTCTTCCTGTGAATCAGCAATTTGGGTGGGAGATTGAAAAATCTGGAGTGAAAACAAGGCCTTCAGAGCAGACAGTGCTACATGTCGAAGTAGATCTCTTGTTGGGTCCCGATAGCTCCTCAGAGATGGATTCAGAGACAGATGACCAGTCCTATTCCCCCACCGAGGTGTATGCTCTAACTTGGCAGAGCGTTTTAGTTATTCATCATATCTTTGAATTATGTTATGCTATGCTATCCAGTTTAGATAGACATCATATATGTGAAATTATGTCATGCTACCCGTTTTAGTTAAACAATATACATGTCAACTATTTCATGTCCTCTTTTTTCCACACTATCTATTGCATCTGTCTCTCATACAATGTTTGTACATTCAACTATGTTTCCTGTTTATCAGCCATTTGAATTGGAGCAGGTGATTCCAGCATCTAGCAGACTAAAAACACGGTCTTCAAATAAAACAGTGCTACCTCTTGGTGGAGATAGCACCCCGGTTGTACATGCACGAGAACCAGCCCTACCACACATAACCCAAACTCTCACAGATTGTACCCCTACTGCGATGGCAGAGAACCGGCTTCACCCAATCTAACCCCAACCCCAGCAGATAGTAACCCAGTTCCTGTTGACACAACACCATCTCCACCACAGAGCTCCCAAACAAGAGCAGTTAGTAAGGCAGCTCCAGTGCCCAAAGGGCCAGTACTACCACGACGAACCCCAACTCCACCAGTTAGTATGCCTATTCCTGTGGAGGAAGCACAACCAGCTAGTCGTACTTTATCATCTATCGCATTTGATGTTGTTAAATCGTATGTTCGTATCTTCCCATCTTGGAAATATTTTTTTTGACTATTATACTGAAGATGAAGGAAAATGCCAGTTGCAGGTGTTTGTCTAGGAGTTATGTGTAAGTTATGTTATTCATGGCAATTACTTTGCTTTGTCCCATACATCCTACCTCCATGATGGTTATAATACAACAAATTTTCCCATTTTTCTCTATAGAGAAGGACCGATTTGGAAACTCAGGATGAGGTAACCTGTGCTAATACCTCTGCTATCTTCAAGAATGCTTGGTGGCAGTATCGCAATTACTTGAAGAAAAAGTACTTCACCGGCAAAGAAACTCATCAAATTCCCTTACGTTCTCCTGAGACACATTTACTGGACAATGATTGGGAATGCCTTGTTCTGTACTGGTCCCGAACCAAGAATGTGGTAAGGTCTATGAGCTCATTTTCTATTTTTAAGTACTATATTCTTGCGTCTTACTGTACTCTGTTCATGTAGAACAAGTGCCTAAACCTGAAGAACAACTATTCTAATTTAAGATTCCATTGCTATCATAGTTCCAAAAAGTACTAGGCGTTAATTGTGCGTTTTGCCACCGCCTTGCGCTTTACTGACCAAAGCGCATGCTTATCCGCAGTTATGCACAGATTAAGTGTAGTTATGTGCAATGCGTTTCGCCAACGCCTAGAGCCTAGGCGCGCTTAAGCGCTCGCTTAGGCCCGCCTTTTTTAACTATAATTGCTATCGTGCATACTGCTTTGCTCTTGTATCACTGTATTTACTCATACAAACTTATTTTTAAATTGAAGAATCCAATCGAAACTCCAATGGCACAACAGGTATGTTCACGCATGTTTCTTTAACAGGCTTGCTCTTATCAATAGCTCTGTTGATTTCAATTTCAATTGTGTATACAGTTGACTTCTCATATCATGCACATTACTAGCATCACAACAAAGCAAATAGTGTTGTTGTACATGTAGACCCGTGGTACCCATCTGAAATCTTGTTGTGCCATGTAGTTTCCCACGCTTTGTATTCTTTCACTGCTGCTTTGTCTTGAACTGATATGATTTGAACCGTGTCTCTATTTTGATTTGGCAAGACAATGCAGTGACCATAGGACATAGATATATGTTTGTTTGATGCTTTTATTATGTACTAGTACTTGGCAATAGAAGACTTGGTAGTTTAATCCTGTCCACCTTACTAATGAACTGGTTCACCGAAATGAGTTTCATATACTAGTACATGCTAAACTGTTATGTGTCTGCTTGTTTCTTCTTTTAGAATGCTGACAGAATATTGGCGAAGAGTGCCTTATTAAGCAATGGTAAAGGAAGTAATGCAGATAAGGTTCAGGATAGTGACACATCCTTGTTGGTCTCCAACAAAGCTGATAAAACAGCTAAGGAAGACTATCTCGAAGACAGTGAGACAACCCCAAAGTCCTGTTTTGGTTTAGTGTTGGAGTTACTGGCCACTACCGCTTGCACAAGCTATTCAAACTCACTGTCTGAATCAGTTCAGTTTCTTGAGTCTCAACTACAAGCTGAAAGACATCAATCAGCTGTGCTACGATAAGAAGCGGAAGGACTGCGGAAGTCCCTGGAGCATTCAGATGCATTCTTTCTGGTGCAACAGCAAGCGTTGGAGGATTTTAGCGCCAAACAGGACAAAGCTAATAAGCTTGCTAAGCTTATTGCCAGCATGGTGGATACCACGTTTCTTGAGCTCTTCTGAAGTTGTTTCAGTTATGCTCTTGTTTTGCTGCCGCGTTTATTTGCACTGGTGGCCAATTTTGACGGCCAGTGTATGTAATATGCTGCTTTGTTCCCTATATTTGCACTGGTGGCGAACTTTGATGCCCAGTGGATGTAATATGTGTAATAGCGGTAATAGGCTAGCGTTAATTGCTTGCTTATTTATTTCCTTATTGTCTTGTTTAGTTGTTTGCTTGTAGTCACTGCAGTTCTTTTTCTGTGTTTTTCTAGTGGCCACAATAACCTATATTTGTAAACTAGGCCAAAATAATCATGGCAACACACGGACTGTTGTAACCATTGGCCTCCTACGGGCCGTATGATCCATGGGCCTTCTACGGGCCGTAGGATCCATTGGCCTTCTATACGGGCCGTAGGATCCATGGGCCTTCTACGGGTCGTACGATTCATGGGCCTTTTACGGGCCGTAGGATCCATGGGCCTTCTATGGGGTGTATCATCATTTCGCCAATCATGGGCCATACTATTCACGGACAATAATGGGCCGTTAATACGCCGTATTTGATAACTCTATGAAAACAGCCCAACGGGTTTTTTTACATGAAAACGGCCCAACGTATTATTGGGCCACAAACGGGCCGACTGTAACCACGGGCTGAATTTGGCCCACAAGCAGAAAATGATAGTAACGGGCCGTAAGTAAACGAATGTGGAAATGAGCCCAAGAATAAATGGGCCCCGAGAAGGCCGAAACATAACATGGGCTGGAAACGGCCCAACGGAATAATGGGCCATTAATGGGTATAAAGTGATACACTGTTCATTACGGCCCAGTTTCACCACATGTCGTTAATGGGCCGAGAGTAATAAGGGCCTCATATGGGCCGAAAGACGTCATGGGCCATACATGGGCCGGAAGTTAAAACGGGCTGGAATTATATTGGACGGCCCAGATGACGCTACTGGGCCTAATTCGGATAGGCCGTAAACGGACCCTGGGTTAGCGGGCTATAAATGGGCTATATGTGAACAAGCCATTCACAGGCTTGCCGTGGGCCGGCCCGCCACCTTTTGACCAAGTCAAACGGGCTGGCCTTTTCACAGGAATGGGCCTCTGTTTGGGCCGTGCCACATGTCGACGTATCATAGGCGCTTTGGGTCCAATGAGTGGATGACTTCTATCCCAACGTTGAGCCGACACGTGTTTCCTCCAGCCAATGATGATTTTACACATGGAAAATCCCCATTGGTCGGGGCCGTTAATGGGTTATCGGATCCAAAACAGGACCCAATAGCTTAACGGCGTTCCGTTACGGTGGATGCCACGTGTCGGTCACCCTTGACGAAAGCACTTCTGTGACGCGCGATTTATCCTCATGGAAGTGGACACTTCCGTGATGATAATTTTGGTAATCTCATGGAACACTTCTACGACAGCACAGGTATGACTATCTTGATTCTGTCATAAATTTGTCATGTATGTACATGCATGACAGAAAATGTGACCTACTATGACAAACACGTATCATCACGGAAGTGTATTTTTTTGTAGTGGAATTAAACGCAGCTCTGAAGATTGGGATCTCGACGAAGGTAAGGAGTCAGGTATAACACCTAAGTTTGATTGTGTTAAATCTTTTATGGATATCGATGTTTTCAGTAAGTTTAGCACTAAATATGGACTTGACTTTGAGATAGTAGCTTCTTTCTGTGAATCATTTGCTACTCATGTTGATCTCCCTAAGGAGAAGTGGTGTAAATATAATCCTCCCATTGAAGTAAAAGTAGTTGCACCTATTAAAGTTGAAGAAAAGACTATCACTTATAATGATCCTATTGTTCCTACTGCTTATGTTGAGAAACCACCTTTCCCTGTTAGAATAAAGGATCATGCTAAAGCTTCAACTGTAGTCAACAAAAGTAATATTAGGACACACAAACCCCCTGAGCAAGTTAAAGTTGAACCTAAAATTGCTATGGTTAAAGATCTATTGGCTGATAATATCGATAGGCATGTTATTTACTTCTGTAATGGGACTGCTAGAATTCCTAAACCTGGTGCTAAAGATAAACATAGACCTGTGGTAGGCATGCCTGTTATTTCTGTTAAAATAGGAGATCATTGTTATCATGGCTTGTGTGATATGGGTGCTAGTGCTAGTGCAATACCTCATTCTTTATACAAAGAAATTATGCATGATATTGCACCTGCTGAGATAGAAGATATCGATGTTACCATTAAGCTTGCCAATAGAGATACTATTTCACCGATTGGGATTGTTAGAGATGTTGAAGTCTTGTGTGAGAAGGTTAAATATCCTGCTGATTTTCTTGTTCTTGGTTCCCCACAAGATCGCTTTTGTCCCATTATATTTGGTAGACCCTTCTTGAACACTGTTAATTCTAGGATAGACTGCGAAAATGATGTTGTTACTATTGGTTTGGGGGATATGTCTCATGAGTTTAATTTTGCTAAATTTAGTAGACAACCCCGTGATGAGGAATTGCCTAGTAAATATGAAATTATTGGTCTTGCTTCTATTGCCGTGCCTCCTAATGGGTATGTCTCCGTATAAAATGGTTTATGGAAAAGCATGTCACTTACCTCTCGAACTAGAACATAAGGCACACTGGGCTATTAAAGAGCTCAACTATGATTTCAATCTTGCCGGTGAAAAGAGGCTATTTGACATTAGCTCACTTGATGAGTGGAGAACCCAGGCCTATGAGAACGCCAAACTGTTTAAAGAAAAGGTTAAAAGATGGAATGACAAAAGGATACAAAAACGTGAGTTCAATATAGGTGATTATGTGTTGTTATACAACTCTCGTCTAAGATTTTTTGCAGGAAAACTTCTCTCTAAATGGGAAGGACCTTACGTTATCGAGGAGGTCTACCGTTCCGGTGCCATAAAGATCAACAATTTCGAAGGCACAAATCCAAAGGTGGTGAATGGTCAACGAATCAAACATTATATCTCAGGTAATCCTATAAATGTTGAAACTAATGTTATTGAAACCGTAACCCCGGAGGAATACATAAGGGACACATTCCAGAACGTTTTAGACTCCGAAAAGGAATAGGTACGTGGTACGGTAAGTAAACCGACTCCAAAACAGTTCTAATGGCAATTTTTCTCCGTTTTGGAATATTTAAGAAAATATGAAAATAAGAAGTAGTCCGGGAAGGACACGAGGCTTCCACGAGGGTGGGAGGCGCGCCCTACCCCCTGGGCGCGCCCCTGCCTCGTGGGCACCTCGTGTTCCCTCCAGACTCCGTTTTCTTGCACGATACTTCTTTTGGTCGGTAAAAATTCATTATATAATCTCCCGAAGGTTTTGACCACCATATCACGCAATTATCCTCTGTTCTTGTTTCGAGTTGTTTTCTGCCAGAGTTGTCAAGACCAGGCATCATGTCGTCCCCCTCCTCCAATAATGAGGGCAACGATGCTTGGCTAATGAAGATAGAGCTGAGGAGAGAAGAACCCGTGGAGATCAACAAGGATGAAGGAATCAAGAAGGCCAAGGAGGATCAAGCGCCGACAGCAGAACAAAAAGACATCCTCCCACCTCTCATTACCCCCACTGAGATTGAAGCTTTCAAGATGATTGAGTTAGCTCATATACAAAACAAGTATCTCACACGTGAAAATATTTTGTTGAAGGATCATATCATTGCACTCAAGGGCATTATCCACAAATTGGAGGATCTCATACGCTCGATGTGTGACTACCCATCTTCATCACGACTGTGACGCCCGCGATTCGACCGTACACTAATCATGCACGCAAATGTGTACGACCAAGATCAGGGACTCACGGGAAGATATCACAACACAACTCTACACACAAATAAAATAATACAAGCTTTATATTACAAGTCAGGGGCCTTGAGGGATCGAATACAAGCTCGATACACAAGAGTCAGCGGAAGCAACAATATCTGAGTACAGACATAAGTTAAACAAGGATGCCTTAAGAAGGCTAGCACAAAAGCGACACGATCGAAGAGGCAAGGCCTCCTGCCTGGGACTTCCTAACTACTCCTGGCCATCAGCAGGCTCCACGTAGTAGTAGGCACCCTCGGGGTAGTAGTCATAGTCGACGGGGGTGGCATCTGACTCCTGGGTCCACCATCTGGTTGAAACAACCAGAAAGAAGAAGGAAGGGGGAAAAGGGGGAGCAAAGCAACCGTGAGTACTCATCCAAAGTACTCGCAAGCATCAGATCTATACTAAGTATGCATTGGTATGAAATGGAAGGGTTGTATCTGTGGACTGAACTGAAGAATGCCAGAATAGAGGGGAAGGCCTAGCCTATCGAAGACTAGCATCTTCAAGGAGCTCCAAGCATCTTGCAGCATGTAGAAGAGTAAAGAATAGCAGTTTAATTAACAAGCATGTTGTAGCATTAAAGCCCAAAGATCCTTCCTCGACTCCCTACGAGAAAGCAATCCCGGAGCCACATATCTCAAGTATCCATTTCTAGTTGTAAAAGATCAGGATATAAGTCTGAACGTCCATTACCGTGGACACGATATTCGAATATATGTCTTCCCTGCAGGGGTGCACCACATTTTCCAACACGCTTGATTACTCTGGCCGGACACACTTTTCTGGGTCAATGCCCGGCCTCGAAAAATCAACACGGCGTAGCCCTACCTAAGCTTAGCAGAGAGGTCCCCGCCGGTCTACATCCTAAGCACTCCGGGGTTTGGGCCCATTGCCCGTTGCACTCCGGGTCATTGTGCGACGAACCGGGACGAGCACCAGCTCATACTGGATGGCACTGGCCCGACAGGCCCACAATGCTGAACTGGACGTCTGACAAAGCTTCGGCTGATACTGCGACGTTGAGGCCCATAACTATTCTCGCGTGGTGGTTAGTGCGTAAAGGCCAAACGCCAACTCAGAACAAATACCCAAACCATAGTGTATTATTAGCTTGCGGAGACGAGCAGAGACTCACGATAATGTGACCCCGTCGCCCCGTCTCGAGGAAATACGGCAAGGGCTAGCCCAGCCCACTCGGGGGCGGCCTGCCGGCCCGGCCGTGCCTCGTAACCATCTTGCGGGTGCTCTCCGGGCCCGCCCGACTTTCCCAAGGGTCTCAAGTAAATTCAAGGTAACCGTGTGTCCAGACATCAAGGGGAAAACCCGAGGAATCACCCCTAGTGGATTCCACTCAATGTAATCATCAAGGTGAACGTAAGAGGGACCTTCCTCGAGGTTCACAGTTGAGGTGTTGAACGACAGAGCCGTATGGGGAATGGTGAAAGAGGAAATCACCCTCGATGACCATTCAAGCTCTTTATAGCAGTGCTGAAAGACAGATGAGTTCCCATAGCTTCTTGGAAACTTGCCCAGAATCTTGAAGTGAATAAGCTGCCACGGTCTAAGCTGATAACCAAAGGGATACCGTGGAGTGAAACAATTCTGGACATATAGAGAGTTGCCAGCTGACTAGCAGTGATCGTTTCTTTGACGGCCAGAAAGTGTGCAACTTTGGAAAGTCGGTCAATGACGACAAGAATGGCATCATTACCTTTCTACGATTTGGGAAATCCAGTGACGAAGTCCATTTCAACATGGTCCCATTTCCATTCCGGGATAGAGATAGGTTGCAGAGTTCCAACAGGCCTTTGATGTTCTGCCTTGATACGACGGCAAACGTCACATTCAGCAACATAACGACCAATGTCTTGCTTCATATTTGACCACCAGAATCTTTGACGAATGTCTTGGTACATCTTGGTGCTACCTGGATGAATAGACAAAGGTGTATCATGAGCTTCTTCCATAACCTCCTTAGTCATATCCAGGTTTTTCTCCTTACACGGCACCACTAGGCGGCCTTTGAAGTACAAAGTGCCATCATCAGCAACAGTGAAGAATGAGGGCTTTCCTTCTGTGAGGTAGCGTTTAATCTTCTCAACTTGAGAGTCATATCCCTGAATTCTCTTGATGGAGTCCAAGAGATCTGGTTCGATAGCCAGGGTATTGAGGGAACCCTGGGGAATAACATGGAGGTTCATCTTGCAAAACTCCTTAGAAGGGGGAGCGAGTGCACCCGGAGGAACAATATGGAGGTTTAGCTTTCTGAATTCTTCAAAAAGTGAAGGCTGAACTTTTTGAACCTCGAGGTGATTGCAATATGACTTGCAGCTCAAAGCATCGGCCATTACATTAGCCTTGCCTGGTGTATAAGAAATTCCCATGTCAAAGTTTGCTACGATCTCCATCCATCTCTACTGACGGAGGTTCAAATCTGGCTGAGTAAACAGGTACTTCAGACTTTGGTGGTCGGTGAAGATCTCGCAACGATTACCAAGAAGGTAATGTCGCCACTGTTTCAGTGCATGTATGACTGCAGCAAGCTCGAGGTCATGAACTGGGTAGTTCTCTTCGTGAGGGCGCAACTGACGAGAGGCATAAGCAATCACTCGACGCTCTTGCATTAGGACACAGCCTATTCCTTGTCGTGAAGCGTCATAGTAAATGATGAAATCCTTCTTAGAATCTGGCGGAGCAAGCACTGGGGCAGAAGTTAGCTTGTCTTAGAGTGCTTGGAAACTTTCCTGACACTTTTCTGTCCAATCGAACTTGACGCCTTTGTGAAGCAGACCAGTCAGGGGCGTGGCAATCTTGGAGAAGTTCTCGACAAATCGACGGCAATAGCTGGCGAGTCCGAGAAAACTTCTGACTTGTTTGACATTCTTTAGAGGAGTCCAATCGAGAATAGCCTGAACTCGCTCCGGGTTGACGGCAATACCATCCTTGGAGATGACATGCCCAAGGTAGGTCCCTTCAGGAAGCCAGAATTCACACTTGGAATACTTAGCATATAGTTGATGCTCTCAAAGTTTTTCTAGAACAAGTCGAAGATGTTCAGCATGTTCTTCTTTGTTCTTGGAATATACAAGGATATCATCCAGATAAACCACGACGAACTTGTCGAGGTATTCCATGAATATATAGTTCATCAGACGAGAGAATGACGCTGGAGCATTTGTCAAACCAAAGGACATGACGGTGTACTCGTATGAACCATAGCGAGTAAAGAAGGCGGTCTTGGGAATATCTTCTTCACGAACCCTAATCTGGTGGTAACCCAACCTCAAATCCATTTTAGAGAATACTGAGGAACCAGCAAGTTGATAATATAGATCGTTGATTCTGGGAAGCGGATACTTGTTCTGAATTGTTGCCTGGTTGATCGGTCGGTAATCTTGGACCAAACGATTCGTACCATCCTTCTTCTTGACAAAGAGAGAAGGTGCTCCCCAATCAGAGGAACTAGGACGAATGAATCCCTTATGAAGAGATTTGTCGATTTCCTCCTTAAGTTCAAGGATTTCATGTGGCGGCATCTTGTATGGCCGCTTGGCAATAGGAGTATTGCCCGGTTTCAAGTCTATGATGAATTCGACAGCTCTAGCAGGGGGTATTCCTGGAAGTTCTTCTGGGAAGACATCTTTGAATTCACGAACAAAATGAATGTTCTCTATTCCCTCGAGAGGTGAAGCATTCGATGCATTCAGAACATATATTTGATTCTCGGCATCCTGAGCTGCTCGGGCTGAGTATTGGACTATCTGGACAGAAGGGTGAGTGAGCTGGACTGCCTCAGCTGCACAGTCGATCAGGGTTTGGTGAGGACCCAACCAATTCATGCCCAGAATGACATCTATGGTAGAAACCTTGAGGGCCATAAGTGAAGCAGTGAATGCTAACCCTCCAATTTCAATGTGGTTGTTGTGGGCTATCATCGAGGTATCCCACCTGGAGCCTGGAGAGCTAACCACCAGTGGAGGGTACATATTTTCGAACGATAATTCTTGCTTGCGTGCAAATGCTTCAGAAATGAAAGAATGTGATGCTCCCGAATCAAAAAGAACAGAAGCTGGGACTTAATTCACTAGGAGGGTACCCATCACAATTTTGGGGTCCCGTCGAGCTTCTTCAACCTTTACATGATTAACATGACCATGACTGAGTGCAGGCGGCTTGGCATTTGGGTTTCGGGGTTGACGAGCTCGTGCCTTTTGATTCTGTGTCGGGCGGCAACTGGCAGCTTGGTGCCCTGGCTATCCACACTTGCGGCATAAACCATCATTATGAGGAGGAGCTACAACACTGGACTGTCCACCCTGAATCGTTAGTTGTCTTGGCGGCGGAGGCAGACGAGGTGCAACATAAGACAACCTTGGTGTTGGAGCAGGTCGGTGATGAACATTGTGTGGGATCCAGACTCGACGTTTCTGAGCAGGCTGACTCGAGGATGGGCCAACATCTCGAGTACGCTTGAGCGACTCCTGGTACTCAGTTAGACCAGTTTTAGTTCGGAAAGCTTGGCTGACAAGCATCGGAAAGTCTGCACAATCATGAGCAACAAGTGCGAGCTTTATATCGGGACACAACCCTTCATGGAATTTCTCCTGCTTGAGAGCATCAGTGCGGACATCATCCGCAGCATAGCGAGACAATTCAAGGAATTTCCTCTGATATTCATCCACAGTCATTGTGCCCTGTGAGAGTTTGCGAAACTCCTTCTTCTTCTGGTCCATCAGACCTTGAGGAATGTGCCGTGCATGGAAGGCTAACTGAAATTCCTGCCAAGTGGTTATAGTCTCGGCAGGCAGCATACCCCTATGGCTTTCCCACCATTGAGCAGCTGAACCCTTCAGGTGAAATGTTGCAAAGGTGGCATAACAGGCAGGGGCAACATTAGCTGACTCCATCTCAAACATGATGTCACGAAGCCAATCATCAGCTTCCATAGGATTGGTGGAGTTGCGGAAAATGGACGGGTTGAGGCGCACAAATTCTGGCAGTGTTATTGGGGCAGGCTGTTGATGAGCATTCTGGCTCGGGAACTGGGCCATTACCCCAGTCATAAACTGACGATTCAGCTCAAACCGCTGCATCATTCAATATAGGGTGGAGGTGGAGGATCGTCAGCCATCCTGCTAGAGACATCAGGGAGCAGTTTAACAAGGGGTGGGGCAGGTGTATGGAGTCATTCATGATGTAACTTGAACAATGAGCAAAGGCGCAGTATGTACAAAGCAGTAGTCATTAAAGACATACATATACATCTACACAACCATTTACACGTTGTTAGTATGAGTTCGGACAAGAGAATCATCCTAGACATACTAGGGGGCACGCTGGCACACGATGGAAGGATACAACAATGAGACATAGCAAAGGCTACATCCACGTCGGAGAAAACCACTAGAGCAAGGAATCTGCAGGGGACGACGCAGGGTGCCCTCGATAAAAGGATCCTGCGGCCCATGAACAATGTGAAGCAGATCCTGGCTCCCAATTCAAGAAAGGCGTAATACAAATCTCCGGATGGATGTGATCACGAGAACCAACGATAGAGTTAGCAAAATCATTTAACTCGAATAGAAGCGAGATCAGAGTCCCAGAGTATAGACGAGGAATAAAAGATCCTAATACCACCCAATTGGCGACGTGGGCCCGTAAGCCACACAGCCATGTTAGTAAATTAGTTTTTCAAAGACTAGACTCAACTTCGGCCAAGGAGTTGGAAAGGGGGATCCTACAGGCAGTCGGCTCTGATACCAACTTGTGACGCCCCCGATTCGACCGTACACTAATCATGCACGCAAATGTGTACGACCAAGATCAGGGAGTCCCGGGAAGATATCACAACACAACTCTAGACACAAATAAAATAATACAAGCTTTATATTACAAGCTAGGGGCCTCGAGGGCTCGAATACAAGCTCGATACACAAGAGTCAGTGGAAGCAACAATATCTGAGTACAGACATAAGTTAAACAAGGATGCCTTAAGAAGGCTAGCACAAAAGCAACATGATCGAAGAGGCAAGGCCTCCTTCCTGGGACCTCCTAACTACTCCTGGCCGTCAGCGGGTTCCATGTAGTAGTAGGCACCCTCGGGGTAGTAGTCGTAGTCGACGGGGGTGGCATCTGACTCCTGGGGTCCACCATCTGGTTGCAACAACCAGAAAGAAGATGGAAGGGGAAAAAGGGGGTGCAAAGCAACCATGAGTACTCATCCAAAGTACTCGCAAGCATCAGATCTATACTAAGTATGCATTGGTATCAAATGGAAGGGATGTATCTGGGGACTGAACTGCAGAATGCCAGAATAGAGGGGAAGGCCTAGCCTATCGAAGACTAGCATCTTCAAGGAGCTCCAAGCATCTTGCAGCATGTAGAAGAGTAAAGAATAGCAGTTTAATTAACAAGCATGTTGTAGCATTAAAGCCGAAATATCCTTCCTTGACTCCCTACGAGAAAGCAATCCCGGTGCCACATATCTCAAGTATCCATTTCTAGTTGTAAAAGATCAGGATAAAAGTCTGAACGTCCATTATCGTGGACACGTTATTCAAATATATGTCTTCCCTGCAAGGGTGCACCACGTTTTCCAACATGCTTGATTACTCTGGCCGGACACACTTTTCGGGGTCAATGCCTGGCCTCGGAAAATCAAGACGCCGTAGCCCTACCTAGGCTCAGCAGAGAGGTCCCCGCCGGTCTACATCCTAAGCACTCCGGGGTCTCGGCCCGTCGCCCGTTGCACTCCGGGTCGTTGTGCGACGAACCGGGATGAGCACCACCTCATACTGGATGGCACTGGCCCGACAGGCCCACAATGCTGAACGGGACGTCTGACAAAGCTTCGGCTGATACTGCGACATCTAGGCCCATAACTATTTCGCGTGGTGGTTAGTGCGTAAAGGCCAAAGGCCAACTCAGAACAAATACCCATACCATAGTGTATTATTAGCTTGCGGAGACGAGCAGAGACTCACGATAATGTGACCCCGTTGCCTCGTCTCGAGGAAATACGGCAAGGGCTAGCCCAGCCCACTCGGGGGCAGCCTGCCGGCCCGGCCGTGCCTCGTAACCATCTTGCGGGTGCTCTTCGGGCCCGCCCGATTTTCCCAAGGGTCTCAAGTAAAGTCAAGGTAACCGTGTGTCCAGACATCAAGGGGAAAACCCGAGGAATCACCCCCGGTGGATTCCACTCAATGTAATCATCAAGGTGAACGTAAGAGGGACCACCCTCGAGATTCACACTTGAGGTGTTGAACGACAGAGCCGTATCGGGAATGGTGAAAGAGGAAATCACCCTCGATGACCACGACCGAATAGCTACACTACAGAATTATCATCATGAGTGCATTATGAGGGATCACCCTCGGCACACGATAGTAGCTCTGCAGAGTCGAGCAACAAAAGGGGCAACAAGGACATTTTGGGGCTGGTCCCACATGCAGTGGCACACAGGCCATAGCAGGTGCGGGCGCTGGATCAGGGCGCGGCCAGCAGGCGGGGGTGGTGTCGGGCGCGGGGCCGCGTCCACGATGAGGCGCACCGGCCGGCCACGGGCACCACAGCGCAGGCAAGCGCGCGGCGCGGCAAGGGTCAACTACTGGGGAAGGCAGCGGGCGATGAGCGGGGCAAGGCTGCGAGCGTGCGGGAGCACGCCCATGGGCGTGGGCAGATGCGGTGAGCGTGAGCTCCAGTGAGCTCGGCCACGGCGACGTACGACGTCAACGGCGACGGATCCACGCAAAGGAGGAGAGGGATCGACGGAGGGGCTCACCAACCCTTTAGTGGTGCAAACGCGTGCTCGGGGAGGGCCGTAGTCGCGGGGCGACGGCACGCGCCGGCGATGGGGACGGCAAGGCGACGACGTCCAGGGGAGGAAGTAGGGCGAGGGAGAGGCGGGGACGGCGCGGTCCGATGCGGCGGGGGCGGTTCTGGGGCGAGGTGGCGGCGGGACGCGCCGGGCGGCGGCGTCGGGAGCGAGCGGCGTGCGCCCCCCGATCCAGATCGGGGGGGAGGGAACCGTGCGAGAGAGAGAGTGGGGATCAGGGGAAGTGGATCGTGTCAGTGGGCTAGGTTCCCACGATGGGGGTTAAGGGAGTGAGGGGGGCGGCTGGGCCGGCGAGCTAGGTTGGGCCGGTTGGCCGAGGCCCAGATGGGCACGGGGATTGTGGCCCCTTTTATTTTATTTCTTTTAATTAGTTTATTCCTTTTTGCTTTTATTGACTTTAGAGCATCTAAACATCCTATAAATTTTGGTTTCTCCACCAATATTACCAAATGATTAATTGTAACAACTTGGACATTTTAGTTAGCAGGTTTGACAAAATTTGAATTTTGACTTTAAACTTAGTTTTGAATTTGAGTTGCGATTTGGACCAAGCGAAGATTAGCAACAGTAACAGTGGTGACGTGGCACCATTAGCATGAGATTACTGTAGCATAATTATCCGGGCGTTACAACCACCTCCTTCTCCGAAGAAGGAGACATAATCACATGGGTATGGGCACTCCCCTTGGCAACTGCCAAGCATGGGGGAGGTGCCCCGGTATCGTATCACCATCACACTCCTATCTTTACAGGTTTTCTTAGTTTGATCCTTTTAGTAATATCTTGATCTAGTGGAATAAAGTTTTAGTGTGATTTAGTTTTGAGTTTTGTTTTATGATGAAGGAAATATGCCCTAGAGGCAATAATAAAGTTATTATTCATTTCCTTATATCATGATAAATGTTTATTATTCATGCTAGAATTGTATTAACCGGAAACATGATACATGAGTGAATACATAGACAAACAGAGTGTCACTAGTATGCCTCTATTTGACTAGCTCGTTAATCAAAGATGGTTATGTTTCCTAGCCAGAGACATGAGTTGTCATTTGATTAACGGGATCACATCATTAGGAGAATGATGTGATTGACTTGACCCATTCCGTTAGCCTAGCACTTGATCGTTTAGTATGTTGCTATTGCTTTCTTCATGACTTATACATGTTCCTATGACTATGAGATTATGCAACTCCCGTTTACCGGAGGAACACTTTGTGTGCTACCAAACGTCACAACGTAACTGGGTGATTATAAAGGTGCTCTACAGGTGTCTCCGAAGGTACTTGTTGAGTTGGCGTATTTCGAGATTAGGATTTGTCACTCCGATTGTCGGAGAGGTATCTCTGGGCCCTCTCGGTAATGCACATCACTATAAGCCTTGCAAGCATTGTAACTAATGAGTTAGTTGCAAGATGATGTATTACAGAACGAGTAAAGAGACTTGCCGGTAACGAGATTGAACTAGGTATTGAGATACCGACGATCGAATCTCGGGCAAGTAACATACCGATGACAAAGGGAACAACGTATGCTGTTATGCGGTTTGACCGATAAAGATCTTCGTAGAATATGTAGGAGCCAATATGAGCATCCAGGTTCCACTATTGGTTATTGATCGGAGACGTGTCTCGGTCATGTCTACATAGTTCTCGAACCCATAGGGTCCGCACGCTTAAAGTTAGATGACGATCGGTATTATGAGTTTTGTGTTTTGATGTACCGAAGGTAGTTCAGAGTCCAGGATATGATCACAGACATGACGAGGAGTCTCGAAATGGTCGAGACATAAAGATTGATATATTGGAATCCTATATTTGGATATCGGAAGTGTTCCGGGTGAAATCGGGATTTTACGGGAGTACCGGGGGTTACAGGAACCCCCCCGGGCAACTAATGGGCTTATTGGGCCTTAGTGGAGAAGAGAGAGGGCTTCCAGGAAGTGGCGCGCAGCCCCCTTGCCCCAGTCCGAATTGGACAAGGGAAGGGGGAGGCGGCCCCCCTCTCCTTCCTTCTCTCCACCTCCTCCTTCCCCCCTTCTCCTACTCCTACTAGGAAAGGAGGAGTCCTACTCCCGGTGGGAGTAGGACTCCCCCCTTGGCGCGCCCTCCCTGGCCGGCCGCCTCTCCCCCCTTGCTCCTTTATATACGGGGGCAGGGGGCACCTCTAGACACACAAGTTGATCTATTGATCTATTCCAGCCGTGTGCGGTGCCCCCCTCCACCATATTCCACCTCGGTCATATCATAGTGGTGCTTAGGCAAAGCCCTGCGTCGGTAGCAACATCATCACCGTCACCATGCCGTCGTGCTGACTGAACTCTCTCGTGAAGCTCTGCTGGATCGGAGTTCGCGGGACGTCATCGAGCTGAACGTGTGCTGAACTGGGAGGTGCCGTACGTTCGGTACTTGGATCGGTCGGATCGTGAAGACGTACGACTACATCAACCGCGTTGTGCTAACGCTTACGCTTTTAGTCTACGAGGGCACGTGGAGAACACTCTCCCCTCTCGTTGCTATGCGTCACCATGATCCTGTGTGTGCGTAGGAAATTTTTTGAAATTACTACGTTCCCAACATATGATCCTTCTATGTAATCGAGTCTGTGAGCTATATATAATAAAGATTAGTGTTGAGTCAAGGGCTTGATTATCTTGCTATGATCTCGAGGGAATAAAATAAAAGAGAAAGAATAAAAAGAAACAAAGAGATCATATTGATCTTATGGAGAGTAATGACTTCACATACAAAGAGTATGATGAATAAAAGTTGTTGAGCGTTGACAAACCTAGTTTTGGTCATCGTTGCAATTAATAGGAAGTAATAAAGAAAGAGAGGTTTTCACATACAAATATACTATCTTGGACATCTTTTATGATTGCGAGCACTCATTAAAATATGACATGTTAAAGAGTTGATGTTGGACAAGGAAGACAACGTAATGGGTTATGTTTTCTTATATATGAAATAAAGTATATTGTCATGGATCGTCCAACATGTTGAGCTTGACTTTCCCTCTCATGCTAGCCAAATTCTTTGCACCATGTAGAGATACTACTTGTGCTTCCGAATACCCTCAAAACCAGTTTTTCCATGAGTGTCCACCATATCTACCTATGGATTGAGTAAGATCCTTCAAGTAAGTTGTCATCGAAGCAAGCAATAAAAATTGCTCTCTAAATATGTATGATTTATTAGTGTGGAGAAAATAAGCTTTATACGATCTTGTAATGTGGAACAAATAAAAGCGACGGACTGCATAACAAAGGTCCATATCACAAGTGGCAATATAAAGTGGCGTTCTTTTGCATTAAGATTTCGTGCATCCAACCAAAAGTGCATGACAACCTCTGCTTCCCTCTGCGAAGGGCCTATCTTTTACTTTTGTCTTATTCCTTATGAGTCATGGTGATCTTCACCTTTCCTTTTTACATTTTATCCTTTGGCAAGCACATTGTGTTGGAAAGATCCTAATATATATATCTAATTGGATGTAAGTTAGCATGAATTATTATTGTTGACATTACCCTTGAGGTAAAAGGTTGGGAGGCAAAACTATCCCTATCTTTCTCTGTGTCTGATTAAAACTCCAAACCCATAAGTATTGCGTGAGTGTTAGCAATTGTGAAAGACTAAATGATATTTGAGTATGTGGACTTGCTGAAAAGCTCTTATATTGACTCTTTCCGATGTTATGATAAATTGCAATTGCTTCAATGACTGAGATTATAGTTTGTTAGTTCTCAATGAAGTTTCTGATTCATACTTTACATTGTGAATAGATTATTACTTGAGCATAAGGAATCATATGACAATATCCATATATGTTGCTATTATAAGAATAATCATGATGCGCTCATGTTCGTATTTTTATTTTATCGACACCTCTATCTCTAAACATGTGGACATATTTATCGTTATCGGCTTTCGCTTGAGGACAAGCGAGGTCTAAGCTTGGGGGAGTTGATACGTCCATTTTGCATCATGCTTTTATATTGATATTTATTGCATTATGGAATGTTATTACACATTATGTCACAATACTTATGCCTATTCTCTCTTATTTTACAAGGTTTACATGAAGAGGGAGAATGCCGACAGCTGGAATTCTGGGTTGGAAAAGGAGCAAATATTAGAGACCTATTCTGCACAGCTCCAAAAGTCCTGAAACTTCACGGAAGTAATTTTTGGAATTTATAAAAAATACTGAGCGAAGGAAATACCAGACGGGGCCCACACCCTGGCCACAAGGGTGGGGGCGCCCCCTGCCTCGTGGGCCCCCTGGCAGGCCCTCGGAGCCCATCTTCTGCTATATGAAGTCTTTTACCCTGGAAAAAATCAGAAGCAAGCTTTCGGGAAGAAACTCTGCCGCCATGAGGCGGAACCTTGGCGGAACCAATCTAGGGCTCCGGCAGAGCTGTTTTGCCAGGGAAACTTCCCTCCGAGAGGGGGAAATCATCGCCATCGTCATCACCAATGATCCTCTCATTGGGAGGGGTTCAATCTCCATGAACATCTTCACCAGCACCATCTCCTCTCAAACCCTAGTTCATCTCTTGTATCCAATCTTTGTCCCAAAGCCTCAGATTGGTACCTGTAGGTTGCTAGTAGTGTTGATTACTCCTTGTAGTTGATGCTAGTTGGTTTATTTGGTGGAAGATCATATGTTCAGATCCATTATGCATATTATTACCCCTTTGATTATGAACATTAATATGATTTGTGAGTAGTTACGTTTGTTCCTGAGGACATGGGAGAAGTCTTGCTATAAGTAGTCATGTGAATTTGGTATTCGTTCGATATTTTGATGAGATGTATGTTGTCTCTCCAATAGTGGTGTCATGTGAACGTCGACTACATGACACTTCACCATTGTTTGGGCCTAGAGGAAGGCATTGGGAAGTAATACGTAGATGATGGGTTGCTAGAGTGACAGAAGCTTAAACCCTAGTTTATGCGTTGCTTCGTAAGGGGCTGATTTGGATCCATATGTCTTATGCTATGGTTAGGTTTACCTTAATACTTCTTTTGTAGTTGCGGATGCTTGCAATAGGAGTTAATCATAAGTGGGATGGTTGTCCAAGTAAGGACAGCACCCAAGCACCGGTCCACCCACATATCAAATTATCAAAGTACCGAACGCGAATCATATGAGCGTGATGAAAACTAGCTTGAAGATAATTCCCATGTGTCCTCGGGAGCATTTTCCTTCATATAAGAAATTGTCCAGGCTTGTCCTTTGCTCCAAAAAGGATAGGGGCACCTTGCTGCACTTCATTTACACTTGTTACTTGTTACTCGTCACAAATTACCTTATCACAAAACTATCTGTCACCTATAATTTCAGTGCTTGCAGAGAATACCTTACTGAAAACCGCTTGTCATTTCCTTCTGCTCCTCGTTGGCTTCGACACTCTTACTTATCGAAAGGACTATGATAGATCTCCTATACTTGTGGGTAATCAGTAGCCGGCTGCTGGGCCTTGTGCTTGTTGTTGTTCGACTGTTGGCGCCGGTTGGAGTCACCAGCCGACGTTTGAGGAGCCGGCGGGAGCACCTTCCCGGACGCGTCAACCCGGATCTCCGACTTCATGGAGGAGTCGGCGATGGCATACTTGTCCGCAATGACCAGAAGCTTGTCCAATGTAACCGAATCATCGCAAAGAAGATTTTGCTTGAGCAGGGTGCCCTCTCTGCACCCGGCGGTGAAGTACTCGATGGCATGCACCTCGTGCACCCCTTCGTAGGAATTGCGCAGCTCGGCCCAGCGCGTCAGGTAGTCGCGGGTGGACTCAGTTGGGCCTTGAACGCACATGGAGAGCTGGCGTGGCTTGGGGGCCGCTCGTAGGTGCTGGTGAAGTTGCGGACGAAGACGTCGGCAAAGTCCAACCAGCTATTGACGCTGTAGGGTTTGAGGTTGTTCAGCCATGTTCGGGTCGTGCCCTGGAGCATGAGCAGAACATACTTCACGTTCACGGCAACACGCTTGTTGCCGTTTGCTATGCTGACTGCCGTAGCGTAGTCGGTCAGCCAGTCCTCCGGCTTGACGGAGCCGGTGTACTTGGGAGTGTCTCGGGGGAGCGAGAATCCTTCGGGGAAGGGCTCATCGCAGATGCGGGGCCGAAGCAGGCCGGGCTGACCGTGTCCTCCTCCTCAACGACCAGGGACCGAGCTAGCAGCTCGATCCAATGGCGGGCATCATTCTTGCCGACTCCTTCGTGGGGGCCTAGCCGGCCCCCAGAGTCGGATGTTCTACCGACGCCGGAGAGGCCAGCCTCTCCCGGCGAGGGGGAGGCGGACGCTCATCCTGCTGGTGCCAGTCCTCTGCCCTTGGAGGAACTGTCGGACTCCAGGTTCTGCAGACCCTTGATAAATTCAAACTCTGGGGTGAGTGCGAAGAACTCAACCTCCCAAGTCTGCCAACTCGTCGATCCCACGACCTAGCTCTATAAACTGGAAGGAAAGGGGACAAGGCAGTTTACCCAGGTTCGGGCCACCTTGTGGTGTAAAACCCTACTCCTGCTTTGTGATGGATTGGCCTCGAGGGGCTGAGGATGAACTAGTACAATGGGAGAACAACCTCAGGAGGAGATGTGTTCTTGTGCTCGAGTGAGCTGGTGAGTGTGAGGATGGAACGGATTCGATCCCTCTCTACGGTGGTGGTGCTGCTCTACTTATAGTGGCCTTGGTCCTCTTCCCAAATGAAGGCGGGAAGGGATCCCACAATGGCCAAATTTGAAGGGGGACAACTAGTACATCCTATCCTGATGAAAGGTGGTCTTCGCCCGCAAAGCTTCTAGTCGTGACGCCGTGGTGGGCTCGGCGATCACCTCCGTCCTGCCGTCCTGGCGGTCTTGGTCTTGTTGCATGGAGATGGAAACCTTTGGCTGATTCCTTGGGACTCCGCGCCTGTGCTTGCCTCTTTAGCACCAAAGAGGAAACTGCTGCACTGCGCTCGCTGGCGCCCGCCTGGCCTTGGTCGTCATGGCTCACGTCATCCGATCCTCACGAGGTGAGGGCTTGCATAGGAATCTCCGCTCCTCAGGAGCCAGCATGGGGAGGCCGCTCCTTCTGGAGGTCTTGGCGTTGTTCGCCTCGCAAGGCTTGTCCCCTCGCGGGGGTCTTGAGTTGTTGGTGCTGAAGTTGGGTTGTACCAAGCCGTCGATGGATCCACGCCACGGGCCGCAGGAAGGCAAGTCTGGGTACCCCCGTTCCCAGAACGCCGAGTAGCCCCAGGGACCAAGGTGCGCTCGGACTTGGCTTTGAGGCGAAGCCAAGGGGCAAGGGCGAAGCACCGCCGACCCAAACCGCCTGCGGCCTTGGTTGACGTGTGGCGCTTGATGGGACGTGGGCGTCTCCGCTCCCCCACGCAGCCTTGGCAACCGTTTGACTTGACAAGAGCCTGCTGCATGCAGAGAAACAATCATTGCGAGGGATCATGGAGGCCGGCGGTTGGCCTCCTCCGGCTATAAATGGGTGGAGGGGCGGAGCCCCCATTGCTCATCTCCAACTCCTCGCCGCTTGCTCCCTCTTCTTCTTGCCTCGTCGTCTTGCCGTAGCGTCCATGGCGCCGATCAGAAGGTTTTCCACGGCGGAGAAGGGAAAAACTCTTAGGGAGGAGCCCAAGCCACTCCCGCCGAAGAAAAGACTTGGCCTCTCCTGCGACGCCAGCGAGGGGCAGGAGGGGACGCGGCCTTGGCACAAACGGCCTCTGCCTGGCTTCCCGATCCCCATGTACGCCCGCGTGCCGAGCCCAGGTGGTAGTGCCCAGCATCGCGCAGTCCGGGGTCGTGGAGGATAGGCTGAGGCTGTACGGCTGGCTGGCCCGCGAACCCACGCCGAAGGCACATCGGGCGAGTTCGTGGTGTGGGCGGTGATGCCACCGCATACGTGGATCCGGCTCCGGAGGTTCTTCGCCAAGGAGATGCCACCGAGGGGGCCGCTCGAGTTGTGGCTGCACCACGTGGGGTGCTGCAGCCAAGCTACGAGGGCGGAGGTCGAGGTCGTCCCTCCTGGCGACATCTTCATGGCTCGAGGATGGGGCGAGATCGCCAGCGCCTGCTGCCCGGAAGGGGCCCTCACCATCCACTTCGAGTACGACGGAGCTTCCACGCTCTTCTTCGAAGTCTTCAGCGAGGACGGCCGGCGCCTGGAGTGCTGCTCCGGAAGGGCAGCCCACGCGGCACGGCCTCGGGTGCTGAACTTGCCCTTGGCCTTGCCAGCAGCTCCTCCAGTAGTAGCAGCAGCGACTCCCCGGAGTCCACCGATGATGTCAGCTACGAGGCCCCGAGCTCTCGCCGTGCCCGGAGCGCAGCTGCGGCATCCGCTCGGAGTCATCGGTGACGCCCTGTGGCCGGGGGTCTTCCAAAGGTCTTTTTCTTTTGTATTCCCTGCGCAGAATTGTGACGAACCCCATGGGGGTATGTAAGGAATTGTAACACTTTTATTTCAATGTTATCCCTCGTAGTTCGGTGTCGTAACTGCGTGTCTCGCCCCGGCACGGTGCTCCTTTTCATTCTCGCGGTAGCTTAGCGCTCTACGCCGACAGGACCCAGTCCCCAGGCAGGCTTCAGCCGTCGCTGGTATGCCAGGTCGCGATGCCGTGGTCAAGGCCAGGAGGTGAGCGGCCCAAGGTCCGATAAGAGCCCCTGAGGCATGATGCTCAGGAGGTCCTTTAGCATGCAAGCAGCTCCCTGAAGGCCGAAGAGGAAAGCGTCATTGCCCGAGCAAGATCACGTGGGTTGAAATACTGGTTCGTGAGGTTTATGCTGATATGTATGGGGTGACTTATCTTGGCGAGCTCGCGGTGATTCCCTTGCGCGATGCATGGCCGTGCCTTAGCGGTGGTGCTTCTAGGTAGGGCTCACGCCGGTTCCCCCTTTCCTCGCTCATCTAAATGCTCTACATCCTCGGGTCCCAGCCCTCGAGCGAGGCTCAGCCGCCGCTGGTATGCCAGGTCGCAATGTCGTGGTCAAGGCCAGGGGGTGAGGGCTCGAGAGCCAGTAGGAGCTCCTGGGGCGCGATGCTCAGGAGCCCCCCTTTAACATGCAAGCAAATTGCGTGAAAAAGAAGTAGCCAGCGGGCCCCTCGTTGTCAAGCTCCGGAGGTTCCTGCGAGTTAGTCTGAGGAGGAGATCATAACACATAACCGCGCTTGTTGTCCTGCCGCTGATCTTTCCGTAAGAAGATGAAAGCACTGAGGATCTGGTGAGGTGACCTGCGTGGGGCAGGCCACGAGCCAGAGCTCGATCTCTCAGATTTGTTAGCGTTGTAGGGACATACCCGAGCACAAGCGTCATGCCAGCATGTGTAGCCCCCGTTATGGGATGAGCAAGTGGCAGGTCAGCAACGCGCAGAGGCCGCGAAGGGCGACGGAACACCGAATAAATGGGTGGTAATCATAAAGCGACTCATGGAAGAGATAAAGCCAGTTCTGATAGATGCAAAGAATGATACATGCTGTAGGGTTGGACCCACGTGACTTGGGGAAAGTGCAGCCCGAGGGGCGCCCCCAACTGAACAAACCAAAAAAATGTCACCTGGCACCATTGTTGAAGGAGTGTTGAAGTAGCTGAAGACGCATGTTGCTGAAGTCGCTCCTCATGAGTCGCCCATGTCCTGAACCTCGCAAGGCTCTGGAGGCCCGGGGGCTCGGGAGGATCTATCGCCACCTCCGCCAGGATCACCTGGTGCCTGGCCTCATGAGCTGCCAGGACAGCTACATTTGGCGCTAGAATGTAGCAGCCGAGTTCGGCAGGCTAAAGGGCATGCGAACATAGCCGTGACGGGGGCCTCGCACCGGCCGACGTGGGACGGCCAGAAGAGCTCCTGAGACGCGGCTCTGTTGAGCCCTGGGATGTTGACGCAGACGCGCAGCTCGCTGCCCTCGTCAGGGGCAGCAGCTGCGCTGGGTGGGCGACGACACTCGCCTCGCATGGCTTCCGCCTCCTGCAGCTCCTTCATAGCCTTGGTGATGAACTCCTGAGCACTTGGCGCCTCGCGCCTTGTGCCCTCCTCGCGGAAGCTCGCGTTAAAGCACGCCTCCACATGGTGCCCGAGTGCCTCCCTAATGACGTTAGCCAGGTCACAGGCCCTCCAGAGAAGAGCCCCTAAGCCCAGCCTGAGAGGGGTGCTGGGCGCACCTTCCTATGCAAGAGGGGAAGGCGCCCCGTCGGTGGTCGCAGGTCCTGAGGCTGGGCCACCGGCCGCCCCATCCTCCCGAGGTCCGAGTCGGAGCAGCAGCTTCTTCTTCTTGGGGACGGCCTTAGGAGTATAGACAACGCCTTCATCATCTGGGTTCTCGACCGCCGCAGCCTGGTAGGTGCGCTCGGGAGAGCACACCGCGTCGTTCTCGTTGCAGGCGACCGTAATGATGCCGCAGCTTCCTGGCATCTTGACGACGTTGTAGCCATGGTGATTCGCAGCCATGAACTTGGTCTGGGCCGGGTACCCGAGGATGGCTTTGTATGGAAGGCGGATGTGGGCGATGTCGAAGTCGATGAGCTCGGTGTGGTAGTTGTCGCGCTTGCCGAAGGTGACAGGGAGGCGGATCTGCCCTATCGGGGTGGTGGAGCTGTCGATCACTCCTGAGAAAGGCTTGGTGGGGTGGAGCTGGTTGTACGGCATAGGGAGCCTGTCGAACGTCTAGACGGAGAGAACATTGAGCCCCACGCCACCATCGATGAGAGTCTTGGTGATGAGGACGTTGCTGATGGTAGGCGAGCAGACCATCGGGAGGGCGCCGGCAGTAGCCGCGCACTTGAGCTGGTTAGAAGAGTCGATGGTGATGGCGTACTTGAACCACCTGAGCGGACATGTTGCCTCGGGCTTGGGGAGGGCCGCGTTCACCTCGTGAGCGAACTGCTTGAAGATGCGATGGGAGGCCGGGGCCTGAGCACTTCCCAGGATGCAAGCGATGGCACGAGGCTCTTGGAAGCCCCCAGCTCCATCATCTTGGTGGTGGTCATCATTCCTTCTTGGCGGTGGCGGAAGTGGTGGTCATCATTCTTTCTTGACCGGCGTTGCCCTGAGGACGGTCCTCGTGGGGCTGATCCCTTCAGGTGCCCTCGCGAGGCTGACCCTGCCAGCGATCCTCACAAGGCTGATCACTCCAGTCCTGGCGGGGGTCGCGATTGTCCCAGCATCCTCCACTTCGGCCTCCTCCTCGGCCGTAGCCTCGGTCGTTGCGCTCGGGGTGACGACCAAGGAGCCTGTCACGGGGTATGCGATCCTATCTGAGAGGAACTCAAAGGTCCCACCAAGGATAGAGCCGCATATTGAGACGCTTTTGCAAGGTGGATATCATTACATCGTACCATTACGTGATATATAGGGATACATACAATGGGCATAATAATGCCACAAGAATACATCAAACATCATACATGAGAACAACATCCGACTATGGATGAAACACAAATAGAAACTCAAACGACATCCTCCCTGCTAGCCCAGGCTGCCGACCAGGAACCTATCCCAAGATCGACGAAGGAGAAGGAGAACTCCAAAACAAGTAAACATCGCTCTCACGTCATGATCATCGCATTACCTGTACCTGCAACTGTTGTTGTAGTAATCTGTGAGCCACGAGGGCTCAGCAATCCCATTTCCATGGGTATCAAGACTAGCAAAGCTTAATGGGTATGGAATGGATAAGTGATGAGGTTGCAGCAAGTGATTAAGCATTGTATGGTGGCTAACTTACGAGTACAAGAGTAAGACGAGAAACTATGCAAACGGTTGCAAGCTAGTAATGATCAAAAAGTGATCCTGAACTACTTATGTTCAAACATAACCCCGCCGTGTTCTCCTCTCGAACTCACTCAAAAAGAGACGGTCACGGTTACGCACGCGGTTGGTGTATTTTCATTGAGTTTAGTTCAAGTCCACTACAACGAGATATTAAAAACTCCCATCTGCCACATAACCGTGGGCACGACTCTCGAAAGTTTAGACCTTGCAGGGGTGTCCCTACTTAGCCCATGGCAAGCTCACGATCCGCGGAGACAATCCTCCATCTCGGGACCCTCCGATCAGAATCGGAATCCCGGTGCACAAGACATTTCGACAATGGTAAAACAAAACCAGCAAGACCTCCCGACGTGCCGACACCCCAATAGGAGCCACGCGTATCTCGTCTCAGGCCACGACGAATGAGCGACGCGTATAGGTGCCAAAATAACCAAGGTTTCCCTGGGGCGACCCCGCACAGTGCTCTAGTTTGGACCAACACTCATGAGGAGCATTGGCCCGGGGTTGATTAAGAATCCCCGAGTGCTAACCAGTCCCTATGCAAGTTTTAGTTGTTACTAGGCAAATGGTAAAACCAATGTTGGGCCTTGCTGGAAGAGTTTTATTCAAAGCGAACTGTCAAGAGGGGCTGTCCGATTACGGGTTCCGGCAAAACCCTTGAGGTTCGAATTCTGGGGTGCGCACGAAGATCTCTCTCCCCCTAGCTCACTCTCGCAACGACCTCCAGGCGTAGCTCCCCGAACCCACGGAACAAGGGACACAAGAGTTTATACTGGTTCGGGCCACCGATGTGGTGTAATACCCTACTCCAGTGTGGTGTGGTGGATTGCCTCGTAGGCTGGGGATGAACAAGTACAAGGGAAGAAGAACCTCCTGAGGAGAGGCGTTCTCGAGCTCGATGAGCTTGTGTGGTTGCGGATGATCTGAATGATCCGTCCCCTCCTATGGTGGTGGCTAGTCCTATTTATAGAGGCCCTGGTCCTCTTCCCAAATGTTTAGGCGGGAAGGGATCCCACAACGGCCAGTTTGAAGGGGGGAAGCTAGTACAAGCTATCCTGACAAAAGGTGGTCTTCGCCTGCCAAAGGCTCTGGTGGTGACGCCGTCGTGGGCTACGCGATGACCTCCGTCTTGCCGTCCTGCTGGTCTTGCACCGATATGGAAACCTTTGCCTAATGCCTCGGGACTCCTCGCCTGCACCTGCCCCTTTAGTACCAAAGGGGCAACTGGTACTCTGCGCCCGCTGGCGCCCGCCTGGCCTTGGTCGTCATGGCTCACGTCATGGAAACCTCGCGAGGTGCCCCTCGCCTTGATCTCTCCGCTCCTCGCGAGCCAGCCTAGTGAGGCTGCCCCTGAGGAGGTCTTGCATCGCCCGCCTCGCGAGGCCTGGCCCCTCGCGAGGGTCTTGAGTGTTTGCTGATGAAGATGGGCCGTACCAAGCCATTAGTGGAGCCACGCCGTGGGCCGCAGGCAGGCAAGTCTGGGGACCCTGGTTCCAGAACGCCGACATGGGCCCATAATCCCTCATCGTGTTAGGGACGCAAAATCAAGGAACATAACACCGGTATGACGGAAACTAAGGCGGCAAGAGTGTAACAAAACACCAGGAAAAAGACCGAGCCTTCCACCCTTTACCAACTATATAGATGCATTAATTAAATAAGAGATATTGTGATATCCCATGATATCCATGTCCCAACATGGAACAACCTGCTGTCGGTGTCAAAATCGGCAGATCTCGGGTAGGGGGTCCCGAACTGTGCGTCTAAGTATCGAAGGTAACAGGAGGCAGGGGACACAATGTTTACCCAGGTTCGGGCCCTCTTATTGGAGGTAATACCCTACTTACTGCTTCATTGACTTTGATGAGTATAGGGGTTACAAGAGTTGATCTACCTCGAGATCGTGGTGGCTAAACCCTAGATGTCTAGCCTGTATGCTCATGATTATCTCTACGGACTGAACCCTCTGGTTTATATAGACACCGGAGGGGGCTAGGGTTATACAGAGTCGGTTTACAGAGAAAGGAATCTTCATATCCGCACGCCATGCTTGTCTTCCACGCCAAGGAGAGTCCCATCCGAACACGGGAGAGAGCCTTCTATCTTGCATCTTCACGGCCCATGAGTCCGGCCCATGTCGCATAGCCCGGACGCCCGAGGACCCCATAATCCAGGACTCCCTCAGTAGCCCCCGAACCAGTCTTCAATGATGATGTATCATGTTCATAACCCACAAGTATAGGGGATCACAACAGTTTTCGAGGGTAGAGTATTCAACCCAAATTTATTGATTCGACACAAGGGGAGCCAAAGAATATTCTCAAGTATTAGCGTTGAGTTGTCAATTCAACCACACCTGGATAACTTAATATCTGCAGCAAAGTATTTAGTAGCAAAGTAATATGATAGTAGTGGTAACGGTAACAAAAGTAACGGTAGCAAAAGTAGTATTTTTGGTGTTTTGTAGTGATTGTAACAGTAGCAACGGAAAAGTAAATAAGCGAACAACAATATATGAAAAGCTCGTAGGCATTGGATCGGTGATGGAGAATTATGCCGGATGTGCTTCATCATGTAACAATCATGACATAGGGTGACACAAAACTAGCTCCAATTCATCAATGTAATGTAGGCATGTATTCTGAATATAGTCATACGTGCTTATGGGAAAGAACTTGCATGACATCTTTTGTCCTACCCTCCCATGGCAGCGGGGTCCTAATGGAAACTAAGGGATATTAAGGCCTCCTTTTAATAGAGTACCATAACAAAGCATTAGCACATAGTGAATACATGAACTCCTCAAACTATGGTCATCACCGGGAGTGGTCCCGATTATTGTCACTTCGGGGTTGCCGGATCATAACACATAGTAGGTGACTATAGACTTGCAAGATAGGAACAAGAACTCACATATATTCATGAAAACATAACATGTTCAGATCTGAAATCATGGCACTTGGGCCCTAGTGACAAGCATTAAGCATAGCAAAGTCATAGCAACATCAATCTCAGAACATTGTGGATACTAGGGATCAAACCCTAACAAAACTAACTTGATTACATGATAAATCTCATCCAACCCATCACCGTCCAGCAAGCCTATGATGGAATTACTCACGCACGGCGGTGAGCATCATGAAATTGGTGATGGAGGATGGTTGATGATGACGATGGCGACGGATTCCCCTCTCCGGGGCCTCGAACGGACTCCAGATCAGCCCTCCCGAGAGGTTTTAGGGCTTGGCGGCGGCTCCGTATCGTAAAACGCGATGAATTCTTCTCTCTAATTTTTTCTCCCCGAAAGCAAATATATAGAGTTGGAGTTGAGGTCGGAGGAGCTCCAGGGGGCCCACGAGGTAGGGGCGTGCCCTAGGGGGGCAGGCACACCCTCGACCCTCGTGGACAGGCTGTAGGCCCCGTGGTCTTCATCTTTTGCAAGGATTTTTTATTATTTCCAAATAGACGTTCCGTGGAGTTTCAGGTCATTCCGAGAACTTTTGTTTCTGCACATAAATAACACCATGGAAAGTCTGCTGAAAACAGCGTCAGTCCGGGTTAGTTCCATTCAAATCATGCAAGTTAGAGTCCAAAACAAGGGCAAAAGTGTTTGGAAAAGTAGATACGACGGAGACGTATCAACTCCCCCAAGCTTAAACCTTTTCTTGTCCTCAAGCAATTCAGTTGACAAACTGAAAGTGATAAAGAAAAACTTTTACAAACTCTGTTTGCTCTTGTTGTTGTAAATATGTAAAGCCAGCATTCAAGTTTTCAGCAAAGATTATGACTAACCACATTCACGATAACTCTTAGGTCTCATGTTTACTCATATCAATGGCATAATCAACTAGCGAGCGATAATAATAAATCTCGGATGACAACACTTTCTCAAAACAATCATAATCTGATATAACAGGATGGTATCTCGCTAGCCCTTTCTGAGACCGCAAAACATAAATGCAGAGCACCTTTAAGAATCAAGGACTAACTAGACATTGTAATTCATGGTAAAAGAGATCCAGTCATAGTCATACCCAATATAAATTAATAGTAATGAATGCAAATGACAGTTGTGCTCTCCAGCTAGTGCTTTTTAATAAGAGGGTGATGTCTCAACATAAAAGTAAATAGATAGGCCCTTCGCAGAGGGAAGCAGGGATTTGTAGAGGTGCCAGAGCTCGGTTTTGAAATAGAGATAAATAATATTTTGAGCGGCATACTTTCATTTTCAACATAACAACCAAGAGATGGCGATATCTTCCATGCTACACACATTATAGGCGGTTCCCAAACAGAATGGTAAAGTTTATACTCCCCCTCCACCAACAAGCATCAATCCATGACTTGCTCGAAACAATGAGTGTCTCCAACTAGCAAAAGTCCCAGGGGGAGTTTTTTGCAATTATTTTGATTTAGTTTGCATAAAGCATGGGACTGGGCATCCCGGTGACCAGCCATTTTCTCGTGAGTGAGGAGCGGAGTCCAGTCCTCTTGAGAATAACCCGCCTAACATGGAAGATACGGACAACCCTAGTTGATACATGAGCTATTCGAGCATACAAAACAGAATGTTTATTTCAAGGTTTAGAGTTTGGCACATACAAATTTACTTGGAACGGCATGTAGATACCGCATATTGGAAGGTATAGTGGACTCATATGGAATAACTTTGGGGTTTAAGGGATTGGATGCACAAGCAGTATTCCCGCTTAGTACAAGTGAAGGCTAGCAAAAGACTGGGAAGCGACCAACTAGAGAGCGACAACAGTCATGAACATGCATTAAAATTAATAAACATTGAGTGCAAGCATGAGTAGGATATAATCCACCATGAACATAAATATCGTGAAGGCTATGTTGATTTGTTTCAACTACATGTGTGAACATGTGCCAAGTCAAGTCACTTAAATCATTCAAAGGAGGATACCACCCCACTATACCACATCACAACCATTTTAATAGCATGTTGGCACGCAAGGTAAACCATTATAACTCATAGCTAATCAAGAATGGCACAAGCAACTATGATCTCTAATTGTCATTGCAAACATGTTTATTCATAATAGGCTGAATCAGGTACGATGAACTAATCATATTTACAAAAACAAGAGAGGTCGAGTTCATACTAGCTTCTCTCATCTCAGTCAGTCCATCATATATCGTCATAATTGCCTTTCACTTGCACGACCGAACGATGTGAAAATAATAAGAGTGCACGTGCATTGGACTAAGCTGAATCTGCGAGCATTCAATAAACAGGAGAAGACAAGGCAATACGGGCTCTTGGTTAAATCAACAATAATGCATATAAGAGCCACTTCAACAATTTAATCATGGTCTTCTCCTACGGACCCCCAAAGATAAGAAAATAAATAAAACTATTTACACGGGAATGCTCCCAACAAGCAAAAGAAGAACGGGAAATCTTTTTGGGTTTTCTTTTTAATTATTACTACTACAGCAAGAAAGTAAACTAACTAAAAGCTATTACTATTTTTTTTGGTTTTTCTTAAGGTTTATTAAACACACAAGAAGGGAGCAAGAAAAAGAAAATAAACTAGCATGGATATTACAGTGAAAGAGTATGAGCACCGACATCTAGCAATGAGTGTGTGAACATAAATGTAATGTCGGTGAGAAATATGTACTCCCCCAAGCTTATGATTTTGGCCTAAGTTGGTTTATTGCCAAGGATGGCCTGGCGGATATCCGTAGTTGTAGCTGGGGTCGTACTGAGCTGCGGCAGTTATTGCCTCCTGAGTTGCAGCATGGCGTCGAGCTGCCTCTACCCTCCTCTCATACTCATCTGCCTCCTCTCTGGTAATAACATATCTTCCTTTTGCCTTATAATCAAAGAAGGCAGGAGCAGGGAGAGTAATACGGACAGCACGACGTTTGTCAAAGATTAAGTGATACCGGAGAGGTGATTCATTCCTCTTGATAAACTGGTGGTGGACCATAGCATTATGGTCTAAATAAGCAGGAGGCAACTCAATATCATCCTCATGAATGTCCACACCAAGAAAATCAGCTAAGCGGGTTGCATAAATTCCTTCAAATAAATCTCCATTAAATCTATTATGATGCAACCTAGGTGCAACAATGGCTCCCAAGTTATAAGTTTGGTCTCCTAACACAGCACTCCTAAGAATATTGAAATCAGGGACACACATGTGACATGCTTCATCTTTACCATTTATGCACCTACCAATGAAAAGAGCAAAATAATGTGTAGCAGGAAAATGAATGCTCCCTATGGTAGCTTGTGCTATATTTCTAGATTCCCCCACAGTTATGCTAGCAAGAAAATTTCTAAATTCAGATTTGCGAGGTTCACTAGCACTACCCCATTTTGGAAGTTTGCAAGCAGCGGTAAAATCCTCTAAGTCCATAGTATAAGATTTTTCATAGAGATCAAACAGGACAGTTGGAGAATTACGCGAAGATGAAAATTCAAACCTCCTCACAAATGTACTAGTGAGATAGTGGTATTGGTGGCACTTCTCTGCCTCGAAGCTCACAAGATCAGCGTTACGCAAATATGCGTTAAATTCTTCCTTGATTCCCGCTCGATCCATAAAGTTTTCTGAAGCCATTCACAAGGCCACACTGGAGCGTCCTGTCGGGTGGTAGGTGCGACATATGCCAACGGGTGGCTTATCATTGTGGGAGCCAGTAAGACGCCGCCGGTGCCTAGAAACGAGATGAGGCGAAGACATGCACGCCGGCGGATCTTACCCAGGTTCGGGGGTCTCTGTGGAGATAACACCCCTAGTCCTGCTCTGCGGGGTCTCCGCATGATCACTAGATCAATACAAGTAGCTACAAGTGCTCCTTGAGCTGTTTGGCTAGAGGAAGAAGAAGGGCAAGGCTAGCTCTCCTTTTTCTCTCTATATGGTGTGTGGAATTCTATGGGATCAACCCGTTGCATGGGTGTCCTGGGGGGTTTATATAGGCCTACCCCCTAGGAGTACAATGGTAATCCAGCTGGGCGCGGGTCCCAGCCGTCAATGTCTATGCTCGCCGGCTTCTCCGCCGGTCATTGGGGCCCGCCGACTGGCGGGTCCCGCCGGCTGCCGGCTTTTTGGCAGGCACGCCTGCCCCACCGCATGGGCGCTTTGTCGGCGGCTGGTTACTGTTGCCTCGCCTCTGATGACGAGGGCTTTGTCGAGGTAAGCATTGCTACAGTTTCTCCGCCTTGCGAGCTCTCACTGTAGCCTTACCTCGTCTTGTCTCCTTAATGGGGCGCATGCTTCGAGGGAGGGAGGTAGCCGGCTATTGGGAGCCGGCCACATCCCTGGCCGACTAGAGGAGGCCGGGCCGTCTTCAGATGTCTCTCTGGCAAAGGGGCCCACCACCCGCGGGCCGTTCTGGCACCTGTCGTGGGTGACATCGAGGCCAACATGGCTACAGTGCCGCACCGGACGGGGGATGGCTGGCCCGTACGGTGCCCTGTGACCACGCCTGCTCCGGGAATCGGGGGTAGTGGGTTGTACTGTGGCCACACCCCATCGTACCGCCGCTATGAGGGTTCAGTCTTGGTGGGTGTAATCTTGGCCGGCTTCCGGGAGCCGGCTTTCTTCGTGGCCGGCTTCTGGGAGTCGGTCTTCTTGGGGCCGGCTTCCCGGAGTCGGCCATCTCGTATCTTTCTTGGAGGAGGTTTCTGGGGCTGGGTCGCCTTCTGGGAGTCGGCCCTGGGGGTAGCCGGCTGGGAGAAGGCGTCCCTAGGCTTTGTATGCTTGATGGCCTGAACGGCCTGATAATTTTCAAAGAGCCAGGGGAAGTCGGTTAGGCTACCCGTGGTCATTTACTCCGACAGTAGTCCCTGAAGCTGGTTGGGCTTTGAGGCTGAGTGGAGGTCGAGAAGCTCGGTCAGCTTCTTTTCTTGACGAGGCAGCAGCTGGGAGCCGGCTTCGGTTGGGCGCCGTCTTGGCGAAAAAAAATTTGAAGTCGGAAGGCGGGAGTCTGTCGGCGCGTGCGCCGGGCTGTGGGCCGGCCGCCTGCCGCCTGCGAACCACGTGGCTTCCCTGGCTGAAGGGAGCCTGCCAACCCACGCGCGCGACAAGACATCGCCGCAGGTCAAGGGCCCACCATTCCTACGCCTAGGCCCAGGCGCGGATTCTTTGCGGCCCAAAGCCGTCCGCACGTCTTCTGGCGGCGGTTTCCGCACGTCTTTAGGGCGCAATAATCGTGGGACGTGGGGGAGTGGGTGCAGTTAATCCCACGTCTCACCCCACGCCTCGCCTCCTCGGCTTCGCCGCACGAGGCTATAAGTAGGGGGAGGAGGGGAAGCGGCAGACGCTCGCACGCTCCTCTCCTCTCCGCCATCTTCTTCCTCCTGCTTTCCCTCATAGCAGTGTCTCGCCGCCGCGCCGTCCCACCATTCTTTTCTCCGCCGCCGCGCACATTCTTGCCGGCTTCACGCTGCTATGTAGTATGGCGGGGACTGGGACGGCTCCAACGTCCATATGGACCACGTCGAGTTCCTCCGCAAGACGCGGCGGCTGCCCGGCGCGGACAAGGTGCGGGTCCGTCTCGCACCTAAGAAGGAGATCACGCCGGAGCCGGAGGAAGGCGAGCGGGAGGTCTTTCGCTCGCATTTCCTGCGCGGCATCGGCTTGCCCGCGAGTGCTTTCTTCCGTTCCTTCCTCGAATTCTATCAACTCCAGCCGCACCAGCTCACCCTGAACACGGTGGTGCTGCTGTCCGCCTTCGTCACCTTGTGCGAAGGCTATCTTGGCATTCTCCCCACCCTCGAGCTCTGGGGGGAGTTCTTCCAGTCCAAGCTGGGCACGCGTATGCAGGGCGTGCCGGCCCAGAGTGGTGCCTTCATCGCAATGCGGAGGGTGGCAGCCGACAACCCCTTCCCCGTCATCACGTTAATCCAGTCGGTGAAGCTCTGGCAGAAGTCATACTTCTACGTGAAGAATGTCGCCCCGCAAGGCGACTATGTCAACTTGCCGGCTTATGTAGCCGGCCCGCCGTCGGAGAGGCGGCCCCAGTGGTCCTATCGGGCCGTGACAGTAACGCCGGCTGGAGCCGTGGCCGTCGCCCGACTGCGGGTGATGATCCAGTCGGAGGGCCTGACTGGGTCCGACTTGCTGGCCGCCTTCGCCGCGTGCCGGGTGCTTCCGCTTCAGAGCCGCCCTCACCTGATCTGTCAGATGAGCGGCCAGCTCGATCCGAGTCGGATGTGCACCAAGGACATGCCGCACGACGAGGTGGCTCATATGGTGAATTACCTTGCGAACTGCAAGCTCTCTGCAGAATGGCAGTTTGGCAAGGAGCCATATTCCCGGGCACATCTGCCGCCCACGGTATGTTCTCTTTTTCCTTTTCTTCTCTTAGTTTTGTCGCCGAGTTCCCTCTGGCCGACTCTGACCAGTCGGCACGTCTCGGCAGAGCCCTCTCCTTCAACCTGTAGGCGGGTCGGAGGCGGAGCGCCGATTCCTCCCCGACCGGGCGGAGCACAACCTGGAGGACCCCGACTTGGGGGCGGCCGCCATGGATGACAACATCAAGGCGGGTGGCGGCCAAGCTGGCGGCGAGGCACGCGGCTCCGGGCTTGGAGCCAGCTTCGACGACTGGCCGGATGACGACGAGGCGGAAGTCGTCCCACGCTGCCAGCCGGCGTCTGGCCACGGCGCGGGTTCCACCGCCGCGCCACCTGCTCGGGGCGGCGGGCAGAAGCGTCGCGCCGCGTCGGGCTTGTTCGGCAGTCGGCCGAAGAAGCCCAAGGGCGGGGCAGCGGCGACCAGGCGGGATGAGGCGGCCGCGAAGGCGGCCCGCTTCCGCAAGGTGGTGAAGCAGCCGCAGACGGTGTCGGCGTAAGTGTATACTCCTTCGCGCGTTCTTTCTTCTTTTCTTTGGTGATTTCTGAATCCTTGTCCTTTCTCGAAAAATCAGGGCTCCGCTGTCGCTCGAGCGGGTTGCTGCCGCCTCCGTCGTTGGATCGCCGGGAGGATCCGGGAGCACCCGCTGCATGGACCCCCGCGCCGAGCTTCAGGCGGCGACGGAGCGAAACGCGCGGGAGGAGCGGGAGGCGGAGGAATTGAGGGTGGCTGCCTCCAAGGCCGCGCAGGAGGAGGAGGTGGCGAAGGCGCGCGCCGACGCAGCGGCCAAGGCCCAAGCGGAGGCTGCGGCCGCGGCGACGGCGGAGGGGGCCTTGCTCGTCACCCCTCTGCGCGTCGCGGCGCCTGGGGCTCCAGAGCCCCCGCCAGAGGAAGCCTGCGGCGACCAGCTAGGACTGGAGAGGGAGGACGACGTCGTCGACCTGGAGAGGGAGGCGGCACCGGCCCCGCCGACTGGAGCGACCCAAGGCGGCCAGCCTAACTTGCCGCCTGCGCAATCGGCCGGGGGCGAACCGGCCGCGAGGACGGATCTGGTGGTCTAGTCGCCATCGCGCCAGCGTGCGGAGAAGGCTGCATCGGAGCCGCAGAAGGCCACGGGCTCCAGCTCGTTGGCCCAGGATATGGAGGCGGCCAGCGCCAGCTCGGGGTGGACGCCGGGTGGAGGGACAGCTGTGGTGAACGTGGCAGCGCAGGACGTCCGGAATCGGCTTCAAGCCCAGGCTGCGGCGCTGAGGAAATATAATGACGAGTTCCTTGCGACGCGGGCGGCCATTCGGGTTAGTCTTCCTATTTTTGCTTTTTTGATCTTGTTTTCTTCCGTGGGGGCGCGTCAGCGCACCCACTAGGTGTAGTCCCCGAGTTCTGAGTCGGCTGCTGAGCAGGCGGCTTGGAACTTCTTAGCGGGCCTTGTTTTGCTATTCTTGTTCTCATTCGCTCCTCTGGCTGACTTGCAGGACTACCACAACCTCCGCACGGCTGCCTTCAACTCCCAGGCTCGGGAGCTGACCCAGAAGACTGCTGACCTATCTGAGAGCCGGGGTAAGTTCTTCGTCTTTTATCTCACGTGGGGGCGCGTCAGCGCACCCACTGGGTGTAGTCCCCGAGATTCGGGCCGACTGCTGAGCAGTCGGGTCGGATCTTCCTTGACAACTTCTCCCTTAGTGCTTCTTTCTTCTCTGCCATCCCTGCAGCGGCCAACGCCAGTCTGAGGGAACAGCTGGGTGGGACTCAGGCCGCCCTCCGCGCTAAGGAGGCTGAATTTGCCGCCTTGGCACAGGAGCGTGACCGCCTGGCCAAGAGGTTGGCCGACCAGGAGGAGAGCCACAAGGCGGCCCTGAAGGCGGTGCGGGACAGCGAGGCCGCCCTCCAAGCCGAGTATGAGACAGAGGCGGCTAGCTGGGCTGAAGCGAAGCAGACGCTGATCAACGGCTATGGCCAGATCGAAGACTTGGTTGACGGTAGGCCGCCTTCCTCTTCGTCCTTGCTTGCCGCTTGCCGCTTTAGCTCATTTTCTGACTTGGTGTTTTTCTCTTCTTTCTCTTTCTTCTTTGTGCAGAGTACTTCCCTGGCTACTCTACCGCCGCCAACCAGGTCGTCGAGGCCCACCACGAGGCACGGAGGCAGGTTGGCGCCGAGATCGCGCCAAACGCTCGCCGGTCGCTGGAGGAGCAGCTCTTGGCGATTCAAGCCCGCCTTCAGCCGGCTCACCGCATGCTCCGCCGGCTTCAGCGTGTTGGGGCGCAGGTGTTAGCCGCCCTTTGGCCTAGTGAGGTGATTCCCCGCACCCCCGATCGGACTGCCGACTGGCTGGAGGTGGCGGTCGGCCGCTTCGAGGCATGGAAGGCTTCGGCGGCTCGGTCCGGCTCCAGGCGGGCGCTGGAGTTTGCCAAGGCCTGGTATCCCGAGCTGAGTCTGGACCAGCTGGCCACCTGGCGGCAAGAGGCCGACACGGAGCTGGAGCCGGCGCGGCCGGCTATCATCCAGCGGGCTTCGGCGATCGCCGACTACACCGACACCACTGCCTTCGCTCCTGAAGTGGACGACAACGGTGTTGCCCAGCCGGAGGAGTGGTTCGAGCTGAACCCGGCAGACAGCGAGGACTCAATGGAGGAGATCGACTCCAGCGATGAGGGCGAGGAGGAAGAGGAGGAGGGTGAAGACGCCGGGCCAGATGGCGGGGTGGCCGGTCAGCCTCAGCTTGACCGTGCCTCCAGCAACAAGGCACGCGCGGGTGCACCGCCTGCAGCCGGCGATGATCAAGCCGAGACCCATCAGCCGGCCACTCCTCCAGCCGGTGGCGCCGTCTCCACCGACCAACCCGGCTCCCATACTGCGCCCTTAGTCTAGTCTGCTGCCTTTATTTTCCTGTTTTACCGCTCATGGAACAGTATTTTGTTAAGTTTGCGCAATTCCACCCACTGGGTGTATTCGAACCATATTGACTGCCGGCCGGTTTGGGGCCTTTGTGTAAATACAATTATGCATGCGTTTGGCTTTCCCTTGTTCTTTGCTTTTCATCCTTCTGCTGTTTCCTTTGCCGCCCTCTCTTGGTTGCCGCCTCCCCAGTCGGACAGTTGCTCTGCAATCTGTGGTTGGAGAAGTGCTTGGCCAGTTGGGAGGGCAAGTACTCTAGCTTTGTTGGACTTTAGCGAAGTGACTGGGAGGCCGGCCAGCCGGCTGTTTTGACAGCCGGTAGGCGTGGTTAGAGGCCGGCTTGCGTTATATAAGTTCGTTAGTCCTTAGCCGTTTTTCGTGTGGGCATCCTTGCCGCCTTTGGCTGTTGCCAGTCGGACAGTCGGTTCTTCGAGCTGCGACTTTCAACAAGAGAAGGCTCGGGTGCCGGCACACTACTTTGTCTGACTTCAGGTAGAACTTTTAATATAACTTAAGGCGGCCAGTCCCCGGGCCGACTAGTCGAACCCGGTGCCAGACAGAAAATCAAATGTAATAATACATTCATGAATATGACACTCGTCATTCATAGATAAAGGAGGGCAGTCCCCGAGTGCTCCTCGGGGGGCCCGTTGTTTCGTACTTAATACAAAAAGGTGGCATGATACATACTGCTTTCAACTGTAAAATCTTCTCCAGGGTCTCGGCGTCGGTGTCGGCCGGGATGGGGACAGACAATCATGCATCACCGCTCGCAGAGCGTCGTGGGCGTTCTCGCCCGAGTCGGCGACATGGCTGATGACCAGCACCTCAGTGACAGCGCTGCTGCCGCTGTCAGCTCGAGGGAGAGGGTCGTCGAAGACTACCACGTCGGAGGGGTAGGCGTCGAGCGATGCCGTGTCGGAGTCGACAAGCATCGGGTCGGTGGAGCCGACCGACTCCAAGTCTACAGCAGGCTCGCTGGAGACGTGAAGTTGGTCGAGGAGGCTGACGAGGCGGCTCTCGGGGTAGTCCGTGCCTGCGTCGGACGCGGGCTCGTCGGAGATGCGAGTCTCGCCGAGCAGATCGGCGAGGCAGCTCGCTGTGCAGGCGTCGTCGACGCATTGCAGCACGTCGGGGCAAACGCCGTCGGGCGCAGCAGGCTGGCTGCGTTCGCGGGGGAGAAAAAGGGTTCCCGTCCAGAACAGGTCTCCGGACGACGGTGCACCTGGCCCCATGGTGGGCGCCAAATGTCGGGTGGTAGGTGCGACATATGCCAACGGGTGGCTTATCATTGTGGGAGCCAGTAAGACGTCGCCGGTGCCTGGAAACGAGATGAGGCGAAGACATGCACGCCGGCGGATCTTACCCAGGTTCGGGGCTCTCCGTGGAGATAACACCCCTATTCCTACTCTGCGGGGTCTCCGCATGATCACTAAATCAATACAAGTAGCTACAAGTGCTCCTTGAGCTGTTTGGCTAGAGGAAGAAGAAGGGCAAGGCTAGCTCTCCTTTTTCTCTATATGGTGTGTGGAATTCTATGGGATCAACCCTTTGCATGGGTGTCCTGGGGGGTTTATATAGGCCTACCCTCCAGGGGTACAATGGTAATCCGGCTGGGCGCGGGTCCCAGCCGTCAATGTCTATGCTCGCCGGCTTCTCCGCCGGTCATTGGGGCCCGCCGACTGGTGGGTCCCGCCGGCTGCCGGCTTCTTGGCCGGCACGCCGGCCCCACCGCATGGGGGCTTTGTCGGCCGCTGGTTACTGTTGCCTCGCCTCTGATGACGAGGGCTTTGTTGAGGTAAGCGTGCCTACAGTGTCGCCGCCTTGCGAGCTCTCACTGTAGCCTTACCTCGTCTTGTCTCCTTAATGGGGCGCATGCTTCAAGGGAGGGAGGTAGCCGGCTATTGGGAGCCGGCCACATCCCTGGCCGACTAGAGGAGGCCGGGCCGTCTTCAGATGTCTCTCTGGCAAAGGGGCCCGCCGCCCGCGGGCCGTTCTGGCACCTATCGTGGGTGACATCGAGGCCAACATGGCTACAGTGCCGCGCCGGACGGGAGATGGCTAGCCCGTACGGTGCCCTGTGACCATGCCTGCTCCTGGAACCGGGGGTAGTGGGTTGTACTGTGGCCACACCCCATCGTACCGCCGCTATGAGGGTTCAGTCTTGGTCGGTGTAATCTTGGCCGGCTTCCAGGAGCCGGCTTTCTTCGTGGCAGGCTTCTGGGAGTCGGTCTTCTTGGGGCCGGCTTCCCGGAGTCGGCCATCTTGTATCTTTCTTGGAGGAGGTTTCTGGGGCTGGGTCGCCTTCTGGGAGTCGGCCCTGGGGGTAGCCGGCCGGGAGAAGGCGGCCCTGGGCTTTGTATGCTTGATGGCCTGAACGGCCTGATAATTTTCAAAGAGCCAGGGGAAGTCGGTTAGGCTACCCGTGGTCATTTACTCCGACACGTCCCTTGGTGGCTCATCGTCAGCATCACGCATTGCAAGCCTGGGTCCTTGCTTCCTCGAAGAACCACTTTGGATCATTTTCCTAAGCATATTTCTTCCTCTGAAAAATTTCTGAAATTTTTAGTAACTTCAAATAAAAGTGAACCAAACTCAACAAAATTGATATCAACTACTCCTACAAGTGCCTAGAACCTATATCAAGCATTAGAACTACTTGGAACCATATAAATTTGACATGCAAGCTCAAGAACATGGTCACCTAGGCAGCATAAATTTGCAATGAATAGAGCACTAGAACAAAAACTAATTGGACCAATGAAGGAGTCACATACCAAGGAACAATCTCCCCAAGCAGTTTTGTGAGAGGTGCTTTGAGCAAGGAGATCGAAAATCGCAGCAAAATGAGCTAGAACTCGTGCTTCAGCTGGATATTGGTGTTTGTGGGAGGAAGAAGGAGTGTGTGGGTGCAGGAATAAGTGGAGGGGGCCACCATGGGCCCACGAGGCAGGGGGCGCGCCCAGGGGGGTAGGGCGCGCCCTCCACCCTCGTGGCCAGGTGCTTGCCCCTCCTGCGGTGTTCTCAGTGCCAGATATTCTCAAATATTCTAGAAAAAATCATATTCCATTTTCAGGGCATTTGGAGAACTTTTATTTTCGGGTATTTTTGTGTTGCACAGATAAATCAGAAAACAGACAGAAAAATACTATTTTTACTTTATTTCAACTAAATAACAGAAAGTAGAAAGAGGGTACAGAAGGTTGTGCCTTCTAGTTTCATCCATCTCATGCTCATCAAAAGGAATCCACTAACAAGGTTGATCAAGTCTTGTTAACAAACTCATTCCGAATAACATGGAACCGGAGAAATTTCGAATAACACTATGTTACCTCAACGGGGATATGCACATCCCCAATAATAAGAATATCATATTTATTCTTGACAGTAGGAAGAGGAAATTCAAAACCTCCAAATATAATCGATGGAATTTTTCCAATAGAGTTGATACTATGAACTTGAGGTTGTTTCCTCGGAAAGTGTACCGTATGCTCATTACCATTAACAGGAAAAGTGACATTGCCTTTGTTGAAATCAATAACAGCCCCTGCAGTATTCAAAAAGGGTCTTCCAAGAATAATAGACATACTATCGTCCTCGGGAATATCAAGAATAACAAAGTCCGTCAAAATAGTAACGTTTGCAACTACAACATGCACATCCTCACAAATACCGACAGGTATAGCAGTTGATTTATCAGCCATTTGCAAAGATATTTCATTAGGTGTCAACTTATTCAAATCAAGTCTACGATATAAAGAGAGAGGCATAACACTAACACCGGCTCCAAGATCACATAACGCAGTTTTAACATAGTTTCTTTTAATGGAGCATGGTATAGTTGGTACGCCTGGATCTCCTAGTTTCTTTGGTATTCCACCCTTAAAAGTATAATTAGCAAGCATGGTGGAAATTTCACCTTTCGGTAGCTTTCTTTTATTTGTAACAATATCTTTCATATACTTAGCAGAAGGATTCATTTTGAGCATATCAGTTAATCGCATACACAAAAAGATAGGTCTAATCATTTCAGCAAAGCACTCAAAATCCTCATCATCCTTTTTCTTGGATGGTTTCGGAGGAAAATGCATGGGTTTCTGAACACATGGTTCTCTTTCTTTACCATCTTTCCTAGCAAAAAAGTCTCTTGTATCATAACGTTGATTTTTTATTGTGGGTTATCAAGATCAACGGCAGGTTCAATTTCTACATCATTGTCATTACTAGGTTGAGCATCATCATGAACATCTTCATTAACATTTTCACTAGGTTCATGTTCATTACCAGATTGTGTTTCAGCATCAGAAATAGAGATATCATTTAGATTCTCAGGTGGTTCAGCAATAGGTTCACTAGAAGCATGCAAAGTCCTATAATTTTTCTTTTTCTTCCTTTTAGAAGAACTAGGTGTATCTATATTGTTTCTCTGAGAATCTTGTTCAATTCTCTTAGGGTGGCCTTCAGGATACAAAGGTTCCTGAGTCATTCTACCAGTTCTAGTAACCACTCTAACAACATAATCAGTTTTCTTACTATTCAATTCATTGAGCAAATCATTTTGAGCTTTAAGTACTTGTTCTACTTGAGTGGTAACCATAGAAGCATGTTTAGTAATGAGTTTAAGTTCACCTTTAACTCTAGACATATAATCACCCAAGTGTTCAAGCGTATTGGAATTGTATTTCAATTGTCTACCAAAATAAGCATTGAAGTTTTCTTGTTTGACAATAAAATTATCAAACTCTTCTAAGCATTGTCTAGCAGACTTATAGTGAGGAATATCACCTTCATCAAATCTATAGAGAGAATTTACCTTTACTACCTGTGTCGGGTTATCAAGACCATGAGTTTCTTCAGTAGGTGAAGGATTAAGATCACAAGTTTCTTCAACAGGCGGTAAATTAAGACCATGTATTTCTTCAATAGGAGGTAAATTCTTAACATCTTCAGCTTTTATACCTTTTTCTTTCATAGATTTCCTTGCCTCTTGCATATCTTCAGGACTGAGAAATAGAACACCTCTCTTCTTAGGAGTTGGTTTAGGAATAGGCTCAGGAGCTGGCTCCGGAAGTGTCCAATTATTTTCATTTGTCAACATATTATTCAATAGAATTTCAGCTTCATCCGGTGTTCTTTCCCTGAAAACAGAAGGAGCACAACTATCCAGGTAATCTCTGGAAGCATCGGTTAGTCCATTATAAAAGATATCAAGTATTTCATTTTTCTTAAGAGGATGATTAGGCAAAGCATTAAGTAACTTGAGAAGCCTCCCCCAAGCTTGTGGGAGACTCTCTTCTTCAATTTGCACAAAATTGTATATTTCCCTCAAAGCAGCTTGTTTCTTATGAGCAGGGAAATATTTAGCAGAGAAGTAATAAATTATATCCTGGGAACTACAGACACAACCAGGATCAAGAGAATTAAACCATATCTTAGCATCACCATTTAATGAGAACGGAAATTTTTGAAGGATATAAAAGTAGCGAGATCTCTCATCATTAGTGAACAGGGTGGCTATATCATTTAATTTAGTAAGATGTGCCACAATAGTTTTAGATTCATAGCCATGAAAAGGATCAGATTCAACCAAAGCAATTATATCAGGATCAACAGAGAATTCATAATCCTTCTCGGTAACACAGATAGGTGAAGTTGCAAAAGCAGGGTCAGGTTTCATTCTAGCATTAAGAGATTGCTGATTCCATTTAGCTAATAACCTCTTGAGCTCATATCTATCTTTGCAAGCTAAAATAGCTAAAGAAGCTTCTTTATCAAAAACATAACCCTCAGGAATAACAGGCAATTCTTCATCATCACTTTCATCAATATAATCAGTTTCAATAATTTCTTTCTCTCTAGCCCTAGCAATTTGTTCATCAAGAAAGTCACTAAGGGGCACAGTAGTATCAAGCATAGAAGTAGTTTCATCATAAGTATCATGCATAGAAGAAGTGGCATCATCAATAACATGCGACATATCAGAACGAATAGCAGAAGCAGGTTTAGGTGTCGCAAGCTTACTCAAAACAGAAGGTGAATCAAGTGCAGAGCTAGATGGCAGTTCCTTACCTCCACTCGTAGTTGAGGGATAAATTGTTGTCTTAGCGTCTTTCAAGTTCTTCATAGTGACCAGCAGATATAAATCCCAAGTGACTCAAAGAATAGAGCTATGCTCCCCGGCAACGGCGCCAGAAAATAGTCTTGATAACCCACAAGTATAGGGGATCACAACAGTTTTCGAGGGTAGAGTATTCAACCCAAATTTATTGATTCGACACAAGGGGAGCCAAAGAATATTCTCAAGTATTAGCAGTTGAGTTGTCAATTCAACCACACCTGGATAACTTAATATCTGCAGCAAAGTATTTAGTAGCCAAGTAAAATGATAGTAGTGGTAACGGTAACAAAAGTAACGGTAGCAAAAGTAGTATTGTCACGACCGGTTTTTCAATAAAATAATTATTGAGAAACCAATCCCTGATACGGACCAGCGAGGAAGAATTCCTTCTCACTGATAGACAATACATTGGTCACAGAAGAAAAATACCAGGAGTACTAAATATAATACAAAGTTGAGCAGAGACTGCCCAACAATTTATTACATGCACACCGATAAAACAATACGGCGGATAGGGTGGCAAACTTCTAACTCACGATAAAAACGGTGGTGGAAATATCACTGCAAAGCGAGTGACATGATTCCAGAATACTACAACTCTTCGAGCGTCGGAGTGAGGCTCGAGAATACTTATTGCGGGTGGCGGAAGCGTAAACGATACAAGTGACCAATATCCGGGATCGCACAGGACTGACTGGGACTCCTCTAGGCATCGGACGCGCTATCAAACTCTTCATCCAAGAGATCGCCTTCGTCAACATCTAGCCAAATCAACAAGCCAGGTGAGTACTCTGAAAGTACTCGCAAGACAGTTCGGACATAAGGTATAACAAATGCAAACATGAAACACATGAACAAGTTAACCAGAGCGATCAGACATAGAGATAATAAATACTGGGTGCCATGCGAGGGTCTGAATGACGCCTCGAGCGGAAACTGCAGAATAGTAATACTAGTGCCAAACGAGTGTCTTAAAGACTCCTCGAGCGGAAAATGCGGAATAATAATACTGGTGCCAAACGAGTGTCTGAAAGACTCCTCGAGCGGAAAATGCGGAATAATAATACTGGTGCCAAACGAGTGTCTGAAAGACTCCTCGAGCGGAAAATGCGGAATAATAATACTGGTGCCAAACGAGTGTCTGAAAGACTCCTCGAGCGGAAGATGCGGAATAACAATGCCGCAGTCGGGCGTCGGGGCGACACCACATAAAGGGCTTATAACAGAAAATAAAGACAGTACATGCCACAGTCGGACGTCTGAGCGACATCGCATAAAGGGCTTATATTTAAAGAGAGAAACGAGTACACGCCACAGTCGGACGTCTGCGCGACGTCTCATAAAGGGCTTATATTGTAACACAACAATACAATAGTTCGGGAATATAACTTATCACAACCACGAGACAAATATAATGTTAGTCCATCCACAGGAATAACAATGAAATTGAATTTTACCACTTGAGCTTGTTCACCGGGGCAAGTTTTTCACACGGATAGATTTGGATATAAAGTCTATATTACTGATCATGGATACGATGATTTGGAAAGAATTGACTCTGCAGAGTTTGTACTTAACCACAGCCAACGGATTTCAGTAGTCACGGGGGCTAGTTCCGTCTACGGTGTTCTGGAAGGAACACGTCTAACCAGTACACACCCAATTTAACCATCCGAAGCCAGGGATCACCCTCGGCAACATTCAAGAAAAACCTTGAGTCGTGGAGGCTACAACCTCACGTAGCATGGGATCAAATTTCTATACGCGCGCTATAAGGGGGTGCCCCCCCTCTCGGTCCCAACCGGAAACACCCATGCCCCCTGACCGGATGACTGGCTTTAATCCTGGGCCAAGGTACCATCATCCCGGCCTCTCTGTTTGGTGTGTACACGGAAAGACGTTACCAACTTACTAAACCGTATCCTGGCAATGAGACATGTGGTAGCACGGAAAGGGGAAGGGACGATAACACGGCTCCAACCATGTTAACGTCGGAAAAGTCGGATGACACAAGGCTGGCATGCTACAACAGTACCACCTTGCTGCCCTTCATGTCACCACATGATTAGGCCACCTCTCATCAGAGGTCATCGCAACTTTAGAACATGCGGGAAAAGATCGATAACGTGGCTCCAACCACGTTAACGTCGAAGAAAGTCGGATGACGCAAGGCTGGCATGCTACAACAGTACCACCTTGCTGCCCTTCATGTCACCACATGATTAGGCCACCTCTCATCAGAGGTCATCGCAACTTTGGAACAACCGGGTCGTTGCCTTACAAGCAACGAGGTACTTATCGACACTCACATGCCACGCACAAACTTTCACATGAACATGCAAAACATCTGCCATATCAAATGTTCAAACATGCTTGCCTGGTTCGGAGAAGTCGGAGTCTAGCTCGGCGAAGTTCGCGGCTCCGTCCCCTCTCCCGGAACCTACGGCAATCACGAAACGGGGTACTAACGTGAAAACCAACACATGCACAGAAACTTTGCCAAATATTTTTCAAATAAATCCCATAAAAAACTAGACAAAATTTGGAGATTGACAGAAAAAGAATCACTCAAAAATACCTTTTCATTAAAAAGTTATAAAGGTTTCCGTCCAGGGACCTTTCTGTAATGAAACAGAAAAGTTCCAGGGTTTTAACTGAGAAAACAGAAAACGCTTCGGCTGGGAATGCGCAAGCGCAAGGGGAAAACGTATTTTGCCCGAAGGCGCCAACAGAAAACGGTTCGGGGAAATAAAACAGAGGCTGACACGCGGGGCCCGCATGTCAGGTTTGAAAGCTCGCCGGCGCCCGAAGACGGCGGTGGACGCCGGCGTCGAACCACGGCGAGTTAGGAGAAACGGGGGGTACCAAGAGCTTCAGTGTCTTCTTCCGCGTTGGTGGGTGGTGGACTCATCCAACGGGGAGCACCACGTCGACGGCGACACTATCTCCGGCGGACGGCGGTTCGGGTGAGGTTGGGGAACTCCGGTGGAGGGCTGCAAAGTACGAATTGAGGCGCGGGTCAGAACGGGTGATGCAAGGAGAAGCTACTGGCAAGAGAATGGGGGCTGCGGAGCACACACGGGGGCGAATCGGGCTGGATCCCGTGGCGGATCGCGGCGGCCGGAGTCGAGGAAGGAGACCCCCTCGCGGCTCTTCCAGTGGCTAGGCGTGCTCTAGGGGAAGTGTAGGGCTGGTGGGTGCTCGAGTTGAAGCTTGGGGCCCCTATTTATAGGCAGATCGACGGGGTGGCCGTGAACGGAGAATCTCCGGCGAGCGATTACGGCGGAGCAGTGGGTTGGCAGGGGGTTTGAGCGGTCGAGCAGCATCAGTGCATGTTACGGGACTCGTTTCGCAGCTAAACGGAGCTGGTCTTGGCGTAATGGCGTCTGCCCACGGTGAGGTGACCACACGGGCTCAACGGCGGCAGAGAGCGCGCTCCGCGCCCTGCGGTTCACGACGAGAGCGGCAGCGCATTCGGGGGAGTGGACGGCCACGCGGCGGGCTCTGGTGGTTTGGGCGGCGCTGGGTGGAGTCGGCGGCGCCGTGTCTCCCGCTGGCGCCCGCAAAGCCGCCGCCGGCGTCGGTCACGGGGCGGCGCACCTTCTGCTGCTCGTCGCCGACGCCCGCAAGATGCCAGGCACTCGTGCGGTGCAGGAACAAGTGGGCGAGGACGAGGAGCAAGGCGACGCGAGGGTACTGGCGAGATCGACGCCCGTTTCTGAAGAAAACGACAGCCGCCACTTGACTGAATCTCTGAACTTACTGAATTTGACAAAGACCAAGCATTGCAGGTGTTCGACAGTAGGTTTTGGTAAAGAGATAAATTTTTCTGGAGCTGTAACTTGGTGAGACGATCACTCAAAGCACCCAGGGGCTGCCTGAATTTACTTGGAATTTTTGGAGAAGGTTTTGAATGAATTTCACCAAATTTGGCCAATCTGGTCCAAACTTGCAGCTGATGTAGTTTGAAAATTTTGAACTGGAGACCAGTGGATGTTCATGGTTCTAGGTTGAGGGTTCAAAGGACTAGGAGGGGAAAGAAGTTTGGTGGTAAAAGTCCAAACAGAAAATGGAGTTCCTTTGTAAATCTCCAAGAGGTAGAATAGAAGGCAGAAAATATTTGAATAGAATTTGAATGGAAAATAAATACATGGGGGGGTTCAACTTGCTGGATTTGATGCAAATCATGATCCAGAGGTGAGGGAAAGGTTAGGAGAGAAGATTTGCACTTATGCCGTGGCAAGAAGGAATAGTTGAAAGTGGCAAAGGACTTTCCAAAAGCCATAGTGCATTCTCAAAAATATTTCAAAGGTTATTTTCTCAAATGAAAAACATTTTGTCTTGAGTCCAATGAAAAGCAAGAACCTCCAAGACCAAAGGAGGATCTTGGGTGAATTCAAATAAAATTTTTGCCATAAGGAAAAATATTTGAGAGTGAGAGTTCTCTTGAAGAAAAAAATTTAAATCACTCCCTTCAAGTCAAATAAAATCTTTTGAAAAAATCCAAATAAAAACTTGGGTGTCACAACACCTACCCCCTTAGGAAAAATCTCGTCCTCGAGATTTCTGCTGATCCTCAAATAGATATGGATACTCTGCTCGGAGGAAATCTTCCCTTTCCCATGTGGCTTCATCCTCGGTGTGGTTGCTCCACTGGACCCTGAAATTTTTTGTCGTTTTCTGACGGGTCCTCCGTTCAGACTCTTCTAAAATCTTTACTGGCCTTTCTCTGTAGGTGAGATCTGGTTGCATATCAATGTCCTCATGAGGTACATGTTTCTCCGGGTTACTCACACATTTCCTCAACTGCGAGATGTGGAATACGTCATGGACGTCTGACAGCTCCTTGGGTAGGTCTAGCTGGTAGGCTACCGTGCCTCTTCGTGCCTTCACACAAAATGGTCCAATAAATCTTGGGGCTAGCTTCCCCTTAATTTTGAACCGTTGCAGACCCCTCATAGGCGATACTCGGAGGTATACGGAATCACCAGGTTCAAAGCTGACCTCACGATGCTTCTGATCATAGTAGCTCTTTTGTCGGCTCTGTGCCGTCTTGAGTCTGTCCCTGATTTGTTTAACTTTTTCCTCGGCCTCCTTAAGCATATCTGGGCCGAAGATACGGCTGTCACCTGTTTCTGACCAATTAAATGGGGTACGACACCTCTGTCCGTACAATGCTTCAAAGGGTGCCATTTGCAAACTGGCTTGGTAACTGTTGTTGTACGCAAATTCGGCATACAGCAAACTCTCTTCCCAACTGGATCCATAGGTGAGCACACAGGCTCTTAGCATATCCTCTAGGATTTGGTTTACACGTTCTGTTTGTCCATCTGTCTGAGGATGGTATGCTGTACTGAAAGCTAGTTGCGTGCCCAGAGCTTGTTGTAGGTGATCCCAAAATTTGGAGACGAATTGGGTGCCTCGGTCTGATATTATAGTCTTTGGGACTCCGTGCAAGCAAACTATACGGGAGAGATAGAGTTTTGCCAGTCTTTGTGTGGAGTAGGTAGTCTTCACGGGAATGAAGTGAGCAACCTTGGTTAGTCGGTCTGTGATGACCCAGATGGCGTCATTTCCACGCTGTGATCGGGGTAATCCGACAATGAAGTCCATTCCGATTTCATCCCATTTCCACTCCGGTATCCTGTTAGGCTGGAGTAGCCCTGCTGGCTTTTGGTGCTCGGCCTTGATGCGCTGACATGAATCGCAACAAGCAACGAATGTGGCTATATCTCTTTTCATACCGTGCCACCAAAATCTTTCCTGAATGTCCTTGTACATTTTGGTTCCTCCAGGATGTATCGAGTATGGAGCGGTGTGGCTCTCCGTCAAGATCTGTTGCTTGAGTTCCTCAATGTTAGGTACGCAAAGTCTGTCCAGGTACCATAATGTTCCTTCACTGTCCGTGACGAATTCTGAAGTCTTACTACGGTTCATTTTCTTCTTTATGCCTTCGATACTGGGATGTCCCTGTTGAGCCTTCTTGATTTGTTCCACCAGGGTGGTTGTATCTCCAGGTTCGATATGGTGCCCTCAGAGACTAACATCATGTTGAGCCGAGTGAACTCTCGCTGAAACTCAGGCCTCAAGTTTTGCTGACCGTCACTGTCCGGGCTGGGGTTTCGGCTAAGGGCATCGGCCACTACATTTGCTTTTCCTGGGTGGTAGTGGATGCCGACGTCATAGTCTTTGACCAGTTCCAACCAGCGTCGTTGGCGTAAATTCAGCTCTGGCTGTGTGAAGATATATTTGAGGCTCTTATGGTCCGTATATAATTCACAGCGATTTCCCAACAGAAAGTGCCTCCACTCCTTGAGTGCATGTATAACTGCTGCTAGTTCCAAGTCATGTGTTGGGTAATTTTCCTCATGTCTTCGCAGCTGTCTGGAGGCATATGCGACAACTTTGCCATCCTGCATTAGCACACATCCGAGACCTTTTCGGGACGCGTCACAATACACCTCAAAGCTCTTGTGTATGTCTGGTACGGTTAAGACTGGTGCGGTTGTTAGCTTCTTCTTGAGTTCTTGGAAGCTCTGCTCACATGCTTCCGTCCATACGAATTTCTTGTCCTTCTTGAGTAACTGTGTTATAGGTTTTGCCACGGTGGAGAATCCTTCAATAAATCTCCTGTAATATCCGGCCATTCCTAGGAAACTCCGCACATCTGTGACGTTGGCGGGCGGTTTCCAGTCCAGTATGGCCTTGACCTTTTCTGGGTCTACGGCTACGCCTTCTTGGTTCAGTATATGGCCTAAGAAACCAACTTGTCTTAGCCAAAATTCGCATTTGCTAAATTTGGCGTACAACTGATGTTTCCTCAATTCTCCCAAAACAATCCTGAGGTGCTCAGCATGTTCTTCTGGTGTCCTTGAGTAAACCAGAATGTCGTCAATGAATACCACCACAAATTTGTCCATGAATTTCATGAATACTTTGTTCATGAGGTGGACGAAAAATGCGGGGGCGTTTGTTAGACCAAAAGGCATCACTGTGAACTCGTATAACCCATATCTGGAAGTGAATGCCGTCTTGGGGATATCCTCTGTTCGTACCTTCAGTTGATGGTATCCTGATCTCAAATCAATCTTTGAAAATACTTTAGCTTGTGCGAGCTCGTCAAACAAATCATTTATCCATGGCATCGGGTATTTGTTTTTGATGGTGACCATATTGAGGGCTCGATAGTCTATGCACAGTCTCAGTGTCCCATCCTTCTTCTTGGCGAACAATACGGGAGAACCCCATGGTGAGGAGCTGGCTCGTATAAACCCCTTGTCCAGTAATTCCTTTATCTGCTTCTTCAACTCCACCAATTCTGAGGGTGCCATTCTATATGGCTTCTTATAAATGGGAGCGGTGCCAGGTGCTAGTTCGATGCTGAATTCGATCTCTCGGTCTGGTGGCATGCCTGGTAGTTCTTCCGGGAACACATCAGGGAACTCGCATACCACTGGCACTTTTCTTAATTCTGCGATGTCCATCTTGTTCAGCTTTGGTTTCTGTGATCGTGGCCTTTCTTGAGCGGAAACTCTTATAGTCTTGCCGTGATGGTGAGTGAGAATCACTGTCCGTTTGAAACAATCGATGAATCCTTTGTTGGTGGTTAACCAGTCCATTCCTAAAATGACATCCAGTCCTTTACTTTCCAACACGATGAGATTCGCGTGGAATGGTAGTCCTTCGAACTCAATGACCACTCCTTGGCAGTAACCCTGAGCAATTTGCTTATTTCCGGGGGACTTGATGATCATAGATTTTTCCAAGGGGAGTATCGGAAAACCATGTTGCGAAACAAAACTCTTCGAAACGAACGAATGGGAAGCTCCAGAATCAAACAAAACCGTGGCAGGTACTGTGTTGACAGGGAACGTACCGAGCACGATGTCTGGGGCATTCTGCGCTTCTTCCCTGGTCACATGGTTCAAGTGACCCTTCCGGTGGTTGTTGCTGGGATTGAAGTTGTTGCGCTTGGGGGCTGGATTGTTTCCACCATTGTTCGGCTTGGGTGCCGAGTCTCTTGGCTTCGGGCACTGTTTAGCATAATGCCCTTGTTGACCACAAGCATAGCAGGTGACCCCTGGACGGTATGTGAACTCCTTGTCTCTGGCATGAAATTGTCCGACGGGTCTTGGCTCAGTAGTCGTGGATCTCCTCGTGTCCGTCCTTGGGACCTCAGTCTTGCCTCGGTTGCTGCGGGCAAGAGTCGTCTTGTCCCTCTTCCGCTTGCGGATATCTTCCAGACTACGGCGCTCATTCTCCAGGGTGATGGCCTTGTCCACCAGCGTCTTAAAATCCGGAAAGGTGTGTACAATCAGTTGGCATCTTAATGCTGGTGCCAGGCCGTCCAGGAATTTTTCCATCTTCTTGTTTTCTGTCATGTGCTCGTCGTAGGCATAACGAGACAGTTGGGTAAACTGGCCGTTGTATTCTGTGACGGTCATGCCTCTTTGCTTCAGGTCATCAAACTCTCTCTTCTTGATCTTTAGGATGCTCCTGGGAATGTGTGCCCCACGGAAGCCTTCCTTGAATTCTTCCCAGGTGATGTTGTGTTCCCTGGGGTGCATGTGTAGGAAGTTTTCCCACCATGCTGCGGCTGCTCCAGTAAGGTAGTGTGGTGCATAAAGCACCTTCTCATGATCTGAGCATTGAGCGATAATCAGTTTCCTTTCAATCTCGCGAAGCCAATCATCGGCTTCCAGTGGCCTGTCGGTGTGAGCAAAAGTTGAGGGGCGAGTCTTCTGTAACTCAGATAATTTGGAATGTGGTTGATAGGGTTCACGGTAGTTTCCCATATTGATGACATGGTTCATCATCTCCTGGTGCTGTTGCTGGCTTTGCTCGAAGAGACGGCATACTTGAGATAGTGCCGCTTCGCTGTCCTGTTGGCTGGACTGGCCCTGAGTGAAATTGTTGCTGGTCTGTGTTCCGTAAACCTCTTCTGGCTGATTGGGCATAGAGCGAGTCCAAGGGCGAGACATTTTTCCAGTCTGGGGTATCATTTGCAAAACCCATGAGAAAAAACTGCGTAGCGCAGGAAAACCCTTGCAAAGGCAATAATCAAAAAGGCTTCAAGGTTTTCAAGAAACACAAATGATTTTCACGGAGAAGAAGTGCTTAACACAAATCTTACATGCAAAAGCAAACACAAGATACAGCACTCAGGTTGTGCGTACACAATCCTGACATGTTATTAAAAACTAGCGTACTACTCCGGAAGGCAGCAAACACACCAATACAAACTAGCGTACAGATAAAAACAACACATCATACAAGCAGGCATAACACGCGGCTACTCGGTGCTCTCAGTCGGAGATGGTGAAGATCTCCTTCCCCTTGCCAATGGCAAGGCTCAGCGGTCCAGGAGAATCAACCTCCTCCTCTCTAGCTGGTTCCTGGCGTGCGACGCTGCGCTGCGGTGATGGTGCGGGGGCGACTGGTGGTAGAGCGCGTGTGGCAGGCGGTGCGGCTCTGACTGGAGTAGGAGCGATGACTCGGTCGAACTCCTCAGTGGTAGGCAGACGGCGAGCAGTGGCCAAAACGGCCGGTGCATACGAGGCTGGAGACGAGACGAATGTCAGAGGCGGCGCCGTGTGGAGAAGCTCCTTCCTGCTGGCAGGACCGCCCCGAACTAAGTCCATGCGGGCAGCCACAAGATCATCTACGAGGTTGTCGAAAGACTCCTCCAGAGCCTTGAGATACTCCACAACCATCTCGATGGCTTCATCTCGCTCTCCCCGATGGCAGGCGAACGCATAGTGGCTGGTGTAAGGCACATGGCATGGGAGGTAGCGGTAGCGACGAGTCTTCATCGTAGGAAGGATGTCCCGAAGGCGAGCTATCGCCTCCTGGGCAGCCATCTGCATGGCATGCCTCTCCGTAGGCATGGCCCTTCCCACAAAACGGAAATGGCGTGCAGCTGAACGTCCTCCCTTGAACTGCACCACGGCCTGGTGCATAGACACGTCGTCACTGAGCTTGTGCTGATAGAGTGTGAACTCCGGGCGAGCTGCTGGCCCGATCGCGAGCTTGGTGATGGAGACGAGGAGCTTGACAAACCCCTCGGGCACGTTGGTGAACACTCGATTCTCACAGCTGCTGCCAGCCATCTACAAAAGTAGGCAAAAATTCTGAGTAGTCATGTCATAAATCTTATGATGACCAACAGAAAATAGCTACAATTGCAAAATGCTGAAGAAGCACTAAAGACGCTAATAACCGATTAGCGATCGCACCTAGTGGCTTCCTACAGTCAGCCTGGCTCTGATACCAAGCTTGTCACGACCGGTTTTTCAATAAAATAATTATTGAGAAACCAATCCCTGATACGGACCAGCGAGGAAGAATTCCTTCTCACTGATAGACAATACATTGGTCACAGAAGAAAAATACCAGGAGTACTAAATATAATACAAAGTTGAGCAGAGACTTCCCAACAATTTATTACATCCACGCCGATAAAACAATATGGCGGATAGGGTGGCAAACTTCTAACTCACGATAAAAACGGTGGTGGAAATATCACTGCAAAGCGAGTGACATGATTCCAGAATACTACAACTCTTCGAGCGTCGGAGTGAGGCTCGAGAATACTTATTGCGGGTGGCGGAAGCGTAAACGATACAAGTGACCAATATCCGGGATCGCGCAGGACTGCCTGGGACTCCTCTAGGCATCGGACGCGCTATCAAACTTTTCATCCAAGAGATCGCCTTCGTCAACATCTGGCCAAATCAACAAGCCAGGTGAGTACTATGAAAGTACTCGCAAGACAGTTCGGACATAAGGTATAACAAATGCAAACATGAAACACATGAACAAGTTAACCAGAGCGATCAGACATAGAGATAATAAATACTGGGTGCCAAGCGAGGGTCTGAATGATGCCTCGAGCAGAAACTGCAGAATAGTAATACTGGTGCCAAACGAGTGTCTGAAAGACTCTTCAATCGGAAAATGCGGAATAATAATACTGGTGCCAAACGAGTGTCTGAAAGACTCCTCGAGCGGAAAATGCGGAATAATAATACTGGTGCCAAACGAGTGTCTGAAAGACTCCTCGAGCGGAAAATGCGGAATAATAATACTGGTGCCAAACGAGTGTCTGAAAGACTCCTCGAGCGGAAGATGCGGAATAACAATGCCGCAGTCGGGCGTCGGGGCGACACCACATAAAGGGCTTATAACAGAAAATAAAGACAGTACATGCCACAGTCGGACGTCTGAGCGACATCGCATAAAGGGCTTATATTTAAAGAGAGAAACGAGTACACGCCACAGTCGGACGTCTGCGCGACGTCTCATAAAGGGCTTATATTGTAACACAACAATACAATAGTTCGGGAATATAACTTATCACAAGCACGACACAAATATAATGTTGGTCCATCCACAGGAATAACAATGAAATTGAATTTTACCACTTGAGCTTGTTCACCGGGGCAAGTTTTTCACACGGATAGATTTGGATATAAAGTCTACATTACTGATCATGGATACGATGATTTGGAAAGAATTGACTCTGCAGAGTTTGTACTTAACCACAGCCAACGGATTTCAGTAGTCACGGGGGCTAGTTCCGTCTACGGTGTTCTGGAAGGAACACGTCTAACCAGTACACACCCAATTTAACCATCCGAAGCCAGGGATCACCCTCGGCAACATTCAAGAAAAACCTTGAGTCGGGGAGGCTACAACCTCGCGTAGCATGGGATCAAATTTCTATACGCGCGCTATAAGGGGGTGCCCCCCCTCTCGGTCCCAACCGGAAACACCCATGCCCCCTGACCGGATGACTGGCTTTAATCCTGGGCCAAGGTACCATCATCCCGGCCTCTCTGTTTGGTGTGTACACGGAAAGACGTTACCAACTTACTAAACCGTATCCTGGCAATGAGACATGTGGTAGCACGGAAAGGGGAAGGGACGATAACACGGCTCCAACCATGTTAACGTCGGAAAAGTCGGATGACACAAGGCTGGCATGCTACAATAGTACCACCTTGCTGCCCTTCATGTCACCACATGATTAGGCCACCTCTCATCAGAGGTCATCGCAACTTTAGAACATGCGGGAAAAGATCGATAACGTGGCTCCAACCACGTTAACGTCGAAGAAAGTCGGATGACGCAAGGCTGGCATGCTACAACAGTACCACCTTGCTGCCCTTCATGTCACCACATGATTAGGCCACCTCTCATCAGAGGTCATCGCAACTTTGGAACAACCGGGTCGTTGCCTTACAAGCAACGAGGTACTTATCGACACTCACATGCCACGCACAAACTTTCACATGAACATGCAAAACATCTGCCATATCAAATGTTCAAACATGCTTGCCTGGTTCGGAGAAGTCGGAGTCTAGCTCGGCGAAGTTCGCGGCTCCATCCCCTCTCCCGGAACCTACGGCAATCACGAAACGGGGTACTAACGTGAAAACCAACACATGCACAGAAACTTTGCCAAATATTTTTCAAATAAATCCCATAAAAAACTAGACAAAATTTGGAGAATGACAGAAAAAGAATCACTCAAAAATAACTTTTCATTAAAAAGTTATAAAGGTTTCTGTCCAGGGACCTTTCTGTAATGAAACAGAAAAGTTCCAGGGTTTTAACTGAGAAAACAGAAAATGCTTCGGCTGGGAATGCGCAAGCGCAAGTGGAAAACGTATTTTGCCCGAAGGCGCCAACAGAAAACGGTTCGGGGAAATAAAACAGAGGCTGACACGCGGGGCCCGCATGTCAGGTTTGAAAGCTCGCCGGCGCCCGAAGACGGCGGTGGACGCCGGCGTCGAACCACGGCGAGTTAGGAGAAACGGGGGGTACCAAGAGCTTCAGTGTCTTCTTCCGCGTCGGTGGGTGGTGGACTCGTCCAACGGGGAGCACCACGTCGACGGCGACACTATCTACGGCGGACGGCGGTTCGGGTGAGGTTGGGGAACTCCGGTGGAGGGCTGCAAAGTACGAATTGAGGCGCGGGTCAGAACGGGTGATGCAAGGAGAAGCTACTGGCAAGAGAATGGGGGCTGCGGAGCACACACGGGGGCGAATCGGGCTGGATCCCGTGGCGGATCGCGGCGGCCGGAGTCGAGGAAGGAGACCCCCTCGCGGCTCTTCCAGTGGCTGGGCGTGCTCTAGGGGAAGTGTAGGGCTGGTGGGTGCTCGAGTTGAAGCTCGGGGCCCCTATTTATAGGCAGATCGACGGGGTGGCCGTGAATGGAGAATCTCCGGCGAGCGACTACGGCGGAGCAGTGGGTTGGCAGGGGGTTTGAGCGGTCGAGCAGCATCAGTGGATGTTACAGGACTCGTTTCGCAGCTAAACGGAGCTGGTCTTGGCGTAATGGCGTCTGCCCACGGTGAGGTGACCGCACGGGCTCAACGGCGGCAGAGAGCGTGCTCCGCGCCCTGCGGTTCACGACGAGAGCGGCAGCGCATTCGGGGGAGTGGACGGCCACGCGGCTGGCTCTGGTGGTTTGGGCGGCGCTGGGTGGAGTCGGCGGCGCCGTGTCTCCCGCTGGCGCCCGCAAAGCCGCCGCCGGCGTCGGTCACGGGGCGGCGCACCTTCTGCTGCTCGTCGCCGACGCCCACAAGATGCCAGGCACTCGTGCGGTGCAGGAACAAGTGGGCGAGGACGAGGAGCAAGGCGACGCGAGGGTACTGGCGAGATCGACGCCCGTTTCTAAAGAAAACGACAGCCGCCACTTGACTGAATCTCTGAACTTACTGAATTTGACAAAGACCAAGCATTGCAGGTGTTCGACAGTAGGTTTTGGTAAAGAGATAAATTTTTCTGGAGCTGTAACTTGGTGAGACGATCACTCAAAGCACCCAGGGGCTGCCTGAATTTACTTGGAATTTTTGGAGAAGGTTTTGAATGAATTTCACCAAATTTGGCCAATCTGGTCCAAACTTGCAGCTGATGTAGTTTGAAAATTTTGAACTGGAGACCAGTGGATGTTCATGGTTCTAGGTTGAGGGTTCAAAGGACTAGGAGGGGAAAGAAGTTTGGTGGTAAAAGTCCAAACAGAAAATGGAGTTCCTTTGTAAATCTCCAAGAGGTAGAATAGAAGGCAGAAAATATTTGAATAGAATTTGAATGGAAAATAAATACATGGGGGGGTTCAACTTGCTGGATTTGATGCAAATCATGATCCAGAGGTGAGGGAAAGGTTAGGAGAGAAGATTTGCACTTATGCCATGGCAAGAAGGAATAGTTGAAAGTGGCAAAGGACTTTCCAAAAGCCATAGTGCATTCTCAAAAATATTTCAAAGGTTATTTTCTCAAATGAAAAACATTTTGTCTTGAGTCCAATGAAAAGCAAGAACCTCCAAGACCAAAGGAGGATCTTGGGTGAATTCAAATAAAATTTTTGCCATAAGGAAAAATATTTGAGAGTGAGAGTTCTCTTGAAGAAAAATTTTTAAATCACTCCCTTCAAGTCAAATAAAATCTTTTGAAAAAATCCAAATAAAAACTTGGGTGTCACAAGTATTTTTGGTGTTTTGTAGTGATTGTAACAGTAGCAACGAAAAAGTAAATAAGCGAAGAACAATATATGAAAAGCTCATAGGCATTGGATCAGTGATGGAGAATTATGCCGAATGTGGTTCATCATGTAACAATCATAACATAGGGTGACACAGAACTAGCTCCAATTCATCAATGTAATATAGGCATGTATTCCGAATATAGTCATACATGCTTATGGAAAAGAACTTGCATGACATCTTTTGTCCTACCCTCCCGTGGCAGCGGGGTCCTAATGGAAACTAAGGGATATTAAGGCCTTCTTTTAATAGAGTACTGGAACAAAGCATTAGCACATAGTGAATACATGAACTCCTCAAACTATGGTCATCACCGGGTGTGGTCCCGATTATTGTCACTTCGGGGTTGCCGGATCATAACACATAGTAGGTGACTATAGACTTGCAAGATAGGATCAAGAACTCACATATATTCATGAAAACATAATAGGTTCAGATCTGAAATCATGGCACTCGGGCCCTAGTGACAAGCATTAGGCATAGCAAAGTCATAGCAATATCAATCTCAGAACATAGTGGATACTAGGGATCAAACCCTAACAAAACTAACTCGATTACATGATAAATCTCATCCAACCCATCACTGTCCAGCAAGCCTACGATGGAATTACTCACGCACGGCGGTAAGCATCATGAAATTGGTGATGGAGGATGGTTGATGATGACGATGGCGATGGATTCCCCTCTCCGGAGCCCCGAACGGACTCCAGATCAGCCCTCCCAAGAGGTTTTAGGGCTTGGCGGCGGCTCCGTATCGTAAAACGCGATGAATTCTTCTCTCTAATTGTTTTCTCCCCTAAAGCAAATATATAGAGTTGGAGTTGAGGTCGGAGGAGCTCCAGGGGGGCCACGAGGTAGGGGGGCGCGCCCTAGGGGGGCAGGCGCGCCCTCCACCCTCGTGGACAGGGTGTAGGCCCCCTGGTCTTCATCTTTTGCAAGGCTTTTATTATTATTTCCAAATAGACGTTCCATGGAGTTTCGGGTCATTCCGAGAACTTTTGTTTCTGCACATAAATAACACCATGGAAAGTGTGCTGAAAACAGCGTCAGTCCGGGTTAGTTTCATTCAAATCATGCAAGTTGGAGTCCAAAACAAGGGCAAAAGTGTTTGGAAAAGTAGATACGACGGAGACGTATCACCTGTGCGCACATTGTCTTCGGCATTGCAAGGCGGGTTCCTCCTCCGAGTATTTCAAAGCATCTGAACCAATAGGACTGTATTCAACTTTTACATCTTCGGTCTTGGTAATGTGAATCCTTCGAACAACTCGGTTTTACATTAAATGATATACCCTTCAGCTTCTGTGCCCCCATTGCCTCAGCTTCCACGTGGCAAATGAATACGAAGGGTCCAAGCACTTTTGCAAATAATCCCTCGACAGCATACAGAAGGTGTCTATTTAAGGAGATTAGATCTCAGATGTCGTTCCATACCGGAAGAAAATCCTTTGATCTTGCCTCAAGAAACCATGAAATCATGGCCAGCACTCCTAGTTCTTCCTCCCGCCCCCACGGCCCTCAAAAAGGCAATTGGGAGAGCTGCTCTGTATCCCATGCCCAACTGACCAAGCTCCAGGTGCAGGGCTATCTTCCCCCGGCGGATCTAGTCCCCGTTCGGGCGGGATTAACTTCTTTTACCGGTGAAGCCTTGGCAGAAAATTTCCTGAATCCTTCGGAAGGGGAGCGAGTATGCTTCGTTTCCTTTCTCTTAAGAGGCGTTGGGTTTCCAATCCATCCCTTCCTTCGAGGTCTCCTAGAGTACTATGGCCTCCGACTGCACATTCTCACGCCAAGCTCCATTCTGCACATCGCGGGCTTCGTCGCTCTCTACGAGTTGTTCCTAGGCTGCGAAGCCCATTTTGAGCTATGGAGGAAGTTGTTTTGCCTCGTCCCTCGCTCCCAAAAAGGATCCATATTTGAGGTGGGCGGTGCCGAAGTATGGCGCATAGCCGAGACAGGGTACCTATCCGGCACTCCAAAGAAGGCGTCCGAAGAATGGCCCTTGGAGTGGTTTTATATTGAAGACATCGTTCTTTCATACCCAATCCGGCAAGGCCTTCCTGAATTCTCCAATGCTCCGTTAAAAAAGCGCCAGAACTGGCGCCCTCGGATCCTCGAGGAGGCAGATAGCGCGGAGGGCAAGATGTTAATGAACAAGATAAAAATACTCGCCCAGTCCGGACTGTCCATAATTGAGGTTATGGCAATTTCCATAACGTGAGGTGTTCAACCACTCCAATCCAGAGGGCTCCCCATGTGGAACTATAGCGGGGAGGATGATACATCTCGCTACGGGCGCAAGGGTCCGGACAACTTCGTCGCCCTGGCTGCCATGCTGGCTGATCTTTATAAAGGGGAGAAAGAGGAATTCACTCGCCGTAAGTGCCGAGACGGCTTTTCCATGTACAACCCCCCTAGCTGGGTAAGCTTTTTGACCCAAAACCTCGCTCAATCCTCTTCCTGGGTTGCCACTAGTTGAGTTTAACCCGACCATTTTTACCAGGAATGGAGGAAGGCCACTGCGGGGATCTATAGCCCTGCTCCTCAGCTGGAGGACCATAATCGGGACCTAGATCCCAGATTTAGGGAGGATCCGGATATATTCGTGGACCTCAAGGAGGGGGTCTTCTATCAGCCGAGCTACGACAGCACCAAAGTGGCCATTGTAGCCGATTACCCCGGCCTTCTCCCTTCTTCTCATGTAAGTGCCCGGGGAGCGTCCCCTCCAAAAGAGTTTTCCCACTATGCCTCACCCACTGCACTGTCTCGTGCTTCAAAGGGGCGGCGCACGTCTCGCCACGCCGCATCAGGATCATCCCTTAAGAATGGGCCGCCAACACAAGGTGTGTCTTCAAAAATAAAGGCGGACGGTGATACTTCCAAGCCTTTACCTTCATCAAAAAGGTATGGTCATCAGTACGTCTGACGGCACACATATCGAACTATGACGTTTTTTGTTGTGCCATATTTCAGGAAGAGCATTCATCGGACTGTATCCGGAGATGTTGCCGGACATATGTCCACCAATCCGACCCCGGACCCCGCCTCCAGGGCTAGAGTTGATGCGGGTGGAATGCCGAATTGACCTCTCTCCGACGATTCGGATAATGTATCCGTCACCAACTCTGAAGTGGAGAGTGAAATGAACCATCGGCGCGGGAGGGCAGCAATGCGTGATCCCAGCTTTACTGAAGAGGCATTCAATGCCTTTAGCTCGGCAGATGCATATATCCGAGCTGCTCGGGATGGGCTTGCCGGAGCCACTTACCAGCTTTCAAAGGATATGCGGGTAAGATTATTTTGTGTAGATTCAACAGTCATATACCAGTAGCCCCCGAAACTTGAAAATAGTTGAAGCAACTGATTTCAAGGATCGATGTGTAATCAGATACTCATGGAGAAGAACAACATGCTATCTCAGGAGCTAGAACAGTGTCAGAACCAGCTGACTGCTATTACCGCCGAACTGGCGAAATCCAAGGAGGCCCCGACTGGTAAAGTCCCCTTCTATCCGGGAAATATGATCATGTGCCTGTAATGTTTATGCTAATAAACACTATTGTATTTTATGATATCAGGATCGTTGGAGCAGCTGGAAGAGAAACTGAAGGCTGCGCAGGCAGATAAAGAACATGCCGAGAGGCAAGAGGCCACTGGTCAACGTGTACTTACACGGGCCAGGGATGAGAAAAACAAGCTGCAGGATGCCAACACCCAGCTTGGCGAAGAGCTTAAAGACGTGCGAGCCCAACTGGCGGACGCCTTGAAGGAGAATAAAAGGCTGAAAGGCGGCATATTCAGTATGCCTCTAAACTTGTGTTCATACAGTTCGCAATCGTAACAAGTTTATTTCTGTAGGTATGCTAACAGGGCGGTTCGAATAAGAGGTATCCAGTTTTCAAGGCGACCTGCTACAGCAGTTGTCCAAGGTGAATGAGCGAGCCCGAAAGGCAATGAGAAACATTGCTAATGCTTTATGGCCAGCCGATTCTCCTCCAGGAAGTATGGAGGAACTCGTCAATTTATTCAAGGGAGCTCAGCGCCGTTTTGCGCTATGGAAGATATCAGCATGCCGAGAAGGTGCTCGGGAAGCTTGGGCCATGGTAAAAACACAGTACACCAAACTAGATCCAAATCATATGGCACGGGTCGGACCTCGAGGATCCGATGGACAGGAAATTCCGGTCAGCCTGGTGTACGACCAAGTGAAGATGGCCTCCAAGTATTCACAACAAGATTATGAACTAGACAAGCTGTTAGAGGGTCTAGAGGAAGAAGAAGTTTTTGAGTCCAAGTAGCAATGTTCTTTCATCGAAAAACTTGTCTCCAACCGAATTTGTAAAACTATTGTCATGGCAGACTTTCTGCTTCGACCTCTGAAGACCCGAGGGTTGGAGTGTTTCCGAATACTATACCGTAGGTAAACACCGAAGTATGTTCGGAAACCAGGCGGTCCGGTCATAGTTGCTTGAACAGACAAGTTGTGTTCGGGGAGTTATGTTATATTACATGTAATTGTAAGAAACATCTTCCAGGGAGAATAGTTCCGTCAAGGGTTCCTTTCCCTGGGCCAGCATGAGTTGTTTGTTTGCATGCCGAAGCTGTGATGCTAAAGATCACAGTGTATGGTATAATCTGGGGGTTGTGTGTTCCAACGAGGGCAATTCGTCTTTTCTCAGCCGGCCACTTATTCTCTTAGGAACGCTAGCTTTCGGCTTCACCCAGTCTGAGGTACATGTCTGGATAACCCGGTTGTAACAATCGTAGAGGTGCTCCGTTTATGCCCTAGACGAACAAGCGGGAACGTAGGGCATAAGCACAGGAGCCAGGCAACCCAGCTTAGCAAAATCTTAAGTCATAAAAGGTGCATATAATGGCGAAGGAAATACATATATGAGTAGACGACACATATATAGGGTGAGCTTGATGTGGCACCCCGGCTCAGAGCGATCGGTTTACCATGTATTGTCAGCCCAGAGACCATGTCTTCTGGCAACACACAACATCTTGGTACAGAAAGCAACCAGTTTATTGATGCTAGCGGATCATAGTTTACATTACAACAGGTGTCGAGGCCAAGCGTCACACATGGTGCGGCTGAATATGTACATTATTTAGTGAACATAAAGGGGCCTCGATCATAACTACGTGGCAGCGGAACAACGTCGTAGCGGAAACTCCATAGCACAGGGACACCGATGTGGACACGATCTAGACTCGAGCAGCACTCCTTTCCAACGAGACTTTCCTGAAATCTGGCATGACACGCCAGGTCAATACATGGAATGCACTTGCAAGCTCACAAAAGGCATAATCATAATGACAATCAATATCATGATAATTAACCAATTAATAATGCAATAATGTTGTGATCATGCTCTTGCGAGAAAAGTCCCTCAGGACTAGCTTACCACCGTGATCGTTCTTGGATCACAAATGTACAACCATCATGGTCTTGACTAGAAGTATCTCGTGATCATTACGGTGATCACAACCACGACCAATACCTGGTCTCGAACATCTCGATGGCTTTCCGCCATCATCAACAGTGCAAAGTTCATAACTTAGTGTGCAAAATTTATTAAACATTGACCCATGGTGTGACCTACTACGAGCGTGCCCGTAACCGTGGACTCGGCTATCGATAGATTATTACACTCTGCAGAGGTAGCACACTGTACCCACACCACGGAACCCATGGCCTCGCATTCCCATTCGGGTGGACCAACGGCATTCCGACAAAACCCCTCCATTGCCATGACACTCTCCTGTCCACTCTGACAAAATCCCCACTGGGCTAGTCTTGGGTGGCCCCATGTCTACCAAAGACACAACGACCACCGTCGTGGCCAGAACGATCCCACAAGGGGACCCGGTACCATAATCTCAACAACGGGCACACAAGGTTATGTCTGCTTACCGGGCCAGGGTAAGCAAGCCCATAACCTTCCCTAGTTGGAGGCACCGACCAGAGGCATGACAAAGGACCAAATCAAGGCCTCCCATAACGCAAATGTGGTTGCACTGGGAAAAACTCGATTCAGTTGCACCATGACCCGGCCAACGATATATTCAAGTTGAGTTATATTAAGGTTCAACTTAAAGTAAAAATAACCGGTGTCATAGTATGCCATGAAATGCAACACTAGCATATGCATCACATATTAACGGAAATGACTGAGTCAACTATCTTCACACTAAGAATAATCATCAAAAACTTATGCCACTTTTCTGGTTAGGATAAACCTTACTTTAAACAGAATATTTTCTAGCAAATTTTTATTATTTTACTCATGCGAGAAAATAACTTTAAGTAATTACCCATATGCATAACAATATTATTCTTTCGTCACCACAAATAAATCCTAGTTTCTTTACCAACTAAGTTAGTTTCAAACATTCTGTAACTCAAGCATATTAACTGAAACAAGCACTTAACAGAATATAAATAACATAATAGTTATTTAAATGCATGGATTAAATCTTTCATTCAAGTAAGAAAATCATAAATATTGAAATGGCACCATGAAAATGTTGTTGTGGCTTGCCTTAGTGCAGATGAGGTTCACAAGCCTTCTGGTGATCCTCAAGACAAGCGTCACCCTCTGAAAATAATTTTAAACACAAGAAGAAAATATCAAGAACCCTTCTGAAAATCACCAGAAAATCTAGACAGCACAGAAAAATCTCATTTTTTGTGAGCTGCTAGATCTCTTAGCAAAGAACACAATGCAAAAAGAATCAATTCATTTGGACTTATGGTTGAAGAGTTATAGCTGTTTGAAGCTCTCTGAAAATTAAATGAATTTGAATTTAAATAAAACAACTGAGAGGGGGTGACGTCGAAGGCGTAAAGCCTCGGGGCGCCACCACTCGTACCGCTTCACGCGCGTACAGAGTGGCTGACTAGCGTGCCCCGCTAGTCAGGCGAGGGGGAGAGGGAGGAGGAAACATAGGGGGTCGCGGCTTCGCCGGAGCTCTCGCCGGCGACGAGGGCTCCTTAGCCAAAACGAGAGGGAGGGATCAAGAGAGGGGATGGAGGCGCACCTGCTCATAGCCGTAGCGTGGCTAGGGGTGGTCGGACGGCGTCGGAATCGACCTCGCAAGCGGAGGCAGAGAGCGGTGGTCGCCAGAGATGAGGACGACGGCGAACAGAGGCAACTCCAGGGGCTCCAAGAGGTTGGAACGGCTTCACCGAAGAGTGGCGGAGGCTACGAAAGGGTCGCCCAGGCCTGGGAGGGGCTGGAGCTACCGCGACGACCCGAGGGGATCGCCGGCGAGCTCGAGCTCGGGGACGGCGGCCCGCGGCCTGCCCTGCCGGACTACGGCTATCTACGAGTTTGTGGACTGTGTGGGAGTGGTGGATGGTGCTCAAGGAGGCTGGGGGTGGCTCCATTTATAGGCGAGCCGAGAGGGGGGTTCGTGGCTCCTTGGACACGGCACCCGGTGACGAGCGACGTCAGTGAGAGGGGGAGAAGGCGGCGCAACTCACACGGGGACTGTGGGCGAACGGAGACGAGCACAGGATCGAGAGGAAGGCGACGACCACAGTGCGCACCGCACTGTTACATTGGCCGGACCGCGCCTATGCTCGCTGCGGCGAGCTCCGGCGTCGGCGAGTGCCAAGGGGAGTTAATGGAGTTGAGACGAAGATGGTGGCGAAGTTTGGCGCGCTACGGCAGTCGGGAAGCGAGCACGCGCGAAACAGAGCGCTCGGCGGCACTCAGAGCGCGTCGACACGCATGCCAGCACCCCTGGACGAACGCGGTCACTGCGTGGACTATGACATCAGGTCGACCAACGTCCAAAGACCATGTCTGGCTTGTTGTTCGTGGTAGATTGAGAGGTTACCACACTTTGGTTTGGTTCCAGGTGCAGTAGAACAGATTTCACATGCTTGGTAAGTTTCTGATCAGTAACTTTGGGAGGTTACTGAGGTCAAATGGCTGGGAGTTGGAGGCTGTGCTTTGGACGCTAGCAATCATCTTCTAAGGTGATGATGCACAAGAAAAATCAGGCACAATGGAGCAAGTAAAATGGTAGTTGCTGCAGAAACCACCCTTTTTGTCCAGAACAGAAAATAATTTCTATAGCAAAAATAATTCAAAAAGTGGTGCAATATTTTTGCTCAAGAAGGTGCCCTAGGGTTCAAAGAATATTTGTGAATTTTGCCAGATTTTTGTGGGCAAGAAATATTGGGGTTGCTTTGGAGCACATTGAACTACCTAGGGTTTTGGAGAGGAAAATGAATATTTTTCATTAAAGAAAAATATTCCAAATATTATTTTGGGTAGAACCAAAGAGGGAATGATGGTTAGGGAGGGAAATTATGCACTTGGGTGAAAGCCAAGGGTACCCAAGTGTTTAAGTCCATATGAAAAGATTCAAAACTCCAAATTTCAAAATAAATTCAAATGAAAAAATCAGGCAAATAAAGGACGGCAAAAACCAGGCTGTCACAAACCTCCCCCACTTAGAATGAATCTCGTCCTCGAGATTCGGTTGCTTGGGAAAACCATTCTGGATAATGTGCCCTTAGAAATTCTTCCCGTTCCCATATTGATTCTGACTCCGTGTGATGCTCCCACTGAACTTTGTAAAACTTCCTCACTTTACTACGAATGACTCTTTCCATCTGATCCAAAATTCTAATTGGTCTCTCTTCATATGTTAAATCCCTTGCCAACTCTATCTCAGTCATAGCAGTCTTTTTCTCAGGCGGTGATATGCATCGCCTTAACTGGGAAACATGAAACACGTTGTGTACGTCCAACAATTCAGGGGGTAGTTCCAACTGATATGCAACAGAGCCCACTTGGGACACGACTTGAAATGGACCAATAAATCTAGGTGCCAACTTTCCACGAGTGTGAAATCTCTTAACTCCTTTCATAGGAGTGACGCAGAGGTATACGTGTTCTCCGGGTTCAAAACTGATTTGTCGGTGCTTTGCATCATAATAACTCTTCTGTCGAGATTTGGCCAATTGCAATCTGTCTCTGAGCTCCTTAACTTGTTTCTCAGCTTCCATCATGAGATATGTTCCGAAGATACGGCTATCTCCAGTTTGAGACCAATTTAAAGGAGTCCACACTTACGGCCATACAAAGCTTCATACGGTGACATTTTTAGACTAGTCTGGAAGCTGTTGTTATAAGAAAACTCGGCATACGGCAAGCAGTCTTCCCATTTAGATCCTTGGGCCAAAACACAGGCTCACAACATATATTCGAGTATTTGGTTTACCCGCTCTGTCTGCCCATCAGTCTGAGGATGATAAGCGGTACTGTATTTCAGTGCTGTCCCCAAGGCTTGATGGACACGTGACCAAAAAGCGGAGGTAAACAGGGAACCTCGGTCAGAAGTGATGGTTTGAGGTCCTCCATGCAGACTGACTATCCTAGATACATACAGCTGTGCGAGTTGGTCTGCTCGATATGTGGTTCTGATCGGGATAAAGTGAGCAACCCTTGGTTAAGGTGTCCACTATGACCCATATTGCATCATTGCTTCGTGGAGTCCTGGGCAATCCTGTCATGAAATCCATGCAGACATCATCCCATTTCCATTGTGAGACTGGCAGTGGTTGGAGAAGTCCGGCTGGCTTCTGATGCTCTGCCTTTACCTTATTGCATATGTCGCAACATGCCACAAAATAGGCAATGTCTTTCTTCATTCCATCCCACCAAAATATTTGTCGGAGGTCTTCATACATTTTTGTACATCCCGGGTGAATGGAATACGAAGATTCGTGTGCTTCAGGCAAGATTTTCTGCTTTAAATCTGCTTGATTTGGCACACAAATTCTTCCATGGAACCGGAGGGTACCGATTTTATCCTTTGAGAAATCGGGGGTCTGTCCTGCCATCGTGCTCTTGACACGTTTCTGTAGATCGATGTCAGATGGCTGGGCCTTGCGGACTTCTTCCTCAAGTGTGGGGGTAACTTCCAAAATATTAGCGAGGTCAGCATCGACTATAACCAGGTTGAGCTGAGCGATCTCCTCTTGAAGTTCAGGAGGCAAGGATTTCAATATGACATTTAGGCTGACAGGCTTTCGACTGAGTGCATCGGCAACCACGTTGGCCTTACCCGGGTGGTAATTTATTCCAAGATCATAATCCTTGACCAACTCAAGCAATCTTTGTTGACGGAGATTTAAATACGTCTGAGTAAATATATACTTGAGACTTTTGTGATCGGTAAAAATTTGGCAGCTTTTCCCAATGAGGTAGTGTCTCCAAATTTTTAGAGCATGAACCACCGCGGCCAATTCCAAATCATGAGTAGGATAATTTCCTTCGTGGGGTCGTAGTTGTCGCGATGCATATGCTACTACCTTGCCGTCTTGCATAAGTACACATCCAATTCCTTGTCTGGAGGCGTCACAGTACACATCAAAACTGCGGTAGATATCTGGAAGAGTTAATACAGGTGCAGTCGTCAGCCGTATCTTTAGCTCGTTGAAACATTTCTCATAGTCCTCAGTCCATTCAAACTTCTTATCCTTCTTGAGCAGCTCTGTCATGGGTTTAGCAATCTTGGAAAATCCTTCAATGAAACGACGATAATATCCGGCTAATCCAAGGAAACTTCGGATCTGTGTTACGGTCGTGGGTGGCAACCAATCGAGCACATCCTTTACTTTGCTCGAGTCCATGGCTATACCTTCGGAGGATAGTACATGTCCGAGAAACCCAACTTGCTTGAGCCAAAACTCGCATTTACTGAATTTGGCGTAAAGCTGATGGTCGCGGAGTCGTTGTAGCACTGCTCGGAGGTGATCCTTGTGATCTTCTTCACCCTTGGAGTAAATGAGTATGTCATCGATGAAGACTACCACGAGCTTATCGAGGAAGTCCATGAACACTTTGTTCATCATATGCATGAAGAAGGTAGGAGCATTGGTGAGACCAAAGGACATAACTGTATATTCATAAAGACCGTACCGAGTAGTGAATGCGGTCTTAGGAATATCTTCCTTTTTAATCTTGAGCTGATGATATCCGGTCCGTAAATCAATTTTAGAGAATACCTTGGACCCACTGAGCTGATCAAACAGATCATCAATCCTTGGCAACGGATATTTATTTTTGATGGTGACCTCATTCAGCTGTCGGTAATCCACACACATGCGGAGGCTGCCATCCTTTTTGTCCACAAAAATAGCAGGTGATCCCCATGGTGAAGAGCTTGGATGGATATATCCTTTCTGAAGCAATTCATCAAGCTGCTTCTTTAGCTCCACTAATTCTGATGAGGGCATCCGGTAATACTTCTTGTATAACGGTGCGGTTCTGGGCACAAGATCTATTGCGAACTCAAGCTCTCGATCTGGCGGCATGCCCGGCAACTCTTCTAGAAATACATCAGGAAACTCACTGACCACAGGAATTGATTCCAATTCAGCCACAGCGGTGAAGACCATCTCTTTCTTGGGTATGCTTCTGCGAGCATAGAAATTGGTAGTCTGCCCATTCTAACTGGTCAAAGTGACTTCTCGGGTTGCGCAGTTTATGAAAACTTGATATTAGGTCAACCAATTCGTACCCAATATAACATCCAACTTGTCGGACTCAAGAATTATCAAAGAAGTTGGAAAACCGACTCCGTTGATATTGATTTCCAGATTGCGGCAGACCAGATTGCTCTTGATTAAAGATCCTGGGGTTTGTACCAGCATATTTTTGCCCAAAATCGAACAAGGAAATTTGTTTTGGGCAACAAAACTCCGAGAAATAAAAGAGTGGGAAGCCCCAGAGTCAAATAAGATTACTACAGGTATGTTATTAACAGAAAACATACCAATGACGACTTCGGGGTTCTCTTGGGCTTCATCGGCGGAGAGGTGATGCACGTACCCAGTAAAGTTTTGCTGGGTCAGACATGACTCCATATAGTTGACTTGTGGCCTGAATAGAGCATTTACCTTGGTGTTCTTGGGGCACTGTCTGGCATAATGTCTGTTTTGCCCACAACTGAAGCAAGAATTTGCGCTGGCGCTCCTCGTGCACTGGGTTGGTCATGACATTTTTGACTTGAGTGGTGGTCTTGTTAACATTCTGTTGCCAATTGGGCTTGTACTCCACCTGAGGCTGCTGCCAGGTACGAGCCTTTTGCACTAGTTGCCCATCCTTCTTTGGCTCAAACTTGCGCTTGTTGTCGTTGTTAACAGGCCTATTATCTGATACAAGCTTGTGCTCCCTTTCAGCAATGAAAGCCTTGTTCACCAGAGTTTGGAAATCTGGGAAATCAAACATACTGAGAGTACACCGGAGTTGCGGATTTAATCCACCAAGAAATATGTCAATCTTTCTTTCTTCGGTGGCCACGTCATAAAGGGAGTAATGGGCCAGATGATTGAATTTTTGCAAATATTCACCCACAGACTGATTTCCTTGGACAAGTGCGAGAAATTCTCGCTGCTTGGTCTTCATAATTCCAGTAGGGATATGATATTTCCGGAACTGCTCCTTGAATTTTGACCAGGTGATTTCTTCATCAGCAGGCCACATGGCTTTTGCATTTTCCCACCATATGGCAGCAGCGCCTTCAAGATAATGAGTTGCAAACGGAACTTTATCATTTTCTTCAGTATGAGCAATCTCAAGCTTTTTCTCAATGGTACGCAACCAATCGTCTGCATCCAAGGGATCAACAGCCTGACTGAAACTGGGTGGCTTGGTCCTTTGAAAATCTGACAGCTTGGAGTAATGACCGTTCTGATTTCCATTCTGTCCAACCATAGCTTGCACACTTCTTAATATTTCAATTAGATCATTGTTCCTTCTTTCCTCAAACATACGCAGAATTTGCTCGGTGGAGGGCGGATTTGGCGGTGGAGGCGGTGGCGGAACATACGGCTCGGGGGAGTGTCCTGCCTGTCGTGCGGAACGACGAACATGGGTACCCTCACGAACGTTGCTGCTGCTGCCTCCCTGTGGCATCCTATTATGATTTTTCCCAAGGCAACGCAACTGAGATGAGAAACATTCAAAATAAATTGGGGAAAAGCCAGCAACAAAAGCCCGAGAAAAACCGAAATGATGAAGAAAACACGGCGAATAAAAATAGAGTTCCAACATAATTATACATAGACTCATACATAAAAGATAACCAACATGCCAGGTTCAACTGCTATCATACAGGCAACGAAACATCATGACTCGTACTACTACATCCGGACATCATCCCAACGACTGCGGATGCTCAAAGACACTACTGCTCTGCTGGTGCTGCGGGGTCCTCTCCTGAAGCGGACTCGGATCCTGAACTGACGAGGTTAACGGAGACCTCCGGGTTAAAAGTAACACGACGACGCTGCCTAGAGGGCTCTCCCTCAGGGGCAGGGGTAGGGTGAAGCATCGGGGCTACAGGAGTAGTGAGAAGTGAAACCCACTCAGCAGGAGCACTGAGAGGATTTACGGTCGAGGCGCCCGAGCTACTCGGAGGAGTAACCGGTGAAACAGGGGAGTTAGAACTGGCTGGAATATAAGGAGTAAATCCCATAGAGGATGGAGTAGTGGCAGATCTAGAAGAGACTAAAGCAGAGGCTAAAGCAGTACGAGCACGAGTCAGCTCTCGTGCCAGCTCGTGGATCAAAAGATAGCTAGCGGTGACATAACGAGCAAGGTGGCTAGCAACACTATCAGACTGCGGATCAATGATAGGGAAACGGACATGACCATTGTCGTGCAGAGAAGGGTAGTAATAGAAACCTGGGTGGTTCTGCATCCGGACCTCGTTGTAGCGAAGCTCGACAAGGACCTCGAATGCAGCGAACTGGACAGCCTGAGAACCGGTAGAAGCGTAACCGCTATGAGAAGTACGAGTGTAAGCGCTGGAATCGGAACTGGTGCGCAGAGTAACCACTGCGTGATACTCATACACTGAGTCAGCTAGACGCTCCCGGTACACACAATAGACTGGATCATCTCCGAGGGGGTACAGCCGACGCCACACGTTGCGAAGGAGGTGCGGTGACGTGTACGGCATCAGCTGCAACTGGCACCGATACGGCACCGGAGCCATCTACACTCACAACCATTAGCAGGTTAGCATAAAAATAAAACAAGTGCGTGCAATGCAACAACCAACTACAATTTCTACCGGCACTCAACTTAAACTCGTATCTAATGTCCAGTTAACACGCCGTAGTCTAGCATGGCCTACAGTCAGCGCGGCTCTGATACCAAGAGTTATGGCACCCCGGCACAGAGCAACCGGTTTACCATGTATTGCCAGCCCAGAGACCATGTCTTCTGGCAACACACAACATCTTGGTACAAAAAACAACCGCTTTATTGATGCTAGCAGATCATAGTTTACATTACAACAGGTGTCGAGGCCAAGCGGCACACGCAGTGCGGCTGAACAATATGTACATTATTTAGTGAACATAAAGGGGCCTCGATCATAACTACGCGGCAGCGGAACAATGTCGTAGCCGAAACTCCATAGCACAGGGACACCGATGTGGACGCGATCTAGACTCGAGCAGCACTCCTTTCCAACGAGACTTTCTTGAAATCTGGCATGACACGCCAGGTCAGTACATGGAATGTACTTGCAAGCTCACAACAGGCATAATCATAATGACAATCAATATCATGATAATTAACCAATTAATAATGCAATAATGATGTGATCATGCTCTTGCGAGAAAAGTCCCTCGGGACTAGCTTACCCACCGTGATCGTTCTTGGATCACGAACGTATCACCATCGTGGTCTTGACTAGAAGTATCTCGTGATCATTACGGCGATCACAACCACGACCAATACCTGGTCTCAAACATCTCGATGGCTTTCCGCCATCATCAATAGTGCAAAGTTCATAACTTAGTGTGCAAAATTTATTAAACGTTGACCCATGGTGTGACCTACTACGAGCGTGTCCGTAACTGTGGACTCGGCTATTGATAGATTATTACACTCTGCAGAGGTAGCACACTGTACCCACACCACGGAACCCATGGCCTCGCATTCCCATTCGGGTGCACCAACGGCATTCAGACAAAACCCCTCCATTGCCATGACACTCTCACGGCCACTCCGACACAATCCCCACTGGGCTAGTCCTGGGTGGCCCCGTGTCTACCAAAGACACAACGACTACCGTCGTGGCCAAAACGATCCCACAAGGGGACCCGGTACCATAATCTCAACAACGGGCACACAAGGTTATGTCTGCTTACCGGGCCAGGGTAAGAAAGCCCATAACCTTCCCTAGTTGGTGGCACCGACCAGAGGCATGACAAAGGACCAAATCAAGGCCTCCCATAACGCAAATGTGGTTGCACTGGGAAAAACTCGATTCAATGGCACCATGACCCGGCCAACGATATATTCAAGTTGAGTTATATTCAGGTTCAACTTAAAGTAAAAATAACCGGTGTCATAGTATGCCATGAAATGCAACACTAGCATATGCATCACATATTAATTGAAGTGACTGAGTCAACTATATTCACACTAAGGATAATCATCAAACACTTATGTCACTTTTCTGGTTAGGATAAACCTTACTTTAAACAAAATATTTTCTAGCAAATGTTTATTATTTTACTCATGCAAGAAAATAACTTTAAGTAATTACTCATATGCATAACAATATTATTCTTTCATCACCCCAAATAAATCCTAGTTTCTTTACCAACTAAGTTAGTTTCAAACATTCTGTAACTCTAGCATATTAACTAAAACAAGCACTTAACAGAATATAAATAACATAATAGTTATTTAAATGCATGGATTAAATCTTTCATTCAAGTAAGAAAATCATAAATATTGAAATGGCACCATGAAAATGTTGTTGTGGCTTGCCTTCGTGCAGATGAGGTTCACAAGCCTTTTGGTGATCCTCAAGACAAGCCTCACCCTCTGAAAATAATTTTAAACACAAGAAGAAAATATCAAGAACCCTTCTGAAAATCACCAGAAAATCTAGACAGCACAGAAAAATCTCATTTTTGGTGAGCTGCTAGATCTCTTAGCAAAGAACACAATGCAAAAAGAATCAATTCATTTGGACTTATGGTTTAAGAGTTATAGCTGTTTGAAGCTCTCTGGAAATTAAATGAATTTGAATTTAAATAAAACAACTGAGAGGGGGGGTTACGTCGAAGGCGTAAAGCCTCAGGGCGCCACCACTCGTACCGCTTCGTGCGCGTACAGAGTGCTTGACTAGCGGGCCCCACTAGTCAGGCGAGGGGGAGAGGGAGGAGGAAACAGAGGGGGTCGCGGCTTCGCCGGAGCTCTCGCCGGCGACGACGGCTCCTTAGCCAAAACGAGAAGGAGGGATCAAGAGAGGGGATGGAGGCGCACCTACCCGTAGCGTGGCTAGGGGTGGTCGGACGGCATTGGAATCGACCTTGCAAGCGGAGGCAGAGAGCGGTGGTCGTCGGAGACGAGGACGACGGCGAACAGAGGCAACTCCAAGGGCTCCAAGAGGTTGGAATGGCTTCACCGATGAGTGGCGGAGCCTCCGGAAGGGTCGCCCAGGCCTGGGAGGGGCTGGAGCTACCGCGACGACCCGAGGGGATCGCCGGCGAGCTCGAGCTCGGGGACGGCGGCCCGCGGCCTGCCCGGCCGGGCTACGGCTATCTACGAGTTTGTGGAGTGTGTGGGAGTGGTGGATGGTGCACGAGGAGGCTGGGGGTGGCTCCATTTATAGGCGAGCCGAGAGGGGGGTTCAGGGCTCCGCCGTTGACACCTGGACACGGCGCACGGCGATGAGCGACGTTAGTGAGAGGGGGAGAAGGCGACGCAACTCACGCGGGGACTGTGGGCGAACGGAGACGAGCACAGGATCGGGAGGAAGGCGACGAGCACAGTGCGCACCGCACTGTTACATTGGCCGGACCACGCCCGTGCTCGCTCCGGTGTCGGCGAGTGCCAGGGGGAGTTAATGGAGTTGAGACGAAGATGGTGGCGAAGTTTGGCGCGCTACGGCAGTCGGGGAAGCGAGCACGCGCGAAACAGAGCGCTCGGCGGCACTCAGAGCGCGTCGACACGCATGCCAGCACCCCTGGACGAACGCATTCACCGTGTGGACTATGACATCAGGTGGACCAACGTCCAAAGATCATGTCTGGCTTGTTGTTCGTGGTAGATTGAGAGGTTACCACGCTTTGGTTTGGTTCCAGGTGCAGTAGAAAAGATTTCACACGCTTGGTAAGTTTCTGATCAGTAACTTTGAGAGGTTACTGAGGTCAAATGGCTGGGAGTTGGAGGCTGTGCTTTGGAGGCTAGCAATCATCTACTAAGGTGATGATGCACAAGAAAAATCAGGCACAATGGAGCAAGTAAAATGGTAGTTGCTGTAGGAACAACCCTTTCAGTCCAGAACAAAAAATAATTTCTGTAGCAAAAATATTTCAAAAAGTGGTGCAATATTTTTGCTCAAGAAGGTGCCCTAGGGTTCAAAGAATATTTTTGAATTTTGCCAGATTTTTGTGGGCATGAAAAATTGGGGTTGCTTTGGAGCACATTGAACTACCTAGGGTTTTGGAGAGGAAAATGAATATTTTTCATTACAGAAAAATATTCCAAATATTATTTTGGGTAGAACCAGAGAGGGAATGATGGTTAGGGAGGGAAATGATGCACTTGGGTGAAAGCCAAGGGTACCCCAAGTGTTTAAGTCCATATGAAAAGATTCAAAAACTCCTAATTTCAAAATCAATTCAAATGAAAAAATCAGGCAAATAAAGGAGGGCAAAAACTAGGCTGTCACACTTGATGCTCAAAAAATAAAAATAAGCTTCTTGTAAAAAGAAGCCCCCAGGTATTGTGGGGTATGCACATTTAAGGATGTAAACCCTCAGGTGTGCGGTTTATCCGAACACGAGCTAAAAGTCGCATAAAAGCGCCAAAAAGGAAAACAGTGGCAAGAAGAACTGAGGGAAAAGGGATATATGTGCGGACTTTTTAGGCGTAGAATCTTCGGAGTCTACCGGCGTTCCATGGGTTTGGCTCCAGGCGATTATCCGAAGCATTGCGAAGGCAATAGGCTCCTCCAGTGAGAACTTCATCTATAATGAAGGGACCCTCCCATTTGGGCTTGAGCTTGTCCTTTTTTTCTCTAGTAGGCATAGAACAAGTTCACCGACGTTGTAAGTCTTTGCCCGTACTTCTCTGCTTTGATATCGCCGAGCTTGCTGTTGATATAATGCGGAACGGGCCTTCGCGACATCGCGCTCCTCCTCCAGGCTGTCCAAGTCGTCCTGCCGATCGAGCTCAGTTTCTCTCTCTTCTAACATGTGCACGCGAGGTGAGTCATGAATAATGTCACAAGGCAAGACTGCCTCCGCACCGTACACCATAAAAAGGGGTGTGTATCCGGTCATACGATTGGGCGGGGTCCGCAGCCCCCAGAGTACGGAATCAAGTTCCTCGACCCAATGATTGTGTGATTCTTGCACAGATCGCACCAGTCCGGGTTTGATGCCGCTCATTATCATGTCGTTAGCCCGTTTGACCTGACCGTTTGTCTGAGGGTGATATACGGAGGCATAATCGAGCTTGATGCCCAAATTGGAGCACCAAGTTTTCACCTCATCGGCTGTAAAATTAGAGCCGTTGTCAGTAATAATATTGTGTGGGACACCATAACGGTGTACGGCGCCGGATATAAAGTCTATCACCGGTCCGGCTTCAGCCGTTTTAACTGTTTTGGCTTCTATCCACTTAGTGAACTTGTCGACCATAACAAATAAGTATTTCTTCTTATGGCTTCCCCCTTTAAGTGGTCCGATGTGACACCCAAATTTTTATTTGGATTTTTCAAAAGTTTTTATTTGCCTTGAGGGAGGTGATTTAATTTTTTTTCTTCAAAAGAACCCTCCCTTTCAAATATATTTTTTATGGCAAAAATTTTATTTGGATTCACCCAAGATCTGTCTTTGGTCTTGGAGGTTCTTGCTTTTATTTTTGGACTCAAGACAAAATGCTTTTCATTTGGGGAAAGTGACTTTTGAAAACCTCTTTGAAAATGCACTATGGCTTTTGGAAATAATCCTTTGCCACTTTCAACAATTCCCTCTTGCCATGGCCTTAGTGCAAATACTCTCTCCTAACCCTTCCCTCACCTTTGGACCATGATTTGCATCAAATCCAGCAAGTTGAACCTCCCCATATGATTATTTTCCACTTAAATCTTATTCAAACAAATTTCTGTCTTCTATTCTATCCATTGGTGATTTACAAAGGAACTCCACTTTCTGTTTCGATTTTTACCCCCAAACCAACTCCCCTTCCTAGTCTTTTGAACCCTCAACCAAGATCCATGAAGATCCACTGGTCTTCAGTTCAAATTTTTCAAACTACACTTGCTGCAAGTTTGGACCAGATTTGTCAAATTTGGTGAAATTCATTCAAACCTTTCTCCAAATATTCCAAGTAAAATCAGGCAGCCTCTGGGTGCATTGAGTGGTCACCTCACCAAGTACCAGCTCCAGAAAAAAAAATCTGCTTGCCAAATCATTCTGTCGAACACCTGCAGTGCATTGTCAATGTCAAGTTCAGTTAATTTCAGAGAACAGTTTCAGTGCACTGTCGTTTTCTTCAGAACCCGACGTCGATCTCGCCAGTGCCTCTGTGTCGCCGTGTTCCCTGTCCCCTCCCCCTTGTCCTCTGCACCGCACGAGCGTCTGGCACCTTGCGGACGTCGGCGACGAGCAGCAGAAGGTGCGCCGCCCCGTGACCGACGCCAGCGGCGGCTTTGTGGCCGCCAGCGGGAGGCGCGGCGCAGACGGCGCCACCCAGCGCCGCCCAAGCCACCGGAGCTCGCCGCATGGCCTTCCACTCCCCAGAACACGCTGCCACTCTCGTCGTGAAACGCAGGGCGCGGAGCGCGCTCTCTGCCGCCGACGTGCCCGTGCGGCCACCCCACCGTGGACCGACGCCATTACGCCAAGACCAACTCCGTTTAGCAGTGAAATGGCGCCAGTAACATCCACTGATGCTGCCTGGCCACTCAAACCTCCTGCCAATCCACTACATCGCCGTAATCGCTCGCCAGAGATTCTCCGTTCACGGCCACCCCGTCGATCCACCTATAAATAGAGGCCCCGAGCTTCAACTCGAGCACACACCATCCCTGCACTCCACCTAGAGCACGCCTAGCCACTGTAAGGGCCCCGAGGAGGTCTCCTTCCTCGACTCCGGCCGCCGCGACCCGCCACGGGATCCAGCTCGATTCGCCCCCGTGCGTGCACCTCCGCCTCCCATCTCTTGCCAGTAGCTTCACTATGCATCCCTCCTTCTGACGCGCGCTTCAATTCGAAGTTTTCAGCCCTCCACTGGAGTTCCCCACCATCACCCGAGCCGCCGTCCGCCGGAGAAAGTGTCGCCGTCGACGTGGTGCTCCCCGTTGGCCGAGTCCACCACCCACCGACGTAGAAGAACAAGCTGAAGCTCTTGGTACCCTCCAATCCTCCTGACTCGCCGTGGTTCGACGCCGGCGTCCACCGCAGCCTTCGGGCGCCGGCGAGCTTTTTAAACCTGACATGTGGGACCCCCTGTCAGCCTCTCTTCTGTTTCCACTCGCGAACCGTTTTCTGTTGGCGCCTTCGGGCAAAATACGCTTTCCCTTTTTAGCTGGCGCGTTTCTTTCCGAAGCGTTTTCTGCTTTCTCAGTTTAGACCCTGGAACTTTTCTGTTTCATTACAGATAAGTCCCTGGACAAAAACCTTTATAACTTTTTAATAAAAAGGGGTTTTTGAGTGATTCTTTTTCTGACAGTCTTAAATTTTGTCTAGTTTTTTGTAGGATTTATTTGAAATATTTTTGGAGAAGTTTCTGTGCACGCGTTGGTTTTCACGTTAGTGCCCGTTTTCGTTATGCCGTAGGTTCCGGAAGAGGTGACGGAGCCGCGAACTTCGCCGAGCTAGACTCCGACTTCTCCGAACCAGGCAAGCATGTTTGAACATTTGATATGACAGGTGTTTTGCATGTATGCGTGAAAGTTTGTGCGTGGCATATGAGTGTCAGTGAATACCCCGTTGCTTGTAAGGCAACTACCCGCATGTTCCAAAGTTGCAATGATCTCTGATGAGAGATGGCCTAATCATGTGGTGACATGAAGGGCAGCAAGGTGGTACTGTTGTAGCATACCAGCCTTGCGTCATCAGACTATTCCCGACGTTAACGTGGACGGAGTCACGTTATCGTTCTTTTCCCCTCCGTGCTACCACATGTTTCATTTGCCAGGATGCGGTTTAGTAAGTTGGTAACCTCTTTCCGTGTGCACACCAAACAGAGAGGCCGGGATGATGGTACCTTGGCCCAGGATTAAAGCTAGTCATCCAGTCAGGGGGCATGGGTGTTTCTGGTTGGGACCGAGAGGGGGGGCACCCCCTTAGAGCGCGCGTATAGAAATTTGATCCCATGCTACGCGAGGTTGTAGCCTCCCCGTCTCAAGGTTTTTCTTGAACGTTGCTGAGGGTGATCCCTGGCTTCGGAATGTTGAATTGGGTGTGTACTGGTTAGACGCGTTTCTTCCAAAACACCATAAACGGAACTAGTCCCCGTGACTACTGAAATCCGTTGGCTGTGGTTAAGTACAAACTCTGCAGAGTCAAATTCTTCCAAATCATCGTATCCATGATCAAGTAGTGAAATCAGTATATCCATATCTATCCGCGTGGAAAACTTGTCCCCGGTGAACAAGCTCGAGTGGTAAACCCAGTTTGATTTTATTGCTGTGGATGGACTAACCTTATATTTGTCTCGTTCTTGTAATGAATTAAAATCTCGAGCTACTGAATTATTGAGCTACAATATAAGCCCTTTATGTGACGTCGCGCAGACGTCCGACTGTGGCGTGTTTTTGTTTCTTACTTTAAATATAAGCCCTTTATGTGATGTCGCTCAGACGTCCGACTGTGGCATGCACTGCCTTTATTTTCTGTTATAAGCCCTTTATGTGGTGTCGCCCCGACGCCCGACTGTGGCATTACTATTCTGCAGTTTCCTCTCGAGGAGTCATTCAGACACTCGTTTGGCACCAGCATTACTATTCTGCAGTTTCCTCTCGAGGAGTCATTCAGACACTCGTTTGGCACCAGTACTACTATTCTTGCAGTTTCCTCTCGAGGAGTCATTCAGACCCTCGTTTGGCACCAGTACTACTATTCTTGCAGTTTCCTCTCGAGGAGTCATTCAGACCCTCGTTTGGCCCCCAGTATTTATTTACTCTATGTCTGAACGCACTGGTTAACTTGTTCATATGCTTCATGTATACATTTGTTATATCTTATGTCCGAACTGTCTTGCGAGTACTTTCATAGTACTCACCTGGCTTGTTGATTTGGCTAGATGTTGACGAGGGCGATCTCTTGGATGAAGAGTTTGATAGCGCGTCCGACGCCTAGAGGAGACCCAGTCAGTCATGTGCGATCCCGGATATTGGTCACTTGTATTATATACGCTTCCGCCACCCGCAATAAGTCTCCTCGAGCCTCACTCCGACGCTCGAAGAGCTGTAGTCTTCAGGAGTCATATCACTCGCTTCGCGGTGATATTTCCACCACCATTATTATCGTGAGTTAGACGTTATGCCACCCTATCTGCCGACTTGTTTTATCGGCGTGCTTGTAATAAATTGTTGGGCAGTCTCCGCTCAACCTTGTATTATATTTCAGTACTCCTGGTATTTTTCTTCGGTGATCAAGATATTGTCTACCAGTGAGAAGGAATTCTTCTCTACTGGTCCGTAAAAGGGATCGGTCTCTCAATAATTATTTTATTGAAAAACCGGTCGTGACAAGCTTGGTACCAGAGCCAGGCTGACTGTAGGAAGCCACTAGGTGCGATCGCTAATCGGTTATTAGCATCCTTTGCGCTTTTTCAGCATTTTGCAATTGTAGCTATTTTCTGTTGGTCATCATAAATTTATGACATGAGTACTCAGAATTTTTGCCTACTTTTGTAGATGGCTGGCAGCAGCTGTGAGAATCGAGTGTTCACGAACGTGCCCGAGGGGTTTGTCAAGCTCCTCGTCTCCATCACCAAGCTCGCGATCGGGCCAGCAGCTCGCCCGGAGTTCATGCTCTACCAGCATAAGCTCAGCGACGACGTGTCTATGCACCAAGCTGTGGTGCAATTCAAGGGAGGGCGTTCTGCAGCTCGCCACTTCTGTTTTGTGGGAAGGGCCATGCCTACAGAGAGGCATGCCATGCAGATGGCTGCCCGTGAGGCGATAGCTCGTCTTCGGGACATCCTTCCTATGATCAAGACTCGTCGCTACCGCTACCTCCCATGCCATGTGCCATACACCAGTCACTATGCATTCGCCTGCCATCGGGGAGAGCGAGATGAAGCCATCGAGATGGTTGTGGAGTATCTCAAGGCTCTGGAGGAGTCTTTCGACAACCTCGTGGACGATCTTGTGGCTGCCCGCATGGACCTAGTCCGGGGCGGTCCTGCCAGCAGGAAGGAGCTTCTCAACACGGCACCGCCTCTGACTTTCGTCTCGTCTTCAGCCTCTTATGCACCGGCCGTTTTGGCCACTGCTCGCCGTCTGCCTACCACTGAGGAGTTCGACCGAGTCATCGCTCCTACTCCAGTCAGAGCCGCACCGCCTGCCGCACCCGCTCTACCACCCGTCGCTCCCGCACCATCACCGCAGCGCAGCGTTACGCGCCAGGAGCCAGCTAGAGAGGAGGTGGAGGTTGATTCTCCTGGACCGCTGAGTCTTGCCATCGGCAAGGGAAAGGAAATATTCACCATCTCCGACTGAGAGCGCCGAGTAGCCGCGCGTTATGTCTGCTTGTATGATGTGTTGTTTTATCTGTACGCTAGTTTGTATTGGTGTGTTTGCTGCTTTCCGGAGGAGTGCGCTAGCCTAAATAACATGTCAGGAATGTGTACGCGCATCCTGAGTGCTGTATCGTGTGTTTGCTTTTCGCGTGTAAGATATATGCTAAGCAGTTCTTCTCCGTGCAAAATCGTTTGTGTTTCTTTGAAAAACCTTGAAGTCTGTTAAATTGTTGCCTTTACAAGATTTTCCTTGTGCTACACAGTTTTCCTCATGGGTTTTTGCAAAATAATACCCCAGACTGGAAAAATGTCTCGCCCGTGGACTCGCTCCATGCCCAATCAGCCAGAAGAGGTTTATGGGACACATACTAGCAACAATTTCACTCAGGGTCAGTCCAGTCAACAAGACAACGAAGCAGCCCTGTCTCAAGTATGTCGTCTCTTCGAGCAAAGCCAGCAACAGCACCAAGAGATGATGAATCATGTCATCAATATGGGAAACCACCGTGAGCCCTATCAACCACATTCCAAGTTATCTGAGTTATAGAAGGCTCGCCCCTCAACTTTTGCTCACACCGATAGGCCGCTGTAAGCCGATGATTGGCTTCGTGACATTGAAAGGAAGCTGATTATTGCTCAGTGTTCAGATCATGAGAAGGTGCTTTATGCACCACACTACCTTACTGGAGCAGCTGCAGCATGGTGGGAAAACTTCCTACACATGCATCCCAGTGAACACAACATCACCTGGGAAGAGTTCAAGGAAGGCTTCCGTGGGGCACACATCCCCAGGAGCATCATAAAGATCAAGAAGAGAGAGTTTGATGACCTGAAGCAGAGAGGCATGTCAGTGACAGAATATAATGGCCAGTTTACCCAGCTGTCTCGTTATGCCTACGACGAGCACATGACAGAAAATAAGAAGATGGAAAAATTCCTAGACGGCCTGGCACCAGCACTAAGATGCCAACTGATTGCACACACCTTTCCGGATTTTAAAACTCTGGTTGACAAGGCCATTACCTTGGAGAATGAGCGCCGTAGTTTGGAAGATATTCGTAAGCGAAAGAGGGACAGAACGACTCTTGCTCGCAACAACCGAGGAAAGACTGAGGTTCCAAGGACAGAAGCAAGGAGATCCACGACTACTGATCCAAGGCCCGTCGGACAGTTTCATGCCAGGGACAAAGAGTTCACGTACCGTCCAGGGGTCACCTGCTATGCTTGTGGTCAAGAAGGGCACTATGCTAAACAGTGCCCAAAGCCGAGGAATGCGGCTCCCAAGCCAAACAATGGTGGAAACAATCCCGCCCCCAAGCGCAACAATTTCAATCCCAACAACAACCACAAGAAGGGTCACCTGAACCATGTGACCAGGGAAGAAGCGCAGAATGCCCCAGACATCGTGCTCGGTACGTTCCCTATCAACACAGTACCTGCCACGGTTTTGTTTGATTCTGGAGCTTCCCATTCGTTCGTTTCGAAGAGTTTTGTTTTGCAACATGGTTTTCCGATACTTCCCTTGGAAAAATCTATGATCATCAAGTCCCCCGGAAATAAGCAAATCGCTCAGGGTTACTGCCAAGGAGTGGTCATTGAGTTCGAAGGACTACAATTCCAAGCAAATCTCATCGTGTTGGAGAGTAAAGGACTGGATGTCATTTTAGGGATGGACTGGTTGACCACCAAAAAAGGATTCATTGACTGTTTTAATCGGACCGTGATTCTCACTCACCATCACGGCAAGACTATAAGGGTTTCCGCTCAAGAAAGGCCACGATCACAGCAACCAAAACTAAACAAGATGGACATTGCAGAACTGAGAAAAGTTCCAGTGGTATGCGAGTTTCCTGATGTGTTCCCTGAAGAACTACGAGGCATGCCACCAGACCGAGAGATAGAATTCAGCATTGAACTAGCACCTGGCACCGCTCCCATCTATAAGAAGCCTTATAGAATGGCACCCTCAGAACTGGTGGAGTTGAAGAAGCAGATAAAGGAATTATTGGACAAAGGATTTATTCGAGCCAGCTCCTCACCTTGGGGTTCGCCTGTGTTGTTCGCCAAGAAAAAGGATGGGACACTGAGACTGTGTATAGACTATCGAGCCCTCAATATGGTCACTATCAAAAACAAATATCCGATGCCACGGATAAATGATTTGTTTGACCAGCTCGCACAAGCCAAGGTATTCTCAAAAATTGATTTGAGATCGGGATATCATCAACTGAAAGTACGGACAGAAGATATCCCCAAGACAGCATTCACCTCCAGATATGGGTTATACGAGTTTACAGTGATGCCTTTTGGACTAACGAACGCACCCGCATATTTCGTCCACCTCATGAACAAAGTGTTCATGAAATTCATGGACAAATTTGTGGTGGTATTCATTGACGATATTCTGGTTTACTCAAGGACACCAAAAGAGCATGCTGAGCATCTCCGAATTGTTTTGGGAGAATTAAGAAAACATCAGTTGTATGCCAAATTTAGCAAGTGCGAATTTTGGCTAAGACAAGTTGGTTTCTTAGGCCATATATTGAACCAAGAAGGCGTGGCCGTAGACCCAGAAAAAGTCAAGGCCATACTTGACTGGAAGCCACCCGCCAACGTTACAGATGTGCGGAGTTTCCTAGGAATGGCTGGATATTACAGAAGATTTATTGAAGGGTTCTCCACTGTGGCAAAACCTATAACACAGTTGCTCAAGAAGGACAAGAAATTTGTATGGACGGAAGCATGCGAGAAAAGCTTCCAAGAACTCAAGAAGAAGCTGACAACCACACCGGTCTTAACTGTGCCAGACATACACAAGAGTTTTGAAGTATATTGTGATGCATCCCGAAAAGGTCTCGGGTGTGTGCTGATGCAGGATGGCAAAGTTGTCGCGTATGCCTCCAGGCAGCTGCGAAAACATGAGGAAAATTACCCAACACATGACTTGGAGCTAGCAGCAGTTATACATGCACTCAAGGAGTGGAGGCACTTTCTGTTGGGAAATCGCTGTGAAATATACACGGACCATAAGAGCCTCAAATATATTTTCACACAGCCAGAGCTAAATTTACGCCAACGACGCTGGTTGGAATTGGTCAAGGACTATGATGTCGGTATTCACTACCATCTAGGGAAAGCAAATGTAGTAGCTGATGCCCTTAGTCGAAACCCCAGCCCGGACAATGACGGTCCGCAAAACTTGAGGCCTGAGTTTCAGCAAGAGTTCACTAGACTCAACATGATGTTAGTCTCTAAGGGCACCGTATCAAATCTGGAGATACAACCCACCCTGGTGGAACAAATTAAGAAGGCTCAACAGGGACATCCCAGCATTGAAGGTATAAAGAGGAAAATGAACCTTGGTAAGGCTTCAGAGTTCGTCACAGACAGTGAAGGAACATTATGGTACGGAGACAGACTATGCGTACCTAACATTGAGGAACTCAAGCAACAAATCTTAACCGAAAGCCACACCGCACCATACTCGATCCACCCTGGAGGAACCAAAATGTACAAGGACATTCAGGAAAGATTTTGGTGGCACGGTATGAAAAGAGATATAGCCACATTTATTGCTTGTTGCGATTCATGTCAGCGCATCAAGGCCGAGCATCAAAAGCCAGCAGGGCTACTCCAGCCAAACAGGATACCGGAGTGGAAATGGGATGAAATAGGAATGGACTTCATTGTCGGATTACCCCGATCACAACGCGGAAATGACGCCATATGGGTCATCACAGACCGACTAACCAAGGTTGCTCATTTCATTCCCGTGAAGACTACCTACTCCACACAAAGACTGGCCAAACTTTATCTCTCCCGTATAGTTTGTTTACACGGAGTCCTAAAGACTATAATATCAGACCGAGGCACCCAATTCGTCTCCAAATTTTGGGATCACCTACAACAAGCTCTGGGCACGCAACTAGCTTTCAGTACAGCGTACCACCCTCAGACTGATGGAAAAACGGAACGTGTAAACCAAATCCTAGAGGATATGCTAAGAGCCTGTGTGCTCACCTATGGATCCAGTTGGGAAGAGAGTTTGCCGTATGCCGAATTTGCTTACAACAACAGTTACCAAGCCAGCTTGCAAATGGCACCCTTTGAAGCATTGTACGGACGGAGGTGTCGTACCCCACTGAATTGGTCAGAAACAGGTGACAGCCGTATCTTCGGCCCAGACATGCTTAAAGAGGCCGAGGAGAAAGTTAAACAAATCAGGGACAAACTCAAGACAGCACAGAGCCGACAAAAGAGCTACTATGATCAGAAGCATCGTGAGGTCAGCTTTGAACCCGGTGATTCCGTATACCTCCGCGTATCTCCTATGAGGGGTCTGCAACGGTTCAAAATTAAGGGGAAGCTAGCCCCGAGATTTATTGGACCATTTTGTATAAAGGCACGAAGAGGCACGGTAGCCTACCAACTAGACTTGCCCAAGGAGCTGTCAGACATCCATGACGTATTCCACGTCTCACAGTTGAGGAAATGTGTGAGTAACCCGGAGAAGCATGTACCTCATAAGAACATTGATATACAACCAGATCTCACCTACAGAGAGAGGCCAGTAAAGATATTGGAGGAATCTGAAAGGAGGACCTGTCAGAAAACGACAAAAAATTTCAGGGTTCAGTGGAGCAACCACACCGAGGATGAAGCTACATGGGAAAGGGAAGATTTTCTACAGGCAGAGTATACATATCTATTTGAGGATCAGCAGAAATCTCGAGGACGAGATTTTTCCTAAGGGGGTAGGTGTTGTGACACCCAAATTTTTATTTGGATTTTTCAAAAGTTTTTATTTGACTTGAGGGAGGTGATTTAAATTTTTTTTCTTCAAAAGAACCCTCCCTTTCAAATATTTTTTTTTGCAAAGATTTTATTTGGATTCACCCAAGATCTGTCTTTGGTCTTGGAGGTTCTTGCTTTTATTTTTGGACTCAAGACAAAATGCTTTTCATTTGGGGAAAGTGACTTTTGAAAACCTCTTTGAAAATGCACTATGGCTTTTGGAAATAATCCTTTGCCACTTTCAACAATTCCCTCTTGCCCTGGCCTTAGTGCAAATACTCTCTCCTAACCCTTCCCTCACCTTTGGACCATGATTTGCATCAAATCCAGCAAGTTGAACCTCCCCATATGATTATTTTCCACTTAAATCTTATTCAAACAAATTTCTGTCTTCTATTCTATCCATTGGTGATTTACAAAGGAACTCCACTTTCTGTTTCGATTTTTACCCCCAAACCAACTCCCCTTCCTAGTCTTTTGAACCCTCAACCAAGATCCATGAAGATCCACTGGTCTTCAGTTCAAATTTTTCAAACTACACTTGCTGCAAGTTTGGACCAGATTTGTCAAATTTGGTGAAATTCATTCAAACCTTTCTCCAAATATTCCAAGTAAAATCAGGCAGCCTCTGGGTGCATTGAGTGGTCACCTCACCAAGTACCAGCTCCAGAAAAAAAATCTGCTTGCCAAATCATTCTGTCGAACACCTGCAGTGCATTGTCAATGTCAAGTTCAGTTAATTTCAGAGAACAGTTTCAGTGCACTGTCGTTTTCTTCAGAACCCGACGTCGATCTCGCCAGTGCCGCTGTGTCGCCGTGTTCCCTGTCCCCTCCCCCTTGTCCTCTGCACCGCACGAGCGTCTGGCACCTTGCGGACGTCGGCGACGAGCAGCAGAAGGTGCGCCGCCCCGTGACCGACGCCAGCGGCGGCTTTGTGGCCGCCAGCGGGAGGCGCGGCGCAGACGGCGCCACCCAGCGCCGCCCAAGCCACCGGAGCTCGCCGCGTGGCCTTCCACTCCCCAGAACACGCTGCCACTCTCGTCGTGAAACGCAGGGCGCGGAGCGCGCTCTCTGCCGCCGACGTACCCGTGCGGCCACCCCACCGTGGACCAACGCCATTACGCGAAGACCAACTCCGTTTAGCAGTGAAATGGCGCCAGTAACTTCCACTGATGCTGCATGGCCACTCAAACCTCCTGCCAATCCACTGCATCGCCATAATCGCTCGCCGGAGATTCTCCGTTCACGGCCACCCCATCGATCCGCCTATAAATAGAGGCCCCGAGCTTCAACTCGAGCACACACCATCCCTGCACTCCACCTAGAGCACGCCTAGCCACTGGAAGGGCCCCGAGGAGGTCTCCTTCCTCGACTCCGGCCGCCGCGACCCGCCACGGGATCCAGCTCGATTCGCCCCCGTGCGTGCACCTCCGCCTCCCATCTCTTGCCAGTAGCTTCACTATGCATCCCTCCTTCTGACGCGCGCTTCAATTCGAAGTTTTCAGCCCTCCACTGGAGTTCCCCACCATCACCCGAGCCGCCGTCCGCCGGAGAAAGTGTCGCCGTCGACGTGGTGCTCCCCGTTGGCCGAGTCCACCACCCACCGACGTAGAAGAACAAGCTGAAGCTCTTGGTACCCTCCAATCCTCCTGACTCGCCGTGGTTCGACGCCGGCGTCCACCGCACCCTTCGGGCGCCGGCGAGCTTTTTAAACCTGACATGTGGGACCCCCTGTCAGCCTCTCTTCTGTTTCCACTCGCGAACCGTTTTCTGTTGGCGCCTTCGGGCAAAATACGCTTTCCCTTTTTAGCTGGCGCGTTTCTTTCCGAAGCGTTTTCTGCTTTCTCAGTTTAGACCCTGGAACTTTTCTGTTTCATTACAGATAAGTCCCTGGACAAAAACCTTTATAACTTTTTAATAAAAAGGGATTTTTGAGTGATTCTTTTTCTGACAGTCTTAAAATTTTGTCTAGTTTTTTGTAGGATTTATTTGAAATATTTTTGGGGAAGTTTCTGTGCACGCGTTGGTTTTCACGTTAGTGCCCGTTTTCGTTATGCCGTAGGTTCCGGAAGAGGTGACGGAGCCGCGAACTTCGCTGAGCTAGACTCCGACTTCTCCGAACCAGGCAAGCATGTTTGAACATTTGATATGACAGGTGTTTTGCATGTATGCGTGAAAGTTTGTGCGTGGCATATGAGTGTCAGTGAATACCCCGTTGCTTGTAAGGCAACTACCCGCATGTTCCAAAGTTGCGATGATCTCTGATGAGAGATGGCCTAACCATGTGGTGACATGAAGGGCAGCAAGGTGGTACTGTTGTAGCATACCATCCTTGCGTCATCCGACTATTTCCGACGTTAACGTGGACGGAGTCACGTTATCGTTCTTTTCCCCTCCGTGCTACCACATGTTTCATTTGCCAGGAAGCGGTTTAGTAAGTTGGTAACCTCTTTCCGTGTGCACACCAAACAGAGAGGCCGAGTTGATGGTACCTTGGCCCAGGATTAAAGCCAGTCATCCGGTCAGGGGGCATGGGTGTTTCCGGTTGGGACCGAGAGGGGGGGCACCCCCTTAGAGCGCGCGTATAGAAATTTGATCCCATGCTACGCGAGGTTGTAGCCTCCCCGTCTCAAGGTTTTTCTTGAACGTTGCTGAGGGTGATCCCTGGCTTCGGAATGTTGAATTGGGTGTGTACTGGTTAGACGCGTTTCTTCCAAAACACCGTAAACGGAACTAGTCCCCGTGACTACTGAAATCCGTTGGCTGTGGTTAAGTACAAACTCTGCAGAGTCAAATTCTTCCAAATCATTGTATCCATGATCAAGTAGTGAAATCAGTATATCCATATCTATCCGCATGGAAAACTTGTCCCGGGTGAACAAGCTCGAGTGGTAAACCCAGTTTGATTTTATTGCTGTGGATGGACTAACCTTATATTTGTCTCGTTCTTGTAATGAATTAAAATCTCGAGCTACTGAATTATTGAGCTACAATATAAGCCCTTTATGTGACGTCGCGCAGACGTCCGACTGTGGCGTGTTTTTGTTTCTTACTTTAAATATAAGCCCTTTATGTGATGTCGCTCAGACGTCCGACTGTGGCATGCACTGCCTTTATTTTCTGTTATAAGCCCTTTATGTGGTGTCGCCCCGACGCCCGACTATGGCATTACTATTCTGCAGTTTCCTCTCGAGGAGTCATTCAGACACTCGTTTGGCACCAGCATTACTATTCTGCAGTTTCCTCTCGAGGAGTCATTCAGACACTCGTTTGGCACCAGTACTACTATTCTTGCAGTTTCCTCTCGAGGAGTCATTCAGACCCTCGTTTGGCACCAGTACTACTATTCTTGCAGTTTCCTCTCGAGGAGCCATTCAGACCCTCGTTTGGCACCCAGTATTTATTTACTCTATGTCTGAACGCACTGGTTAACTTGTTCATATGCTTCATGTATACATTTGTTATATCTTATGTCCGAACTGTCTTGCGAGTACTTTCATAGTACTCACCTGGCTTGTTGATTTGGCCAGATGTTGACGAAGGCGATCTCTTGGATGAAGAGTTTGATAGCGCGTCCGACGCCTAGAGGAGTCCCAGTCAGTCCTGCGCGATCCCGGATATTGGTCACTTGTATTATATACGCTTTCGCCACCCGCAATAAGTCTCCTCGAGCCTCACTCCGACGCTCGAAGAGCTGTAGTCTTCAGGAGTCATATCACTCGCTTCGCGGTGATATTTCCACCACCATTATTATCGTGAGTTACACGTTATGCCACCCTATCCGCCGACTTGTTTTATCGGCGTGCTTGTAATAAATTGTTGGGCAGTCTCCGCTCAACCTTGTATTATATTTCAGTATTCCTGGTATTTTTCTTCTGTGATCAAGATATTGTCTACCAGTGAGAAGGAATTCTTCTCTACTAGTCCGTAAAAGGGATCGGTCTCTCAATAATTATTTTATTGAAAAACCGGTCGTGACATCCGACCATGTCAAGCCCCCAGACCGCAAAGGGCCAGGTGATAGGAATTGTTCGTAGGGCAGTGGGCGGCATGTGGCTTTGATTAGCGAAAAGCTGGCATCCAACGCAGCGTTGTACGAGGTCGTGTGCGTCTCCTCGGGTCGTGGGCCAAAAGAAACCCGTACAGAAGGCCTTGCTTACAAGGGCCCGAGCTGCGGCGTGATGGCTGCCAAGACCGGCATGTATTTCAGCCAACAGCTGTCGTCCCCCTTCTTCGGAGATGCATCTTTGAAGGACTCCGGTAGTACTTTTCTTATAGAGTTCGCCTTCGTGAACTTTGTAGGCCTTCGAGCATCGAACGATACGGCAGGCCTCAATCTGATCCTCGAGGAGCTCATTTCTACTCAGGTAGGCAAGGAAAGGCTCGGTCCATGGGGTAACGACGACCATGAGTTCATGGGCCGATGGTGTTATTTCGGTGCCCGAGCCCCCGACGATATCAGAACTGTGTTCGGAATCTGGGGGTGAGATCATCCCCGGACTAGTTTTGCCGTTCTCTTCCTGCCACACCACGGATGGCTTAAAGAGCCTTTCCACAAAGGTGTTGGGTGGGACGGGGTTGTGTTTAGCGCCCATGCGGGCAAGGATGTCCGCGGCTTGATTACTCTCTCGAGCCACGTGATGAAACTCGAGCCCCTCAAATCAAGCTGATATTTTGTGTACGGCGTTGCAGTAAGCCGCCATCTTCAGGTCTTTTGTGTCGAATTCTCCATTTATTTGGGATATTGCAAGGTTTGAATCCCCGCGCACCTCAAGGCGATGTATGCCCATGGAGACAGCCATTCGGAGACCATGGAATAGGGCCTTGTACTCGGCTGCGTTGTTAGAGTCTGTATACAATATTTGGAGCACATAACGGACTGTGTCTCCTGTGGGGGATGTCAATATGACACCAGCCCCAAGTCCGGCTAACATTTTGGAGCCATCGAAGTGCATCACCCAGTTGGAATATGAGCCGTACTCTTTGGGGAGTTCGGCCTCTGTCCATTCGGCGACGAAGTTAGCCAACACCTGAGATTTAATGGCTCGGCGTGGTTTGTAAGTTATTTCGAATGGTCAGAGCTCAATGGCCCATTTGGCAATCCGTCCGGTGGCGTCCCGGTTGTTTATAATATCATTGAGTGGTACTTCTAAGGCCATCGTGATTGAGCATTCTTGAAAGTAATGCCGCTGTTTACGGGATGCCATAAAGACCGCCTAGGCTATCTTTTGATAATGCTGGTATCGGCATTTGCACGGTGTAAGGACCGTCGATACATAGTATAATGGTTTTGGAGTGGGAACTTATGCCCCTCTTCCTCTCATCGACAACGAGCACCGCACTCACCACCTCGTGAGTTGCAGATATGTAGAGCAACATTGGTTCGCTGACATTTGATGCGGCCAGGATGGGGTTGCTTGCTAGCAAAGTTTTTATTTCCTCCAGTCTGGCTATTGCAGCGTCCGTACACTTAAAGTGGTTGGTGCATTGGAGCAGGCGATACAATGGCAATGCCTTTTCTCCTAATCTGGAGATAAAGCGGCTCAAAGCTGCCACGCACCCGGCTAGTTTCTGAACCTGCTTGAGGTCAGTTGGTGTTGCCAATTATGACAGGACTCGGCTTTCGGCTGTGTTTGCTTCAATTCCTCTATTGGAGACTATAAACCCGAGCAGTTTGCCGGCGGGAACTGTCGGTGTCAAAACCGGCGGATCTCCTGTAGGGGGTCCCAAACTGTGCGTCTAAGGTCGATGGTAATAGGAGACAAGGGACACAATGTTCACCCAGGTTCGGGCCCTCTCTATGGAGGTAATGCCCTACTTCCTGCTTGATTGATCTTGATGAATATGAGTATTACAAGAGTTGATCTACCACGAGATCGTAATGGCTAAAACCCTAGAAGTCTAGCCTGTATGACTATATCTCCTCTTCGGACTAAGCCTTCCAGTTTATATAGACACCGGAGGGGATTAGGGTTGTACAAAGTCGGTTACAGAGAAAGGAATCTTCATATTTGGACGCCAAGCTTGCCTTCCACGCCAAGGAGAGTCCCACCCGGACACGGGAGAGAGTCTTCGGTCTTGTATCTTCAAAGCCCATTAGTCCGGCCCATGTCCGACAGGCCGAACGCCCGAGGACCCCTTAGTCCAGGACTCCCTCAGTAGCCCCTGAACCAGGCTTCAATGATGAGGTGTCCGGCATGCAGATTGTCTTCGGCATTGCAAGGTGGGTTCCCCTTTCCGAATACTCCAAAGTAGTCTTCGGCCGCAACGATCGTGTCCGGATCTGCAACACAAGTACCACACACAACCGCAGAGAGCATAATATTTCACGAGTCCAATCCGCTGACAACTTTTTGTAATGTGACATCACGTCTGCCCGGTCATTATTTCAAACCGTTTTCATCTGCCATTCCACGTTTCGAGACGCGGTTTTCATTGGCACGTCTTGTCGAAGTAGAGATCGTGTCCCCTTATTGCGGGATTCTCATCAATACGAGCATGGGTAATCCAACCGTGCCGTTTGCACAGCCCTTGGGAACAGACGAGTTTTAAGGCGAGTGGGGAGGCGCTTGATATTCACTGCCTTTATAAGGAGATAAGGATTCCTTTCTTTCACCCACGCCTTCTCTCTCTCCGCCCTTCCATTCTCGAGCTCCAGCACCCAAGTCCTCATCTTTTCCACCTCAAGAAAGCACTCAACCATGTCCGGATCTGGAGCGCAAGGCAAGTGGATGGCCTCCTCCGTCAAGGAGAAGGACATCACTAAGCTTCGGGAGGCCGGGTACCTGGCCAAAGAAATTGCCCACCGGCTCCCGGCCAAGGGGCAGATCATCCCCACCCCGAAGCCAATGAGAGGGCGGTGTTCATCCCCCACTTTGTCCACGGGTTAGGGTTACCTCTCCATCCTTTCGTCTGCGGAATCATGTTCTATTATGGGCTAGATTTCCATGATCTAGCCCCAAACTCCTTCCTCAACATCTCAGCATTCATTGTCGTGTGTGAGGCCTTCCTCCGCATTCAACCCCACTTCGGACTGTGGCTCAAGATCTTCAACGTGAAGCCGAAGGTGGTGGATGGCCAACACGCGGAGTGCGGAGGCACCATGGTGAGCAAGCTACCCAATGTCACATGGCCCAAGGGTACTTTTGTGGAGACCCTCAAAGAGTGGCAGAAACTGTGGTTCTACATCACAGAGCTCCGCGACGCCGCCTGGGCCGCGGCTCCCGAATTCAAATCCGGAGCTCCAATGTAGCTCACCTCCTGGATAGAGAAGGGCCCGAATTGGTCCTCCTCGGATGAGTTGATAGCGCTGCAAACGCGCATCCAAAGCATAGTGGATAAAAACATCAAGCTCGTCAACGTGATCCAGGTGATGCTAGTTCGCCGGATCCTTCCATGCCAGATCCGGACTTGCCCTTTATGGGAATTCGATCCGGAGAAGCACCAGACCTTGGACAGCCTCTTCGGAACCACGCACGAAGATGTCTATAAGTTGCTCTTCAAGGGCAACGAGACGTCGTCGGACATCACCGAGGACCGCGTTCACGATCTGGCCCATCCTGCCAGTGCGGTAAGTCTTTCGCGTTTCAAGGTGTATCCTCTACTTGCTTGTTCAAGGAAGATATCTAGAATTCACCATTTATTTTTTCAGGTATGGACAGAGAAAGCGAAGCGGATTGATAACTCACAAGTATAGGGGATTGCAATAGTTTTCGAGGGTTGAGTATTCAACCCAAATTTATTGATTCGACACAAGGGGAGCCAAAGAATATTCTCATGTATTAGCAGTTGAGTTGTCAATTCAACCACACCTGGATAACTTAATATCTGCAGCAAAGTAATTAGTAGCAAAGTAATATGATAGTAGTGGTAACGGTAACAAAAGTAACGGTAGCAAAAGTAGTATTTTTGGTGTTTTGTAGTGATTGTAACAGTAGCAACGGAAAAGTAAATAAGCGAAGAACAATATATGAAAAGCTTGTAGGCATTGGATCGGTGATGGAGAATTATGCCGAATGTGGTTCATCATGTAACAATCATAACATAGGGTGACACAGAACTAGCTCCAATTCATCAATGTAATGTAGGCATGTATTCCGAATATAGTCATACGTGCTTATGGAAAAGAACTTGCATGACATCTTTTGTCCTACCCTCCCGTGGCAGCGGGGTCCTAATGGAAACCAAGCGATATTAAGGCCTCCTTTTAATAGAGTACCGGAACAAAGCATTAGCACATAGTGAATACATGAACTCCTCAAACTATGGTCATCACCGGGAGTGGTCCCGATTATTGTCACTTCGGGGTTGCCAGATCATAACACATAGTAGGTGACTATAGACTTGCAAGATAGGATCAAGAACTCACATATATTCATGAAAACATAATAGGTTCAGATCTGAAATCATGGCACTCGGGCCCTAGTGACAAGCATTAAGCATAGCAAAGTCATAGCAACATCAATCTCAGAACATAGTGGATACTAGGGATCAAACCCTAACAAAACTAACTTGATTACATGATAGATCTCATCCAACCCATCACCGTCCAGCAAGCCTACGATGGAATTACTCACGCACGGCGGTGAGCATCATGAAATTGGTGATGGAGGATGGTTGATGATGACGATGGCGACGGATTCCCCTCTCCAGAGCCCCGAACGGACTCCAGATGAGCCCTCCCGAGAGGTTTTAGGGCTTGGCGGCGGCTCCGTATCGTAAAACGTGATGAATCCTTCTCTCTGATTTGTTTTCTCCCCGAAAGCAAATATATAGAGTTGGAGTTGAGGTTGGAGGAGCTCCAGGGGGCCCACGAGGTAGGGGGCGCGCCCCCACCCTCGTGGACAGGGTGTGGGCCCCCTGGTCTTCTTCTTTTGCAAGGATTTTTAATTATTTCCAAATAGACATTCCGTGGAGTTTCAGGTCATTCCGAGAACTTTTGTTTCTGCACATAAATAACACCATGGAAAGTCTGCTGAAAACAGCATCAGTCTGGGTTAGTTCCATTCAAATCATGCAAGTTAGAGTCCAAAACAAGGGCAAAAGTGTTTGGAAAAGTAGATACGACGGAGACGTATCACGGATCCGGTGTTCGGCTCCGCTGCCCGAGGAACCAGCTATCCCGCTCCTAACGAAGATGCTGGTTCCGGCGCCCTACAAGGCGCCGGAGAAGAAGGCCAAGAAGAAGGCCAAGGGGGCCAAATGTGGCCCTCACCGCAAGGGCGCTTCGGACATGACGTCCGAAGACGACGAGACTCACTCCTCGCCCGCCGAGGGCGATGACGAAGAGGAGGAGGAGAGCAACTCTCCCCGGATGGGGGAAGAAAGAAGAGGGAGGCCTCCACAAATCTGGAGGCGGAGGCGTCCACAAGGGGGAAGGGCCGCCTCGCGGATAACTCCGCGTGGGACATCGACAGCAGCCTCGAGCGACGCCCCCGAAGCAAGCCCCTGGCCGACTCGTGAGTACCAAAAACCCGTACATGTCCATGTATCCGGCCTCTCCACGTCATGGTATTAACATGTTTAAATTATGCTATTGCAGTCCGGCCCATGACAGCTCCCTGCGATCCTCATCAGGAGGTTCACTGGATTCAAAGGCGATGGCCAGCAAGTCGCCGCCGGCCGCTCACTCTCCCAAGGCCAAGGGCGACGCCAAGGTGCTGTCCTGAAGGACCTTCCCAGGCCTGGGGGAGGCTCAGGTGGCCACCAGGGAGGCGCCGGAGGGCGAAACCTCGGTCGCCGGACACATGGGGGAGCAGATCCCCATGGAGACTGGCGATGGGGGCCATGTTCAGTTCGCCCCCTAGCCGAATACGGTTCCGGAGACCTATACAGCTCCGTAATCTGGCGAGCAGCCTCCTTCGAGAGAAGGAGGTGTGCCTATCCCGCCGGTGACCTCTGTCCAACCAGAGGCACTGGATAATCTTCTGGAAGCGCTACGAGGCGCTTCCATTGTGGATGAACACCGTATCCTTATGGGTACGGTGGTTGAGAGGGTTCAGTCCGTCAAGAGCGGACTGGCGGAAGCCTCAGCAGCCTGCTGACAGGTTTTGAGGTAAGCGACGCGAAATAGAAAATCCTAGTATAGACAGTAGCCCCTGAGACACTGTCCGGTGTACGGAAAGAAAAAACGGACAGAGGATCAAGTAATTTTCGCAGGGAACTAACTAAATATGTCTTATGTGAATAAGCAGGCGTCGTTGCTGGCCGCAACCTCTCATGCTGCGGAGGTCTCCGGACTAAAGCAGAGGTTGGAGCGGACCGAAGAAGAGCTCAGCCTTGTAAAAAGGCAGCTGGAGGACAAGCAAGGTATGTTGTGACTTGCTATATATTCGGAAAGAATGAATGATGTGTATTGACCGTAGTGTAATGATATTTGTAGGAGCGGTGACCGAGGTGAGGTCCTTGAAAAGGCCCTGGCCGAGGCCGAGGAGAAAGCTGCCAAGGAACAAGCCGCTCGTGAGAAGCACGAGGCCAGGCTTGAGGAGGTCCAGCAAGAGCTCCAAGATGCCGTGAAGAAATGCGAGACCTTGGAGCGCGATGTTTCGGCTCAAGAGACCGAACTCGCCAAGGCTCGCCAAAGCGCGGAAGAGGCCCGGGTTGAAGCCCAGGGCGCCCTCCGGGAGAACCAGGAGGCCCGGATTTGGAGTTCTCCAGGGGCGTTTGCGGATCTGCCGCGCAGTGTTTCCGACGCTGCGGAATTGTTCCGAGCCGAAGAAGGGAGCTCAATGGAGAAGTTGTTCTGGTCGTAATACCTTGCACCAGAACATCTGGTGCCCTTTAGCGATCAGCTAAAATAGCTGGTCGAGCTGCATAGGGTGGCTGAACTGGCCATGAAGGATTTGATAATCCGGCTGTGGCTTGTCGAAGCTATACCCAGCAGCTACTTCGGGCTCGTGAAGCGGCTGGTGAATGCCTGCCCTCGGCTGGACGTCATCAAGAGGTCGGTCTGAATCGAGGGCGCGTGCATGGCCTTCGCCCGCGTCAAGGTGCAGTGGGCGAAGAGGAACGCCGTCAAGCTTGCGACCGAGGGATCGCCTGAGGGAAGGAGCACCGCACGCCCGAGCGGTATTTTGAAGACGTCCTGGAGGGGTCTCGTATTGCGGCGAGGCAATGTGTGCAAGACGTTATCTTCGAATGAATACATTCCTGTTGTCTTTGCCTTGTATGATGAAACAAAGTCGTTATGTAATATAATGTTTTTTTAAGTTTTACCTCCTGTGCGGCCGTGTTTTATGAAATCTGAGAGTTGGCCAGTCGCCGGCTTCTGCCCCCACGTAGGTAGTACGGGGGTGTTCGGGATGGAATCTAAACACTCTTGATCCAATTGTTTGGTCCTTGAAGGAGGTGTTTAGTGCAACAAACTAGGCAATCATACTATGCGGCTTTAGCACCCTCACTTAGCCATAGGAGTTTGACAATAAAACTTTAGGCGCATCCCCTAGTATCCGAACTAGGATGTTGTAAACACCTGATCGGGCAAGTAGCAATCCCACGCGTAATGCGGAAAAAATCGCTAAAGATTTGAAACCTTCGAAGAGCTGACCGGCTCTCGCCGCATCATGACAGTCAGTTTTCGGCTTTCTCTACTAAGGTGCTCATCCGGGTAAACTAGGGCACAATCGCAATAGTTCTCCTTTACTACCCTAGCCGATATAACAGAACGTAAGGTAGCAAGCACAGGAGCCGGGCAACCCAACTATTGACCAAAGACATGGTTCGGAGCCAATGCATATAGTGCTAAATTCGGGGTGCCGAACTATACTGTAAAAAGTGTTCGGACTTTGTTGCCGTATAGTGGGGCGCTATGAAGCCCCTGGCAAATTGAAACGTACCAAATTGTACGGGTGCTATTTGATAAGGTTATCAAAAAGAGAAAAGAAGAAAGAGTAGTAAGCTAGAGCCGCAGAATTTGGGCTGCAAACTGTTTCCATTATAATTTGATTAATACGTCAAAGCGCAATCGTACAAGTAGTGCAATAAGCAACAGGCTATTTAATATGCCACAACCAAGGGAGAGCTGCGTGTGGGTCCTGAAAATAGGTAGAGTGGTCGTTAAAGACATCACCTGGAAATTCCCCTATACGTCCTTGCTTCTTGCCGTCTTGGTGTATTTATCCTTCGGAAGGACCGGTGATCAAGCCGTCAGGGAAGGCCTATGCAAAAGAAACCTGAAAAGGTGAAAAAGGAAATAGCGAAAGTATATGTGTCCGGGGGCAGTCGAGCCGTATTTTGGATCACAAGCTAGTTATGCCTCCGCCTATGCCCATGGTATTTTGAGTGCGTAGTTATGTACGCGTGGTACGAATGCTGCCACTTGGTTGGGGTTGGGACGGAGGCCAAATTGCTAGTCGAGCTCTTGACGAGCCGAGCTGTCCAGCCAAAGAATAGTCCGGACTCTCTTGACAGTCTCTGGGAGCTCGGTCGCCGAATTAAGGTTCTGCTTAAAAAGGCTGCTCTGTACTTCTGCTGCTAAGGCAGCGGTGTGATCTTCGGTACGGAGGGAGCGTTCCGTATTTCCATTAACTGTTATGACGACGCATGGTCCGGGCATCTTGAGCTTGAGATAAGCATAGTGTGGCACCGCATTGAATCGAGCAAATGCGGTTCGTCCAAGCAGTGCGTGATAGCCACTGCAAAAGGGGACGATGTCGAAGATTAACTCTTTGCTTCAGAAGTTGTCCGGAGATCCGAAGACAACCTCTAGTGTGATTGAGCCCGTACAGCGGGCCTCTACACCTGGTATAACTCCTTTAAAGGTAGTATTTGTGGGCTTGATCCGTGATTGATTAATGCCCATTTTGCGCACCATATCCTGATAGAGCAGGTTCAGACTGCTGCCCCCATCCATGAGGACTCTCGTGAGATGGAATCCATCAATGCTTGGGTCAAGGACCAGTGCGGCTGAACCGCCATGACATATACTGGTCGGATGATCCTGACGATCGAAGGTGATCGGGCATGACGACTATGGATTGAATTTTGGGGCGACTGGCTCTATCATGTAGACGTCCCTGAGCGCGCGCTTGCGCTCCCTCTTGGGGATGTGGGTAGCGTATATCATGTTTACCGTTTTGACCTAAGGGGGAAACTTCTTGTGTCCCCCTGTGTTCGGTGGTCGGGGCTCCTCGTCATTGTCCTCGCTTTGCGATCCCTTCTCCTTGTTCTCGGCATTTAACTTGCCAGCCTGTTTAAAAACCCAACAATCTCTGTTGGTATGATTGGCTGGTTTGTCTGGGGTGCCATGGATCTGGCACGGACGATCGAGTATGCGGTCCAAGCTGGATGGTCCTAGGTTGTTTCTTTTATATGGCTTCTTCCGCTGGCCGGACTTGGAGCCACAGAATCCGGCATTGACTGTCATGTCATCGGTATTGTCACCATTGCTTCGACGTTTGTGCCTGCTGCGTCGGAGCTTGCCGTTGCTGTTTTTGACCTCGGAGGTGCCCGCTTCGCTTGCCGTGTTTTTGCTACGGGCCAGCCAACTATCCTCACGCGCACAAAAGCGGGTCATGAGTGCCGTGACGGCTGCCATGGACTTCAGCTTTTCTTGGCCGAGGTGGCGGGCAAGCCATTCGTCGTGGATGCTATGTTTAAAGGCCGCTAGGGCTTCGGCATCCGGACAGTTGACGATCTGATTCTTTTTAGTTAAGAACCTAGTCCAGAATTTTCTGGCCGACTCTTCGGGCTGTTGAACTATGTGGCTTAAGTCATCCGCATCTGGAGGTCGTACGTATGTGCCTTGGAAGTTGTCGCGGAAGGCGTCTTCCAAGTCCTCCCAGCTGCCAATAGAGTTTTCAGGCAGACTGTTTAACCAAAGCCGAGCTGGTCCTTTGAGTTTTAATGGGAGGTATTTATGGCGTGAAGGTCATCTCCGCGGGCCATATGGATATGGAGAAGAAAATCCTCGATCCATACCGTTTGTTCCATCATATGATTCTATATTCATGGGTGTGACATCCCAAAATTTTGGCCTTGTTTTATTTATTAAAAGTTGCCACGAAATAAAACTTTTCCAATTGTCAAGTTTTACCTTTTGTGATCTTTGGATTTTTGCCTCTAGTGGGAAAAAAACCTTCAAAGGTATTGTTGGACTTGAATACCCTCTATAATAAGACAATTATTTATCAGTGGATTCAAATTTTTGCAAGATTTATTTCCTCAAAGCTTTATTCCTTTAAAATGATTTCTTTTGCATTTGGAGCCTGTTTTGCACTACAACCTTTTGACAAATGCATTCAAAATTTCCACCAAAATTTGGGGATGACATGTGATGTTTCCACATCACTTTTATACAAAAGTACCTTTTGGCCATTGGAGATTTTGAGCTCTACACCAACTTCTCCAATCTGGTCCAGTAGGCACTTTTGCACTACAACCCATTTAAATATTTCTTTAAAAATTCTTCCAAGTGTTTGGAGATGTCAATGGATGCATATAATTCATCTTCAAGCAAAAACCCAGTGTTGTTCTTTGAAAAATTTGAGTGGATCAACCTCTTTTGCATTCTGGTCCAACTTGGTGATTTGTACTGCAACCTTATTTTTCCTTGCTCTAGTAACCTTGAGCTTTTTTCCTACTTGTAGCCCTCTCTTCAAAACCCTTAAGTCCAGGAGAGTGGACTCATTAGAGGTTTTTAAGTGCATGCTTTAAACCCTTTTTCTTTCTGTCCAAAACTGGAGTTTTGCAAAACTTGCATTAACAAGTTTCTGGTTTTGCCCAAGTGATCTTACCACCATCTCCTGCATCTAAAGAGACCCTGATCTGGAGATTTTGGCCACTCCAAGAGTTGCCTAAGTGCTTTTGGCATTCTGTCAAACACCTGGTGTGCACAGCCTGTTTTGGCATGAGTTCTTTGTTTGCACTGTGAACTTGCTCCAATGACCCAGCAACCATGTCCACTGAGCGCTTTGCTACCCCTACCTCCATCCTGTGCAGTACCAGCTCCACCCTCGCACTCTAGACCACACTGGCATTTCGTCGAGCAGGTGCCGTGCGTGCTCTGGGCGCGCCCAGAGCGCACGTTTTGCACGCGCGCGCACTGAGCCAACACGCCGCACTGCCGCACTCGACGCGACCCGTCCCTGGCCCCTACTGCATCACTGAGCCGCGCACTAGCCCGCTCCCTGCTCCACGGCATCTCTGGCGCCTGCAGCGCCGCTGGCAGCGCCGCCTTGGCAGCACGCCGGCGTCGGCAGCGGATTCTGCCGCGGACGGCGCCGCCCAAGCCGCCCGCGCACGCCAGCTACCCCAGAGAACAGCCCGTGCTTATCCTCTTGCTCGTCGGCACCCTTTCGTCGCCGCCACGATGCCCTGCAACTACAGAAAAGTGGTCGCCGGCGATCTTATCCTCGGCCACCGCGGGAGCCAGCCTCGAGCGCCTATTTAAAGGGACCCCGAGCTCAACCGAACACTAAAGCAACCCCAGGCCACCCCCATAGCCCCCCCCCCACAGCCAGCAATCGACGGGAAAGTCGTTTCCTCCTCGTCTCCGGCCAGCTCGGTTGCCACCGCAATCCAGTGCCGTTCGTCGCAACCAGAGATTCCCCCGCCAATCCAACGCCACCAAGAACTCCCCCGTAGTCGTGCGGAGCTGCCTCGCGCCTCAGCTTCGGCCAAAGATCACCGGAGCCCAAATGTCACTTCATCACCGTAGCCTCCTCCTCCGCGGAGCTCGCCGCCGGTGACCTCCTCCGTCCCCACCTACCTAACGCCCACCGAGAGGACCGCCTCGGTCTGGCCAACCCATCCCTGCCCTCAGATGCCCTCGAGGAGCCGCCGTTCGCCGCCGGCGATCGCCGGAGCCCCGCCACCGTTCGGGCACAGAGAAAGGAGGGAGAGGGAGACCAGTCAAACCTGACCAGTGGGCCCTCTGGACCCACTGTCAGTGACCCGCGCGGCCGTCCTCTCTCTGTTTAAGTGAAGGTGCATAACTCCCGAGTGCGTCTCCTCTGCTGCGAAAGCGTATTTCTTCTGAGTCGTTTTCTTTTCTGGTTTTATTTAAAAACAGAGTTTGACCAGACTTTGACCAGCTATAACTTTTAAAATAAAACTCCAAATGAGTTGATTCTTTTTCCTACCTCTCTCAAATTTCATCTAGTTAATTTTAAGATTTATTTCAAAAATATTTGAGACAACTTTTGGTACTGTGTTTGAAATATTTGTTATTTGGATATTTTGCAAAATAGGATTTTGGAGAGAAGGGAAAGCTTCCAAAAAGTGCATCCTTTGCATACTCTGGAAGGCAAGCATTTCTGAACTCTGGCATAATATTTTGTTGCGGTGTTCGGATACGATTGCAATACCTTTTTACTTGGAGTATGCGTTGGCTTTATGTATCGATATAGTCTCGTACATGAGTACACTTTGGAGTGGTTTTGTGGTCAGCAATGGATACACTAGTGATTTGGATCATCCTCGTGAGCTCCTCATGCATGCCGGTAGGAAGCCGGGAAAGTCGTGGTCTTGGGTAGACACGAGCTTGTCCCTAGTCCCTCGTCGAGACGAGTATGTCCGGTATGGCATGGTGAGGCTTGATGAGTGGTGTTTGATTTCACTAGTGGTAATATTGTTGGAGGATGCTTGGACCACCTGAGTCGGTCGTAAGTCGAGTCTTGGTCGGTAGCTCCCCTATTTGTTGGTACTACCACTTGTCCCTGTCGCAGACGGGGTATGGTTCAGTAAGTTGTCAACCCCTACCAAAGCACACACCGTACAGAGAGGCCATAGTGGAAGATACCGGAGGCCTCCGGTAGGCATGCCACTTGGTCAGGGGGCATGGGTGTTTCCGGTTGGGACCGAGAGGGGGGCACCCCCTTAGAGCGCGCGAATAGAAATTTGATCCCATGCTACGTCGAGGTTGTAGCCTCCCCACTTAGAGTTTTGCTTGGCAGGTGTCGTGGGTGATTCCAGACACCGGTGAGTTAAGCTGGTGTGTGCAGGTCAGGCGTGTTTTCAATTAAAAGACCGTAGACGGAATTAGTCCCGATGGACTAAGTAAACCCGTTACTCGTGGGAAAACGGTACTCCCTCTGCAGAGGATATATCCTGTTGGATAGTCATGTTCTTGAGTAAAGACCACAGTCTGAGTTGAATCTGGTAATGATATTCAGATGGAGAACGATTTAACTAGAACTCAGTAACGGTATTCGGATGGAGAACGATTTAACTAGAACTCAGTAACGGTATTCGGATGGAGGACGATTTAACTAGACCAACTTATCGGTTTTCGGATGGAGAAACGACTGAACTAAATATTGTTTAAGATTATGGCACGTATGGATTATGATCTTTATTATTTTGGACTAACCATTTATATTACGTATATTATTGAGTATCCCTGGGATGGTTCTACCTCCTGGATATTCACTGTGATTTTTTTCTCTTATAAGCCCTTTCTGTGGTGTCGCTCAGACGCCCGACTGCGGCACGCTTGTTGTTCATTTATCTTTTATAAGCCCTTTATGTGGTGTCGCCCCGACGCCCGACTGTGGCATTATTATTCTTGCAATTTCCCTCTCGAGGAGTCATTCAGACCCTCGTTTGGCACCAGTATTACTATTCTTGCAGTTTCCTCTCGAGGAGTCATTCAGACCGTCGTTTGGCACCCAGTACTTTACTATGGATTATTTATAACCACATGTGTGCATCTTGGTTTTTCGTATATTTCGTGACGGACGTGTGATAACATAATAATCCGGAGCATGTCTTGATATTTTATACCCGTGGTCTTAATGTTTGCGAGTACATTCAAACGTACTCACTGGCTTGTCCCTGGCTATTGTCTTGGCCAGATTCCTTGCTTGGAGATAAGCATCGCGGTGACAAACTCGGGACCTGCGTGTTGACGTTTGCAGCCTCGCGAAGATAGGAGTTATCCTGGTCAGCTGTTCTTGTGGGAAATGGAGTCCCATAGACGCAGATGTACCCAACCGCTTCCGCCCTCAACCACTAGAAACCAAGTGTTGTACTCCTAGGCCTAAATGGTCTTGTACTACATATTTTTGTACCTCGCTTGGAATTCTTGTATCAAGTTGGTGCCTCGTCAGCTAACAGTAATCCTGGGGCTGGTGGGCACAAGGCCGTTTTTCTGGGAATTTATATCCTGAAAATCCGGTCGTGACAATGGGTTTAAACCCTTCTGGGAATTCATGCTCCATTACTTCGTCAGTGAAGCAAAGAGGGTGTGTGGCGCCTCTATATTGGGCCACATCGCGACGTAGCTCCGATGGAGTCCGTCGGCGGTTTTCGGCCCGGGGGTGACTAGGTTTGTCACGTCCGAATAGATAGTCGTCGTCGCGTGTCGGGGCGCGTCCTCGCGATCCGTAGATCGATCTGGTATGTCCCGCTCTACTGTCGAGGTCATGCAGAAGGTCATATGTATAGCCCCAAGCTGTTTTATCTCTGCCTTTACGGTGAGGTGGGGAGGGCCGGTGTTCGGCTTGAGTTGCCGCTTTGTCTCAACCACGTGGTGGTCGGTCAGCCGCATTGCGCGATGATGGTATGGGCTCCGGCGCCTCATCATCGAACTGAGGTAGCAATTTGCGCTTCGGGTAACTTTTGGCTGGCCTCTTGAGGTCGTATTCTTCGACTGCCAGGACATCAGTCCATCTATCGTTGAGCAGATCTTGGTCAGCTTGAAGCTGTTGCTGCTTCTTTTTCAGGCTCCTTGCAGTGGCTATTAGCCGGCGCTTAAAGCGCTCCTGCTCGAGAGGTTCCTCAGGCACGATAAAATCCTCGTTGCCGAGGCTCACCTCATCCTCGGAGAGCAGAAGATAATTACTGTCCTCCGAGTCGTCGTGTATGGCCTGTTCATCAGGGCTAACTTGCCTGTTTTCGCGTTCCTCCTGTTCGGAAGTTACCTCAACAGGGTCTTCATTATCTTCGGCATCATCCGGAGTATTGTTTACTCCCGTGCCGGTATTGCTGTCTTTTCCGCAACGTGACTTAGAGCGGCGCCGCTGACGCCGGTGTTTTGGCTGTATCTCAGGAGGTCCATCCTCGACTAGATCTTCTTTGTCATCGTCGTTAGTTCTTTTAGGTGTATCCACCATGTACACGTCGTACGAAGAAGTGGCTGTCCAGCGTCCGATAAACGACGGGTTTTGGCCCTGCTCCTCGTCGGCATCGTCGTCCATACCGTTGATGTCTTCGAAGCCGTGATCGAGCATGTCGGTTAAGTCTTCGACAGTGTCTATGAAGTGGGCGGTGGGTGGGAAGCGAAATTCTCCGTCATCAGCCTCCAGTTCGAACCGGGTATAATTCGGCTGTGAGTCCCCCGCTAAGGATAGTGCTTTTAACGAGTTTGACACGTCACCCAAAGGCGAGTGCCGAAAAATGTCCGCGGAGCTAAATTCGACGATCGATGACTGATCGAGCTCGACGCACATGGACGCACATGGTTCGGAACCTGTAACCGGAAACGAGTCTGAGGCTCCGGTGACACAGATTCCACTCGAAGTTGGGTCTGTGTGCGGCTCCGACGCTGCTGAGACTGCGGCATCCGTGGCGGGGTTGAGCTTCCCGTCCTCGGATGGCGCAATCTGCTCTGGATCTAAGGCCAGAGCAGTTACAGGTGCTATCTCCTGGGTATGGTCTGATGACAGATTTAAGTCATGTTCATCGCGGTGATAGGGAGCGGCTGCCGTGGTCTCGAATCCTTCGAAGATCAAGTCTCTGCGGATATCCGCGTCGTAGTTCAAGCTTCCGAATCTGACCTGATGGCCAGGGGCGTAGCTATCGATCTACTTCCAGATGGCCAAGCGAGTTGGCCCGCAGTGCAAAGCCGCCGAACACAAAGATCTGTCCGGGGAGGAAGACTTCCCCTTGGACAGCATTGTTGTAGATGATTGAAGGGGCCATCAAACCTTTTGACGACAGCACAGTGGAACTCTCAATGAAAGCACCAATGTCGGTGTCAAAACCGGCGGATCTCTAGTAGGGAGTCCCGAACTGTGCGTCTAAGGTCGATGGTAACAGGAGACAGGGGACACAATGTTTACCCAGGTTCGGGCCCTCTCTATGGAGGTAATACCCTACTTCCTGCTTGATTGATCTTGATGAATATGAGTATTACAAGAGTTGATCTACCATGAGATCATAATGGCTAAAACCCTAGAAGTCTAGCCTGTATGACTATATCTCCTCTTCGGACTAAGCCCTCCGGTTTATATAGACACCGGAGGGGATTAGGGTTGTACAAAGTCGGTTACAGACAAAGGAATCTTCATATTTGGACGCCAAGGAGAGTCCCATCCGGACACGGGAGAGAGTCTTCGGTCTTGTATCTTCACAGCCCATTAGTCCGGCCCATGTCCAACAGGCCGGACGCCCGAGGACCCCTTAGTCCAGGACTCCCTCAGGAACGCCGAAAACACACTTTTGTGGATTGAGCCTTATGTCATATGTTCGAAGGTTGTCAAATGTAAGGCGTAAGTCATCCACCAATGATTCTACATGCTTGGTTTTGATGACTACGTCATCTATGTATGCCTTCACAGTCTTGCCGATTTGCTTTTCTAGGCACGTTTGAATCATGTGTTGGTACGTAGCACTAGCGTTCTTGAGCCCGAAAGGCATAGTGTTGAAGCAGAAAGGTCTGTAAGGGGTGATGATGCCGTTGCGGCTTGGTCGGATTCCTTCATCTTAATTTGATGGTATCCGGATTATGCGTCGAGGAAACACAGTGAATCATGTCCTGCGGTTGCATCGATAATCTGATCGATGCGCGGTAGAGGGAAGTAGTCCTTAGGGCAGGCCTTGTTAAGGTCTTTAAAGTCGACACAGAGGTGCCAGGATCTATCCGTCTTTGGTACCATGACCTGGTTTGCTAGCCAATCCGAATGCTTGATCTCTCTGGTAAACCCGGCTTCGAGTAGTTTGGCTAGTTCCTCCCCTATAACCTGTCGTTTGGGTTTGGAAAATCGCCGGAGTGTTTGCTTAACCGGCTTGTATCCCTTCAGTATATTGAGACTATGTTCGGCCAACGCGCGTGGGATTCCTGGCATGTCCGAGGGATGCAGGCAAAGATGTCCTAGTTCTCGCGCAGGAACGCGCGTAATGCAGCGTCGACCGTTGGGTCCAGCTGTGCCCGAATGGAGGTTGTTTTATTGAGACCGTCGGGTGAACTTGAAATTTGACTATTTCTTCGGTTGGCTTGAAAGTGGTGGATTTGGGCCTTTTATCAAGAATTACGTCGTCCCTATCCACTGTGGAGCGCAGAGCGGTGAGTTCTTCGGCTGCGAGGGCTTCGGACAGTGCCTCAAGGGCCAGTGATGCGGTTTTATTTTCAGCGCGGAGTGCTATGTCCGAATCACTGGAGACAGTGATAACACCATTGGGCCCGGGCATTTTGAGCTTCATGTACCCATAATGGGGTATAGCTTGAAAGCGTGTGAATGCATCTCGCCCGAACAGGGCATGATATCCGCTGTTAAAGGGGGCCACCTAGAAGATTATCTCTTCGGACCTATAGTTTTCTGGTGTGCCGAATACCACATCGAGTTTAATTTTCCCTGGGCATCTTGCTTCCTTGCTAGGGATGATTCCCCTGAAGGATGTATTGCTCTGCTTGATGCGACTCCTGTCCATTTGCATTTTGTTGAGCGTGTCCTCATAGATGAGGTTCAGTCCGCTGCCACCGTCCATTAGCACTTTAGTGAGCCAAAAGTTGTCCACGATTGGGTTCAGGACCAGAGCGGCTGGTCCTCGGACTAAGAAGGATCTTGGTTCGTCATCGGCATTGAAAGTAATCGCCGTGTCGTTCCAAGGTTTTATTGCTTAGACTTGGCAGACTTCGGCGAGGTCGCGGAGTGCCCGTTTGCGCCGATTATTCAACGAGAAAGTCTCAAAGACCATGAGTACTTCGGGATTGTCGTCCTCTAAATAGTACTTTTTTGGGGTAGAGTTGGTGAGGATACCCTCGCCGCTTTTGGCCACTTGCCGGAGTATCCAACATGCCCGTAGGCTATGTGTTGGTTCGGTATTCGACGTCGTGTGTATTTTACATGGCCCATCGAGCCATTCCTCGAAGATAGTTCTATGTACCATAAAGGGCATAATCTTCCTGTCTGCAGGGTGACGATCAGGTGGCTTAAAGGCATGCGGTTCCCTGCGAGCGGATTGAGTTTTCCAGACGCTTTCCATGGTGCAGTACTTCTGTACTATGTGTGCCAAATCTTTAAAGTGTAGCACGCGATGGCGGTTGAGGGCATTGAGGATACCCTCATCCGTACAGTTATTACAAAATACTGAAATTGCGTCGACGTCGCAGCAGTCTTTTATCTTGTTTTTAACAAGGAGGAATCTGGCCCAAAAGTGATGGACTGTCTCTCGAGGCTGCTGCCGCACATACATTAGGTCACATATGTCTGGAGGGCTGGAATTGCTTGGCGAATATTGCTTGTGGTGGGTGAGCGGGCTTAAATTCGTGCCCCGACTCACTGTGGAATCCGGAATTTGAAGAGCTTCCGGAGTTACCGGCCCGGGCTTCAGAGTGTCCGGTGAATTATCAGGCTTTAAGTCCAATTTTGTGTTCGGAGGACAAGGGGTATCCGCCCGAAGGTAGGTGTCTGGCTCTCTGGGCTCGGAAATCCGAACATAATTCGTCCTCAACGTAGGAGAAGAGTCATTGTCAGCTTGTTCCTCCACAACCGCTACCTGATGGGTGATCGGTGGAGATTTGATTTCTCTGAGACCCCCAGGGCGGCGATGCGATCTAGCAGCTCGTTCAAGGACGATAGGTCTGCTGGATCCATCTTGTCGGCGTATTCGGGTCTGACACGGAGATGGTTTTCGGCGACTTGGGGAGTTGCCTTTGACTTAATGGCCAAACAAGTGCCCAAGGTGAAGCTGCCGAGCCGGAGGGTTTGCCCTAAAACTAGGACTCCTCCAGAGGTGATGATGTCCTTGATGACAAGGTGAGCCATCGATCCCTGCTATTGACGTCACAGAGGAACTCTCAATGAAAGCACCAATGTCGGTGTCAAAACCGGCAGATCTCAGGTAGGGGGTCCTGAACTGTGCGTCTAAGGATCGAAGGTAACAGGAGGCAGGGGACCCAGGTTCGGGCCCTCTTGATGGAGGTAATACCCTACTTCCTGCTTGATTGACTTTGATGAGTATAGGGGTTACAAGAGTTGATCTACCTCGAGATCGTGGTGGCTAAACCCTAGATGTCTAGCCTGTATGATTATGATTATCTCTACGTACTGAACCCTCCAGTTTATATAGACACCGGAGGAGGCTAGGGTTATACAGAGTCGGTTTACAGAGAAAGAATCTTCATATCTGCATGCCAAGCTTGTCTTGCACGCCAAGGAGAGTCCCATCCGAACACAGGAGAGAGCCTTCTATCTTGCATCTTCACGGCCCATGAGTCTGGCCCATGTCGCATAGCCCGGACACCCGAGGACCCCATAATCCAGGACTCCCTCACCTGCAAATGCACCTGCAACTAGCAACGCTATAAGAGGGGCTGAGCAAAGCGGTAACATAGCCAAACGACGGTTTTCTAGGATGGTGGAAAAGGTTAGAGGCTATCATGGCAATTTGGGAGGCTTGATAAACAAGTGGTAGGTAGCGCGATATAGCGACAGCATCGAGACAACTAGCATAGCAAAGATAATAGTGAGATTCAAGGTGACGGTCATCTTGCCTAAAATTCCGTAGGAAGAAGATCGAGTCCATGAAGAAGACGAACGGCATAGATGAACCAAGGGAAGTCGAACTAATCCTCACGATCGCAACGAAACACGAACTATCGGGAAGAAGCACAACCGAAAAGAAGGAAACAACATAGTAAACACCCAACACATAAACTCGACATGATGCTCAACCAAGTATGATGCATGACAAGGCTAGATGATGCTACTCATGACAAGAGATGATGCATACAAGATCACCACATCAAAGCAAGTTTAAATGAGGCCGGAATCAACATACAACAATTCTGGTAAGTCCCCATATGCAAATTTCGAAATTGGTCCAGATCTGAAAACACATTATGTTGAAGTTTTTAAACAGCAAGTTAAAGTGCACCAAGATGATCTACACGTCTTTCTAGTCAAGTTACATATAAGGTTCATTTAATTCGGAGCTACGGCCTGGAAGATATGAGTAAAACAAGTTAAACATGACACTGATGCAAATGCAAGCAAAACACAATCACAAACACTCCAAAACATGGATGCAACATGGCATGATGAACCTACATGCAAAACCAAGCAAGTTTCCTATAGATCATGCTCAAAACGGAGCAACGGTTCAACACATACACTCAATACAAGATATAACAACAACTTGCCCAAAACAGCAACTAGGCACTTTGCAGTTACCAAAACAACATGCTACAGGAACTATATGGGCATAAACATGACATGCACTTCAAGTACAGATTACATACTTCAATTAGCATCAAGGTTCAGGTTCATAGGCATCAATATTAAACCAATATGATCAATGCAACAAGCAACTTTATAACACAGATTATGACAGTGAAAAACAGGGCATACATGTGAGCAACAATAACATGTTGACATGTTGGAGGCATGAAACGATGATGCTGCATTGCAAGATCATGGCAAACAAAAGCATGGCATTAATTTACAAGTTATACATGGCAAAAGATGATTGCTAAGCATCTCCATGTAACCTCTAGATCAATGGAATTCATCAAGACAAGATTGCAAGTTATAACATATTCTCAGACTTAGTGAAAAACAGAGTATGGCAGAAAACAGATTCATGATGCATATTTTGAGACGTTACAGGAACATATCATGGCAAGCAAGATCATGGTATGCTAGTACTAAATGCACTTAACAAAATACCCTCACTGAACATGTTCCAGAAACACATAGATAAGATGATAGCATCAATGCAAAATGGAAAGTTATGCCGACAGTTCCAGACTTAGCAAAATAAACATGGCAAGGCAGAAATAGATTTATGATAGTATGTTTGCAAGCTTGTTGCACTCACCACCGTCCACTTCATGGCATGAAATAAATTCTAGCAGCAAGATGGCATGCTTGTACTCCTACTCATGTCATGAAATTGCTCATATGGACATCACACAAAATCATATAAAAATGGCAAAATGGCATATGCTAACATGTTACAAACTTGCTCAAATGATGAAATGGATGCTATAGATGGATTGGTGGGATTTTTACTGTGCAAAATGATATATAATATGCATATGTTAATGAAGAAAAATGCTCACAAGTGCTATAAGTTAAAACACTGCCTAATAAGGAAATAGACATAAATGAAAAACTGCAAGATCTGGAATGTCCAGATTTGAACCTGCCCGATTTGGAAAGATGCCTCTGTCCAGAAATGGAATTTCGGGAAATATGAAAATAAAGAAAAGGGAGTTGTGTGCGTGTGTATGAACAGGGGCGGAGCCAGGATTTGAACATAGGGGGGCGAAGAGGACAATGCACGTGCAAAAAATGCAACACAAACTTATATCATTCTTAAATATAGTGTTGATATCAAACAAACAATGACTTTCTTTTTGCAATTACATTGAAATAGCTACATTTTTTTATTCACTTAGATGTATATCGACACACAACAGGTCCATCAAACCATCAAATGTCAAGCTTTGTAGCGATTTCACTCCTAAAATATATACATGTCGCTCTGCATTCTCATAGTAGAGTGAGTGGTTAAAAAAATTGGCTTCAATTGTTAGTTATTGGCGTTCTCTTCTTATTCATGCTTTATGCAATTCTAGACTTCCAGTTACTATAAAAACAGATATATCATTTGTAATTGATTCTAACTAGTAAGTTTGTCCAAGTCAAATGTTAAATTAATAATATATCCATGTAGCATACCTTAGGTTGAGATTAGACAAACCCACAAGTCGTGCTGTGAGAGCCCAGAGGGGGAGATGTTTGCCAATTAGTAGATCAGCCTGTGGAGTTGTGGTTTAGGGTAGGAGTTGGGCGAGGCCCTGAGCGTGTGCGCAAATGGAGGCGAGGCACTGACGTTGCTGCGTGCGCGCGGTGAAGAGCACTAGGGAATCGGAGCGGAGTGATGTACGGGCAACCGCAACCATGGAAAAAAACACCAGCCTTGGCTAGAGCACGGAGTACGTGGCGTTGGTAGGGAAGTAACGACATGTACGGGGATCGATGCGCGACGGGAAGGATCAGGGAGGTGCAGCTGCTCACCTAGTCCCACAGGACATGAAGACGAGGCAGAAGGCACGGCAGACACGACGCAGGGCGCGCGGAACTTGGCGGTCTTCAGGTCTGTGAAGAAGAGGAAGAAGACGGGTCAGAGAGGTCGATCCAGAGGCCGTCTCGATGCGTGCGTCATAGAAGGAGACAAAGAGGAACTTGGCGGTCTTCTCCACGGCGGCAGAGGTGGTCGGAGGCGCGGCGAGGGGCTATCCCGAGCTCGAGCTAAAGCTCGCTTGGGTCATGGCGGGCAGCGCGACGGCGTGGCATGGCTAGCCTTACCTGGCGGCGGTGAGGGAAGGAGAGGGTCTGAATCGGTCGAGGGAAGACTGGCGTAGGGTTTGGACATGCTATATAGGGGCTAGGGGCGCTGGACGGCCGTCAAATCATCGAGCGTGCCCACGTGGCTGCTCTCGATGGCCTGCCGTACAGGAGGATGAAGCTCCTGTCGCTTGCGGGCTAGCTGGGCTGTGGGAGGCTGGCTGAGCCAGTTCTGGAGGGAAGAGGCCCAGGTGGCTACGAGAAAGTTGGGCCTTTTCATTTCCATATTATTCTGCCCATTAAATAAACAACCAAGAAAAGGGAAAAGTCCAGGGATATCAGATATGAAATAGAAAGAAGTAAGGATATCTCTAGACTCATGGAATTATGCACCATTTTATAAAATTGGTTTGAGCATTTTTAGAGGTAGAAAAATAAAACGAGTTTGAATAGAATTCAAACTTGAGGAATTTTTGAACCTAACCAAAACAACTCCCAAAAGGATGAAACTTGACAGAGAGCTATAAGGCATGGTGCATGATTTATTGGCTAATATTGAACATTAATGGAGAAGGGAGAAGTGGCACTTGCATCAAGGAAGGAATAAGAAGGAATGGGGAGGCGATGTTGCATGGGACAAATGCATAGGCAAGCAACAATATCTAACATGGTGCAAGCACAACAAGATGAATACCACAAGGCATATGATGAGCATGGAGAATGCATAATGACAAGAGGCACAAATGCAATATGACAATGATGGGCATGGCAATGCAATATAACCAAATGATGAACATGATGCAAGAAGCAAAATATGATAATGACATTCATCAAGATCATGGCAACAAATAGTTGAAACACACAACAACAACAAAATAAATGGAAGGCATCTGGCGCATCGGTCTCGGGGCATTACACCCGAGCTCCTGGCAGTCATTGGTGTTGTGGCTGTGCACATTGTGGAAGACGCAGAACGGGCGGGCACCCTTGGATGACTCCAGGTGGTCGCAGACGCGCTTCATCTCTGGTTCGGCCGTGAGCACAGCTGGCCCCTTGCGCTTCACATCCTTGGCCTTGGCTTTCTTCTCTTCTGGCTCCGCCTCCGGAAGCTCCAGGAGGGAGAGTCGGCCTTCCTCGGCTCTCGCGCACCTGGTCGCCATGTTGAACATCTCCAGAGCCGTGCACGGGTCCTCATGTATGGCAAGCTCTTCCTTCATCTTGACGTCGCAAACGTCATCAGTGAACACCGAAATGATGGCCTCGCCTGACACCTTGGGAATCTTGAGGCAAACACTGTTGAAGCGCTGGATGTACTTTTACAAGGTCTCTCCCGGCTGCTACTTGATGTGTCACAGGTCACCCGCAGCTGGTGGGCAGTTGCGAGTGCCCTGGAAGTTGGTGACGAAATGCTCTCGCATCTCGTCCTAGGAGGAGATCGACCCCGCGGGGAGATTCAGGAGCCACAAGCGCGCGCCATCCTTGAGGGCCATGGAAAACAAGTTCGCCATGACCTTCTCATCGCCGTTGGCTGCCTCAATGCTTAGTTCGTAGAGCTGCAAGAACTCGGAAGGGTCGGGGGTGTCGTCGTAGCGTGGAGGCAGGTCTCGCTTGAACTTTCCCGGCCAGACAACGCTAGGCAGCTCCGGAGTGAACGCGCGGCATCCTGCCGTGGTCACGGGAGCCCGCCGTGGAGGTGGAGCCTGATCTTGGCGATCGTGCACCGCTACCTCTGGCGGCACGCGGTCTTGACGTGGCGGTGCTGGGAGCGCACGCGCATCTCCTTGCGGCCGCTGCACCACCTGGCAGCTTTCCTCGTCGCGTGCTGGCGCCCTGTGCGGCGGGTCGCGTCATGGAGCCTCGCGCCTGGGCTTGGGGACGATGTCGCGCCTTGGCTCGGGGCAATGTTCTGCCTGGGAGGTGGAGGAGGCGCACCGTGGGCCACGTCGCCCGCAAGAGGCGGAGGGGGAGGCAGCGAACGGGGCGGTGCAGGGGCCTCTCCAGCAGCATTGACGAGCTCGGCGATGCGGTCGAGCCAATCTTCGTAGAGGTCGTCAGCCGGGCGGTAGCGTAGGAGCTCGCGTGCCGTGAGCAACGCAGCCTACGCGTTCGCTGGCCCTCGGTTGGCATGGGACGATGAAGCGGCCGCCGGGGTCACCAACGGGGTTGTGGTGCGGCCATCACGCCGCACTGAGGGCTGCACCGACGAAGCCTGCTGCTCGTGGGCCGCGGGGCTGGTGGCAGCGTTGGCCGCAAACGACGGGGAACGGCGGGGAGCGCCATCGCCGGCAGGCGCTGTCTGGGCGACGCGGGCAGCGAGGGCGGCCCGGCGCTCAGCACGAACTCGATGAGCATCAGCCATGGGGACGGCGAAACAGGGGCGGGTCGACCGGAGGAAGAGAGGCTCCGATGCACCCCTACCTGGCGCGCCAAATGTCGGATGCTGGGCTCCACAGACCCTTGATAGATTCGAATTCTGGGGTGCGTGCGAAGAACTCAACCTCCCCAGTCTGCCAACTCATCGATCCCACGGCCTAGCTCTATGAACTATAAGGAAAGGGGACAAGTAAGTTTACCCAGGTTCGCGCCACATTGCGGTGTAAAACCCTACTCCTGCTTTGTGGTGGATTGGCCTCGATGGGTGATACGTCTCCGTCGTATCTACTTTTCCAAACACTTTTGCCCTTGTTTTGGACTCTAACTTGCATGATTTGAATGGAACTAACCCGGACTAACGCTGTTTTCAGCAGAACTGTCATGGTGTTATTTTTGTGCAGAAACAAAAGTTCTTGGAATGACCTGAAACTTCACGAAGATTATTTTTGGAAATAATAAAAAATACTGGCGAAAGAATCAAGGCCAGGGGCCCCCACCCTGTCCACGAGGGTGGGGGCGCGCCTACCCCCCTGGGCGCGCCCCCTGCCTCGTGGGCCCCCTGGTGCTCCACCGACCTCAACTCCAACTCTATATATTCACGTTCGGGGAGAAAAAACCAGAGAGAAGGATTCATCGCGTTTTACGACATGGAGCCGCCGCCAAGCCCTAATCTCTCTCAGGAGGGCTGATCTGGAGTCCGTTCGGGGCTCCGGAGAGGGGAATCCGTCGCCGTCGTCATCATCAACCATCCTCCATCACAAATTTCATGATGCTCACCGCTGTGAGTAATTCCATCGTAGCCTTGCTGGATGGTGATGGGTTGGATGAGATTCATCATGTAATCGAGTTAGTTTTGTTAGGGTTTGATCCCTAGTATCCACTAGGTTCTGAGATTGATGTTGCTATGACTTTGCTATGCTTAATGCTTGTCACTAGGGCCCGAGTGCCATGATTTCAGATCTGAACCTATTATGTTTTCATGAATATATGTGAGTTCTTGATCCTATCTTGCAAGTCAATAGTCACCTACTATGTGTTATGATCCGGCAACCCCGAAGTGACAATAATCGGGACCACTCCCGGTGATGACCATAGTTTGAGGAGTTCATGTATTCACTATTTGTTAATGCTTTGGTACGGTACTCTATTAAAAGGAGGCCTTAATATCCCTTAGTTTCCAATAGGACCCCGCTGCCACGGGAGGGTAGGACAAAAGATGTCATGCAAGTTCTTTCCCATAAGCACGTATGACTATATTCGGAATACATGCCTACATTACATTGATGAATTGGAGCTAGTTCTGTGTCACCCTATGTTATAACTGTTGCATGAATAATCGCATCCGGCATAATTCTCCATCACCGATCCAATGCCTACGAGCTTTTCACATATTGTTCTTCGCTTATTTACTTTTCCGTTGCCAATTTTACAATCACTACAAAACTATTACTGTTACTTTTGCCACCGTTACCGCTACTATCATACTACTTTGCTACTAAATACTTTGCTGCAGATATTAAGTTATCCAGGTGTGGTTGAATTGACAACTCAACTGCTAATACTTGAGAATATTTTTTGGCTCTCCTTGTGTCGAATCAATAAATTTGGGTTGAATACTCTACCCTCGAAAACTGTTGCGATCCCCTATACTTGTGGGTTATCAAGACTATTTTCTGGCGCCGTTGCCGGGGAGCATAGCTCTATTCTTTGAGTCACTTGGGATTTATATATGCTGGTCACTATGAGGAACTTGAAAGACGAGAAAACCAAAATTTATCCCTCAACTACGAGGGGAGGTAAGGAACTGCCATCTAGCTCTGCACTTGATTCACCTTCTGTTTTGAGTAAGCTTGCGACACCTAAACCAGCTTCTGTTATTAATTTTGATATGTCGCATGTTATTGATGATGCCACTTCTGCTTTGCATGATATTTATGATGAAACTACTTCTATGCTTGATACTACTATGCCACTAGGTGAATTTCTTGATGGACAACTTGCTAGGGCTAGAGAGAATGAAATTATTGATGTTGGAGATCGTTGCAGAAATTAAAAAAAATTCTACGCATCACCAAGAACAATCTATGGAGTCTTCTAGCAATGAGAGGGAAAAGAGTGCATCTACATACCCTTGTAGATCGTGAGCGGAAGCGTTCAAGTGAACGGGGTTGATGGAGTCGTACTCGTCATGATCCAAATCACCGATGACCGAGCGCCGAACGGACGGCACCTCCGCGCTCAACGCACGTACGGTTGGGGAAGACGTCTCCTCCTTCTTGATCCAGCAAGGGGAGGGAGAGGTTGATGGAGATCCAGCAGCACGATGGCGTGGTGGTGGAAGCAGCGGGGATCTCGGCAGGGCTTCGCCAAGCTCAGCGAGAGGGAGAGGTGTCACGGGAGGGAGAGGGAGGCGCCAGGGGCTTGGGGTGCTGCTCCCATGCGCCTCCCCACTATATATAGGGGTGGAGGGGGCTGGTTTCTTGCCCTCCAAGTCCATTGGGGCGTTGGCAAAGGTGGGGGAAAGAAATCCCATCATTTCCCTTCCCCACCGATTGTTATCCCCCTTTTTTAGGGATCTTGATCTTATCCCTTTGGGATATGATCTTATTCCTTCTAAGGTGGGATCTTGGTGCGCCTTGACCAGGGGTGTGGGGCCTTGCCCCCACTACCCACGTTCATGTGGGTCCCCCCATGCAGGTGGGCCCCACTTCGGAACCTTCTAGAACCTTCCCGGTACAATACCGAAAAATCCCGAACATTTTCCGGTGGCCAAAATAGGACTTCCCATATATAAATCTTTACCTCCGGACCATTCCGGAACTCCTCGTGACGTCTGGGATCTCATCCGGGACTCCGAACAACTTTCGGTTAACCGCATACTAATATCTCTACAACTCTAGCGTCACCGAACCTTAAGTGTGTAGACCCTACGGGTTCGGGAGACATGCAGACATGACCGAGACGACTCTCCGGTCAATAACCAACAGCGGGATCTGGATACCCATGTTGGCTCCCACATGTTCCACGATGATCTCATCGGATGAACCACGATGTCGAGGATTCAATCAATCCCGTATACAATTCCCTTTGTCAATCGGTACGTTACTTGCCCAAGATTCGATCGTCGGTATCCCAATACCTTGTTCAATCTCGTTACCGGCAAGTCACTTTACTCGTACCGTAATGCATGATCCCGTGACCAAACACTTGGTCACATTGAGCTCATTATGATGATGCATTACCGAGTGGGCCCAGAGATACTTCTCCGTCATACGGAGTGACAAATCCCAGTCTCGATTCGTGCCAACCCAACAGACACTTTCGGAGATACCCGTAGTGCACCTTTATAGCCACCCAGTTACGTTGTGACGTTTGGCACACCCAAAGCACTCCTATGGTATCCGGGAGTTGCACAATCTCATGGTCTAAGGAAATGATACTTGACATTTGGAAAAGCTCTAGCAAACGAACTACACGATCTTGTGCTATGCTTAGGATTGGGTCTTGTCCATCACATCATTCTCCTAATGATGTGATCCCATTATCAATGACATCCAATGTCCATAGTCAGGAAACCATGACTATCTGTTGATCAACGAGCTAGTCAACTAGAGGCTCACTAGGGACATGTTGTGGTCTATGTATTCACACATGTATTACGATTTCCAGATAACACAATTATAGCATGAACAATAGACAATTATCATGAACAAGGAAATATAATAATAACCATTTTATTATTGCCTCTAGGGCATATTTCCAACAATTGAAACTGATAATATTGATGAAAGTGATGAAGAAGATTATCCCCCTAGATATGAATTGCCTGTTGTGCCTGAGGGTTATGTTATGGATGAAGAAACTGCTAGATAATTTCTTGCTTGCAATGATAGAAGTGATCTTAAGAAATTATTAGTTAAGCCAAAAGAAGAATCTCTGAATGCTAGAATTAAATATGATTCTGCTTATGCTACTTCACCTATCTTTGTTACTGATAAGGATTATTATTTCTCTGTCGATCCTGAAATAATTACTTTGGTTGAATCTGATCCTTTCTATGGCTATGAATCTAAAACTGTTGTGGCACATCTTACTAAATTAAATGATATAGCCACCCTATTCACTAATGATGAGAAAACTCGTTACTACTATATCCTTAAATTATTTCCGTTCTCATTAAAGGGTGATGCTAAGACATGGTTTAATTCTCTTGATCCTGGTTGTGTGCGTAGTCCCCAGGATATGATTTATTACTTCTCTGCTAAATATTTCCCTGCTCATAAGAAACAAGCTGCTTTAAGGGATATATATAATTTTGTGCAAATTGAAGAAGAGAGTCTCCCACAAGCTTGGGGGAGGCTTCTCCAATTACTTAATGCTTTGCCTGATCATCCTCTCAAGAAAAATGAAATACTTGATATCTTTTATAATGGACTAACCGATGCTTCCAGAGACCACCTGCATAGTTGTGCTGGTTGTGTTTTCAGGGAAAGAACTGTCGATCAGGCTGAATTGCTATTGAATAATATGTTGACTAATGAAAATAATTGGACACTCCCTGAACCAACTCCTAAGCCAACTTCGAAGAAAAGGGGTATTCTATTTCTCAGTCCTGAAGATATGCAAGAGGCAAAGAAATTTATGAAAGAAAAAGGTATAAAAGCTGAAGATGTTAAGAATTTACCTCCTGTTGAAGAAATACATGGCCTTAATTTACCACATATCAAAGAAATACATGGTCTTGATAACCCGACACAGGCAGTAAAGGTAAATTCTCTCTATAGATATGATAAAGCTGAAATCCCGCCTACTAAGTTTGCTAGCCAATGCTTAGGTGAGTTTGATAATTTTTTGGTTAAGCAAGAAGATTTCAATGCTTATTTCGGTAGACAATTAAAACGCAATGCTTCTATGATTGAACACTTGAGTGATTATATGTCTAGAGTTAAAGGTGAACTTAAACTTATTACTAAACATGCTTCTATGGTTACCACTCAAGTAGAACAAGTACTTAAAGCTCAAAATGATTTGATCAGTGGATTAAATAATAAGAAGAATGATAATGTTGTTAGGGTTATGACTAGAGGGGGTAAAATGACTCAGGAACCTTTGTATCCTGAGGGCCACCCTAAGAGAATTGAGCAAGATTCTCAGAGAACTAATGTAGATTCACCTAGTCCTTCGAAGAAGAAGAAGAATAAAAATGATAGGACTTTGCATGCTTCTAGTGAACCTGTTGTTGACACACCTGAGAATCCCAATGATATTTCTATTTCTGATGCTGAAACACAATCTGGTGATGAACATGAACCTAGTGATAATGTTAATGGTGATGTTCATGTTGATGCTCAACCTAGTAATGACAATGATGTAGAGATTGAACCTGCTATTGATCTTGATAACCCACAATCAAAGAATCAACGTTATGATAAGAGAGACTTTGTTGCTAGGAAGCATGGTAAGGAAAGAGAACCATGGGTTTAGAAACCCATGCCTTTTCCTCCCAACCCATCCAAGAAAAAGGATGATGAGGATTTTCAGCGCTTTGCTGAAATGATTAGACCTATCTTTTTGCGTATGCGTTTTACTGATATGACTAAAATGAATCCTTATGCTAAGTACATGAAAGATATTGTTAAAAATAAGAGAAAGATACCGGAAGCTGAAATTTCCACCATGCTTGCTAATTATACTTTTAAGGGTGGAATACCAAAGAAACTTGGAGATCCAGGAGTACCAACTATACCATGCTCCATTAAAAGAAACTATGTTAGAACTGCTTTATGTGATCTTGGAGCCGGTGTTAGTGTTATGCCTCAATCTTTATATCGTAGACTTGATTTGAATAAGTTGACACCTACTGAAATATCTTTGCAAATGGCCGATAAATCAATTGCTATACCTGTCGGTATTTGTGATGACGTGCCTGTTGTGGTTGCAAACGTCACCATTTTAATGGACTTTGTTATTCTTGATATTCCCGAGGACGATAGTATGTCTATTATTCTTGGAAGACCCTTTTTGAATACTGCAGGGGCTGTTATTGATTGCAACAAAGGCAATGTCACTTTTCATGTCAATGGTAATGAGCATACGGTACACTTTCCGAGGAAACAACCTCAAGTCCACAGTATCAATTCTATTGGAAAATTTTCAACTATTACTATTGGAGGTTTTGAATTTTCTCTTCCTACTGTCAAAAAGAGATATGATATTCTTATTATTGGGGATGTGCATATCCCCGTTGAGGTAACATAGTGTTATTCGAAATTTCTCCGGTTCCATGTTATTCGGAATGAGTTTGTTAACAAGACTTGATCAACCTTATTAGTCGATTCCTTTTGATGAGCATGAGATGGATGAAGTTAGAAGGCACAACCTTCTGCACCGTCCTTTTACTTTCTGTTATCTAGATTAAATAAAGCAAAAATAGTATTTTCTGTTTGTTTTCTGAATTATCCGTGCAATAAAAAATACCCCGAAAATAAAAGTTCTCCAAATGCCCTGAAATTGAAATATGATTTTTTCTGGAATATTTGAGAATACCTGGCACCGAGAACACAGCAGGGGGAGCAAGCACCTGGCCACGAGGGTCCAGGGCGCGCCCCCTGCCTCATGGGCCCATGGTGGCTCCCCTCCACTTATTCCAGCCATCACACACTCCTTCTTCCTCCCAAAAAAATCACCAACCAGCTCAAGCACGAGTTCTAGCTCATCTTGCTGCCATTTTCGATCTCCTAGCCTAAAGCTCCACTCACAAAACTGCTTTGGGGGATTGTTCTTTGGTATGAGACTCCTCCAATGGACCAATTAGTTTTTGTTCTAGTGCTTTATTCATTGCAAATTCTTGCTTCTTAGGTGACCCTGTTCTTGAGCTTGCATGTCAAATTTATATGGTCCCAAGTAGTTCTAATGCATGATATAGTCTCTAGGCACCTGTGGGAGTAGTTGCTATCAATTTTGTTGAGCTTGGTTCACTTTTATTTGAAGTTACTAAAAATTTCAGAAATTTTTCAGAGGAAGAAATATGTTTAGGAAAATGTACCAAGGAGGTTCTTCAAGGAAGCAAGGACCCAGACCTGCAATATGTGAGCCGGACCATGAACCACCAAGAGAAGCTCAAGTGCGGCCTTGTGAATGGCCGTCAGAAACCTTCATGGCCCGAGCAGGAATTAAGGAGGAATTTGAGGCATATGTGCATAACGCTGATTTGGAGGGCTTCAGGTCAGATAAGTGCCTCCAACACTATTACCTTACTGGCTCCTTTGTGAGAAGATTTAGATTTTAATCTTCACGCAACTCTCACACGGTCCTGTTTGATCTTTATGATAAATCCTACACCATGGACCTAGAGGATTTTAGTACTGCTTGTAAACTCCCGCAATGGGGGAGTCCTAGTGAACCTCGTAAATCTGAGTTTAGAGGTTTTCTTGCTAGTATCACAGTGGGGGAATCTAGAAAAATAACACAAGCTACCATAGGGAGCATTCATTTTCCTGCTATACATTATTTTTCTTTCTTTATAGGCCGATGCATAAACGGTAAGGATGAGGCATGCCACATGTTTGTTCCTGATCTTAGTTTTCTCAGGAGTGCTGTATTAGGAGATAAACATTATAATTTGGGAGCCATTGTGGCGCGTAGGTTGCATAATAGCAGTATGAATGGAGATTTTTTTGGTGGAATTTATGCAACCCGTTTAGCTAATTATCTTGAGATACCTATTCGTGATTATGATATGGAATTGCCTCCTTCTTATCTAGATTTTAATGCCATGGTTCGCCATCAGTTTGTTGAGAGGAATGAACCGCCTCTCCAGTACCGACTAATCTTTGACAGGTGTCACGCTGTCAATATTGTTCTCCCTGCTCCTACTCTCTTTGACTTTCAGGCAAAGGGGAGATATGTCATAACCAGGGAGGAGGCAAATGAGTACGAGAGGAGGACGAGTGCAGCTCGCCTCCAAACTGCAGCCCACGATGCAATAGCCGCTGCATCTCAGTACGACCCCAGTTACAACTTCGGATATCCGCCAGGCCAGCCCTGGCAGTAGACCAACTTAGGCTAAAAGCCTAAGCTTGGGGGAGTACGTATTTCTCACCGACATTACATTCATATTCACACACTCATGCTAGTTGTCAGTGCTCATACTTTTTCATTGTACTATACATGCTAGTTTTTTTCCTTTTTATGTTTCTTCTTGTGTGTTTGAAAAACCTTAAGAAAAAACAAAAAAATAGTTGTAGCTTTTAGCTAGGTTACTTTCCATGCTTGTAGTAGTACTAATTAAAAGAAAACCCAAAAAGATTTCATGTTCTTCTTTTGCTTGTTGGGAGCTTTCCCGTGTAAATAGTTTTATTTCTTTTCTTTGGGGGTCGATAGGAGAAGACCATAATGAAAATGTTGAAGTGGCTCTTATATACATTATTGTTGATTTAACCAAGAGCCCATATTACCTTGTCTTCTCCCTTGAATTGAATGCCTGCAGATTCCAGCTTAGTCCAATGCACGTACACTTTTATTATTATACACATCGTTCAGTCGTGCAAATGAAAGGCAATAATGACGAGATATGATGAACTGATTGAGATGAGAGAAGCTGGTATGAACTCGACCTCTCTTGTTTTTGTAAATATGATTAGTTCATCGTTCCTGATTCAACCTATTATGAATAAACATGTTTGCAATGACAATTAGAGATTATAGTTGCTTATGTCATGCTTAATTAGCTAGGAGTTTATAATGGTCTATCTTGCATGCCAACATGCTATTAAAATGGTTGTGATGTGGTATAGTGGGGTGGTATCCTCCTTTGAATGATTTGAGTGACTCGACTTGGCACATGTTCACACATGTAGTTGAAACAAAATCAACATAGCCTCCACGCTATTTATGTTCATGGTGGATAATATCCTACTAATGCTTGCACTCAATGTTTACTAATTTTAATGCATGTTCATGACTGTTGTCACTCTCTAGCTGGTCGCTTCCCAGTCTTTTCCTAGCCTTCACTTATACTAAGTGGGAATACTGCTTGTGCATCCAATCCCTTAAACCCCAAAGTTATTCCATATGAGTCCACCATACCTTCCTATATGTGGTATCTACCTGCCGTACCAAGTAAATTTGTATGTGCCAAACTCTAAACCTTCAAATGAAATTCTATTTTGTATGCTCGAATAGCTCATGTATCAACTAGGGTTGTCTGTATCTTCCATGGTAGGCGGGTTATTCTCAAGACGGGTGGACTCCGCTCCTCGCTCACGAGAAAATGGCTGGTCACCGGGATGCCTAGTCCCATGCTCTAAGAAAATCAAATCAAAATAATTGCAAACAAAACTCCCCCAGGATTGTTGTTAGTTGGAGGCACCCGTTGTTTCGGACAAGCCATGGACTAATGTTTGTTGGTGGAGGGGGAGTATAAACTTTACCATTCTGTTTGGGAACCGCCTATAATGTGTGTAGCATGGAAGATATCGAGATCTCTCGATTGTTATGTTGACAATGAAAGTATACCACTCAAAATATTATTTATCTCTATTTCAAAAATCGAGCTCTGGCACCTCTACAAATCCCTGCTTCCCTCTGCGAAGGGCCTATCCATTTACTTTTATGTTGAGTCATCATCCTCTTATTAAAAAGCACCAGCTGGAGAGCACTATTGTCATTTGCATCCATTACTATTAATTTATATTGAGTTTGACAATGACTGGACCTCTTTTACCATGAATTACAATATTTAGTAAGTCCTTGATCTTTAAGGGTGCTCTGCATTTATGTTTTGCGGTCTCAGAAAGGGCTAGCGAGATACCATCTTGTTATATCATATTATGATTGTTTTGAGAAAGTGTTGTCATCCGAGATTTGCTATTATTGCTCGCTAGTTGATTAGGCCATTGATATGAGTAAACATGAGACCTAAGTGTTATTGTTAATATGGTTAGTCATAATCTTTGCTGAAGACTTGAATGCTAGCTTTACATATTTACAACAACAAGAGCAAACAGAGTTTGTAAAAGTTTTTCTTTATCACTTTTAGTTTATCAATTGAATTGCTTGAGGACAAGCAAAGGTTTAAGCTTGGGGGAGTTGATACATCTCCGTCGTATCTACTTTTCCAAACACTTTTACCCTTGTTTTGGACTCTAACTTGCATGATTTGAATGGAACTAACCTGGACTGACGCTGTTTTCAGCAGAATTGCCATGGTGTTATTTTTGTGCAGAAACAAAAGTTCTCGGAATGACCTGAAACTTCATGGAGATTATTTTTGGAAATAATAAAAAATACTGGCGAAAGAATCAAGGCCGGGGGGCCCACACCCTGTCCACGAGGGTGGGGGCGCGCCTACCCCCCTGGGCACGCCCCCATGCCTCGTGGGCCCCCTGGTGCTCCACCAACCTCAACTCCAACTCTATATATTCGCGTTCGGGGAGAAAAAACCCAGAGAGAAGGATTCATCGCGTTTTATGATACGGAGCCGCCGCCAAGCCCTAATCTCTCTCGGGAGGGCTGATCTGGAGTCCGTTCGGGGCTCCGGAGAGGGGAATCCGTCGCCGTCGTCATCATCAACCATCCTCCATCACCAATTTCATGATGCTCACCGCCGTGCATGAGTAATTCCATCGTAGGCTTGCTGGACGATGATGGATTGGATGAGATTTATCATGTAATCGAGTTAGTTTTGTTAGGGTTTGATCCCTAGTATCCACTATGTTCTGAGATTGATATTGCTATGACTTTGCTATGCTTAATGCTTGTCACTAGGGCCCGAGTGCCATGATTTCAGATCTGAACCTATTATGTTTTCATGAATATATCTGAGTTCTTGATCCTATCTTGCAAGTCAATAGTCACCTACTATGTGTTATGATCCGGCAACCCCGAAGTGACAATAATCGGGACCACTCCCGGTGATGACCATAGTTTGAGGAGTTCAGGTATTCACTATGTGTTAATGCTTTGGTCCGGTACTCTATTAAAAGGAGGCCTTAATATCCCTTAGTTTCCAATAGGACCCCGCTGCCACGGGAGGGTAGGACAAACGATGTCATGCAAGTTCTTTCCCATAAGCATGTATGACTATATTCGGTATACATGCCTACATTACATTGATGAATTGGAGCTAGTTCTATGTCACCCTATGTTATAACTGTTGCATGAATAATCGCATCCGGCATAATTCTCCATCACCGATCCAATGCCTACTAGCTTTTCACATATTGTTCTTCGCTTATTTACTTTTCCGTTGCCACTGTTACAATCACTACAAAACTATTACTGTTACTTTTGCCACCGTTACCGCTACTATCATACTACTTTGCTACTAAATACTTTGCTGCAGATATTAAGTTATCCAGGTGTGGTTGAATTGACAACTCAACTGCTAATACTTGAGAATATTCTTTGGCTCCCCTTGTGTCGAATCAATAAATTTGGGTTGAATACTCTACCCTCGAAAACTGTTGCGATCCCCTATACTTGTTGGTTATCAAGACTATTTTCTGGCGCCGTTGCCGGGGAGCATAGCTCTATTCTTTGAGTCACTTGGGATTTATATCTGCTGGTCACTATGAGGAACTTGAAAGACGAGAAAACCAAAATTTATCCCTCAACTACGAGGGGAGGTAAGGAACTGCCATCTAGCTCTGCACTTGATTCACCTTCTGTTTTGAGTAAGCTTGCGACACCTAAACCTGCTTCTGTTATTAATTCGGATATGTCACATGTTATTGATGATGCCACTTCTGCTTTGCATGATACTTATGATGAAACTACTTCTATGCTTGATACTACTATGCCACTAGGTGAATTTCTTGACGGACAACTTGCTAGGGCTAGAGAGAATGAAATTATTGAAATTGATAATATTGATGAAAGTGATGATGAAGATTCTCCCCTAGATATGAATTGCCTATTGTGCCTGAGGGTTATGTTATGGATGAAGAAACTGCTAGAGACTTTCTTGCTTGCAATGATAGAAGTGATCTTAAGAAATTATTAGTTAAGCTGAAAGAAAAATCTCTGAATGCTAGAATGAAATATGATCCTGCTTATGCTACTTCACCTATCTTTGTTACTGATAAGGATTATGATTTCTCTGTCGATTCTGAGATAATTACTTTGGTTGAATCTGATCCTTTCTATGGCTATGAATCTGAAACTGTTGTTGCACATCTTACTAAATTAAATGATATAGCCACCCTATTCACTAATGATGAGAAAACTCGTTACTACTATATCCTTAAATTACTTCCGTTCTCATTAAAGGGTGATGCTAATACATGGTTTAATTCTCTTGATCCTCGTTGTGTGCGTAGTCCCCAGGATATGATTTATTACTTCTCTGCTAAATATTTCCCTGCTCATAAGAAACAAGCTGCTTTAAGGGATATATATAATTTTGTCCAAATTGAAGAAGAGAGTCTCCCACAAGCTTGGGGGAGGCTTCTCCAATTACTTAATGCTTTGCCTGATCATCCTCTCAAGAAAAATGAAAAACTTGATATCTTTTATAATGGACTAACTGATGCTTCCAGAGACCACCTGGATAGTTGTGCTGGTTGTGTTTTCAGGGAAAGAACTGTCCATCAGGCTGAATTCCTATTGAATAATATGTTGACTAATGAAAATAATTGGACACTCCCTGAACCAACTCCTAAGCCAACTCCGAAGAAAAGGGGTATTCTATTTCTCAGTCCTGAAGATATGCAAGAGGCAAAGAAATCTATGAAAGAAAAAGGTATAAAAGCTGAAGATGTTAAGAATTTACCTCCTGTTGAAGAAATACATGGCCTTAATTTACCACATATCAAAGAAATACGTGGTCTTGATAACCCGACACAGGTAGTAAAGGTAAATTCTCTCTATAGATATGATAAAGCTGAAATCCCGCCTACTAAGTTTGCTAGCCAATGCTTAGGTGAATTTGATAATTTTATGGTTAAGCAAGAAGATTTCAATGCTTATTTCGGTAGAATATTAAAATGCAATGCTTATATGATTGAACACTTGAGTGATTATATGTCTAGAGTTAAAGGTGAACTTAAACTCATTAGTAAACATGCTTCTATGATTACCACTCAAGTAGAACAAGTACTTACAGCTCAAAATGATTTGCTCAGTGGATTAAATAATAAGAAGAATGATAATGTTGTTAGAGTTATGACTAGAGGGGGTAAAATGACTCAGGAACCTTTGTATCCTGAGGGACACCCTAAGAGAATTGAGCAAGATTCTCAGAGAACTAATGTAGATTCACCTAGTCCTTCTAATAAGAAGAAAAAGAAAAATGATAGGACTTTGCATGCTTCTAGTGAACCTGTTGTTGACACACCTGAGAATCCCAATGATATTTCTATTTCTGATGTTGAAACACAATCTGGTGATGAACATGAACCTAGTGATAATGTTAATGGTGATGTTCATGTTGATGCTCAACCTAGTAATGACAATGATGTAGAGATTGAACCTACTATTGATCTTGATAACCCACAATCAAAGAATCAACGTTATGATAAGAGAGACTTTGTTGCTAGGAAGCATGGTAAAGAAAGAGAACCATGGGTTCAAAAACCCATGCCTTTTCCTCCCAACCCATCCAAGAAAAAGGATGATGAGGATTTTGAGCGCTTTGCTGAAATGATTAGACCTATCTTTTTGCTTATGCGTTTTACTGATATGATTAAAATGAATCCTTATGCTAAGCACATGAAAGATATTGTTAAAAATAAGAGAAAGATACCGGAAGCTGAAATTTCCACCATGCTTGCTAATTATACTTTTAAGGGTGGAATACCAAAGAAACTTGGAGATCCAGGAGTACCAACTATACCATGCTCCATTAAAAGAAACTATGTTAGAACTGCTTTATGTGATCTTGGAGCCGGTGTTAGTGTTATGCCTCAATATTTATATCGTAGACTTGATTTGAATAAGTTGACACCTACTCAAATATCTTTGCAAATGGCCGATAAATCAACTGTTATACCTGTCGGTATTTGTGACGACGTGCCTGTTGTGGTTGCAAACGTCACCATTTTAACGGACTTTGTTATTCTTGATATTCCCGAGTAGTATGTCTATTATTCTTGGAAGACCCTTTTTGAATACTGCAGGGGCTGTTATTGATTGCAACAAAGGCAATGTCACTTTTCATGTCAATGGTAATGAGCATACGGTACACTTTCCGAGGAAACAACCTCAAGTCCACAGTATCAATTCTATTGGAAAAATTTCAACTATTACTATTGGAGGTTTTGAATTTTCTCTTCCTACTGTCAAAAAGAGAAATGATATTCTTATTATTGGGGATGTGCATATCCCCATTGAGGTAACATAGTGTTATTCGAAATTTCTCCGGTTCCATGTTATTCGGAATGAGTTTGTTAACAAGACTTGATCAACCTTGTTAGTGGATTCCTTTTGATGAGCATGAGATGGATGAAGTTAGAAGGCACAACCTTCTGCACCCTCCTTTTACTTTCTGTTATCTAGATTAAATAAAGCAAAAATAGTATTTTCTGTCTGTTTTCTGAAATATCCGTGCAATAAAAAAATACCCCGAAAATAGAAGTTCTCCAAATGCCCTGAAATTGAAATATGATATTTTTTCTGGAATATTTGAGAATATCTGGCACGAGAACACATCAGGGGGAGCAAGCACCTGGCCACGAGGGTCCAGGGCGCGCGCCCTGCCTCGTGGGCCCATGGTGGCTCCCCTCCACTTATTCCAGACACCACACACTCCTTCTTCCTCCCAAAAAAATCACCAACCAGCTCAAGCACGAGTTCTGGCTCATCTTGCTGCCATTTTCGATCTCCTAGCCTAAAGCTCCACTCACAAAACTGCTTTGGGGGATTGTTCTTTGGTATGTGACTCCTCCAATGGACCAATTAGTTTTTGTTCTAGTGCTTTATTCATTGCAAATTGTTGCTGCTTACGTGACCCTGTTCTTGAGCTTGCATGTCAAATTTATATGGTCCCAAGTAGTTCTAATGCATGATATAGTCTCTAGGCACTTGTGGGAGTAGTTGCTATCAATTTTGTTGAGCTTGGTTCACTTTTATTTGAAGTTACTAAAAATTTCAGAAATTTTTCAGAGGAAGAAATATGTTTAGGAAAATGTACCAAGGAGGTTCTTCAAGGAAGCAAGGACCCAGACCTGCGATACGTGAGCCGGACCATGAACCACCAAGAGAAGCTCAAGTGCGGCCTTGTGAATGGCCGTCAGAAAACTTGATGGCCCGAGCAGGAATTGAGGAATTTGAGGCATATGTGCGTAACGCTGATTTGGAGGGCTTCATGTGAGATAAGAGCCTCCAACACTATTACCTTACTGACTCCTTTGTGAGAAGATCTAGATTTTCATCTTCACGCAAGTCTCACATGGTCCTGTTTGATCTTTATGATAAATCCTACACCATGGACCTAGAGGATTTTAGTACTGCTTGTAAACTCCTGCAATGGGGGAGTCCTAGTGAACCTCGCAAATCTGAGTTTAGAGATTTTCTTGCTAGTATCACACTGGGGGAATCTAGAGAAATAACACAAGCTACCATAAGGAGCATTCATTTTCCTGCTATACAATATTTTGCTCTCTTTATAGGCCGATGCATAAACGGTAAGGATGAGGCATGCCACATGTGTGTTCCTGATCTCAGTGTTCTCAGGAGTGCTGTATTAGGAGATAAACATTATAATTTGGGAGCCATTGTGGCGCGTAGGTTGCATAATAACTGTATGAATGGAGATTTGTTTGGTGGAATTTATGCAACCCGTTTAGCTAATTATTTTGAGTACCTATTCATGATTATGATATGGAATTGCCTCCTGCTTATCTAGATTTTAATGCCATGGTTCGCCATCAGTTTGTTGAGAGGAATGAACCGCTTCTCCAGTACCGACTAATCTTTGATGGGCGTCACGTTGTCAATATTGTTCTCCCTGCTCCTACTCTCTTTGAATTTCAGGCAAAGGGGAGATATGTCATAACCAGGGAGGAGGCAAATGAGTACGAGAGGAGGACGAGTGCAGCTCGCCTCCAAACTGCAGCCCACGATGCAATAGCCGCTGCATCTCAGTACGACCCCAGTTACAACTTCGGATATCCGCCAGGCCAGCCGTGGCAGTAGACCAACTTAGGCTAAAAGCCTAAGCTTGGGGGAGTACGTATTTCTCACCGACATTACATTCATATTCACACACTCATGCTAGTTGTCGGTGCTCATACTTTTTCATTGTACTATCCATACTAGTTTATTTTCCTTTTTATGCTTTTTCTTGTGTGTTTGAAAAAACTTAAGAAAACACAAAAAAAAAAGTTGTAGCTTTTAGCTAGGTTACTTTCCATGCTTGTAGTAGTAGTAATTAAAAGAAAACCCAAAAAGATTTCCTTTCTTCTTTTGCTTGTTGGGAGCTTTCCCGTGTAAATAGTTTTATTTCTTTTCTTTGGTGGTCGATAGGAGAAGACCATAATGAAAATGTTGAAGTGGCTCTTATATACATTATTCTTGATTTAACCAAGAGCCCATATTACCTTGTCTTCTCCCTTGAATTGAATGCCTGCAGATTCCAGCTTACTCCAATGCACGTACACTACTATTATTATACACATCGTTCGGTCGTGCAAATGAAAGGCAATAATGACAAGATATGATGAACTGATTGAGATGAGAGAAGCTGGTATGAACTCGACCTCTCTTGTTTCTGTAAATATGATTAATTCATCATTCCTGATTCAACCTATTATGAATAAACATGTTTGCAATGACAATTAGAGATTATAGTTGCTTATGCCATGCTTAATTAGCTAGGAGTTTACAATGGTTTATCTTGCGTGCCAACATGCTATTAAAATGGTTGTGATGTGGTATAGTGGGGTGGTATCCTCCTTTGAATGATTCGAGTGACTCGACTTGGCACATGTTCACACATGTAATTGAAACAAAATCAACATAGCCTCCACGATATTTATGTTCATGGTGGATTATATCCTACTCATGCTTGCACTCAATGTTTATTAATTTTAATGCATGTTCATAACTGTTGTCACTCTCTAGCTGGTCGCTTCCCAGTCTTTTTCTAGCCTTCACTTATACTAAGCGGGAATACTGCTTGTGCATCCAATCCCTTAAACCCCAAAGTTATTCCATATGAGTCCACCATACCTTCCTATATGCGGTATCTACCTGCCGTTCCAAGTAAATTTGTATGTGCCAAACTCTAAACCTTCAAATGAAATTCTGTTTTGTATGCTCGAATAGCTCATGTATCAACTAGGTTTGTCTGTATCTTCCATGCTAGGCGGGTTATTCTCAAGAGGGGTGGACTCCGCTCCTCACTCATGAGAAAATGGCTGGTCACCGGGATGCCCAGTCCCATGCTCTAAGCAAATCAAATCAAAATAATTGCAAACAAAACTCCCCCAGGATTGTTGTTAGTTGGAGGCACCCGTTGTTTCGGACAAGCCATGGACTGATGTTTGTTCGTGGAGGGGGAGTATAAACTTTACCATTCTGTTTGGGAACCGCCTATAATGTGTGTAGCATGGAAGATATCGAGATCTCTCGGTTGTTATGTTGACAATGAAAGTATACCACTCAAAATATTACTTATCTCTATTTCAAAAATCAAGCTCTGGCACCTCTACAAATGCCTGCTTTCCTCTGCGAAGGGCCTATCCATTTACTTTTATGTTGAGTCATCATCCTCTTATTAAAAAGCACCAGCTGGAGAGCATTGCTGTCATTTGCATCCATTACTATTAATTTATATTGAGTTTGACTATGACTGGATCTCTTTTACCATGAATTACAATGTTAGTCAGTCCTTGATCTTTAAGGCCCCATTCGGTTCGTTGGAAATGTGCAGGAATTCCAATGAAATGTTGTTCACGTAGGATTGTTTTCCTTTCTAGCGTTCGGAACGAAGGAAACACCTACAGTATTCTATAGGAATTATCCGCTTACAGTGCCTATTCCTCCAGAATATAAACATCCACCCAGATATCTTGTTTTCGTGGAAGACCGAGGCATGCTGCAGGTTCCAGCGTGTGGGCCTAGCTATTGCCCACTACATTTGAATAAAATATTACTACCATGGGTGTCTGTATCTGAGTTCAGACGCAAAGACTTGTGTGCATGGCAATAAAAAACTTTCCTTTGTCAAGTTATGGCTAGAAGAGAACAGTACAAATTCTTCCATTTCTCCTGTATCATCCGAACGGAAGTTCCTGTGCATCCCCCCGCTTTTTCAAATCCGTTGTTTTGCTGCAGCGTTCCTTTCCCGTCCCTCCATTTTCTCATTTACCTACGTTTTACATTCCCATGTCCCGAACAGGGCCTAACGGTGCTCTGCATTTATGTTTTGCGGTCTCAGAAAGGGCTAGCGAGATACCATCTTGTTATATCATATTATGATTGTTTTGAGAAAGTGTTGTCATCCGAGATTTGCTATTATTGCTCGCTAGTTGATTAGGCCATTGATATGAGTAAACATGAGACCTAAGTGTTATTGTTAATATGGTTAGTCATAATCCGGAGAGGGGAATCCGTCGCCGTCGTCATCATCAACCATCCTCCATCACCAATTTCATGATGCTCACCGCCGTGCGTGAGTAATTCCATTGTAGGCTTGCTGGACGATGATGGATTGGATGAGATTTATCATGTAATCGAGTTAGTTTTGTTAGGGTTTGATCCCTACTATCCACTATGTTCTGAGATTGATGTTGCTATGACTTTGCTATGCTTAATGCTTGTCACTAGGGCCCGAGTGCCATGATTTCAGATCTGAACCTATTATGTTTTCATGAATATATGTGAGTTCTTGATCCTATCTTGCAAGTCAATAGTCACCTACTATGTGTTATGATCCGGCAACCCCGAAGTGACAATAATCGGGACCACTCCCGGTGATGACCATAGTTTGAGGACTTCATGTATTCACTATGTGTTAATGCTTTGGTCCGGTACTCTATTAAATGGAGGCCTTAATATCCCTTAGTTTCCAATAGGACCCCGCTGCCACGGGAGGGTAGGACAAAAGATGTCATGCAAATTCTTTCCCATAACCACGTATGACTATATTCGGAATACATGCCTAATTACATTGATGAATTGGAGCTAGTTCTGTGTCACCCTATGTTATAACTGTTGCATGAATAATCGCATCCGGCATAATTCTCCATCACCGATCCAATGCCTACAAGCTTTTCACATATTGTTCTTCGCTTATTTACTTTTCCATTGCCACTGTTACAATCACTACAAAACTATTACTGTTACTTTTGCCACTGTTACCGCTACTATCATACTACTTTGCTACTAAATACTTTGCTGCAGATATTAAGTTATCCAGGTGTGGTTGAATTGACAACTCAACTGCTAATACTATAGAATATTCTTTGGCTCCCCTTGTGTCGAATCAATAAATTTGGGTTGAATACTCTACCCTCGAAAACTGTTGCGATCCCCTATACTTGTGGGTTATCAATGGGCTGAGGATGAACTAGTACAATGGGAGAACAACCTCAGGAGGAGACGTGTTCTTGTGCTCGAGTGAGTTGGTGAGTGTGAGGATGGAACGGATCCGGTCCCTCTCTACGGTGATGGTCCTGCTCTACTTACAGTGGCCTTGGTCCTCTTCCCAAATGAAGGTGGGAAGGGATCCCACAACGGCCAAATTCGAAGGGGGGCAACTAGTACATCTTATCTTGACGAAAGGTGGTCTTCGCGTGCAAAGCTTCTGGTCATGGAGCCGTGGTGGGCTCGACATTGACCTCTGTCCTGTCGTTCTGGCGGTCTTGGTCTTGTTGCATGGAAATGGAAACCTTTGGCTGATTCCTCGGGACTTAGCACCTGCGCTTGCCTCTTTAGCACCAAAGAGGAAACTGCTGCACTGCACCCGCTGGCACTCGCCTGGCCTTGGTCGTCATGGCTCACGTCATCCGATCCTCACGAGGTGAGGGCTTGCATAGGAATCTCCGCTCCTCATGAGCCAGCCTGGGGAGGCTGCTCCTTTCGGAGGTCTTGGCGCCGTCCACCTCGCGAGGCTTGGCCCCTCGCGGGGGTCTTGAGTTGTTGGTGCTGAAGTTGGGCCGTACAAGGCCGTCGATGGAGCCACGCCGGGGGCCGCAGGCAGGCAAGTCTGGGTACCCCCGTTCCCAGAACGCCGACAGTAACTTGTCGGCTTTTTACAACCGTCAGGCGGGTGTGCCGGTTGCGGCTAGCAGCTGGCTCTGGGTTCCGCTGGCTGCGGCTGCGGTCGCTCAGGGACCGGGAGGTCGCTCCGTGCTGTGTGTGGGGGGTGGTTTTCGGCTTGCTTGTCGACTTCCACCATGTGGTTGCACGCATCTTGCTGTGTGTTCGCAGCGTTGAGGAGCTCCTGGAGGCGCTCCATCTGGCTGCGCCACTCGTCGCCCTCCATTTGCTCGAGTTCTTCTACTGCCGCCTGGGCGGCGTGCAGGTTCTGCACGGGGGTGTCGTAGATGGGGCGTCCGACTCCCAGCATGCTGGCTATGGCCGCGCCATGTTGCCGGACGGTGCCGGCTCGGCTGGGCTCGCCTGCAGCCGGCGTGCCGCCCTTGATGCGGTCGATCTCACGCTGGCTGGCCTTAGCACGACGCTTCATGGCCACCATCTTGTTAGCGCTGTCAAGGAGCTTGACACGGAATGCCTCCAGTGTCGCCACATCGGTGTTAGCAGCAACGGGAGTGGCCAGGCCCTACATGGTCGCTCGCAACGGGTCATGGGCGGCCCCATCAGAGTCCCTGCTGTGGCCAGTGACCATCACCTCCGCGACGATGTCGGCGTCGAGCGTGTCGGCGGAGGCGTCCCAGGCGACAGGAGCGAGCGGATCATCGATGACCACCACGTCACCGGGGAACTCGCCGGTGGCGGCTGCATCAGAGAGGGTGAGCTTCTCGAAGAGCTCGGTGAGGCAGCTCGCGGGGCAGACGGCTCCCGCGCTGGGCGATGCACCGGTGCAAGCGCAAGCGAACGCATCGGGCTGGCTGATCAAGCCGGCCGCGACGTGCTCGCCAGAGAGGAAGAGGGTTCCCGTCCAGAACATGTCTCCGGCCGATGCTGCAAATGGCCCCATGGTGGGCGCTAACTGTCGTGGTAATCTCACGTCAGATGCCAGGGGGTGGCTTATCATGGATGGGGCCAAGAGGACGTTGTCAGGCCTTAGAAACGGGAGTGAGCACAAGCTTGATTGCACACGAGACGTACCCAGGTTCAGGGCTCTCCGGGGAGATAACACCCCTAGTCCTGCTCTGCGGGGTATCCGCATGATGACTATGATCAAATAGTGTATAAGGTTGCTCCTTGAGCAGTGTTGCTAGAGGAGGAAGAAGGGCATGGCTAGATCTCTTCTCCTAGCTATGGTGTGTGGTGGAATGAGGGCTGAACCCTTTGCATGGGTGAGCCCTGGGGGTTTTATAGGCCAACCCCCCAGGGGTACAATGGTAATACGGCCGGGTGTAGGACCTGGACGTCAGTGTCTAAGGTTGTCGGGTTCTCCGCCGGCTGTTGGGGCCCGCCGCTTGGTGGACCCCGCCGGCTGCCGAGAATCCGGCCGACAGGTAGGGCCCGCCGCCTGCGGGCCACACTGATTGCCTTTTGTTGTAGCTTTGTCCTTGATGACAGAGGCCACATCGAGGGCCGTATGGCTACAGTCCTACCGTCAGGCGGGTTGATGACCGCTTGGTCAGTGCACACTATAGCCACGCTCCATTTGATCGGGGTAGGAGAGTGCGGACTACGAGGGGAGGGAAGGGCCGGCAGCTAGGAGCCGGCCCGCTCCTCAGCGCCACCTTCTAGGGGTGTGCCATCTTCTGCTAGCTCATGTTCAGGTAGGGCCCGCCGCCTGCAGGCCGTACTGACCCTTGCTGACGAGGGCCATGTCATGAGCCGCATGGCTACAGTCCCGTGCCTGGCAGGCACGTCGCCGCTTGGTCAGCTCGTACTGTAGCCACGCTCCTTCGGGATTCGGGGGAGTGGGTGGTCCTGTAGCCACACCCCGTCTCGTCATAGTGGCTGAGCGCAGACTCCGAGGGGAGGAGGGGACGTCTGCTAGGAGCCGGCCTCCCCTAAAGCCGCCTTCTAAGAGGGCGCCGTCTTCTCGGAGCCGGCCGCTTAGGCCCAACCGGCCAAAGGAGCCGCCCGGTGTCTGGAAGGCGCGAGGGGCTTTGCCAGCCCCGATGTCTTGAAATGCTAAGGGGTGTGGATGGGGCTATGTAACACCCTGGTTTTTGGTCCTTTTCTTTTTCTTTTTGATTTATTGGTTTTTGCTTTGATTTTATTTTTGGAGTGGTTCTGTGGCCTTGCAACGTGGGAGATCATCATCATTTCTTCTCCCAAGTGGCTCAACATTCTCAAAACTTTCCCAAGATCATGTCATTTCTATTCTAGCCAACCCTAAAATTATTTTTCTAAGGAATATTCATTTTTCTATTAAAGGAATAGTCTTATTTGCCCTAGGTTGTGAAGCAACCTATATTTCTGTAACTCGCAAAATTCTCAAATAATTCTCATAATTTATTTGGGTCATATGTTGCTCAAATATGCCCAAACTTTCCTGTCCTAGCCTAAAAATAATTCCCCAATATTTATTCTTCATTTCTGTCCAGTGTGGTTTTCTCTGAAGGAAGTGCCACCTATCTTTCCTTGTTTGCTCCCAAACTTTTTGGGAAAGCTTCTACATCCAAATCATTGCCTCATGCCAAAATACAACTTCATTTTCCGAGTGAATATTCCTTAGTGAATTTTCAAAGTTTCTGTGAGACAGAAGCCATTGTGAAGGAAGTACTAGCTAGGAGTATCTAAATGAGTTGAATTTTTGCATGCCTATTCATGTGCTCATATCATTACTCTCCTCCAATTTTCAGCTCCATACAATCATCTATGCGAGCACAGGATCAAATCTTTGTTTCTGGCAATATTTTCAGGTTGTGAAGCAAGTATATTTTATACTGCTTTATAAATTCTGAGAAATTACTAGATTGTGCTCCTGCCAAAATAACTTCTTTCCACCAAATTTGTGACCATTTCATCAAGCCATTTTATCATCAATATTCTTGCAAGTTTTTGGACAGAGAAGATGTGTGTGAAGCAAGTACCATTTTGGCAAGTCCATTTGGTATGAAATTTTTACAGCATCTCTATATGTCCAAAACATGCTGCCTTGACAAATTTGAGCTCAAGTGGCTACTCCAAGTGAGTGCATGCACTAGATCAAGTTTCTGGACTATAATGTGAGTTGCACAACAACTATATTAGTTTGTGGTCCATTGTATTCCAAAACCCCAGGATTATAGTCCTTCCTAAGCTAATCACCCCAGACAAACACTTTGGCCCTAATCAATTCTTTGTTGAGCACAGTGGCCTGATAAAGTTTGCTATATCGATGCCCACCTCAGCTACAGAGCCCCGTCTCTCGAGCTTTCACTTTCTACAGCCTCCAGGGTGGAAAGACAACACCCCAAAAAAGGTTTGCCATCCCCTCCAGTCCTCTCTTTGCCATGTCGCGTGGTGACTGCACCACTAGCATGCCAATTCACGCGCTCTGCTCGCTGTGGCCGCGTCCAGGATGTCGCCTAGCTCCGGCCCCTCTCCTTCTCGTCGTCTTCGCGCGCGTGATCATATCCAGTGTCTTCCCCTCATCATCGTCTTCTCTTTGGACCCCTCTCCCCCTCCGTCCGCTTCCTCATCGGCGCTCGCCATCGCACGCCCACGGGAGCACAGTGGCCGACATGGCTTTAATGCGCTCGTCTCTTCCTCCCGGTGCTTCCTGGCGTCATCCTCTGCCCCGTGAGCCTGCCCTCTGCTCCTTCCCGTCGCCTTCCGTCCAGCGTGCAGACATGCACACGCGTACGCGGCCATGCCCGAGCCCCGGCCACGTGTCTGCGGCAGCACCGCGTCGCCCAGGCTATTTAAGCCACCCCCGGCCGCGTCTCTCCTCACCATACACTCCCTCTCGTTCCTAGTAGCGCCCCCGTCCACTCCAGCAAGCTCATGGACGCCTTGAGACCTCCAATGGCCGCCTCGGCCGCCGACGGCCTCTGCTCAAATCCGAGCAAGCCCGAGCTCCTCTCCTCCTTCCTTCTCCACTAGAGGAACAGCTCACAGCCTATAGCGCCTCCCCGCCCTCTACTTCCTCCTCCGGTGACTCGTGGCCTCGAGGCCATCTCCGGCCATAGCCGCCGTCCGCCGCGGTGTCTGCTCCGCTCAACTCCGAGCTCCCCAACGGCTGCGTACCCTAGGGACGGGACCGTCTCGTCCTCCTGAACATGGCGGTAGGTCGGGCATCGCCAATGGTGGCCCGTGCCACCGGCAATCGCCGTCGGGAGCCGCCCCTCTCCTCTGCCTGGCGCGCGCGAGAAGAAGACGAAGGAGACAACCAGCTCAGCCTGCCAGTGGGCCCTCGGCCCGACACGTCAGCCACTCCAGGCGTTGGCCGGTCCTGCCCGTTGGATTAAGTGGAGGCATACTTCGTAAAGTACGCTACCGCTTCGCCGAAGGCGTGAACGCTGTAATACACATTCTGCGTCACCCCCGCCTGGCGCTGTTGGGCCTGGCCCATGTGCACAGTAAGAGCAGCAGCAGATTCGGCCCGTGCAGCCCAGTCCAACTGTGCTATTTCTCATTTATCGCTGGATTTTCTGGCAAGGGCTCGTATGTAAATAAAATAATTGCAGAAAGCTCCCTAGCTAAAAAACCACTGTATCTTTTCACTCACAACTCCAAATGAGGTGATTCCAAAGCCCACTTCTTCGTCTCGTTGAGCCCGTTCTGTTGGTATCATTTTCACCATGTGACAACATTCTGAAAATGATCATTTTGCCATTGCCCTTATTTAGCCCCCTCTAAGAGAGAATGTTTTCCGGCGATTCTTTCCGCGAACTTCTCGCACTTCATCCCGGTGAATCCATCCCTCCCAGCCAAGCCACACCCTCCACTTGCATGACTGCAATGCAATGACATGCTTTTCTTTATTTGAACTTATTTAAAATATTGTTTTATCTACATGACTTTGTGCATGGCATTTCCTGGAGTTGTTCTGATCTTGCTATTGCCATGCTACTGTTTGGATTACTAGAATTTATGCTTGCAGTTGATGGATGACATGTTGCCATTGGATTATTAGTGGCTAGAATTATTTTCATCATGATGATAGTTGATGTTATGCTTTGGAGTATTATGTTGGATATGATGTTATCATGTGGATCTTAGGTTGATAATTTGATCTTGCTATTGGATTACTAGTATCTTGATTTCTTCGATTCATCGTGATAGTAGTGTTATGCTATCCTCGGAGTATTTTGATATGACGATATTATGCTTTGGATTATTTGTTGGATATTGTCATGACTTGGATTACAGGTGAATTTATGATATTAGTATAACAGTAATACTTTGGGGACAAATTCCGTCATTTCGTTGGTGAGGTGCCACCGAACCGAGATTTTCTAGTGCAACCACATTTGCCTTTATGGGAAGGCCCTAATGCGATCTATTGACATGTCTCTCGCCGGTGCCTCCAACGAGGGAAGGTTATGGGCGCGCGCTACCCTGATCAGGTAGGCGGTCATAAGCCTTGTGTGCCCGTAGTTGGATAGGGCCCTTTTTGTCCCTGTTTGGGACCGTTTTTGTGTTGCCACGACGGTGGCCAGTCACGTAGGTGGCGGATGTCATGAGTTGACATCGGGGCCACCCATGACTTAGCCCAAAGGGGAGTTTGTCAGAGTGGTCGGGAGAGTGTCATGGCAGTAGATCGGTTTTGTCGGAACACCGTTGGTCCACCTGAATGGGGGTGAGAGGACATGGGTTTTGTGATGTGGGTACAGTGTGCTAACCTCTGCAGAGTGTGTGTTTAATCTATCAATAGCCGCGTCCTCGGTCATGGGCACAAGTTCGTACTAGGTCACACCATTCTATCAACACTCACAATGCGAATGACTTATAGGTGATTTATATGTTGATATATTGTGAGCAGTAACAGTTTGGCAGGATGTTGGGATGATCTCGAGGATGATCATTCAGTTTGTGATGTGGTCACGAGGTGATCATGTGGATGTTTTGGTCATGAGGTGATCATGTGGATGTTTTGATCACAAGGTGATCAAAATCGTATGTTGCTTGGCCGGATAGCCAAGAGTGAGATCGGTGTTGAGATTGAGATGTTGGTTTATCAGCATTGTAGTAGTTTCATATCATGCTTAGTAGCTGCTTTCGTATCATAGCTGTCGTGGACTTAACACGACAGATGCCCTAGCAAAAGGACTTAGGTGTGGAGCCATCGCAACTAGGTTAGCTTGAAGGGGTTAAAACATGACAAAGGACAGAGATAGTTTACCCAGGTTCGGCCCCTCTCAATGAGGTAAAAGCCTACTCCTACTTTAGGTTGTATTGCTTGGGTTTCGATTACTAGGGAGCGAATACGCTTGACCTAGCTCTCGATGAGTTGTTTCTTGAGTTAACCCACCGCCGAGTCACCCCTTTATATACACAGGTTGATGCCCGGCGGCTTACAGTGTCCCGACCGGTTCATACAAAACATGTCCGGCTCGGTATCTAATTAAGATTACCTTACAATACAAGTCAAACATATGGCGGTTCATCCTCTTGGGCCTCAAGTCACCTCTGGGTCTTGGGCCTTCAATAGGCTTGCTTCATGACCCGCCATCTTCATCTTTAAGTCGCCAGTGGTATGACATGGCCCCTCCTGGGCAGGTCATACCCAATAGTTATATCCCCAACATTAGGCCCCAGGTTGATTTGAACTTGTTCACATCAATCTTCAGTGCTTGACTTAGCAAAATCTTCCATCGTCAACTTTTATGAACTTGTTATAACCCGCCATGATGTCAGCTCACAGAATTGCGTTAACCCGCCATGACGTCATCTCGCATTAACTTCGCACGAAACCCAGAACATCTCAGTATATCTTTATCTTTAATGGACCTCCCAAAAATCGAGGCGTCTATGCAGCCACATAATCATTTTTTGGCCTCCTCGATTAAAGCGCATGCCTTTTATCCATCTCCTTATAAATAGGGACAGGGACCCTTTTCATTTTTTTCACCCTTGCCCCCTCATCTCCGTCTTCCTCTTTGCAACGCCCCTGCACGCCCGAGCTCCACCGCCGTCGGCTTCGTCAACTGCCTCAACTCCGGCCGCTGTATCAACCTGAATGAACCAGAGCACTGCAGCGCACCTCCGCTGTCCAACAGCATCAGTAAGTACTCCTCCTCACACATAGCAGATCTCCATCAGGGTTTGCCCAGTTCATCGGCGTTCTTCTCTGTTCTTATTTTCCTTCATTAGATCACATAGTTGAATCTGAACATGATATTGAAGACGCGCGGTAGTAGCTTAGCATCCCTTTCTAATCGCAGTAGGCACTTTTTCTGTATAAGATCCATCCGAACACATGAGTTCTTCCACTGCCTTCACTTTAGGTCTAGAATTTATTTTATTTTCTAAACTGTTATAGATCCAAAATCGTAGCATTGATCTGTGGAATCTGTTTGTCCATCACTTAGCAAATCCTCACTTATAGATCTGAAATATGGCAACTGTTTGGGTGGCTTAACTGATAAATCGTAACCCGCCATGTACCATTAGTCCACTTTTAAGCCGCCAATATATATCTGCCTGACTCGGCGTTATCTTTTCGATTTAATCATACCAATGTTTAGAGCACATCATCCTCTATATATGAATTAGCCTTGCACGACACTCATTTTTTAACCACTGGCCGGCTTAACAGCATAACCTTAAACCGGCAATATTTTTTCTTTAGGTTTTTCACCAACAATATAACCAAGACCGTCAGTTCATGCAATTGGGTTGCTTCCACTGACACGGAAGTAATCCTTAATGGATTTGTAAAGGAAGGCGTCTTGGCCAAAAAGGTTGTGATCCACTGGAGGGCCCCAGGAACCGAGACCACCCCTGAACCAAAAGAGGGTGAAGTTGTAGTTTTCACTGATCACATGCTCCGGGGGTTCACTCCACCGGGCTCAAAATTCTTTCGTGATGTACTGCACTTCTTTCAACTTCATCTGCAAGATATTGGACCCAACTCTATTTCAAACATCTGCAACTTCCAAGTATTTTGCGAAGTATATCTTCAACAGGAGCCCACTGTAGAGCTGTTCAGGGAATTCTATTACTTGAACCGTCAAACCGAGTTCACAGATGGGCCCAGCCTAGAATTAGGCGGCATTTCAATTCAGAGACGCAAAGAAGCTACTTTCTCAGCCCCCACACTTCCCAGTCACCCCAAGGACTGAAACCAGATTTGGTTTTATTGCCAAGACACATATCCAGCAGGTGAAAATCCCTTGTCGGGTTATCGTGAGAGCCGGCTTAGCAACAGGCACCCCCTCCCCGATTGGATCAGCATAGCAGAACGGGCCAAATATATGCCCATATTTGGAAAAATTAGAGCCTTAATGGCAAATGGCTTAACCGGAGTTGATCTAGTCCGATGCTGGGTCGAATGGAGAATCTTGCCCTTCAGCCGCCAGTCCAGCTTGATATGTGAGTATACCTGTGACGTCAAAGACCCACAATGCCATAGCCAAGTGCGACTGGACGAAGAAAGCCTCAACAAGATGGTCAAGACATTGCTGAACGAAAGCTTGGCCACTTGCAGCAAGATGGGGCTAAACCCCTTTTGTACCCTCAACAAGCCGCCAGTTGTAAGCTTTAAACAATTTCCGGTTTAATCATTTCTTCACTTAAACTGTCCTCTTATACCCATTTGATTTCTGCAGGCTGATTCTCCCTTTTGGAATAGTAAGCTGCAGGATAAGCCAGCCAAGAAAACCCGGACGAAGAATAAGGCTCAGAAAAAGCCTGCCAAGAAGAAGACCACCCCCTCCAAGTTATTTAACTAGGATGATGATGAGTCAGAGGTAGAACTTGACTCCCTTGGCTCATTTTTTGTACATCTTATTGACAATGATCACTATCAAGATGATGCAGAAGGCAGCCATGCGGATGGTGAAGAGGTACCTATCCTTTCCTCCGACTCAGAACCTCTGCCAAGACAGAAAGTTCGTCAAGCGAGCCGGAAAGTAAGGTTTTCTCACCCTTTAGCTTACTTGGATCCCAACTTTATTTTGAAGAAGCAGTAGCATGAAGCTCGCTGCACGACCCGGAACAGTGGCGGTGGGGTTCTCTCCCCCAGCTTACCCAACACGCCGGTCCCTCGCAAGCGCCGTCTAGAGGTTTCATAGATTTCTGACTTAGCTTTTCCCAAGGCGGGTCTTTTTCGGCAACCCCTTAACCCTTCTGATTCAAATTATCAGGGAACTTCTCATTCTTCCTCTGGTGACTCTACTGGGACTCAGGTCCCTCTGTTCAAAATGGTTCCTGGGTGAGAACACTTAAGCCCGCTTGTTTTAACACTTTATTCAATTGGTATATTAATCTCATCGGATGCTTTTCTTTCAGCGCTATGGCCAAGCCCAGCAAAAAACTGAAGTTTACTAAACCGGCTGAAGATCCCAAGGGTACTGACCCGGAGAAGCAAACACTATTTGAATCCTTGCACCAAACTTCTGAAGCAGCCATAGATGATCCGCCGCCAGAGGAGCACCCTATCACCATGGACCCTATGAACATTGATCCAGAGAATGCTAAGTCGCCCAGCCCCGCTCAGCCGGCTCAAGAAACCAAAGAAGTCATAATTACTGGGTCGGCTTACACAGCACCAGGCAACCCCACTGTCCTATCCAAGCACGACACCAAAGAAGAAATTTCTGTTGTTGATAAGGGCAAGTGGAAATTGGACTTGGAGATCTATGCTCAATTTAATGCCCAGGAGCTTCACGCGGGCTACTTGAACCGCCTTCACACCAGCCGTGACTTTGAAGCCAGCTTGGTTAATCTCATGAAAGATCGTTTTGAGGTAAGCAAAAAAACTTGTCTCACATAAATATATATCTGTCAGCCGCCAAGTCTATTGAATATGAAAAACTTGAATATGCTGTAGACTTTAAATATCCTTGTTGATCTTGATATCCATGTCATAGCATGTCAGAACTGCAGAATCAACACAAGTAGCCCCCAAGGGCTGGCTTATGCTGCATAGCTGAAGCCGGGACTTAAAATGGTAACTCCTAATTTCACATATGTAGCCCTCAAGGGCCGGCTTAACCAGCATGTCTAAGCCAGGACTTGCCACCATAATTAGGAACAAAAATCCAAATATGTAGCCCCCATGAGCCGGCCATAGTCATAGAATTTGAGCCGGGTCATCATACAATGGTCTTCAAAAAGAGCAATGTACATTAGCCCCCAAGTGCCAAGTAAAATACTTGTATTGTTCTTGGTACTTCAAATAAGATGATCATCCATCTTTTGCATGTCCCAGGCTGAACTGAATATGAAGGAATCCCAAGTCAATGATGTGAGGCAAAACATTCAAACTCAGCAATCGGAGACTTCAAAGGCCAAATCAGAGCCAAAGACCGCTTTGGAAAACATTGAAACTCTAAAAGAGGACTTCAGTGCTGAGAGAACCGGCTGGGAGACCAAAAAGGCAGCTCTATTGAAAAGAGTAGAAGATGTCGAAGCTGCCCTTAAGCCGATAACCGATGAGTTGTCCGGTTTAAAGTATCAGCGGCCATCTTTGGTAAGTAATAGTATACTTCAATCTTTTTTCATCCATGTTGAACAACCATTGAGCCGGTTCATAAACATACTTGCTAATGCAGGTTCCAGAAGCTCCAAACTGGGTGATGATATGCGTATAAGGCTGAAAGCCATATATACCCTTGTGGAGCAGTTGTACATTAGTGCCCAACGGGCTATTTCTGCTGCCTTGCATAAGAAGCAACCGCCTTCCCTTATCAAGGAAGTGTTGGAAAAGCTGTCTGTGCTGCCACAAAGGGTTGAGGAATTGAAGCGATCAGCCGCCAGAGCCGGTGCCATCACTGCCTTGAGCCGGGCAAAAGCGTGGCAAGCTGAACTTGACCCGGAAGAGATATCAACCGGCTGTCCTAGTTTAAAAGAATATTGGTCTCCCTTTGGCGCTGATGACTTCACCCAAATAGTAAGAGAGATGCGTCCATGTGCAAGAAAACTAGCTGATGAGACGGACCTCTCCAAGTACCACCCGGTTTATGATGCTGAGAACACCAAAGTGAAGGTACCGGTTCATGAAGCTGTGGATCTTATCCCGCCCACACGTAAGCACACCTTCACTCCTGACATTGATCCATCAAGTCTTATAGATGACGAAGCTATGTTCAGAGCTTTGACCGGCATCAACTAGGCCACACCTGACTTCCAGCCAATGGGTGATCAAGAAGAAGAAGAGTCGGCGCAAGATGACCCGGAAGCTTCAACACGTGAAGGCCAAGACAACTGATCCAAGGGCTGTTTTATCATCCACAACATTGGATGTTGTGTGTATCAAAAACACGTATTCTTTTGGGCCTTGAGCCTGTGATATTTGTTCATACTGCCGGCTTACCATGCCATATGCAATAAGGGTAACAACCCAAAGACTCAGATCGCAGCGCCTTGTGCAATTTATCCATACTGTCGGCTTACAACGCCATATGCAGCAAGGGTAACGTCCCAAAGACTTAAAGCGCGGAACTCCAAGCGCATAATTAAAGCACACTAGCGACTTATCGTCCAAAGCCAGGCCGGGTTATCAAAACTCTGGATATGCTCAAAATATGAGCCGTAAAGATTAAGGCTACCTTGCCTGAACCATTTTTAAACCATATGTCAATATGGTACAAAAGATGAACCCAGAAAATGTTCAAATAAAATCAAACCAGAAAAAACAAGGCTTTCATAGGCTACCAAACCTCAATATCAAGTGCTATTCAAGGGTCGCACAGCCACTGAGTTAATCCTTTATTCAAACCTACAAGCCGGGCCTCACATGACCAATCGTCGTTTTAACTTTGACAAGTTCAGGGTTTTTATAAGATTGACTGTCAGGAGTTCGACAAGTCATTCCCAGGAATACCTGGTCAGAGTGGTAGGCATACAAAGGTACGATAACCCAGATTTTTGGTGAATACACCTGGCATCCAAGCCAATTAAAAGGGTAAACAAAGCTCCGTTCATTAAACAAGAAGCCCCCAAATAATTTTTCAATCAAGGCATATAAGCCGGATCAGTAGGGTAGCCATAGCTATGCTCAATGAGCAGGAAGCCCCCAAGTACTTTGCAATCAAGGCGTACAAGCCGGATCAAGAGGGTAGTCATAGCTATGCTCAATGAGCAGGAAGCCCCCAAGTGATCTTACGAATTGACAATAGAGACTCGGATTCTCAGAAATGAAATGACAGAGGCCATGAATTATCAGGGATGTCGGCTTTATTATACTAATCATAATATATACATTAGTAGAAGTATGTACATCACAAGAGCCGGTGGCTCAGGTGTAATAAGGCTGAAGATGAGCAATGTTCCACGGCTGGCGGGTCTCCTCCTCAGACTTGTCTGAGTCCTTGTGCTCTCGAACACCAATGAGGTAGTATGACCCATTGTTCAGATATTTGCTAACCACAAAAGGCCCTTCCCAAGGTGGGGACAACTTGTGCATGTCTGTTTGATCCTAGATGAGCCGGAGCACCAAGTCACCTTCTTGAAAGGTCCGGGTTTTAACCCGGCGGCTATGATAACGATGCAGATCTTGCTGGTAAATCACCGAGCGAGCCGCTGCAAGGTCACACTCCTCGTCTAGGAGGTCAAGAGCATCCTGATGTGCTTTTTCATTATCAGCTTCAACATAAGCTGCCATACGGGGCGAGTCGTGACGGATGTCACTAGGGAGAACCGCCTCTGCTCCATAAACCATGAAGAAAGGCGTGTAACCCGTAGATCTGTTGGGGTAGTATTGATACTCCATAGCACTGAGGGCAACTCCTCCACCCAACAACCCGGCGTCCTCTACAAAGGGGCCATAAGCCGGGGTTTTATGCCTCTCAATATTTCTTCATTGGCTCTTTCAGCTTGACCATTGGATTGGGGGTGGGCCACAGATGAAACATCAAAACGAATATGTTCACGTTGACAAAATTCTTTCATGGCACCTTTAGACAGATTAGTGTCATTATCAGTGATGATGTTGTGAGGGTACCCAAAACGGAAAATCAACTTTTAGATGAATTGAACCGCCGTTGCCGCGTCACACTTGCTGACCGGCTCTGCCTCGACCCACTTCGTAAACTTGTCAACCACCACCAAGAGGTGAGTCTTTTTTGTTGGGAAACATAGTAATTTCAAAAAAATTCCTACACACACACAGGATCACGGTGATGCATAGCAACTAGAGGGGAGAGTGTGTCCACGTACCCTCGTAGACCGAAAGCGGAAGCGTTAGCACAACGCGGTTGATGTAGTCGTACGTCTTCATGATCCGACCGATCCAAGTACCGAACGTACGGCACCTCCGAGTTCAGCACACGTTCAGCTCGATGACGTCCCTCGAACTCCAATCCAGCCAAGCTTTGAGGGAGAGTTCCGTCAGCATGACGGCGTGGTGATGGTGATGATGATGCTACCGACGCAGGGCTTCGCCTAAGCACCGCTACGATATTATTGAGGTGGAATATGGTGGAGGGGGACACCGCACACGGCTAAGAGATCAAGAGATAAATTGTTGTGTCTATGGGGTGCCCCCCTCCTCCGTATATAAAGGGGGGAGGAGGAGAGGGCCGGCCAAGGGGAGGAGGCGCGCCCAAGGGGGGAAATCCTACTCCAAGTTGGATTCCCCCCTCTTTCCTAGTCCAAGTAGGAGAGGGGAAGGAAGGGGAGGAGAAGAAGAAGGAAAGGGGGGCCGGCCCCCTAGTCCAATTTGGTTTGGGCTAGGGGGGGCGCGCGCCCCTAGCTGGCCGCCTCTCCTCTTCCACCACTTGGGCCCATGAGGCCCAATAACCCCCCGGGAGGTTCCGGTAACCTCCCGGTTTCTCCGGTATTTATCCGATAACCCCAGGAACTCATCCTGGTGTCCGAATACAACATTCCAATATATCAATCTTAACGTCTCGACCATTTCGAGACTCCTCGTCATGTCCGTGATCACATCCGGGACTCTGAACTACCTTCGGTACATCAAAACAAAAAACTCATAATACCGATCGTCATCTAACTTTAAGCGTGCGGACCCTACGGGTTCGAGAACTATGTAGACATGACCGAGACACGTCTCCGGTCAATAACCAATAGCGGAACCTGGATGCTCATATTGGCTCCTACATATTCTAGGAAGATCTTTATCGGTCAAACTGCATAACAACATACGTTGTTCCCTTTGTCATCGGTATGTTACTTGCCCGAGATTTGATCGTCGGTATCTCAATACCTAGTTCAATCTCGTTACCGGCAAGTCTCTTTACTCGTTCCGTAATAGATCATCCCGCAACTAACTTATTAGTTGCAATGCTTGCAAGGCTTATAGTGATGTGCATTACCGAGTGGGCCCAGAGATACCTCTCCGACAATCGGAGTGACAAATCCTAATCTCAAAGTACGCCAACCCAACAACTACCTTTGGAGACACGTGTAGAGCACCTTTATAATCACCCAGTTATGTTGTGACGTTTGGTAGCACACAAAGTGTTCCTCCGGTAAATGGGAGTTGCATAATCTCATAGTCATAGGAACATGTATAAGTCATGAAGAAAGCAATAGCAGAATACTAAATGATCAAGTGCTAAGCTAACGGAATGGGTCAAGTCAATCACATCATTCTCCTAATGATGTGATCCCGTTAATCAAATGACAACTCATGTCTATGGCTGGGAAACCTAACCATCTTTGATCAACGAGCTAGTCAAGTAGAGGCATGCTAGTGACACTCTGTTTGTCTATGTATTCACACAAGTATTATGTTTCCGGTTAATACAATTCTAGCATGAATAATAAACATTTATCATGATATAAGGAAATACATAATAACTTTATTATTGCCTCTAGGGCATATTTCCTTCAGTCTCCCACTTGCACTAGAGTCAATAATCTAGATTACACAGTAATGATTCTAACACCCATGGAGCCTTGGTGCTGATCATGTTTTGCTCGTGGAAGAGGCTTAGTCAACGGGTCTGCAACATTCAGATCCGTATGTATCTTGCAAATTTCTATGTCTCCCACCTGGACTTGATCCCGGATGGAGTTGAAGCGTCTCTTGATGTGCTTGGTTCTCTTATGAAATCTGGATTCCTTTGCCAAGGCAATTGCACCAGTATTGTCACAAAAGATTTTCATTGGACCCGATGCACTAGGTATGACACCTAGATCGGATATAAACTCCTTCATCCAGACTCCTTCATTTGCTGCTTCCGAAGCAGCTATGTACTCCGCTTCACACGTAGATCCCGCCACAACGCTTTGTTTAGAACTTCACCAACTGACAGCTCCACCGTTTAATGTAAACACGTATCCGGTTTGCGATTTAGAATCGTCCGGATCAGTGTCAAAGCTTGCATCGACGTAACCTTTTACGACTAGCTCTTTGTCACCTCCATAAACGAGAAACATATCCTTAGTCCTTTTCAGGTATTTCAGGATGTTCTTGACCGCTGTCCAGTGATCCACTCCTGGATTACTTTGGTACCTCCCTGCTAAACTTATAGCAAGGCACACATCAGGTCTGGTACACAGCATTGCATACATGATAGAGCCTATGGCTGAAGCATAGGGAACATCTTTCATTTTCTCTCTATCTTCTGCAGTGGTCGGGCATTGAGTTTGACTCAACTTCACACCTTGCAACACAGGAAAAAACCCTTTCTTTGCCTGATCCATTTTGAACTTCTTCAAAACTTTATCAAGGTATGTGCTTTGTGAAAGTCCAATTAAGCGTCTTGATCTATCTCTATAGATCTTGATGCCCAATATATAAGCAGCTTCACCGAGGTCCTTCATTGAAAAACTCTTCTTCAAATATCCCTTTATGCTATCCAGAAATTCTATATCATTTCCGAACAACAATATGTCGTCCACATATAATATCAGAAATGCTACAGAGCTCCCACTCACTATCTTGTAAATACAGGCTTCTCCAAAAGTCTGTATAAATCCATATACTTTGATCACACTATCAAAACGTTTATTCCAACTCCGAGAGGCTTGCACCAGTCCATAAATGGATCGCTGGAGCTTGCACACTTTATTAGCTCCCTTTGGATCGACAAAACCTTCCGGTTGCATCATATACAACTCTTCTTCCAGAAATCCATTCAGGAATGCAGTTTTGACATCCATTTGCCAAATTTCATAATCATAAAATGCAGCAATTGCTAACATGATTCGGACAGACTTAAGCATCGCTACGGGTGAGAAAGTCTCATCGTAGTCAATCCCTTGAATTTGTCGAAAACCTTTTGCAACAAGTCGAGCTTTATAAACAGTAACATTATCGTCAGCGTCAGTCTTCTTCTTGAAGATCCACTTATTCTCAATGGCTTGCCGGTCATCGGGCAAGTCAACCAAATTCCATACTTTGTTCTCATACATGGGTCCCATCTCAGCTTTCATGGCTTCAAGCCATTTCGCGGAATCTGGGCTCACCATCGCTTCTTCATAGTTCGTAGGTTCGTCATGGTCTAGTAACATAACCTCTAGAACAGGATTGTCGTACCACTCAGGTGCGGATCTTACTCTGGTTGATCTACGAGGTTCAGTAGCAACTTGGTCTAAAGTTTCATGATCATCATCAGTAGCTTCCTCACTAATTGGTATAGCCGTCACAGGAACCGGTTTCTGTGATGAACTATTTTCCAATAAGGGAGTAGGTACAGTTACCTCATCAAGTTCTACTTTCCTCCCACTCACTTCTTTCGAGAGAAACTCCTTCTCTAGAAAGGATCCAAACTTAGCAACAAAAGTCTTGCCTTCAGATCTGTGATAGAAGGTGTACCCAATAGTTTCTTTTGGGTATCCTATGAAGACACATTTCTCCGATTTGGGTTCGAGCTTATCAGGTTGAAGCTTTTTCACATAAGCATCGCAGCCCCAAACTTTAAGAAACGACAACTTTGTTTTCTTGCCAAACCACAGTTCATAAGGCGTCGTCTCAACGGATTTCTATGGTGCCCTATTTAACGTGAATGCAGCCGTCTCTAAAGCATAACCCCAAAATGATAGCGGTAAATCAGTAAGAGACATCATAGATCGCACCATATCTAGTAAAGTACGATTACGATGTTCGGACACACCATTACGCTGTGGTGTTCCGGGTGGCGTGAGTTGCGAAACTATTCCGCATTGTTTCAAATGAAGACCAAACTCCTAACTCAAATATTCTCCTCCACTATCAGATCGTAGAAACTTTATTTTCTTGTTACGATGATTTTCAACTTCAGTATGAAATTCTTTGAACTTTTCAAAGGTCTCAGACTTATGTTTCATTAAGTAGATATACCCATATCTGCTTAAATCATCTGTGAAGGTGAGAAAATAACGATACCCGCCGTGAGCCTCAACATTCATCGGACCACATACATCTGTATGTATGATTTCCAACAAATCTGTTACTCGCTCCATAGTTCCGGAGAACGGCGTTTTAGTCATCTTGCCCATGAGGCATGGTTCGCAAGTACCAAGTGATTCATAATCAAGTGTTTCCAAAAGTCCATCGGAATGGAGTTTCTTCATGCGCTTTACACCAATATGACCTAAACGGCAGTGCCACAAATAAGTTGCACTATCATTATCAACTCTGCATCTTTTGGCCTCAATATTATGAATATGTGTATCACTACTATCAAGATTTAATATAAATAGACCACTCCTCAAGGGTGCATGACCATAAAAGATATTACTCATATAAATAGAACAACCATTATTCTCTGATTTAAATGAATAACCGTCTCGCATCAAACAAGATCCAGATATAATGTTCATGCTCAACGCTGGCACCAAATAACAATTATTCAGGTCTAAAACTAATCCTGAAGGTAGATGTAGAGGTAGCATGCCGACCGCGATCACATCGACTTTGGAACCATTTCCCACGTGCATCGTCACCTCGTCCTTAGCCAATCTTCGCTTAATCTGTAGTCCCTGTTTCGAGTTGCAAATATTAGCAACAGAACCAGTATCAAATACCCAGGTGCTACTGCGAGCATTAGTAAGGTACACATCAATAACATGTATATAACATATACCTTTGTTCACCTTACCATCCTTCTTATCCGCCAAATACTTGGGGCAGTTCCGCTTCTAGTGACTAGTCTGTTTGTAGTAGAAGCGCTCAGTCTCAGGCTTAGGTCCAGACTTGGGTTTCTTCTCCTGAGCAGCAACTTGCTTGTTGTTCTTCTTGAAGTTCCCTTTCTTCTTCCCTTTGCCCTTTTTCTTGAAACTGGTGGTCTTGTTGACCATCAACACTTGATGCTCCTTCTTGATTTCTACCTCCGCAGCCTTTAGCATTGCGAAGAGCTCGGGAATCGTCTTATCCACCCCTTGCATGTTATAGTTCATCACGAAGCTCTTGTAGCTTGGTGGCAGTGATTGAAGAATTCTGTCAATGACGCTATCATCCGGAAGATTAACTCCCAGTTGCATCAAGTGATTGTTATACCCAGGCATTCTGAGTATATGCTCACTGACAGAACTATTCTCCTCCATCTTGCAGCTGTAGAACTTATTGGAGACTTCATATCTCTCAATCCGGGCATTTGCTTGAAATATTAACTTCAACTCCTAGAACATCTCATATGCTCCATGACGTTCAAAACGTCGGTGAAGTCCCGGTTCTAAGCCATAAAGCATGGCACACTGAACTATCGAGTAGTCATCAGCTTTGCTCTGCCAGACGTTCATAACATCTGGTGTTGCTCCTGCAGCAGGTCTGGCACCTAGCGGTGCTTCCAGGACGTAATTCCTCTGTGTAGCAATGAGGATAATCCTCAAGTTATGGACCCAGTCCGTGTAATTGCTACCATCATCTTTCAACTTTGCTTTCTCAAGGAACGCATTGAAATTCAACGGAACAACATCACGGGCCATCTATCTGCAATCAACATAGACAAGCAAAATAATATCAGGTACTAAATTCATGATAAATTTAAGTTCAACTAATCATATTACTTAAGAACTCCCACTTAGATAGACATCCCTCTAATCATCTAAGTGATCATGTGATCCAAATCAACTAAACCATGTCCGATCATCACGTGAGATGGAGTAGTTTCAATGGTGAACATCACTATGTTGATCATATCTACTATATATTCACGCTGGACCTTTCGGTCTTAGTGTTCCGAGGCCATATCTGCATATGCTAGGCTCGTCAAGTTTAACCAGCGTATTCCGCGTGTGCAACTGTTTTGCACCCGTTGTATTTGAATGTAGAGCCTATCACACCCGATCATCACGTGGTGTCTCAGCACGAAGAACTTTCGCAACAGTGCATACTCAGGGAGAACACTTATACCTTGAAATTTAGTGAGAGATCATCTTATAATGCTACCGTCAATCAAAGCAAGATAAGATGCATAAAAGATAAACATCACATGCAATAAATATAAGTGATATGATATGGCCATCATCATCTTGTGCTTGTGATCTCCATCTCTGAAGCACCGTCATGATCACCATCGTCACCGGCGCGACACCTTGATCTCCATCGTAGCATCGTTGTCGTCTCGCCAACTTATGCTTCTACGACTATCGCTACCGCTTAGTGATAAAGTAAAGCATTACAGGGTGATTGCATTGCATACAATAAAGCGACAACCATATGGCTCCTGCCAGTTGCCGATAACTTGGTTACAAAACATGATCATCTCATACAATAAAATATAGCATCATGTCTTGACCATATCACATCACAACATGCCCTGCAAAAACAAGTTAGACGTCCTCTACTTTGTTGTTGCAAGTTTTACGTGGCTGCTATGGGCTGAGCAAGAACCGTTCTTACCTACGCATCAAAACCACAACGATAGTTCGTCAAGTTAGTGTTGTTTTAACCTTCTCAAGGACCGGGCGTAGCCACACTCGGTTCAACTAGAGTTGGAGAAACTGACACCCGCCAGCCACCTGTGTGCAAAGCACGTTGGTAGAACCAGTCTCGCGTAAGCGTACGCGTAATGTCGGTCCGGGCCGCTTCATCCAACAATACCGCCGAACCAAAATATGACATGCTGGTAAGCAATATGACTTATATTGCCCACAACTCACTTGTGTTCTACTCGTGCATATAACATCTACGCATAAAACCAGGCTCAGATGCCACTGTTGGGGAACGTAGTAATTTCAAAAAAATTCCTACGCACACACAGGATCATGGTGATGCATAGCAACGAGAGGGGAGAGTGTGTACACGTACCCTCGTAGACCGAAAGCGGAAGCGTTAGCACAACGCGGTTGATGTAGTCGTACGTCTTCACGATCCGACCGATCCAAGTACCGAACGTACGGCACCTCCGAGTTCAGCACATGTTCAGCTCGATGATGTCCCTCGAACTCCGATCCAGCCGAGCTTTGAGGGAGAGTTCTGTCAGCACGACGGCGTGGTGACGGTGATGATGATGCTACTGACGCAGGGCTTCGCCTAAGCACCGGTACAATATTATCAAGGTGGAATATGGTGGAGGGGGCACCGCACACGGCTAAGAGATCAAGAGATCAATTGTTGTGTCTATGGGGTGCCCCTCCTCCATATATAAAGGGGGGAGGAGGAGAGGGCCGGCCAAGCGGAGGAGGCGCGCCCAAGGGGGGCAATCCTACTCCAAGTAGAATTCCCCCCTCTTTCCTAGTCCAAGTAGGAGAGGGGAAGGAAGGGGAGGCGAAGAAGGAAAGGGGGAGGCCCCCTAGTCCAATTCGGTTTGGGCTAGGGGGGCCACGCGCCCCTAGTTAGCCGCCTCTCCTCTTCCACTACTTGGGCCCATGAGGCCCAATAACCCCCCGGGAGGTTCCGGTAACCTCCCGGTTTCTCCGGTATTTATCCGATAACCCCCGGAACTCATCCTGGTGTCCGAATACAACATTCCAATATATCAATCTTAACGTCTCGACCATTTCGAGACTCCTCGTCATGTCCGTGATCACATCTGGGACTCCGAACTACCTTCGGTACATCAAAACACAAAACTCATAATACCGATCGTCATCTAACTTTAAGCGTGCGGACCCTACGGGTTCGAGAACTATGTAGACATGACCGAGACACGTCTCCGGTCAATAACCAATAGCAGAACCTGGATGCTCATATTGGCTCCTACATATTCTACGAAGATCTTTATCGGTCAAACTGCATAACAACATACGTTGTTCCCTTTGTCATCGGTATGTTACTTGCCCGAGATTTGATCGTCGGTATCTCAATACCTAGTTCAATATCGTTACCGGCAAGTCTCTTTACTCGTTCCGTAATACTTCATCCCGCAACTAACTCATTAGTTGCAATGCTTGCAAGGCTTATAGTGATGTGCATTACCGAGTGGGCCCAGAGATACCTCTCCGACAATCGGAGTGACAAATCCTAATATCAAAATACGCCAACCCAACAAGTACCTTTGGAGACACCTGTAGAGCTCCTTTATAATCACCCAGTTACGTTGTGACGTTTGGTAGCACACAAAGTGTTCCTCCGGTAAACGGGAGTTGCATAATCTCATAGTCATAGGAACATGTATAAGTCATGAAGAAAGCAATAGCAGAATACTAAACAATCAAGTGCTAAGCTAACGGAATGGGTCAAGTCAATCACATCATTCTCCTAATGATGTGATCCCGTTAATCAAATGACAACTCATGTCTATGGCTAGGAAACATAACCATCGTTGATCAACGAGCTAGTCAAGTAGAGGCATACTAGTGACACTCTGTTTGTATATGTATTCACACAAGTATTATGTTTCCGGTTAATACAATTCTAGCATGAATAATAAACATTTATCATGATATAAGGAAATAAATAATAACTTTATTATTGCCTCTAGGGCATATTTCCTTCATTTTTGTCCTTGGATCTTTTAAACGGTCCAACCATATCCAGCCCCCAGACTGCAAACGGCCAAGTAATTGGAATCATCCTCAATTCTTGAGCCGGCACATGAGCTCGTCTTGAAAATTTCTGACAACCATCACATTTGCTGACCAAATCCTCTGCATCAGCATGAGTCGTTAGCCAATAGAACCCATGACGAAAAGCCTTAGCCATGAGAGACTTAGAGCAAGCATGATGGACACAATCTCCTTCATGAATCTCCCGTAGAATCTCACGACCCTCCTCGGGAGAAACACAACGTTGAAATGCCCCTGTGACACTGCATCGGGGCAACTCGCCATTGACAATTGTCATTGACTTAGACCGCCGGGTTATCTGCCTAGCCAAAGTTTCATCTTCAGGTAACTCACCCCGGGTCATATAAGCCAAATATGGAACTGTCCAATCAGGAATAGCATGAAGAGCCGCCACCAACTATGCCTCCGGGTCGGGAACAGCAAGATCTTCCTCCATAGGCAATTTAACTGAAGGATTGTGCAAAACATCAAGGAAAACATTAGGTGGTATTGGCTTACGCTGGGACCCTAGCCGGCTTAAAGCATCAACCGCCTCATTTTTCCTGTGATCAACATGTTCCACTTGATAACCTTTGAAATGACCAGCAATAGCATCAACCTCTCGACGATAAGCCGCCATGAGCGGACCTTTGGAATCCCAAGTTCATAAAACTTGCTGAGCCACCAAATCCGAGTCGCCAAAACACCTCACCCGGCTTTGATTCATCTCTTTAGCCATCCGAAGACCATGGAGCAAGGCTTCATACCCAGCTACATTATTAGTACAAGGGAACATCAACCTTAAGACATAACAAAATTTATCACTTCGTGGGGAAGTCAAAATAACTCCAGCCCCTGAGCCTTCCAACTGGCTAGATCCATCAAAGTGAATAGTCCAATATGTGCTATCCGACTTCTCCTCAGGCATCTGCAACTCTGTCCAGTCATTGATGAAATCCACAAGTGCTTGACACTTGATAGTTGTCCGAGGCATATACTTCAAACCATGGGGTCCAAGCTCAATGGCCCACTTGGCTACCCGACCTGTGGCTTCTCTGTTTTGAATAATATCCCCCAAAGGAGCAGAACTAACCATAGTGATGGGATGACTGAAGAAATACTGCTTCAATTTATGACTAGCCATGAACACGCCATAAACCAGTTTCTGCCAATGTGGGTATCTCTGCTTAGATTCAATGAGTACCTCACTGACATAGTAAACCGGCCGCTGAACCGGATGTTCCTTGCATGCTTCTTTCCTTTCCACAACAACCGCTACACTGACGGCTCTGCTATTAGCAGCTACATATAACGGCAAAGGGCTCCTTATCAATAGGAGCTGCAAGGATCGGCGGCTCAGCCAACTATTTTTTCAACGCCTCAAATGCCTGATTGGCAGCATCACTCCAGACAAAGTGTTCTGTTTTCTTCATCATTTGATACAGAGGGATAGCCTTTTCTCCCAACTGGCTTATAAAACTGGCTTAAAGCCGCAATACAACCCGCCAAACGCTGGACGTCATTGATGCACGCCCGTTTAGCCAAAGAAGTGATAGCCTTGATCTTCTGCGGGTTAGCTTCAATGCCTCTTTCAGAAACCAAAAAACCCAAGAGCTTGCCCGCTGGCACACCAAAGACACACTTGGCCGGGTTAAGCATCATCTTGTAGACCCAGAGATTGTCAAAGGTCTCTTTCAAATCATCTATCAAGGTCCCCTTCTTCCTGGACTTCACAACAATATCATCCACATAAGCATGAACATTGCATCCAATCTGGTCATGAAGGCAATTTTGAACACACCGCTGATAAGTCGCTTGGGCACTCTTGAGCCCAAAAGGCACAGACACATAGCAGAAGACTCCAAAGGGAGTGATGAAAGTCGTGTGCTCCTGGTCCTTAACTGCCATCTTGATCTAATGATACCCAGAATAAGCATCCAGAAAACTCAAATGCTCACAACCCGTCGTAGCATCAATGATCTGGTCAATACGAGGGAGAGCAAAAGGATCAGCCGGACAGGCCTTATTAAGGTCTGTGTCGTGGAATTGTCACGGCAGATGTCCTTAGTGTCAGGACTTAGTCGCGAGGCCAGCGCATCTATGTGGTAGCTTGAGAGGGGTTGGGCGGAATCGAGAGACGCAACACAAGACAAGGATTTAGATAGCTTCGGGCCCCGGGAAACATCATCCGGTAACAGCCCTACATGCTGTTTGTGGCTAGGTCTCATTATGCTCATGAGAGAGTCGCCGGTAAGCCGGCTCTTTGTGTCTAGCCCTAGAGATTGTTTCTTGTTGCTTGTCCTTCTTTGGGGAGCCCTGCCCCTCCTTATATATGTTTAAGGGGCGGGTTACATGTGGAGTCCTATTAGGATTAGGACTAGTCTATCTCTAATACAAACCGGATACAAGTCCAGGTCTTAACTCCTTGTAAGATAAATATTCCTCACGCCTTTCCTCTTAAATCGCCCACCATAGTATGAACCGGCCTTCATGAACCGCCCGTTGGGCCACCGGGTCTTGTCGCTCCTCTGACCCGCCTGCCGGATTACCAATGAATCGTAAACCGCCAGGTCCAAACGGGTCGCCAGTGAATCGTTAAGTCTCAGCCGGGTCTCAAGTAAACCGCCAAGTCCGGCCGGGTTATACTTCCGGCCGGTTTATGCCGGAGGCTCTTAAAAAAATGGATTATGAAGCTGGCCTATTGACCCGGATTTTCGAGGAGAAAATGTCAAGGACTTAAGGATGATCAGGTGCCGGCTTACAAGAATATTTAACCCGGAGCATAATCTGTCAAATATGTTCTTGTGTTTGTTTTACAGGATCAGTTTAACATGGATAAATCCAAATTAAACTGGGGGGCTAATGTCGGGGATATACCTCGCGGCATAAACCGGCCGGAAGTATAACCCGGCCGGACTTGGCGGTTTACTTGAGACCCGGCTGAGACTTAACGATTCACTGGCGACCCGTTTGGACCTGGCGGTTTATGATTCATTGGTAATCCGGCAGGCGAGTCAGAGGAGCGACAAGACCCGGTGGCCCAACGGGCGGTTCATGAAGGCCGGTTCATACTATGGTGGGCGATTTAAGAGGAAAGGCGTGAGGAATATTTATCTTACAAGGAGTTAAGACCTGGACTTGTATGCGGTTTGTAGTAGAGATAGACTAGTCCTAATCCTAATAGGACTCCACATGTAACCCGCCCCTTCAACATATATAAGGAGGGGCAGGGCTCCCCAAAGAAGGACAAGGAACAAGAAACAATCTCTAGGGCTAGACACCGAGAGCCAGTTCCCGGCGACTCTCCCGTGATCATAATGAGACCTAGCCTCAAACAACATGTAGGGTTGTTACCGGATGATGTTTCCCGGGGCCCGAAGCTGTCTAAATCCTTGTCTTGTGTTGCGTCTCTCGATTTCGCTCAACCCCTCTCAAGCTACCACATAGATGCGTTGGCCTCGCGACTAAGTCCTGACACTAAGGACATTTGCTGTGACAATTCCACGACAGTCTGTGTAATCCACACACATGCACCGAGTGCCATATTTCTTAAGTACCAGAACCGGGTTAGCCAACCATTCAGGATGAAAAACTTCAATGATGAACCCAGCCGCCAAGAGCCGGGCCACTTCTTCACCAATGGCCTTACGCCTCTCTTCATTAAAATGACGAAAAAATTGCTTGACTGGTTGAAACTTTGGATCAACATTGAGAGTGTGCTCAACGAGTTCCCTCAGTACACCTGGCATGTCTGAAGGCTTCCATGCAAAGATGTCCCAGTTCTCACGGATGAACTCGATGAGCGCGCTTTCCTATTTTGGATCCATATTAGCACTGATACTTAACTGCTTGGATGAGTCGCCAGGAATAAAGTCAACCAGCTTAGTGTCACCCGCCAACTTAAACTTCAACAAAGGATCATGCTCTGTGGTTGGCTTTTTCAAAGGTGTCATATCGGCCGGGTCAACATTGTCTTTGTAGAACTTCAACTCCTCTGTTGCACAAATAGACTCAGCATAAGCAGCATCGCCCTCTTCACACTCTAAAGCTATCTTCCTGTTGCCATGTACTGTGATGGTGCATTTACGACCCGTCATCTTAAGCTGCAAATAAATATAACAAGGTCGTGCCATGAATTTAGCATAAGCCGGCCGTCCAAACATGGCGTGATAAGGGCTCTTGATCTTGACTACTTCAAAAGTCAATGTCTCAGCTCTGAAATCATGATCATCTCCAAAAGCCACTTCCAAAGCTATCTTACCCACTTGGTACACCGACTTACCGGACACCACCCCATGAAAAATAGTAGAAGACGGCTTAAGATCTTTGTTAGTCAAATTCATACGGTGAAAACTATCATAATAAAGGATACTGATGTTGCTGCCTCCATCCATAAGCACCTTGGTAAACTTGTACCCCCCAACCTGCAGAGCAACCACCAAAGCCAATTGACCCGGATTGTCAACCCGAGGCGGGTGATATTCGCGGCTCTAGACAATAGGATGCTCAGACCATCGCAAGAAGCGGGGAACCGCCGGCTTAACCGCGTGCGCTGCCCATTTATGAACCTTCTGGTCTCGTTTGCATAAACTTGTGGTAAACACATGATATTGACCACTATTCGGTTGCTTCGGATTACTCTGGTAACCAGACTGCTGCTGTTGATTTCCTTGACTAGATTGTTGATTAAAACCACCTTGGTTATCTTGTCCCCGAAAGCCGGAGCTTGAGCTGCCACCCCCAAAGCCAGGTCCGTGAGAGCCGGATCCTGAGCCGCCATTCGGGCCATGATTATTCTGGAAAAAACTGGAATTTCTATACTCCCTCATGATGAAGCAATCCTTCCATAGATGACTGGCTGGCTTCTCTTGCGTACCGTGCTTTGGGCAAGGCTGATTCATCGTCGCCTCAAGGTTGAATTTTGGCCCGCCAAACCGGGGCGCCGATGACTTCCCCTTACGACGTTGATTATTATTCTGCGTATTGGTGTTAGCCACAAAGTCTAAACCACCGTCGGCCTTGCGCTTACCGTTGCCACCTTGACCCGCCGTATTATGTTGTTGTCCCTTTGCATTTCCACTCTTCTTCCCCTTGCCGGCCTTCTCCTCATCAGACTCGGGGTCTTTGGTACTATCAGAGTCGGCGTATTTGACGAGAGCCGCCATGAGCTCTCCCATGTATTTGCAGTGGCGCTTAAGCCGCCCAGCTTCTGCTTAAGGGGAAGGAAACGGCAATTCTTTTCCAACATCAGGACAGCTGAACCGGTGTTGATACTGTCCGATGAATGTATGACGGCCGAGATCAGGCGCACCCAATTGGTTGTTGACTCGCTCTCACCCTGGACGCAAGAGTCTAAATCAAGAATAGACATAGGCTGCTTGCACGTGTCCTTGAAATTTTGGATAAAACACATCTTCAATTCAGCCCATGATCTGATGGAATTAGGAGGTAATCCTTTCAGCCAAGTGCGTGCCGGCCCATCCAACATCATGGTAAAGTATTTAGCACACGTAGCATCACTAACATCCAACATCTCCATGGCCATCTCAGAGCTCTCAATCCAGGCCTCTGGGGCTGATCCGCTGTGTAATTAGTCACCTTACGGGAGCCCTTGAAACCCTTAGGCAAGCGCTCGTTACGTAGCCGGCACTAAACATGGCACACCAAGGGTTCTAGAGGTCACTCCTGCCTCCACAGACGTCGTTGGGTAAGCCGGAGATTGTTGTTGAGTCGCCAACTGAGCCGCCAGCTCAGCTTCCTGACGCGCCCTGCCCTAATACACCAAAGTCTGAGCATCGTTACCAACACACGGCGGGTCATGCCTACGAGGCTGGTTATGGTGTCGTTCACTGCTTGAAACTGTTGGCGAATCAATATGCATGCTATAACTCCGTCTTGGACGTGGGGTTGAATGAATCCGTTCACGGGTGTATGAGTAAGCCGCCTGTTGAGCCACCGCTGTCTGAAGAAGCTCTCCAGCCCTCCTTATCTCCATCGCAGCTGGTGACTCGCCTTTGATGTCTACTACACAACCTTCTTCTTGTAGACGTTGTTGGGCCTCCAAGTGTAGAGGTTTGTAGGACAGTAGAAAATTTCCCTCAAGTGGATGACCTAAGGTTTATCAATCCGTGGGAGGCGTAGGATGAAGATGGTCTCTCTCAAGCAACCCTGCAACCAAATAGCAAAGAGTCTCTTGTGTCCCCAACACACCCAATACAATGGTAAATTGTATAGGTGCACTAGTTCGGCGAAGAGATGGTGATACAAGTGCAATATGGATAGTAGATATAGGTTTTTGTAATCTGAAAATATAAAAACAGCAAGGTAGCAAGCGATACAAGTGAGCGTAAACGGTATTGCAATGCTAGGAAACAAGGCCTAGGGTTCATACTTTCACTAGTGCAAGTTCTCTCAACAATAATAACATAATTGGATCATATAACTTTCCCTCAACATGCAACAAAGAGTCACTCCAAAGTCACTAATAGCGGAGAACAAACGAAGAGATTATGGTAGGGTACGAAACCACCTCAAAGTTATTCTTTCCGATCAATCCATTGGGCTATTCCAATAAGTGTCACAAACAGCCCTAGAGTTCATAGTAAAATAACACCTTAAGACACACATCAACCAAAACCCTAATGTCACCTAGATACTCCAATGTCACCTCAACTATCCGTGGGTATGATTATACGATATGCATCACACAATCTCAGATTCATCTATTCAACCAACACATAGAACCTCAAAGAGTGCCCCAAAGTTTCTACCGGAGAATCAAGATGAAAATGTGTGCCAAACCCTATGCATAGGTTCATGGGCGGAACCCGCAAGTTGATCACCAAAACATACATCAAGTGGATCAATAGAATACCCCATTGTCACCACGGGTATCCCACGCAAGACATACATCAAGTGTTCTCAAATCATTAAAAGACTCAATCAGATAAGATAACTTCAAAGGGGAAACTCAATCCATTACAAGAGAGTAGAGGGGGAGAAACATCATAAGATCCAACTATAATAGCAAAGCTCGCGATACTCAAGATCGTATCACCTCAAGAACACGAGAGAGAGAGAGAGATCAAACACATAGCTACTGGTACATACCCTCAGCCCCGAGGGTGAACTACTCCCTCCTCGTCATGGAGAGCGCCGGGATGATGAAAATGGCCACCGGTGAGGGATCCCCCCTCTGGCAGGGTGCCGGAACAGGGTCCCGATTGGTTTTTGGTGGCCACAGAGGCTTGCGGCGGCGGAACTCCCGATCTAGTTTGTTTCCCGATGGTTTTAGGGTATATTGGCATATATAGGAGGAAGAAATACATTAGGGGAGCCACGAGGGGCCCACGAGGGTGGAGGGCGCGCCCAGGGGGTGGGCGCGCCCCCTGCCTCGTGCCTTCCTCGTTGATCCCCTGACGTGCACTCCAAGTCTCCCGGATTGTTTTCTTTCCAAAAATAACTCTCCCGAAGGTTTCATTCCGTTTGGACTCCGTTTGATATTCCTTTTCTTTGAAACACTGAAACAATGGAAAAAACAGGAACTGACACTGGGCTTTGGGTTAATAGGTTAGTCCCAAAAATCATATAAAAGTGCTTAGTAAAGCCCATTAAACATCCGATGGATAATATAATAGCATGAATACTTCATAAATTATAGATACGTTGGAGACGTATCAGCATCCCCAAGCTTAATTCCTGGTCGTCCTCGAGTAGGTAAATGATAAAAGAAATAATTTATGAAGTGTGAATGCTAGCAGGTGCACAAGTTTGATCAATGATAATTTCAATCACCTTTTCTAGCATCATTATATGTCATAACAGTAGCTCATATCATAAAACTTTGCATGATCAAGTAACAAACTATTCACGTGTTAAAGTATAGAACATAAACTTTCTTGAAAACTAACAAACCATGTTATTAGTCATCAAACAATTACAATTCATCTTATTTCCAGGAAGAGTCTATGTCAGAGCTTTGATTCAGCAAACTTCACATACTCAACTATCATTTAGTCTTCCATGATTGCTACCACTCAAAGCATATTTTTAGAACAAATAGTATTCATCGAACACAGAGAAAGATAGGGGCTTAATGTTTCGCCTCCCAACCTTTTACCTCAGGGGTAATGTCAACAGTAATAATTCATGCTCAAATATATTTGAATGGCCATATATGCCTAGATCTTTCCATCACATGATGCTTGCCAACTAAAGAGTAGGTTGGAATGAGAAGGAATACTACTGACTCTAGCATAAATGTAAAAGATAGGCCCTTCGCAGAGGGAAGCAGGGATTTGCAGAGGTGCCAGAGCTCAAAACAAAAAACAGAGATGAAAATAATTTTGAGAGGTATGCTTTCCTTGTCAACATAACGACCAAGAGTTCCCAATATCTTCCATACTACATACATTATAGGCGGTTCCCAAACAGAAAGGTAAAGATTTTTACTCCCCCTCCACCAACAATCATCAATCCATGGCTTGCCCGAAACAACGGGTGCCTCCAACTAACATCAATCCTAGGGGAGTTTTGTTTGCAATTATTTTTGATTTGATTTCGATCTTTTGATCATGGGACTGGGCATCCCAGTTACCAGCCATTTTCTCGTGAATGATGAGCGGAGTCCACTCATCGTGAGAATAACCCACCTAGCATGGAATATACTGCTAGCCCCTAGTCGCTACATGAGCGATTCGGGCATACAAAGCAGATTATTATTTGAAGGTTTGGAGTTTGGCACATGCAAATTTACTTGGAACGGCAGGTAAATACCGCATATAGGTAGATATGGTGGACACTCATGGAAGAAACTTGGTTCAAGGGGTTTGGATGCACAAGCAGTATTCCCGCTTAGTACAGATATTTTGGCTAGCAAAGGATTCTAAATAGCAAGCACCACATGTTAGAGGATCCATAACAATATAACTTCTATACAAATATACCAAGCATAACTCATTATGTTGTCTTCCTTGTCCAACTTCAACTAATTTGCTCAGGTTTGAAAATAATTAATGGGGCTCACAATCATAGAAGATGTCCAAGATAGTATATTTATATGTGAAATCTCTCTTCCCTCAATATTCTTTCATGAATTGTTCAAAGTGACCAATACAATGTTTGCTAACCTTCAATAAATTTACCACCTCTACTTCTTATATGTGAAGGCATTACTCCCCATGGTAAAGGCATATGAAACATATATAATTTCATATTTATGACATTCAAATCATTCAACCATTTACTCATAAGATATAAGTGAAGCACACGAGTAAATGACAAACTACTCCAAAAAGATATAAGTGAAGATCAATGAGTAGTTAAATAATTATGTAGCTATGTGAAGATTCATTATCATTTAAGAATTTCAGATCTTGGTATTTTATTCAAACATCAAACAAAGCTAAAGAAAATAAAATGACGCTCCAAGCAAAACACATATCATGTGGTGAATAAAAATATATCTCCAAGTAAAGTTACCGATGAATGAAGACGAAAGAGGGGATGCCTTCCGGGGCATCCCCAAGCTTAGATGCTTGGTTATCCTTGAATGTTACCTTGGGGTGCCTTGGGCATCCCCAAGCTTAGGCTCTTGCCACTCCTTATTCCATAGTCCATCGAATCTTTACCCAAAACTTGAAAACTTCACAACACAAAAGTTAACAGAAAACTCGTAAGCTCCGTTAGTATAAGAAAATAAATCACCACTTCAAGGTACTGTAATGATTAAATTATTTATTTGTATTGGTGTTAAATCTACTGTATTCCAACTTCTCTATGGTTTATAAACTATTTTACTAGCCATAGATTCATCAAAATAAGCAAACAACACACGAAAAACAGAATCTGTCAAAAATAGAACAGTCTGTAGTAATCTGTAACTAACGCAAACTTATGGAACTCAAACAATTCAACCAAAATATGAAGACCTAGATAATTTTATTATTGATCTGCTGGAATTGGAATCAGTATTTTATCACGTTCTGGTGATTTTAAACAATTGTTTTTGTGAACAGAAAGTTTCTGGAATTTTCAGCAGGATTAAATAACTATTATCCAAGAAGATCCTATAGGTCTTACTTGGCACAAACACTAATTAAAACATAAAACCACATCTAACCAGAGGCTAGATAAAAAATTTATTACTAAACAGAACCAAAAAGCAAAGAACAAATATAAAGTTGGGTTGCCTCCCAACAAGTGCTAACGTTTAACGCCCCTAGCTAGGCATGATGATTTCAATGATGCCCACATAAAAGATAAGATTTGAAACATAAAGAGAGCATCATGAAGAATATGACTAGCACATTTAAGTCTAACCCACTTCCTATGCATAGGGATTTTGTGAGCAAACAACTTATGGGAACAAGAATCAACTTGCATAGGAAGGTAAAACAAGCATAACTTCAAGATTTTAAGCACATAGAGAGGAAACTTGATATTATTGCAATTCCTACAAGCATACATTCCTCCCTAATAATAACTTTCAGTAGCATCATAAATGAATTCAACAATATAACCAGCACCTAAAGCATTCTTTTCATGATCTACTCGCATAGAAATTTTCCTACTCTCCACATAAGCAAAATTCTTCTCATTCGGAATAGTGGGAGTATCATAAGAGACTTGAATACTATAAATTGTTTCCACATTAAAAGAGTAATGTTCAGAAAAAGGGTAATCATAATCATGACAAGTTTTATAAATATAATCATCACTACTTTTTATAGCATAAGTTTCATCACAATAATCATCATAAGTAGCAACTTTGTTCTCATCATAATCGATTGAAACCTCTTCCAAGATAGTGGACTCATTACTAAATAAAGTCATGACCTCTTCAAATCCACTTTCATAATTATCATCATAAGATTCAACATCCTCCAAAATAGTGGGATCATTACTTCCTAAATTTGACACTCTTTCAAACCCACTTTCATCAATATAATCATCATAAGTAGGAGGCATGCTATCATCACTATACATTTGCATATCAAAACTTGGGAGACTAAAAATATCATCTTCATTAAACATAGCATCCCCAAGCTTGGGACAAACATTAATTGCAGCAAATATATTCTCAAATATGTCATTCTCATCAAACATAGCTTCCCCAAGCTTGGGCCTTTTCATATCATAAGCATAATCACTCTCATCATTAATAGTATGGATAGCACCAATAGTATAGCAATTATCATATTCTTCCAAGCAAGTGCCAAAAAGATTTTCAAGATCATAAGAAGTATCATTATCTTCCTAATCATAATCATCACAACAAGCAATAGGAATAACGAGATCATCATCAAATGCATCATCTTCCACAATTATTTTTGATTCATTTTCATGAGGCACAACAATTATAGGAGCAACATTATTTGGGAGAGATATATTTTTACCTCTCTTCCTTTTTCTTTTCTTCTTCTTCACCACATCATGTGTGGGTTCAATCCTCTTTTTGGAGCTCCTTATTAATGAGATTGGTTGAATAGAAGGCTCCTCCTCGTTACCTGATTCATATAAGAAATAATAGGAGAATATTGGGAAGTCTCTTCCCTTTCGTTAGTATTCTCTTCATCTTCTATTTGTTTTCTTCTCTTTATGTAATTGGCAATATAAGGATTTTCAATGCAATTCACCGCACAATACACATAAATTTCCTCTAGATCAAAATCAAGAAGTTTATAACGGGCAAATTCTGGAAGATGCTTACTTATACGTTTCATTTCTTCGTAACCCATAAGCAAACTAAGTTCATTATAATGTGCAAGGTAAATAAAGTCATCACAATTTTTGGACACGATTAGATCATGAAACAATTTGCATCGGATAGTTAAATGACCCCGTTCATTGAAAAGTTCACAAGTATGGCCAAGAAAATTTAAATTTTCAGCACAAACATCTAGCCTTTCTTGCAACAATTTAGTTTCTCAATGCTTATGCCTCTTGCAATATCTATCTTCCCTATTTGGTGTGTACTTGCAAACTCAATGCACTCCACAAAAATTGACATGTTTATAGGAGACCTTTTCATCATAACTAGTGCAATCATCATTAGTACTACGGATATTCAAGGAGTTCATACTAACAACATTGCAATCATGCTCATCATTCAAAGATTTAGTGCCAAACATTTATAGACTTCTTCTTCTAGCACTTGAGCACAATTTTCCTTTTCATCATACTTACGAAAGATATTAAAAAGATGAAGCGTATGAGGCAAACTTAATTCCATTTTTTTGTAGTTTTCTTTTATAGACTAAACTAGTGATAAAACAAGAAACTAAAAGATTCGATTGCAAGATCTAAAGATATACCTTCAAGCACTCACCTCCCCGGCAACGGCGCCAGTAAAGAGCTTGATGTCTACTACACAACCTTCTTCTTGTAGACGTTGTTGGGCCTCCAAGTGCAGAGGTTTGTAGGACAGTAGCAAATTTCCCTCAAGTGGATGACCTAAGGTTTATCAATCCATGGGAGGCGTAGGATGAAGATGGTCTCTCTCAAGCAACCCTGCAACCAAATAGCAAAGAGTCTCTTGTGTCCCCAACACACCCAATACAATGGTAAATTGTATAGGTGCACTAGTTCGGCAAAGAGATGGTGATACAAGTGCAATATGGATAGTAGATATAGGTTTTTGTAATATGAAAATATAAAAACAGCAAGGTAGCAAGCGATACAAGTGAGCGTAAACGGTATTGCAATTCTAGGAAACAAGGCCTAGGGTTCATACTTTCACTAGTGCAAGTTCTCTCAACAATAATAACATAATTGGATCATATAACTATCCCTCAACATGCAACAAAGAGCCACTCCAAAGTCACTAATAGCGGAGAACAAACGAAGAGATTATGGTATGGTACGAAACCACCTCAAAGTTATTCATTCCGATCAATCCATTGGGCTATTCCTATAAGTGTCACAAACAGCCCTAGAGTTCGTAGTAAAATAACAAAAGACATACATCAACCAAAACCCTAATGTCACCTAGATACTCCAATGTCACCTCAAGTATCCGTGGGTATGATTATACGATATGCATCACACAATCTCAGATTCATCTATTCAACCAACACATAGAACTTCAAAGAGTGCCCCAAAGTTTCTACCGGAGAATCAAGACGAAAATGTGTGCCAACCCCTATGTAGGTTCATGGGCGGAACCCGCAAGTTGATCACCAAAACATATGTCAAGTGGATCAATAGAATACCCCATTGTCACCACGGGTATCCCACGCAAGACATACATCAAGTGTTCTCAAATCATTAAAAGACTCAATCCGATAAGATAACTTCAAATGGGAAACTCAATCCATTACAAGAGAGTAGAGGGGGAGAAACATCATAAGATCCAACTATAATAGCAAAGCTCGCGATACATCAAGATCGTATCACCTCAAGAACACGAGAGAGAGAGAGAGATCAAACACATAGCTACTGGTACATACCCTTAGCCCCGAGGGTGAACTACTCCCTCCTCGTCATGGAGAGCGCCGGGATGATGAAGATGGTCACCGGTGAGGGATCCCCCTCTGGCAGGGTGCCGGAACAAGGTCCCGATTGGTTTTTGGTGGCTATAGAGGCTTGTGGCGGCGGAACTCCCGATCTAGTCTGTTCCCCGATGGTTTTAGGGTATATTGGTATATATAGGAGGAAGAAATATGTCAGGGGAGCCACGAGGGTGGAGGGCGCGCCCCCTGCCTCGTGCCTTCCTCGTTGATCCCCTGATGTGCACTCCAAGTCTCCCAGATTGCTTTCTTTCCAAAAATAACTCTCCCGAAGGTTTCATTCCATTTGGACTCCGTTTGATATTCCTTTCTTCGAAACACTGAACCAAGGGAAAAAACAGGAACTGGTATTGGGCTCTGGGTTAATAGGTTAGTCCCAAAAATCATATAAAAGTGCTTAGTAAAGCCCATTAAACATCTAAGATGGATAATATAATAGCGTGAATACCTCATAAATTATAGATACGTTGGAGACGTATCAGCCTTCCACAGGGAGAGCCACCAATCGTGTAGCTGCAGCAATCATATTGTCCAGAGGGTTAGAATAATGACCAGGCGGTGTAGGAGGCGGAGTCAAATTCAAACGAGGCGGGTCTGCCATGCGTGGCTGAACCGGTGCTCCGGTCGCGGGTGTCTCAACCACCCGGTTTACCACAGGCCAGTCACTGGTTCCTGCCCCCGGCGTATTGAAAAGGCTCCTAGCCTCAAACTCTGTGGGTTGACGGGTCTGGTGCCTCCTCCTCATAATAGCGTTTGAAGCGTTCTGATCCAAGGTGAGCTGGAACGACTCTGCCTGGATCCGTTGTGATTGCGCATCCAAGGCGTCTCGCTCCGTTGCCATCCTAGCGTTCTCAGCAGAAAGTTCTTCCTTGGCTTGAGCTATCTCATCTCACAGCTTCGCGACATCCACTTTATGTTGTTCTTGAGTCTCTAGGGTTACCTCTGCCCCCATTAAAGTAGCCAAAGCATCCAAAAACTCGGTCAGAACCTGAGCCGGCCGGCGCAGAGCCGCTTGCTCCGGCCGTCGCCTCGGCCGTTGAACTAGAAGTCATAGCAGCAGCAGTCGTTGAAATGAGCATTGGTTGTGTGCCAGCCATGAAGATCGCAACCCGGTTCGGCGGCTCATAGGGGTCCAGAATACTGTCGTCATCAGAACAGCCCCCAAGCCCCCGTCTTGCAATTATTATATGGAATTGGTCTCGCTAGTTGAGGAGTCATCACCAGAGTAGATGGTCGTCTCTCCACCACACACTGATCCTTCCTCAAGATCCACTCCTTGAGTCAAGCCCAGGAAAGCGTGCTGAACCTTGGCGGGTCGTGCACGCTAAGCCGTCTCGATGATGTCGGTGCAGGTGTCCGGCTTAGGCCCTGACTCGCCGATCTTGCTGATGAAGACGTGGATTCTGCCAAAGGGGACCTGGTCCCCGTACTCAATTGAGCCGGCCTCGGGGCCCCAGCCAGCATCGTCGATGTAGAGCTTGCCGCGATGACTCTTGGTCATCCGGCCCACGGCATATCCCTTGATCCCTGCGAAGTTGCCCTTCAAGAACTCAAAACCACCGTGCGCTGGCCCCATGGTGGGCGCCAACTGTCATGGACTTAACACGGAAGATGCCGTAGCGAGAGGACTTAGGTGTGGAGCCATCGCAGCTAGGTTAGCTTGAAGGGGTTAAAACAGGACAAAGTACACAGATAGTTTACCCAGGTTCGGCCCCTCTCAACGAGGTAAAAGCCTACTCCTGCTTTAGGTTGTATTGCTTTGGTTTCGATTACGAGGGAGCGAATACACTTAACCCTAGCTCTCGACGAGTTGTTTCTTGAGTTAACCTGCCACCGGGTCACCCCTTTATATACACAGGTTGATGCCCGGCGGCTTACAGAATCCCGGCCGGCTCATACAAAACGTGTCCGGCTCGGTATCTAATTAAGATTGCCTTACAATACAAGTCAAACATATGGTGGTTCATCCTCTTGGGCCTCAAGCCACCTCTGGGTCTTGGGCCTTCGATAGGCTTGCTTCATGACCCGCCATCTTCATCTTTAAGTCGCCAGTGGTATGACCCGGCCCCTCCTGGGCGGGTCATACCCAATAGTTATATCCCCAACAATAGTAGTTGTGAAATTAATTAACTTGTATAATGCTAGGTTGTTGTTTCGCCTTGATGATTTTGGTTGTTTGAGCTTGCAAGTACATTCAATGTACTGACCTGGCGTGTCTTGCCAGATTGTAGGAGATGTCATGATTGATTGTTTGTCGAGGTTTCGGTTCGAGCGAGCTAGATTGTGTCCCAGCCAGAGTTCCTGCGGAGTGGAGTTCACCACATTTGTCGTTGTTCCGCTGCTACAAGTATTCTGCTACTACGAGTTATTCCACTGCTAGCATAGATCTACCTTAGCAGGCATAGTGTCGTCGTGCTGATGTGATCCTTTGTAGCATTAGACCTTTGTATCCATTATCCTTTGTAATAAGAGTTGATTAGTTCTATACCAAGCAGTGCCGTATTCCAGAAGAATTCTCCTCGATCTCTGGGCTGGAATACGGGGCGTTCCGGTCTCCTGAGCCGGGGTGCCACAAGGCTTGGTATCAGAGCAGGTCTAGCTCTAGGATGCCCTAGTCAACGTGAGCGGTAGAAATCGGTAGTATAGAGTCCGACTTGTTTGTTGCATAGCATGCATATAGCATTATTATTTGTTGCTAACAATTTATCTTGTGAGTGTAGCTGCATCGGTTCGGATCCACTACAGCTCAGCCCCTGCATTTCTCCAGTTTTCTTTTCTTGCCTGTTCTTTGGTGTTTGGTGTCATTTCTGTCCCAGCAGAGTGATGCCAAGTGATCCCGACACTGTTTGCAGAAAATGGTGCTCAGGTATCGCACCGATATCCTATCGTTTCGGTGGTAGACATGCTTCTATCCCAGATCATGCTTTTTATCTTGTCGTGTTGGCAACCCTTAATGGTCTTGGTCATCAAGAAAGGGCAATGCCAGTGGACTTAGTTTTCCACGCTATCCTATTGTTTGGACGAGTACGAATTCCTTCCGTCTGCTTGATAGTAATGTGGTCGCGACATTCGTGTCCCGCTACATGGTTACCAAGTACTTCCTTGCCTCTGAGCTAGTCCAGGTTGCTACCTGGCTAGGCTAGCACTTGGTGTAGTGATGTTTACACCAAATCTTCCACACATTGATTCGTCCTCGTGCACACCGTCACAACATGTTAGATCGTAGTACCGGTGATTCCTTGAGATTTGTGTGCTTAAGTAGGCATGCATATTGTGTGACTAGCAGTAATATGTGACTTTGTTTGTGTGTGAAGTGATTGTTGTTATCTGCTTTTGTATAGTTGAGTTTTCTTTTGCTTCTTTCTTTTGGGCCCTCGGTGTTACCTTATTTTCCCTTATAGAAATTTCTCATCAACCGACACCGAAATCAAAGAAGCAATAAGGAATTCAAATAACTGGAAGAAGCTCAGCTAAACGCATCAAGTATACATCAGCACTTAATCCTCACAGCAGTAATGATCCAGCCAGCAGGAAGACAAGTCAGGTACAAGAGCAACGATATATTTTCAGTCAAAGGTATGGCTCATATACAAAGTTTGGCTCAGGAATAAATGATGCTTGAAATATGTTATCATCCGAAAGAAAGCCAGAATGTGCTATGATCAAGGAAGACAGTCAAACTATTTTTCTAATGCAAGTAACCGACTGCAAAATATTATGGGTGTGTGTATGGCTTTCATTATGCATATCACAGTATGAATCTTTGGATGTGAGGAACTTAGTCTTCTTCCACACGCTATTGAAAGAAGCTTATGATGCAAGTTTCCTTGATTTTCCCCCAGTACAACATATGGACAGGTTCCGGTCCAAGATACTCAATTTTTCACAACAAGATACCTCAGTAAAGGCTTCTGACATAAGAAATTGGATATTTCTCAACAAGCAACTAGAGGAGAAGCTTCTCAGGTACGGAACCCAGTCTTCTCCAGCACGCCACTGCGGCAAAAGCTTCGAGTACAAGCTATCAAGTCTTCTTCAGCAAGCTACTCGGATGGTTTCCCGCACAAGACACCTAGCCTGCGGCAGTAAAACACTATGCACAGTTGTCAGATATTCCACTATGTGAGTTGGTAGTATGTGACAGTGCAGCTCAAGAATCAGATCCGCAACATTTTTGTCAGAAGTACAATTCAGTTAAGACATATGCCTATCGCAAGGATCGAGTGTTCGGTGGCATATTCTTCTTATATATACACTAGCAAATGTGCCCATGCGTTGCAACGGGAGAAACAAATCCTGAGTGACTACATTTATAAATTTGAAAAAAAATAACTTTGCACAACCTAAATTTTAAAGGAATGTCGCCACTAAAAAATGAAATTTGGGAATTAAAACCAATTACTACTATTGATAAAATTAGGGTTTTGTACACATTGAATTTGATTGCCAAACTATTATGGAGCGATATAAGCAAACATAGTTATATAACACTATAAACGAATGGCCTAGAATAAATGTTTAGAAATGAAAAGCGGAAGTCAACAAACCAAACCATAAATTAGAGGACACTAAAACACACGTGTAAGCTATCGGCTTTGTTATTAGCGAACATGGTACTTGCACACTCATGTAATAATTGGTGAACTAAATTATCATCTAAATTCGAATAATTTTGATCACTTTTTTCTTAGAGGTACTACAATAATCTCAAGATATTTCATCATGCAAATAAAACATAACACTCTGTATATATATTTTGCACAATAAGATTTATATAGCTTATTATTCTTTCACATGAAGATAGTTCAGAGACCAAAATCGTTGTATCCATTATCTCACCAGGAGATACACATGAACGACTCAACATGATGTAACACTATTTGATGAATGAAGTGAAGTTGAACCTATAAAAAACTCAACTCAAAGGTGCATGTTTCAAACATCTTTGTACCAATTCATATTAACATGTTCTTACATTTGAGATGGATGACGTGAACACTAATTCAAAAGCTCAAAAATGTTAAACGGTTCCACATTGCGAAGAAATCCATATTCTCCAAATCTAGGCGTAAGACCGTGAATTTCCTTCTCTTCTGTTTTTAGAGATGAGATATATTGATTGTATTATGCATTAAATTATTCAAAACATAACAAAAACTATATTGATTATAGGAAATACAGCATCTATATATTTAATTTCATCATAAAATCCATCATATCTACCCCACTTCATAAAAAAACACAAATCATCATACTGATAAAGGTCCAGATCCCAATTTCACTGAGATCAATGTAGAAACAGTACATCTGAAAAAGAATAAAAAGAACAGTCAAGAACAATCTTGAACTAATTAAGTGCACTGGTTTCCACCTGGTTATCTTGCATGTTCTCCACATTTTTCTATTTTTGTAAAAAAAAGTAAACCAAAAGTTTCATATCTCATGAGCAGGAATGACATGACCTCTCAGTCTTATGTGACCAGACATTAGGGATCAAGCCGTTTTATTTAGAGTTTTCTGATGAATCCAATATTAGAGGAATTTTCTGTTTTAGCAAAATATTGATGTCCTTGAACCGAAACCACGTTGGGGATGGCAAAACTGGCTAACTGATCATGGCTGACACTGATTTTCTTCAAACCTAAATAGTGTGTACTTCTTCAAATAATTGAACAACAAAGTTGATTGACCGATGATCCTGGGACTTGTTTGTCAAAAGTGATATGCTCGACTGCAACTAGAATAAAAAGAAAGAGAAAAGACATATACATGGAGCTTCTTATCCACTAATTTTGAGGGGATTTCACATCCCGTAGTCTGGAAGGGTCTTCTAATCTAATTGACATGCTAGGTTCTCTGTCTCAATCGAATAGAGAAAACCTTTTTGCTGCCGGTCTTTGTCCTGATGCTTGTCTTCCCTTTGTCTCTCCTTGGCACATCGACATCGACGGTAGGTTAGAGTTGCTTGAGTGCGAGATATTGATGGAGAGCTCAGGGCGACGGAGGGAGTCGAGTGCGCGTCCAATGCCGTCCTCCACTGCGCGGCACTTGTGTCCGATGGTGTCAGAGCGGGACGCGAGGGCATGAATGTGCAGTTGCTGCCGGTCGAGCACACCAAAGCCAGCGCTCACCGAGTCGCCAATCACATGCCCCCCTCCTCCGCCGCCTCAAAACCGCTCCCAATCCATGGAACCCTAGCGGAAAATCCTGGTGAGGCGAGTGTGATTCTTGCAGCAAGCGAGGTTGACGTGGTGGCGGCGCCAGCCTCTTCGGTGCAAATGGCGTCGACGAAGGGCCATAGCATGGTGACCGTGAGCTAGGAGGAGATGGCTGCGATGGCGGAGAAGCGATGCTGGGGAAGCGGAATCTAGCGGGCGGCCTAGGGCACGGCGAAGGTCTGGTGCAGTGTGATTCCGATAGAACGATATGTCAAGAGGATCATATAGAGACCACGTGTGCAGCGAAATGTTTTGTATCCATGGGTTTGAATCGTGGAAGGAGACATGATTGGACGTGGGTTGATGCAATAAAGGAAGGTTTCTTCATAGCGTCAATGTTTGGGTCAAAAGGATGTATAAGGTGGTTGCCTCATTCCTCCGTACCACCTTTCACCAGACCATCTACCTTTCACCAGACCATCTTCAGGGACATCAAGCATGGCACCTTCTTCTTTATCCAGAACAACAACTTTATTGAGAATAATTAAATACTCTGTGGCCATGACATGTAAATGCCTATGTATTGACGCCGATGGTTTATTGTGCACTCACATAAACCGAAATTAGCAGCACATAAGGATAATTTATGTATTTACTTCATTGGGCGTCCATGCATATACATTTTCGTTGTGTGTGTGTTGACCTATGTAGTTAGTAAAAGTACGTCAAAAACAGATGCAAATCCAACTTCAAGAAAAAAATGTAGAAGCAGACCCAGAAATTGGGTGCATGTAGATTTGGAGAAGCAAAAAATGCACGGCAAGAATGAGCCGATTTGACGGGTAGAGGAGCGCGTATCCCTCTTCCTAGTTAATTCTTCTGTCCTTAATCTACCTACTCGGTGAGTGCTGCCGTGTCCAGCCCGTTCATTGCAAGATGGCTTTCATCTGGCTGTAGACAATGATTCCACCAGTGTCTCGCGCGGGCAACGCGTGTTTTATGACTCCATAGTTCACATACACCGCTCTCTCTATTATCCCTCCCCTTATCTTCTCAGCCGCCGCTCCTTCAAGGCCCCGCAGACTCTCGATCCAGATCCTCAGCGAGCGCCATCCACCTTCCGCGCCTTTGCGCATGGCCGCACCACCGGAGCTCCAGCGCCTCCCGACAGCACCCCCTTCTCCCTCCTTTCCCTCTTCCTTTCATATGTTTGAATGACGACAGCGCCGAGTTCGTGGGCCGTTGGCTGCGACCGGCACAGCCACCCTCTGGCTCCCCTCCATCATATGTTTGAATGACGACAACGCCGCCATTGATCGTCCCGGGCCGTCCCTCGCCTCGCTCGTGTGGGGCGCACTCTGTGTGGTCCGCCGCGCAGGCAAGCCGCCCCCTCGCCGACAGGAGCGGCGGTTCCGTGAGGCCGCTCGCTCGGCGACCATCACTCCTCTCTTTGTAATCTCCATATTCTTTGCTCGCTCTTACCACTTGCGGGATTATCTGCTTTGTTCTGTGTTAGTTCTTTGCCTGTATGACTTCTGATGCAGCAAGGCTGCTGATGTATAAAAGTTGATGGGATTGGGTAAAAAGGAGCGAGGTGAGACTATTATTATTTGTACATACAGCGGATCTAGCTTAGCACGTGAGGTGACAGGATTGATGTGGTTTGATGTAATCAAGGAAGGTTTTCTTTCTAGTCTATACTATTCTTTTTTCCTTTCAAAAAATAATGTTTCCCATCTATGCAATCCGACGATTATTATGTTTCTATAATTACGGGCTACTGGTTCCCCGTCCTCGCTTCAATGATAAGAGCAGGACTTCAATGCAATCAAGGAGCACTGTAGGTCGCACGTTGGCAGTTTTTTCTCGGAACGCGTCCATGTAGGAAAGAAACGCTCCGGGTCCTTTTATTTGGATCCTTTAAATCTCAGCCGTCAATCTAGATGTTTACATCAAATTAAGGGATATAAAAGAGCGACGTATGGAGAACTATGAAAGCCTCCATCCTTTATTATTAGGTAAAGATATGATGAGCATGCACCCCCGGTCCTACAAGTCGCTCATACGAGATACGGCAATGATCAAGCAGATATACCTAAGGAATGTAAGGATCTCATAACCTCACGAGTCCTGCAAATGAAGATAAGCAGAGATAGATCTCATGTAATGCAAGGATCGACAAATGATGTGGCCGACAACTCAGAATCAACAATCTTGGCAATGGTCACCAAGGCCAATATTTCCGCAACCGACAAGGTGATATCCCGAACTCTTGTCATCCTCTTGCATGATTAACCACAACAACAAGCTCGGTACAGCTACAAGCCCCGAGTATATGTCATATATGTACAAACCCAGGTCAGAAAATAAGCACAAGGAATCATGCCAAAAATATTGCACTACCCACATTCATGATCCTACGAAGAATCAAGGACATATGTGGCCACGCTATTTTAATAAGGTATCTTGACAAATAAAATCATGACCGTCGAAGGGTGAGACTGACATCAAGGGTATGATGATTTTTGCGCAACCATCAGGATTCGGATACCCAAGTCAGTTGAAAGCCCTGTTTCCATACGGATCCACAAAGGCATACCCTCAAAGGCCTACTCCGTTCTACAATGACTTCATATACCGCTGACCCGCTTAAAATAGTTAGTGTGGAATATCCAAGTCTGTTCTGCCAGATCCAAGATTTCCTTTGCAGACTCTGCAGTTTGACTTCAATGGCAGTGTTAAAGCATCTCACAGCCCATTACCACATATGGGTATACCGACAACATAAGAAAGTCAAAAGCCGAACAGTCAGCTCAGACCAGGTCTACTCACTGGTGGAGCCAAGTACATGGACACCCTATCAAGAAAAGTATCTTCCAGCCAGCACCCCTATCAGGCCAGTATCCAGATGCTAATTTTTTAGGTATGAGACACCTATAAGTCCGTACCCTTGTATATTGCTCACGACAGGAGGCATTCGAATCTTTGGTACATATCTCATGCTCGAGCCCAAGAAATAAATCAAGATAAATCAGTACCACCTGTGAGCAGTCAATTCCCGTCAGGAGAATGACCATGATTCTCAGCATTTATTGAACCCGGAAGACATGCATTTGTTTGAGCAAACCCCATGGCAGAAGTAAAAAGGTTTTCATGACCAAAGGAAAATTTATGATCATATCCATTGTATATCACCGCAGATATGAGAGAATCAACGTCAGCAAAGGATTTGGTATGTGAGCAAAAACCTGTCAGAATTTTTGAAAGGTGAAGCAAACCACCTCAGAGCAAGGTAAGCAGATCCTATAAGATTCTCGGTGGAACGATAAATAAAGGAAAAGGATACCCGAGTTGGAAACGTTTTCCTTAAGATATATTCATACTTGTTCCCTCAGCAACCAAATCTCGAGGAAGAGATTTCTTTAAGGGGAGAAGGTTTGTAACACCCTGGTTTTTGGCCCTTTTCTTTTTCTTTTTGATTTATTGGTTTTTGCTCTGATTTTATTTTTGGAATGGTTCTGTGGCCTTGCAACCTAGGAGATCATCATCATTTCTTCTCCCAAGTGGCTCATCATTCTGAAAACTTTCCCAAGATCATGTCATTTCTATTCTAGCCAACCCTAAAATTCTTTTTCTAAGGAATATTCCTTTTTCTATTAAAGGAATAGTCTTGTTTGCCCTAGGTTGTAAAGCAACCTATATTTCTATCACTCCCAAAATTCCCAAATAATTATCATAATTTCTTTGAGTGATATGTTGCTCAAATATGCCCAAACTTTCCTGTCCTCGCCCAAAAATAATTCCCCAATATTTATTCTTCATTTCTGTCCAGTGTGGTTTTCTGTGAAGGAAGTTCCACCTATGTCGGGTGGTTGGTGCGACATATGCCAACGGATGGCTTATCATTGTGGGTGCCAATAAGACGTCGCCGGTGCTTGGAAACGGGATGAGGCGAAGACATGCACGCCGGCGGATCTTACCCAGGTTCGGGGCTCTCCGAGGAGATAACACCCCTAGTCCTGCTCTGCGGGGTCTCCGCATGATCACTAGATCGGTGAAAGTAGCTACAATCGCTCCTAGAGCTGTTGGGTTCAAGGGAGAAGAAGAACAAGGCTAGCTCTCTCTTCTCTCTATCTGTGGTGTGTGTGTGCTATGCTTAGAAGCCAACCCTTTGCATGGGTACTCCGGGGGGTTTATATAGGCCTACCCCCCGGGGGTACAATGGTAATCCGGCTGGGCACTGGTCCTAGCCGTCAGTGTCTATGCTTGCCGGCTTCTCCGCCGGCTGTTGGGCCCCGCCGACGGGTGGGTCCCGCCAGCTGCCGGCTTCTTGGTCGACAGGCCGGCCCCACTGCCTAGGGTCTTGTCGGCGGCTGCGTACTGTTGCTTTGCCTCTGATGACGAGGGCTTTGTCGAGGTAAGCGTGGCTACAGTGGGCCGCCTCGGGGGCTCTCACTGTAGCCTTACCTCGTCTCGTCTCCTTAATGAGGCTCCTGCTTCGAGGAAGGGAGTAGCCGGCTTCTGGGGGCCGGCTACGCCCTTGGCCGACTGGGAAAGGCAGGGCCGCCTTCGTGCCTCTCTCTGGCCGAAGGGCCCGCCGCCCGTGGGCCGTACGGGAGTCCGTCGTGGATGACGTTGAGGCCAGCATGGCTACAGTGCCGAGCCGCACGGGAAGCGGCTGTCCCGTACGGCCTTCTGTAGCCATGCCCGCCTCGGGCTTCTGGGGTAGTGGGCCGCACTGTGGCCACACCCCGTCTTGTCACCATTATGAGGGAGTAGCTTTGGTGGTTGAGGTCTCGGCCGGCTCCTTGGAGTCGGCGCTCTTCGAGGCCGGTTTCTTGGAGTCGGCCTCCCCGCGGTTATCTTTGGGGAGGGAGGTCGCTTGAGGCTGGGCCGCCTTCCATGAGTCGGCTTCGGAGGTAGCCGGCCAGGGAAGGGGGTCTAATGCTTGGAGCGTTGGGGGGCCCGAAGGCCTGGTAATTTTTCTGAAGAACCAGGGGTAGTCGGTTAGGCTACCTGTGGCCATTTACTCCGACAGTAGTCCCCGAAGCTGATTGGGCTTCGAGGTTGAGTAGGAGTTGAGAAGCTCGATCGGCTTCCCATCTTAGCAAGCCGGCAGCTGGGAGCCGGCCTTGGTCAGGCGTGCCGCCTGGGTCGAAATCTTCCGAAGTCGGAGGGCGGGAGCCCGCCAGTGCGTGCACCGGGCCGCGGGCCGGCCACTGGCCGTCCGCGAACCACATGGCCCTTCTTGGCCGGAAAGCGTGCCAGCCCACGCGCGTGACGGGACGTCGCCGCAGGGAGGGGCCCGCCACGTCCGCGCCCTGGCCCAGGCGCGGATTGTCTACATCCCGAAACCGCCCGCACGTCCCGTGCGGCAGTTTCGGCTCGCATTTATGCGCAATAATCGCGAGGCGTGGGGGGAGTGGGTGCAGTTAATCCCACGACTCCCCCACGTTCGGCTTCCCCGGTCCTGCCTTGCGAAGCTATAAGTAGGGGGAGGTGGAGGGCGGCAGGCCCTCGCACGCTCCTCCTACCTCCACCATCTTCTTCGCTCTCCCGCTCTTGCGACAGCGCCTCGCCGCCGCGCTCTTCCACTACTTATTCCTCCGCCGCCGCACTCGTTTTCGCCATGCCTCCCGCTACGGAGCAGCATGGCGGGGATTGGGATGGCTCCAACATCCACGACGACCACGTCGAGTTCCTCCGCAACACGCGGCGGCTGCCCAGCGCGGACAAGGTGGAGGTCCGCCTCGCGCCGGCGAAGGAAATCACGCCGGAGCCGCAGGAGGGCGAGCGGGTGGTCTTCCGCTCGCACTTCTTGCGCGGCATCGGCCTTCCAGTGAGCGCCTTCTTCCGCTCCTGGCTCGAATTCTATCAGCTCCAGCCGCACCACCTCACCCGAATGCGGTGGTGCTGTTGTCGGCCTTCGTCACCCTGTGCGAGGGCTACCTCGGCGTCCTCCCCACCCTCGAGCTCTGGGGGGAGTTCTTCCAGTCCAAGATGGGCACGCGCATGCAGGGCGTGCCGGCTCAGACTGGCGCCTTCATCGCGTCGCGGAGGTCGGTCACCGACAACCCCTTCCCCGTCATCCCGCTGATCATATCGGTGAAGAAGTGGCAGAAGTCGTACTTCTGCGTGCGGAACATCGCCCCACGGGGCGACTACATCAACCTGCCGGCTTACGTAGCCGGCCCACCGGCGGGCAGGCGGCCCCAGTGGTCCTTCCGTGCTGTAACTCTGACGCCGGCCGGGTCCGCAGCCGTCGCCCGAGTGCGAGTGATGACCCAGTCGGAGGGCTTGACGGGGGCTGACCTTCTGGCCGCCTTCGTCACGCGTCGGGTTCTTCCGCTCCAAAGCCGTCCTCATCTGATCTGTCAGATGAGCGGCCAGCTCGATCCGAGCCGGATGTGCACCAAGGAGATGCCGCACGAGGAGGTCGCCTATATGGTGAACTACCTTGCGAATTGCAAGCTCTCCGAAGAGTGGCAATTCGGCAAGGAGCCATACAGCCGAGCCAATCCACCGCCCACGGTATGCTCTCCCTGTGTCTTCTTTTTCTCTCAACTTCGTTGCCGAGTTCCTCTTGGCCGACTCTAACTTAGTCGGCTTGTTCTTTGACAGAGTCCTCTCCTCCGGCCGGCCGGCGGGTCAGATACGGAGCGTCGATTCGTCCCCGACCGGACGGAACACGATCTGGAGGACCCCGACCTGGGGGCGGCCGGCATGGACGACAACATCGAGCCGGGTGGCGGCCAAGCCGGTGGCGAAGCAGGCGACTCCGGGCTCGGAGTCACCTTCGACGACTGGCCGGACGACGACGAAGCCGAGGTCGCCCCGCGCCGCCAGCTGGCTTCTGGGCGTGGCGCGGGCTCCTCCGCTGCACCGCCTGCTCGGGGCGGAGGGCAGAAGCATCGCACCGCCCAGGGTCTGTTTGGCAGTCGGACGAAAAAACCCAGGGGCGGGGCGGCCGCCAGCAGGCGGGAAGAGGCGGCCGCGAAGGCGGCTCGCTTCCGCAAGGCGGTAAAGCAACCGCAGACCGTGTCGGCGTAAGTCCCAATTTTTCTTTGTGTACTCTTTTTCTTTCTTTTCTTTGGTGGTTCCTGAAACCTTGTCTTTTTTCTCCAAATGATCAGAGCTCCGTTGTCGCTTGAGCGGGCGGCTGCCGGCTCCGTCGTCGAGTCGCCAAGGGGGTCTGGGAGTACCACTCGCCGCGTGGACCCCCGTGCCGATCTTCAGGAGGCGACAGAACGGAACGCGCGGGAGGCGCGAGAGGCGGAGGCACGGAAGGCGGCCGCCGCTCAGGCGGCTCTGGAGGAGGAGGCGGTGAAGGTGCTCGCCGACGCTGCTGCCAGGGCCCAAGCGGAGCCTGCAGCTGCAGAAGCAGCGGGAGAGGTCTTGATGGTCACCCCTCTGCGCGTTGCGGCGCCGGGTTCCATGGAGCCCTCGCCAGAAGGAGCCAACCGCGACCAGCCAGGGCCGGGAAGAGACAACGATGTCATCATCCTGGAGAGGGCGCCGGTGCCGACCCTGCCGACTGGGGCGGCTCAAGGCGGCCGGCCAGATCAGCCGCCTACACAGTCGGCGGGGGGCGAGCCGGCTGTGAGGACTGAGATGGCGGTCCGGATGCCGCCAAGCCGGCGCGCGGGGAAGGCCGCGTCGGAGCCACAGAAGGCCGTGTCGGAGCCACAGCCGGCCGTGGGCTCCAGCTCGTCGGCCCAGGATGCGGAGGCGGCTAGCGCAACCTTAGGGTGGACGCCAGGCGGAGGACGGCCGTGATGAACGTGGCTGTGCAGGATGTCCGGACCCATCTCCAGGGCCAAGCCGTGGCGCTGAGGCAGTTCACCGATGAGTTTCTTGCGACACGGGCGGCCATCCGGGTTAGTCTTCCCATCTAACTTCTCTTGATCTTGATTTCTTCCGTGGGGGCGCGTCAGCGCACCCACTGGGTGTAGTCCCCGAGTTCCGAGTCGGCTGCTGAGCAGGCGGCTTGGAACTCCTTGGAGGATTTTCCCTTGCTATTTTTGTTCTTACTCCGATCTTCTGTCTATTTTGCAGGACTACCACAATCTTCGTGCGGCCGTCTTCAACTCCCAGGCTCGGGAGCTGACCCAGAAGACCGCCGACCTTACTGAGAGCCGAGGTACGTGCTTGGTTCTTTGTCTCATGTGGGGGCGCGTCAGCGCACCCACTAGGTGTAGTCCCCGAGATTCGGGCCGACTGCTGAGCAGTCGGGTCGGATCTTCCTTGACGACTTCTTCTTACTGTTCTTTCTTCTTCTGCCGTCCCTGCAGCGGCCAACGCCAGTCTGAGGGAACAGCTGGGGGAGTCCCAGACTGCCCTTCGTGCCAAGGACGCCGAGATCGCCGCCTTGGTGCAGGAGCGCGACCGCTTGGCCAAGAAGTTGGCCGACCAGGAGGAAGGCCACAAGGCGGCCCTGAAGGCTGCACAGGACCGCGAAGCCACTCTCCAGGCCGAGTTCGAGACGGAGGCGGCTGGCTGGGCTGAGGCCAGGCAGACTCTGATCTCTGGCTACGGCCAGATCGAAGATCTGGTTGACGGTAAGCCGCCTACCTCTTCGTCCTTTCTTGCCATCTGCCACTTTGGCTTGTTTTCTGATTTTGGTGTTCTTTTCTTCCTTTCTTCTTCTTTCTTGCGCAGAGTATTTCCCTGGCTATTCTACTGCCGCCAACCAGACCATCGAGGCCCGTCGCCAAGCGCGAAGGCAGGCTGGCTTTGAAATCTCGCCAACCGCCGGCCGCTCGCTGGAGGAACAGCTTCTGGCGATCCAGGCCCGTATCCAGCCGGCTCACCGACTGCTCCGCCGGCTTCAGCAAGCCGGGGCACAGGTTTTGGTCGCCCTCTGGCCCGGCCAAGTGGTTCCTCGCACCCCCAGTCGGACTGCCGACTGGCTAGAGGTGGCAGTCGGCCGCTTCGAAGCTTGGAAGGCCTCGGCGGCTCGCTCCGGTGCCAGGCGGGCGCTGGAGTTCGTCAAGGCCTGGTATCCCGGCCTGAGCCTGGACCAGCTGGCTACCTGGCGGCAGCAAGCCGACACGGAGCTGGAGCCGGCACGGCCGGCCATCATCCGGCGGGCTTCGGCGATCGCCGACTACACCGACACCAGCGTCTTCTCCCCCGAGGTGGACGACAACGGTGTCGCCCAGCCGGAGGAGTGGTTCGGTCTGAACCCGGCGGACGGCGAAGACTCGGCGGAGGAGATCGACTCCAGCGATGAGGGTGAAGAAGAGGAGGAGGAGGATGGTGAAGACGCCGAGCCGGCTGGTGGAGCAGCCGGCCAGCCTCAGCCTGACCGCACCTCCAGTACCACGTCGCGCGCGAGTGCGTCGCCTGCCGTGGGTGGTGATCAAGCCGAGACCCGCTAGGCGGCCACCCCTTCAGCCGGCGAGGCCGCCTTCACCGACCAGCTCGGCCTCCGCATCGCGCCTTAGTCTGATGTCTTTTGTTTTCCTGTCTAGTTACTTTTGGAACAAAGTTTGGTTAAGTCTGCACAATTCCACCCACTGGGTGTATTCGAACTTATGTCTGTTGCCAACCCGTTGGGGGCTTTATGTGTATATATAACTTATGCATGCATTTGGCCTTTCCTTGTGCTTTGCTTTTTATCCTTCCGCTGTTTCCTTTGCCGCCCTCCCTTGGATGCCGCCTCCCCAGTCCAACAGTTGCTCAGCAATCTAAAGCTGGAGGAGTGCTTGGCCGATGGGGGGGGGAAGTACTTTAGCTTTACTGGACTAAAGCTAAGTTTTTAGGAAGCCAGCCAGCCGACTGTTTTTGACAGCCGGCAGGCATGTTTGGAGGCCGTCTCTTTGCTATATAGGTTCGTTGCTCCTTAGCCATTTTTCGTGTGGGCATCCTTTCTGCCTTGCCTCTTGCTAGTCGGACAGTCGGTTCTTCGAGCTGCGACTTTCAACCAGAGGGGACTCGGGAGCCGGCACACTACTTTTCTGACTTTAGGTAGAACTTTCAATATAGCTCAAGGCGGCCAGTCCCCGGGCCGACTAGTCGAGCCCGGTGCCAGAGAAGAATTCGAATGTAATAATACATTCATGGATATGACGCTTGTCATTCATAGATAAACAAAGGCAGTCCCCGAGTACTGTTCGGGGGGCCTGTTGGTTTGTACTTAATACAAAAGGGTAGCGTGATACATACTGCTTTCAACTGTAAAATCGTCTTAGGAAGTTTGCGTTCCATGGTCGCTCCGACTCCTTGCCGGAGTCGTCTCTCTTGCGTGCTCTTGGTTTTTGCGCGTCGATCAAGTAGTAGGAGTCGTTGCCGAGTGCCTTGCTGACGACGAAGGGGCCTTCCCAAGGGGCCGAGAGCTTGTGCTGGCCGGCTGTTCGCTGGATCAGCCGGAGCACAAGGTCGCCCTCTTGGAAGGATCTTGGCTTGACCTTGCGGTTGTAGTAGCGACGCAGCCCTTGCTGGTAGATGGCGGACCGGCTGAGTGCTAACAGCCGGCCTTCCTCCAGTAGGTCGACGCCGTCTTCTCTTGCTTCCTTGGCCTCCTCTTCCGTGTACATGGTGATCCGAGGCGAGTCGAACTCGATGTCTGTTGGGATGACGGCCTCGGCACCGTACACGAGGAAGAATGGAGTGAAGCCGGTTGACTTGTTGGGTGTAGTGCGTAGACTCCAAAGGACAGCCGGCAGCTCATCGAGCCAGCAGCCGGCCGATCGTTCCAGTGGTACAACTAGTCGAGGCTTGATGCCGGAGAGGATGAGTCCATTTGTTCGCTCGACCTGGCCATTTGACTGCGGGTGGGCAACGGACGCTAGGTCCAGTCGGATGCCCTGCGTCGCGCAAAAATGTGCCAGTGCTCCCTTGGCGAAGTTTGTGCCGTTGTCGGTGATGATCCTGTGTGGTACGCCGTACCGAGTGGTGATGTCGGTGATGAATGTCACGGCAGTCGGCCCGTTCAGCTTCTTAATCGGCTTTGCTTCGATCCACTTGGTGAACTTGTCCACCGCGACCAGTAGATGTGTCAAGCCGCCGCGGGCTGTTTTGAAAGGGCCCACCATGTCCAGTCCCCGGCAGGTGTTGCTTGGAACTGAAAATTTGACATCCTCTGCAGCTCTTGACTATTTCTTTAGCATCCTCCAAGGCAGTCGGCCAGAAGAAACCGTGGCGGAAAGCCTTGGCCACGAGTGATCTTGAGGCTGCGTGGTGGCCGCATTCGCCTTGGTGGATGTCTTTGAGGATTGCCACTCCTTTTTCTGGCTCGACACAACGCTGGAAGACTCCAGTGACGCTGCGCTTCACAAGCTCTCTGTTGATTATTGTGTATGCTGCGGCTCGTCGTTGCACTAGTCTTGCTAAGATCTCATCAGCCGGCAGCTCTCTGCTGACTAGGAACTTGAGGATGGGCTGGGCCCATGACGGAGCTGTGACTTCTTCTTCTTTTAATGTAGCCACCATGACTCGGGTGGGTGGGCTGGGTGGCGTGGAATTGGAGTCGGCCACCGCTTCTTGTGTCATTGTAGTCCCCGGGCCGACTGCTGCAGTCCCCGGGCCGACTGCTGCAGTCCCCGGGCCGGGTTCTGAAGTCCCCGGGCCGGGTGCGACTACGGCAGTCCCCGGGCCATTTGTCGAAGTCGTCGTGCCGCCTGCGGGATTTCTCTGGTCGGATCCGGCTGTATCTGGCGCAGGCGGTACGAAGATGGAATCCGACTCTGGAGACGGCTTGATGGACGGCTTGAGGAGGCGCTGGAGGGAGACGCCAGTCGGTATGGCTTGTCGGGTGGAGCCGATCCGTGCTAGGGTGTCTGCTTGGTCGTTGTCGGCCCTTGGCACGTGAAGGAACTCCCAGCCCTCGAAGTATCCGCTGATCTGCTGGACGAGGAATCGATAGCTCGCCATGTTCGCGTCCTTGGCGTCCCAGTCGCCAGACGATTGCTGGACCACCAGGTCTGAGTCGCAGTAGCACAGGATCTGGCGTATGCCAAGTTCTTTGGCTAGCCGGAGCCCATGTACGAGCGCCTCGTACTCGGCCACGTTGTTGGAGGCGGCGAAGTGGATCTGCAGCGTGTACTTGAGCTTGTCGCCTTTGGGAGAGGTGAGGACGATGCCGGTGTTGGAAATATGCCCTAGAGGCAATAATAACTGGTTATTATTATATTTCTTTGTTCATGGTAATTGTCTATTATTCATGCTATAATTGTATTGTCCGGAAATCGTAATACATGTGTGAATACATAGACCACAACGTGTCCCTAGTAAGCCTCTAGTTGACTAGCTCGTTGATCAACAGATAGTCATGGTTTCCTGACTATGGACATTGGATGTCATTGATAACGGGATCACATCATTAGGAGAATGATGTGATGGACAAGACCCAATCCTAAGCATAGCATAAAAGATCGTGTAGTTTCGTTTGCTAGAGCTTTTCCAATGTCAAGTATCTTTTCCTTAGACCATGAGATCGTGCAACTCCCGGATACCGTAGGAGTGCTTTGGGTGTGCCAAACGTCACAACGTAACTGGGTGACTATAAAGGTGCACTACGGGTATCTCCGAAAGTGTCTGTTGGGTTGGCACGGATCGAGACTGGGATTTGTCACTGAAAGATCGTGGATGTCGCCTAGAGGGGGGGGGGTGAATAGGCGTTTTAAAATAATTACGGTTTAGGCTTGAACAAATGCGGAATAAACCTAGCGGTTAATTTGACAAGCACAAAACCTACAACAACTAGGCTCACCTATGTGCACCAACAACTTATGCTAAGCAAGATAAACTACTAGGTGATAGCAAGATATATGACAAGAAGCAATATGGCTATCACAAAGTAAAGTGCACAAGTAAAGGGTTCGGGTAAGAGATAACCGAGGCACGCGGAGACGACGATGTATCCCGAAGTTCACACCCTTGCGGATGCTAATCTCCGTTTGGAGCGGTGTGGAGGCACAATGCTCCCCAAGAAGCCACTAGGGCCACCGTAATCTCCTCACGCCCTCGCATAATGCAAGATGCCGTGATTCCACTAAGGGACCCTTGAGGGCGGTCACCGAACCCGTACAAATGGCAACCCTTGGGGGCGGTCACCGAACCCGTACACTTTGGCAACCCTTGGGGGCGGTCACCGGTACCCGTAAAATTGCTCGGGGCGATCTCCACAACCTAATTGGAGACCCCGACGCTTGCCCGGAGCTTTACACCACAATGATTGAGCTCCGAACACCACCAACCGTCTAGGGCGCCCAAGCACCCAAGAGGAACAAGCTCAAGGGCACCAAGCACCCAAGAGTAATAAGCTTCTCAACTTGTAACTTCCACGTATCACCGTGGAGAACTCAAACCGATGCACCAAATGCAATGGCAAGGGCACACGGAGTGCCCAAGTCCTTCTCTCTCAAATCCCACCGAAGCAACTAATGCTAGGGAAGAAAATGAGAGGAAGAACAAGAAGGAGAACACCAAGAACTCCAAGATCTAGATCCAAGGGGTTCCCCTCACATAGAGGAGAAAGTGATTGGTGGAAATGTGGATCTAGATCTCCTCTCTCTTTTCCCTCAAAAACTAGCAAGAATCCATGGAGGGATTGAGAGTTAGCAAGCTCGAAGAAGGTCAACAATGGGGGAAGAACACGAGCTCAAGAGATAAGGTTCATTGGGGAAGAAGACCCCCTTTTATAGAAGGGGAAAAATCCAACCGTTATGTGCTCAGCCCGCACACGAGCGGTACTACCGCTCCACGAGCGGTACTACCGCTCTGGCGGAAGAAGCAGGGAAAAGGAGCAACCAAACATGAACCTTGGGGCGGTAGTACCGCTTATAAGCGGTACTACCGCGCACCCCAGCGGTACTACCGCTGGAGGAGCAGAACACGGGACGAAAATGCAGTAGCGGTACTACCGCCCGACCGGAGCGGTACTACCGCTTATAGGCGGTACTACCGCCCATCAGGGCGGTACTACCGCTTATAGGTGGAACTGCCGTGCCTTACTGCCATGCAACTACTGCAAAACTCGACACGAAAAATGCAAGACCCAAAATCGAGGCGGTACCAGCGCGGAACCGTAGCCGTACTACCGCTTATGGCCATAGGCGGTACTACCGCTTTGGACAGCGGTACTACCGCTTGGGGTGATAAGCGGTACTGCCGCTCTGGCCGCGGTACTACCGCTAGGAAACCAAAACTGCCATAACTTCTGCATATGAGCTCCGAATTGAGCAAACTCAAGCTTGTTGGATTGAGAAAGACGAGTAGCATCAAAACATAGAGGAGTGAAACCTCCAACCGAGAAGAACCGGCATAACCTCCAACATCGAAAACATCATAGAAGATGCGAGTGAACTCCGTTTTCGATGAACTCGAGCTTGTCATCAAGATGACCATAAGCTCCAAAACTCACAAAGAGAAGAACCAAACAAGAATCAACAAAGATGATGCAAGGATGCAATGGTTTGAGCTCTCTATGAACGATACGATCAAGCTACTCATCGAGAGCCCCCCTTGATAGTACGGCAATCGATCCTATAACCCGGTCTCCCAACTACCATCATGAGACCGGTAAAATAGAAAACCTATCAAGAGCAAACCTTTGCCTTGCATATGGTCCACTTGAGCTAGATGATGACGATCTTGACTCCCTCAAGTTGGACCACCTTTCTTGGTTGTGTTGGCTCGATGAAGACTAGTTGATTGCTCCCCCATGCTCCACTATGGGTGAGCCACTCTTCCGCACATCTTCACAAGTCCATTGTCACCACAATGGACGGCAAGCTTCAAGCATTTGATCTCTTCATGATGCTTCACTTGAACTTGCACACCGCAACATCTTCACAAGTCCATTGTCACCACAATGGACGGCAAGCTTCAGGCATTTGATCTCTTCATGATGCTTCACTTGAACTTGCACACCGCAACCTAACCCCACAAAGAACTCTCACAAAGATCATGGGTTAGTACACAAAGCGTAATTGACAATGCTTACCACACCATGGGATCGCTTGATCCCTCTCGGTACATCTTGTGCGCTTTGTGTGTTGATCAACTTGATACACTCTTGACTTAGTCTTGATCAACCTTGACTCTTTCCAACTCTCTTCATTTGGATGATGTCTTGAAGGTAAACATGAATGATCACACAATCTTCTTCTTCAAGACATGCTTGCAATAAGTTCTACTCTCACATGACCAATCTTTGGATAATTCCTTAATAACACCTTGGTCACCACATAAACTCCTTGAAACCAACACATGGACTTCAAGAAATGCCTACGGACAAATCCTTCAAATATAACTCAAGGCAACCATTAGTCCATAGAGATTGTCATCAATTACCAAAACCAAACATGGGGGCACCGCATGTTCTTTCAGTCACTCCGTGTGACGGAGAGGTATCTCTGGGCCCACTCGGTAATGCATCATCATAATGAGCTCTATGTGAATAAGGCGTTAGTCACGGGATCATGCATTGCGGTACGAGTAAAGAGACTTGCCGGTAACGAGATTGAACAAGGTATTGGGATACCGACGATCGAATCTCGGGCAAGTAAAATACCGATTGACAAAGGGAATTGCATACGGGATTGATTGAATCCTCGACACCGTGGTTCATCCGATGAGATCATCGTGGAACATGTGGGAGCCAACATGGGTATCCAGATCCCGCTGTTGGTTATTGACCGGAGAGGCGTCTCGGTCATGTCTGCATGTCTCCCGAACCCGTAGGGTCTACACACTTAAGGTTCAGTGACGCTAGGGTTGTAGAGATATGTGTATGCGGAAACCCGAAAGTTGTTCGGAGTCCCGGATGAGATTCCGGACATCACGAGAGGTTCCGGAATGGTCCGGAGGTGAAGAATTATATATAGGAAGTCAAGTTTCGGCCACCGGGAAAGTTTCGGGGGTTACCGGTATTGTACCGGGACCACTGGAAGGGTCCCGGGGGTCCACCGGGTGGGGCCACCTATCCCGGAGGGCCCCGTGGGCTGAAGTGGGAAGGGAACCAGCCCCTAGTGGGCTGGGCGCCCCCCCATGGGCCTCCCCCCATGCGCCTAGGGTTGGGAACCCTAGGGTGGGGGGCTTCCCACTTGCCTTGGGGGGCAAGTCAGCCCCCTTGGCCGCCGCCCCCACCCTAGATGGGATCTTGGCCGGTGCCCCCCCTCCCAGGGGGCCTATATAAAGGGGGGGACGGAGGGCAGCAGTAGAACAGCCTTGGGCGCCTCCCTCCTCCCCTGCAACACCTCTCCGTCTCGCAGAAGCTCGGCGAAGCCCTGCCAAGACCCGCTACATCCACCACCACGCCGTCGTGCTGCTGGATCTCCATCAACCTCTCCTTCCCCCTTGCTGGATCAAGAAGGAGGAGACATCGCTGCACCGTACGTGTGTTGAACGCGGAGGTGCCGTCCGTTCGGCACTCGGTCATCGGTGATTTGAATCACGACGAGTACGACTCCGTCATCCACGTTCATTGGAACGCTTCCGCTCGCGATCTACAAGGGTATGTAGATGCACTCCCTTCCCCTCGTTGCTAGTATACTCCATAGATGCATCTTGGTGAGCGTAGGAAAATTTTAAATTATGCTACGATTCCCAACAGCCGGCTCCCAAGCCGGTGCGCATCTTGGACCCGTCAAAGTGCATCCGCCAATGGGTAGAGTCGGGAGCCGGCGGTAGGTACTGGGTTTCGGCCCAGTCGACGAGGAAGTCGGCCAATGCTTGCGACTTGATGGCGGTGCGGGGTTGATAGAAGATTGTGTAGGGTGCCAATGCAATGGCCCATTTGGCCACCCGGCCGGATGCATCCCGGCTGCCTATGATCTCGGCGAGCGGAGCAGTGCACACGACCGTGATGGGGTGCTCTTGGAAGTAGGGCTTCAGTTTCTTGGCAGCGAAGTACACCCCATAGCACATCTTCTGGTAGTGCGGGTAGTTTTGCTTAGAGCTGGATAGCACTTCGCTGAGATAGTACACCGGCCTCTGGACTAGCTGGGCTCGGCCTTCCTCCGGGCGCTGGACCACAACAACAGTGCTGACGACTCGGCTAGTCGCGGCGATGTAGAGGAGCATGGGCTCCTTTTCAGTCGGCGCAGCCAGGACAGGCGGAGTGGTCAGCATTTTCTTCAACTCATGGAAGGCTTGGTCGGCTTGATCATTCCACTCGAAGTGAGTGGACTTCTTCATGAGTCGGTACAGGGGGAGAGCCTTCTCGCCTAGTCGGCAGATAAAACGATTCAGGGAGGCTAAACAGCCAGCGAACTTCTGCACATCTCGCAGCTTGGTGGGAATCTCCATCCTCTCGATGGCCTTGATCTTGACGGGGTTGCATTCGATGCCGCGCTCGGAGACCAGGAAGCCCAACAGCTGGCCGGCTGGCACTCCGAACACGCACTTCTCAGGATTGAGCTTGATTTGGAATCGGCGCAAGTTGGCGAATGTTTCTTTCAGGTCTTCCAGCAAGGTACCGCGCTTCTCTGTCTTCACCACAATGTCGTCTACATAGACGTGGGCATTTCTGCCGAGTTGTTTCAAGAGGCATTTCTGCATGCAACGCTGAAAAGTGGCACCGGCATTTCTCAAGCCGAATGTCATTGTCAGGTAGCAGAAAGCTCCAAAGGGTGTGATGAAGGCAGTCTTCAGGCGGTCAGCCGGGTCCAACTTGATCTGATGGTACCCTGAGTACGCATCCAAAAAACTTAACAGCTCGCATCCGGCTGTGGAGTCTATTACTTGGTCAATCCGCGGCAGAGCAAACGGATCCTTTGGGCAGGCCTTGTTCAAACTGGTGTAGTCTATACACATACGCCACTTGTTATTCTTCTTCAGAACCAGAACTGGGTTGGCAAGCCATTCTGGAAAGAACACTTCCATGATAAAGCCAGCGGCAAGGAGCCGGGCTATCTCTTCTCCCACGATTCTTCGCTTCTCTTCTGACAGTCGGCGGAGGGGCTGCTTGACCGGCTTCGCATCAGCTCGGACATGTAATTTGTGCTCGGCGAAATCCTTCGGGACACCCAGCATGTCCTTTGGTGACCATGCAAAGATGTCTCGATTCTCACGGAGGAAGTCGACGAGCTCGCCTTCCTATTTGCTGTCCAAGTTCGCTCCAATGACAGCGAACCTCTCCGGGTTCTCCAGGTCCAGAGGTATCTTCTTTGTCTCTTTAGCAGGCTGGAAGGAGCCCTGCACATCACCATCTTTGGGGTTGGGGGACAAGGCCGGCTGCTTGCCGGCCATGGCCACAACCCGTTCCAACAATCTTCTTCTCTTTCGCCACCACGAGGGACTCGGCCAGCCGGCTACTGGCCATGGCGCACTCGATGGACTTCTTGTAGTCGCCGGCTACCGTGATGATCCCCTTCGAGCTCGGCATCTTCATCTTCAGGTAGGCGTAGTGGGGCACAGCCATGAACTTGGCCAAAGCAGGTCGGCCAAGCAGTGCATGATAGGGGCTCTCCAAATCCACTACCTCGAACCATATTGCTTCCCGGCGAAAATGATCTTTGTCTCCGAAGAGAACATCCATTTTGATCTTGCCGATTGGAGAGCAAGACAGGCCGGGGACGATACCATGGAAGACGGTGCGGCTCGGCATGAGCTGCTTTGCTTTGATGTTCAGCTTCTCCATGGTATCGCGGTATAGTATGTTGATACTGCTTCCGCCGTCTATCAAGACGCGGGAAAATCTGGTTGCTCGCCTCTCCGTCGCGAGGGTGACGTCCAAAACCATTGCATAGGAGCCAGGTGAAGGCATCACCTCTGGGTGGTCGGCCTGGCTCCAGCTGATCGGCTTCTCTGACCAGTGCATGAACTCGGGGGTGCTGGAGGCGACTGCATTCACTTCTTGATGCTGTCGGCGTCGGCTGCGCTTGTCGTCGGCTTGACTGGTGAAGACGACGTAGGCGGCATGCTCTTCGGGGAATTCGTCTTGGATGGCGCCGACTGCCGGCCGAGCCGCCGGCTGCTGGGGGGCTGGAGGCGGCGGGCCGGGAGGCGGAGGCGGCAGCATCCCCTCGCCCTTGGTGATGCGGGTGAGCCAATGGCATTTCCGGGTTGTGTGGTTGGACGGCTTCGCGCCGCTGTGGAATTTGCAGGGGGCATCAAGAGCCTGCTCGTAGGAGAAAGCCGGCTGCCAAGGCGGCCGACCACCCTTCTTCTTGGGAGCGGGCCGTTCTTCGGGCTGCTCATCTTCAACTGTGGCCACCTGCCGACTGGAGGAAGTCGGCATGGGGCCCTTGCGCTTGTGGTCGTTCTGGTAGGGGCGCCGATTAGGGTCGCCAGCCGGCATCTTGGGAGTCGGGGCAATCACCTTCCCCGAGGCGTCTACTCGCAGCTCGGTCTTCATTGAGGAGTCGGCTGTGGCGTACTTGTCAGCGATGACCAGTAACTCGTCGAGGGTAGCCGGCTCGTCGCAGAGGAGTCGGTGCTTGAGGAGGGTGCCCTCTCGGCACCCGGCGGTGAAGTACTCGATGGCCTGGACCTCATGCGCCCCCTCGCAGGAGTTGCGGAGCTCGACCCACCGCGTGAGGTAGTCGCGGGTCGACTCGTTGGGCCCTTGGGCGCAGAGGGAGAGCTGGCGAGGCTTGGGAGGCCGCTTGTAGGTGCTAGTGAAGTTGCAGACGAAGACTTCTGTGAAGTCCAGCCAACTGTTGATGCTGTAGGGCTTGAGGCTGTTGAGCCATGTACGCGCCGTGCCCTGCAGCATGAGGGGGACGTACTTCACGGCGACTCGTCGATTGCCGTTGGCTATGCTGACGGCTGTGGAGTAGTCGATGAGCCAATCTTCCGGCTTCACTGAGCCGTTGTACTTGGGCGTGTCTCTGGGGAGCGAGAACCCTTTGGGGAAGGGCTCGTCGCGGATGCGGGGGCCAAAGCATGGCGGGCCGACATCGTCTTCTTCTTCTAACGCCAAGGATCGAGCAAGGCGGTCGATCCTGTGGCGGGCGTCGTTCTCGCCGACTCCTTCTCGGCGGCCGAGTCGGTCGCCAAGAGTCGGGTGTGTGATAGGCGGCGGAGTGAGGCGTCTTTCTCTTCGAGGCGGAGGAGGGGGCAGATTTCCTTGGTGCTCTACTGCTCGAGGGTGGCCCTCCGCATCGCGCTCGATGGTGATGCGAGTCCGGCTGCGGCTGGCAGCCGGCTCCTTGTCTTTCTTCTGGCGTGCGCCGCTCGCAGTCGGCGAGCGGGACGTCGCGGCGTGCTCCCGGCGCGGGGGATGGCTATCAGCACGGGCGCCGGCTTCGTGCCGTTCTGCAGCCGCGTCGATCAGCTGCTGGATCCGTCTTGTCATGTAGGGGAGCTCGTCGGATCCCAGCCCATTGAGCTCTTCTGCGGCCGCCTGGGCGGCTCGCAAATTCTCGAGCGGGGTGGCGTAGACGGGGCGATCTGCCCCCAGCATGCTGGCGACGGCCGCGCCACGCTTCTGAACGAAGCCGGCTCGGCTCGGGCCGCTAGGCGGCGGGGTACCGAAGGCGGCGCGGTCGACTTCGCGCTGGTGAGCCTCGGTGAGGCGTCTCATGGAGGCTATCTTCTGGCCCTCCGTGATGAGAGCGAGGCGGCGTGCCTCCAAGGTCTCGGCGTCGGCATCGGCCGGGATGGGGACGGAGAGGTCGTGCATTGCCGCTTGCAGGGCGTCGTGGGCGTTCTCGCCTGAGTTGGCGACGTGGCTGATGACCAGCACTTCGGTGACAGCGCTGCTGCCGCTGTCAGCTCGTGGGAGGGGGTCGTCGAAGACCACCACGTCGGAGGGGTAGGCGTCAAGCGATGCGGTGTCGGAGTCGACAAGCATCGGGTCGGTGGAGCCGACCGACTCCACATCTGCAGCAAGCTCGCTGGAGACATGAAGCTGGTCGAGGAGGCTGACAAGGCGGCTCTCGGGGTAGTCCGTGCCTGCGTCGGACGCAGGCTCGTCGGAGATGCGAGTCTCCCCGAGCAGATCGGCGAGGCGGCTTGCTGCACAGGCGTCGCCGACGCCTTGCAGCGCGTCGAGGCAAACGCCATCGGGCGCAGCAGGCTGGCTGCGCTCGCGGGGGAGGAAGAGGGTTCCCGTCCAGAACAGGTCTCCGGACGACGGTGCACCTGGCCCACGGTGGGCGCCAAATGTCGGGTGGTTGGTGCGACATATGCCAACGGATGGCTTATCATTGTGGGTGCCAATAAGACGTCGCCGGTGCCTGGAAACGGGATGAGGCGAAGACATGCACGCCGGCGGATCTTACCCAGGTTCGGGGCTCTCCGAGGAGATAACACCCCTAGTCCTGCTCTGCGGGGTCTCCGCATGATCACTAGATCGGTGAAAGTAGCTACAATCGCTCCTAGAGCTGTTGGGTTCAAGGGAGAAGAAGAACAAGACTAGCTCTCTCTTCTCTCTATCTGTGGTGTGTGTGTGCTATGCTTAGAAGCCAACCCTTTGCATGGGTACTCCGGGGGGTTTATATAGGCCTACCCCCGGGGGTACAATGGTAATCCCAGCCGTCAGTGTCTATGCTTGCCGGCTTCTCCGCCGGCTGTTGGGCCCCGCCGACGGGTGGGTCCCGCCAGCTGCCGGCTTCTGGGTCGACAGGCCGGCCCCACCGCCTAGGGTCTTGTCGGCGGCTGCGTACTGTTGCTTCGCCTCTGATGACGAGGGCCTCGGGGGCTCTCACTGTAGCCTTACCTCGTCTCGTCTCCTTAATGAGGCTCCTGCTTCGAGGAAGGGAGTAGCCGGCTTCTAGGGGCCGGCTACGCCCTTGGCCGACTGGGAAAGGCAGGGCCGCCTTCGTGCCTCTCTCTGGCCGAAGGGGCCCGCCGCCCGTGGGCCGTACGGGAGTCTGTCGTGGATGACGTTGAGGCCAGCATGGCTACAGTGCCGAGCCGCACGGGAAGCGGCTGTCCCGTACGGCCTTCTGTAGCCATGCCCGCCTCGGGCTTCTAGGGTAGAGGGCCGCACTGTGGCCACACCCCGTCTTGTCACCGTTATGAGGGAGTAGCTTTGGTGGTTGAGGTCTCGGCCGGCTCCTTGGAGTCAGCGCTCTTCGAGGCCGGTTTCTTGGAGTCGGCCTCCCCGCGGTTATCTTTGGGGAGGGAGGTCGCTTGAGGCTGGGCCGCCTTCCATGAGTCGGCTTCGGAGGTAGCCGGCCAGGGAAGGGGGTCTAATGCTTGGAGCGTTGGGGGGCCCGAAGGCCTGGTAATTTTTCAGAAGAACCAGGGGTAGTCGGTTAGGCTACCCGTGGCCATTTACTCCGACAACCTATCATTCCTTGTTTGCTCCCAAACTTTTTGGGCATGCTTCTACATCCAAATAATTGCCTCATGCCAAAATTCAACTTTATTTTCCTAGTGAATCTTCCTCAGTGAATTTTCAAAGTTTCTGTTAGACAGAAGCCATTGTGAAGAAAGTACTAGCTAGGTGTATCCAAATGAGTTGAAATTTTGCATGCCTATTCCTGTGCTCATATCATTACTCTCCTCCAATTTTCAGCTCCATCCAATCATCTGTGTGAGCATAGGATCAAATTTTTGTTTCTGGCAATATTTTCAGGTTGTGAAGCAAGTATATTTTATACTGCTTCATTAATTCTGAGAAATTACCAGATTGTGCTCCTACCAAAATAACTTATTTCCACCAAATTTGGGACCATTTCATCAAGCCATTTTATCACCAATATTCTTGCAAGTTTCTGGACATAGAGGATGCATGTGAAGCAAGTATCATTCTGGCAAGTCCATTTGGTATGAAATTTTTACAGCATCTCTATATGTGCAAAACATGTTGCCTTGACAAATTTGAGATCAAGTGGCTACTCCAAGTGAGTGCATCATCTAGATCAAGTTTCTGGACCATAATGTGAGTTGCACAGCAACTATATTAGTTTGTGGTCCATTGTACTCCAAAACCCCAGGATTATAGTCCTTCCTAAGCTAATCACCCCAGACAACAACTTAGGCCCTAATCAATTCTCTCTTGAGCACAGTGGCCTGATAAAGTTTGCTACAACAAACTTTCATCGATGCCCACGTCAGCTACAGAGCCCCGTCTCTCGAGCTTTCACTTTCTACAGCCTCCAGGGTGGAAAGATAACATCCCAGACAAGGTTTGCCATCCCCTCCAGTCCTCTCTTTGCCATGTCGCGTGGTGACTGCACCACTGGCATGCCAATTCACGCGCTCTGCTCGCTGTGGCCGCTTCCAGGACGTCGCCTAGCTCCGGCCCCTCTCCCTTTCGTCGCCTCACGCGCGTGACCATGTCCAGTGTATTCCCCTCGTCGTCGACCTCTCTCTGGACCCCTCTCCCCCTCCGTCCGCTTCCTCGTCGGAGCTCGCCGCCGCACGCCCACGGGAGCACAGTGGCCTACATGGCTTTAATGCGCTCGTCTCTTCCTGCCCGTGCTTCTTGGCGTCGTCCTTTGCCCCATGAGCCTTCCTTCTACTCCTCCCCGCCGCCTTCCGTCCAGTTTGCACACGTGCACACGCGTACGTGGGCATGCCCGAGCCTCGCCCACGCGTCCGTGGCGGCACCGCATCGCCCCGGCTATTTAAGCTACCCCCAGCCGCGTCTCTCCTCCCCGTCCACTCCAGCAAGCTCATGGACGCCTCGAGCCCTCCAATGGCCGCCTCGGTCGCTGATGACCTCTGCTGAAATCCGAGCGAGCCCGAGCCCCTCTCCTGCTTCCTTCTCCACCAGAGGAACCCCTCACAGACTATAGCGCCTCCCTGCCATCTACTTCCTCCTCCGGTGACTCGTGGCCTCGAGGCCATCTCCGGCCGTAGCCGCTGTCCGCCGCGGTGTCTGCTCCGCTCAACTGCGAGCTCCCCGACGGCTGCGTCCCCCAGGAACGGGACCGCATAGTTCTCCTGCACACTTCGGTAGGCCGGCCATCGCCAATGGTAGCCCGTGCCGCCAGCAATCGCCGTCGGGAGCCGCCCCTCTCCTCTGCCTGGCGCGCGCGAGAAGAATACGAAGGAGACGACCAGCTCAACCTGCCAGTGGGCCCTTGGCCCACACGTCAGCCACTCCAGGCGTTGGCCTGTCCCGCCCATCGGATTAAGTGGAGGCGTACTTCCCGAAGAACGCTACCGTTTCACCGAAGGCGCAACGGCTATAATACGCCTTCTGCGTCACCCCCGCGTGGCACTATTTGGCCTGGCCCATGTGCACAGTAGCAGCAGCAGCAGATTTGGCCCGCGCAGCCCAGTCCAATAGTGCTATTTTTCATTTATCGGTGGATTTTCTGGCAAGGGATCGTATGTAAATAAAATAATTGCAGAAAGGTCCCTGATAGAAAAACCACTGTATCTTTTCAGTCACAACTCCAAATGAGGTGATTCCAAAGCCCACTTATTTGTCTCGTCGAGCCCATTCTGTTGGTATCATTTTCACCACGTGACAACATTATGAAAATGACCATTTTGCCCTTGCCCTTACTCAGCCCCCTCCGAGAGAGAACATTTTCCGGCGATTCTTTCCGCGAACTTCTCGCACTTCTTCCCGGTGAATCCATCCCTCCCAGGCAAGCCACACCCTCCACTTGCATGACTGCAATGCAATGACATGGTTTTCTTTATTTGAACTTATTTAAAATATTGTTTTAGCTACATGACTTTGTACATGGCATTTCCTGGAGTTGTTCTGATCTTGCTATTGCCATGCTACTGTTTGGATAACTAGAATTTATGCTTGAAGTTGATGGATGACATGTTGCCATTGGATTATTAGTGGCTAGTATTATTTTCATCATGATGATAGTTGATGTTATGCTTTGGAGTATTATGTTGGATATGATGTTATCATGTGGATCTTAGGTTGATAATTTGATCTTGCTATTGGATTAGTAGTATCTTGATTTCTTGGATTCATCATGATAGTAGTGTTATGCTATCCTCGGAGTATTTTGATATGATGTATTATGCTTTGGATTATTTGTTGGATATTGTCATGACTTGGATTACGGGTGGATTTATGATATCGGTATAACAGTAATACTTTGGGGACAAATTCCGTCATTTTGTTGGTCAGGTGCCACCGAACCAGGCTTTTCCAGTGCAACCCCATTTCCCTTTATGGGAAGGCCCTAATGCGATCTATTGACATGTCTCTCGCCGGTGCCTCCAATGAGGGAAGGTTATGGGCGCGGCTACCCTGATTAGTAGGAAAACATAAGCCTTGTGTGCCCGTAGTTGCATAGGGCCCTTTTTGTCCCTGTTTGGGACCATTTTTGTTTTGCCACGACGGTGGTCGGCCACGTAGGTGGCGGATTTCACGAGTTGACATCGGGGCCACCCATGACTTATCCCAAAGGGGAGTTTGTCGGAGTGGTCGGGAGAGTGTCATTGCAGTAGATCAGTTTTGCCAGAACGCCGTTGGTCCACCCGAATGGGAGTGCGTGGCCATGGGTTCTGTGATGTGGGTACAGTGTGCTAACCTACGCAGAGTGTGTGTTTAATCTATTGATAGCCGCATCCTCGGTCATGGGCACAAGTTCATACCAGGTCACACCGTTTGATCAACACTCACATGACAGAATGACTTATAGGTGATTTATATGTTGATATATTGTGAGCAGTAACAGTTTGGCAGGATGTTGATGATGATGTTGGGATGATCTCAAGGATGATCATTCAGTATGTGATGTGGTCACAAGGTGAGCATGTGGATGTTTTGGTCACGAGGTGATCGTGTGGATGTTTTGATCATGAGGTGATCAGGTGGATCACGAGGTGATCGAGATGGTATGTTGCTTGGCCAGATAGCCAAGAGTGAGATGGGTGTTGAGATTGAGATGTTGGTTTATCAACATTGTAGTAGTTTCATACCATTCTTAGTAGCTGCTTTCGTATCATAGTAGTTGTTAAATTAATTAACATGTTTAATACTAGGTTGTTGTTTTGCCTTGATGCTTTTGGTTGTTGTGAGCTTGCAAGTACATTCAATGTACTAACCTGGCGTGTCATGCCAGATTGCAGGTGATGCCATGATTGATTGTTTGTCGAGGTTTCCGCTCGAGCGAGCTAGATCGTGTCCCAGCTAGAGCCCCTGCGGAGTGGAGTTCACCACATTCGTCATTGTTCCACTGCTAGAAGTATTCTGCTGCTACGAGTTATTCCGCTGCTAGCATAGAGCTACCTTAGCAGACGTAGTGTCGCCGTGCTGATGTGATCCTTTGTAACATCGGACCTTTGTATCCATTATCCTTTGTAATAAGAGTTGATTTGTTCTATGCCAAGCAGTGCCGTATTCCAGAAGACTTCTCCTCGATCTATGGGCTGGAATACGGGGCGTTCCGGTCTCTCTGAGCCGGGGTGCCACAGGCTACCCGTGGTCAATCCCTCCGACACAAGTCATAGCAAAATTTTGGCTCTCTCGAATAGGTGTGTCCAGAAAGGATAGATGACACAACATAAAAAGCAAAGCAAGCAAAGACTCATATCATACAAGATGCTCCAAGCAAAACTCATGATATGTGACGAATAAAAATATAGCTCCAAGTAAAATACCGATGGTCGTTAGAAGAAAGAGGGGATGCCACTCGGGCATCCCCAAGCTTAGTTGCTTTCTTCTCTTTTAGATAATTGTTTGGGATGCCATGGGCATCCCCAAGCTTAGGCTTGTCTTACTCCTTACTCCTCCATCCATCGTGATCCCACTCAAAACTTGAAAACTTCAATCACACAAAACTCAACAAAAGCTTCGTGATATCCGTTAGTATAACAAAGAAAATCACTACTCTAAGTACTGTTGCAAACCCATTCATATTTTATTTTTGCATTATATCTACTATATTCCAACTTTGCTATGGCTCATACCCCCCGATAGAGTCCATAGATTCATAAAAATAACCACACAACACAAAGAAAAATAGAATCTGTCAAAAACAGAACAATCTGTAGCAATATGTAAACTTCATATACTTCTGTAACTCCAAAAATTCAGAAACATTAGGACAACATGGGAAATTTGTATATCAATCTTGTGTAAAAACTTCAGGATTTTATCGCACTTCTGTTTTTTAATTCTGTGGCTGGCTCATAAAGTTTCTGTTTTTCAACGAGATCAAAGCAACTATCACCCAACATGATCCAAAAGGCTTTGCTTGGCACAAACACTAATTAAAACATAAAAACACAATCATAATAGTAGCATAATTGTGCAAACACTCAACAACAGAAAGAAAAAGACAAAAATAAATTTTATTCATTGGGTTGCCTCCCAACAAGTGTTAGGCATAATGCAAAGGTTGAAGTATTGTCATCTTTAGTTCTAGATTCATAAGATGCCCTCATGATTGATTCATATGGTGGCTTAATTCTTGTCCTAGGGAAGTGTTCCATCCCCTTTCTTAGTGGAAATTGAAATTTACTATTGCTTTCTTTCATATCAATCACGATACCAGTAGTACGTAAAAACGGTCTACCAAGAATAATTGGAGAAGACGGATTGCAATCAATATCAAGAACAATAAAATCTATGGGCACATAGTTCCTATTTGCAAGAATAATAACATCATTAATTCTTCCCAAAGGTTTTTTAATAGTAGAATCCGCCAAGTGCAAATTTAAAGAACACTCTTCAATATTGGTGAGACCAAGCACATCACATAAAGATTTCGGAATTGTAGAAACACTAGCACCCAAGTCACATAAAGTAAAACACTCATAATTTTTATCTTGACTTTGATAGTATGTTCCCATTCATCATGTAATTTTCTAGGAATTGAAATCTCTAATTCCAACTTTTCTTCCAAAGCTTTCATCATAGCATTGCAATATGTTTAGTAAAAGCTTTATTTTGTTCATAGCATGGGGTGAATTTATCTTGGATTGCAACAAATAAATACAATCAATCAAGGAACAATTATCATAATTAAAGTCTTTGTAGTCCAAAAGAGTGGGCACATCACTAGTTAAAGTTTTGACCTCTCCAAACCCACTTTTATCAATTTTTTCAACAAGATTTTCACCCTCCAAATTATTAGGACGCCTTCTAGCTAAAGTTGACTCTTCTTCAGTCCCTTTATCATCAATCTTAATTTCTACTAAACTAGGAATCAATAGAAGAAACACCAATCATTTTAAGATCTTCAATAATTTTATGAAAGCGATCGCTAGAAAACGCTTTTTCTAAAAAATTTCTTTTAGCTCTAAGCATAACGGTTCTTTTCTTACTTTCATCCATAAAAACGTATAAATCTTTAATTGATTCTTCAACCTTAGGCACAAAAATTTTCATCTTGAGATTTTCTACATCATGAGAAATTCTATCAATACTTGTAGACATATCATCAATCTTATTCAACTTTTCCTCTATCGGGTTGTTGAAAACTTTTTGAGCATTGATGAATTATTTAATATTATTCTCAAGATCAGAGGTGTTCCTATTATTATTATAAGAAGGATTACCATAGGAATTACCATAATTATTAGAGCAATTTCCCGGAAAAGGTCTAGGATTAAAATTGCCTCTATAAGCATTGTTATTAAAATTATTTCGTGAGACAAAATCCACATCTACGGCATCACTATTTTGCTCAATAAAAGTAGACAAAGGCACATCATTACGATCGATAGGAGCATTTTTATTAGAAACCAACTTCATAAGAGCATCCACTTTTTCACTCAAATAATTTATTTCTTCAACCGAATTAACCTTTTTACTAGTAGGAGCTCTTTCGGTATGCCATTGTGAATAATTTGCCCTAATATTATCAAGCAATTTAGTAGCTTCACCCAAAGTAATTTCCATAAAAGTACCACCTGCGACAGAATCTAAAAGATATCTAGAAACAAAATTCAATCCCGCATAAAAAATTTGTATGATCATCCAAAGATTTAAACCATGAGTAGGACAATTTCTTAGCATCAATTTCATTCTTTCCCAAGATTGCGCAACATGTTCATGCTCAAGTTGCTTAAAATTCATGATTTGTGTCCTAAGGGAAATAATTTTTGCAGGCGTAAAATACTTAGTAATAAAAGCATCTTTGCACTTATCCCAAGAATCGATACTATTGCGAGGCAAAGAAGAAAACCAAATTTTGGCACGATCTCGCAAAGAAAAAGGGAATAATTTCAACTTCACAATATTATTGTCCCCATCTTTTTTCTTTTGCATATCGCATAATTCCACGAATGTGTTAAGATGTGATGTGGCATCCTCATTAGGAGTACAGGAAAACTGATCTTTCATAACAAGATTCAACAAAGCGGCATTAATATCACAAGACTCCGCACTAGTGGCGGGAGGAGCAATCGGAGTGCAAATAAAATCATTATTATTGGTATTGGAAAAATAACACAGCTTGGTATTTTCTTGAGACATCGCAACTACGCAAACAAGAACGCAAACAAAAACTAGATCTGACAAGAAAACAACGAACGAAAAAGAGGGCGAATAAAACGAAATCTTTTGTGAAGTGAGGGAGATGAAAACGAGAGGCAAATGGCAAACAATGTAAATTGCAAGGAGATGAGACTTGTGATTAGGAACCTGATAGATGTTGATGATGTGTCCCTGGCAACAGCGCCAGAAATTCCTTTTGATGCAGCTTTAACTACGTCGGTATTTCCCCAAAGAGGAAGGGATGGTACAGCACAGCTACGGTAGGTATTTCCCTCACTGATGAGATCAAGGTTATCGAACCAGTAGGAGAACCACGCAACACTACGTAAACGGTACCTGCACACAAAGAACAAATACTTGCAACCCGACGTAAAAGAGGGGTTGTCAATCCCTCTGGGGTAAAAAGATAGATAAAATTGTGGTAGATTGGATAAATAGATCTCGCGGAAACGCGAGATAAAATAAATAACAATAAATTGCAGCAAGGTATTTTTGGGTTTTGGGATTAATAGATCTGAAAATAAAAGCAAATAAAAATAGATCTCAAAGGCAAATATGATAAGGAAGAAACCCGGGGGCCATATATTTCACTAGTGGCTTCTCTCAAGAAAAATAGCATGCGGTGGGTAAACAAATTACTGTTGGGCAATTGATAGAACTTCAAATAATTATGACGATATCCAGGCAATGATCATTATATAGGCATCACGTCCAAGATTAGTAGACCGGCTCCTGCCTGCATCTACTACTATTACTCCACACATCGACCGCTATCCAGCATGCATCTGGTGTATTAAGTTCATAGAAAAACGGAGTAATGCAATAAGAACGATGACATGATGTAGACAAGATCTATTCATGTAGGAATAGGCCCCATCTTGTTATCCTTAATAGCAACGATACATACGTGTCATTTCCCCTTCTATCACTGGGATTGAGCACCGTAAGATCGAACCCATCACAAAGCATCTCTTCCCATGGCAAGAAAAAACTATCTACTCGGCCTAACTAAACCAAAAATTCGAAGAAGAAATGCGAGGCTATAAGCAATCATGCATATAAGAGATCAAAGAAACTCAAATAACTTTCATGGATAAAAATAGATCTGGTCATAAACTCAAAGGTCATAGGATCCCAACAAAAACACCGCAAAAAGAGTTACATCAAATAGATCTCCAAGAGATCATTGTATTGAGAATCAAAAGAGAGAGAGAGAGGAAACCATCTAGCTGATGGAAATATGCCCTAGAGGCAATAATAAAATGATTATTGTTATATTTCCTAAATCATGATAAAGGTTTATTATTCATGCTAGAATTGTATTGACCGGAAACCTTAATACATGTGTGAATACATAAACAAACACCGTATCCCTAGTGAGCCTCTACTAGACTAGCTCGTTGATCAAAGATGGTTAAGGTTTCCTAACCATTGACATGAGTTGTCATTTGATAACGGGATCACATCATTAGGAGAATGATGTGATGGACAAGACCCATCCGTTAGCTTAGCATAATGATCATTCAGTTTTATTGCTATTGCTTTCTTCATGTCAAATACATATTCCTTCGACTATGAGATTATGCAACTCCCGGATACCAGAGGAATGCCTTGTGTGCTATCAAACGTCACAACGTAACTGGGTGACTATATAGATGCTCTACAGGTATCTCCAAAGGTGTTTGTTGAGTTGGCATAGATCGAGATTAGGATTTGTCACTCCGAGTATCGGAGAGGTATCTCTGGGCCCTCTCGGTAATACACATCATAAGCTTGCAAGCAAATGACTAAGGAGTTAGTCGCGAGGTAATGTATTATAGAACGAGTAAAGAGACTTGCTGGTAATGAGATTGAACTAGGTATGAAGATACCGACGATCAAATCTCGGGCAAGTAACATACCTAGACAAGGGGAATTACGTATGTTGTCATAACGGTTCGACCGATAAAGATCTTCGTAGAATATGTAGGAGCCAATATGGGCATCCAGGTTCCGCTATTGGTTATTGACCGGAGAGGTGTCTCTGTCATGTCTACACAGTTCTCGAACCCGTAGGGTCCGCACGCTAAACGTTCGTTGACGATATAGTGTTATATGAGTTATATGATTTGGTGACCGAATGTTGTTCGGAGTCCCGGATGAGATCACGGACATGACAAGGAGTCTCGAAATGGTCGAGAGGTAAAGATCAATATATAGGACGATGGTATTTGGACACCGGAAGTGTTTCGGGACGTACCAAGAAGGAATCGGGTCACCAGAAGGGGTTCCTGGCACCCCCCGGCAAGTTATGGGCTTAATGGGCCAAAGGCAGGGATAGACCAGCCCACTAGGGGGTTGGTGCGCCCCTCCACTTGTTTGGACGGCCCTAGGGAAGGAAAAGGGGGAGGGCTAGCCCCTCCTGCCTTTCCCTCTCATGGGAGAAATGAAAGGGAGGGGCGCCACCCTCCCCTACCTTTTCCCGCACTCCAAATAAGGAAAGAAGGGGGCACGGCTTGGGAGGGACCCCAAGTAGGATTACTCCTACTTGGGCACATCATTTGGCTGCTCCTCCCTCCCTCCCACCTATATATATGTGGGAGGGGGGCGCCTAACACACACCAGACAATTGCCTAGCCGTGTGTGGCGCCCCCTCCACCGTTTACACCCCCGGTCATATTTTCGTAGTGCTTAGGAGAAGCCCCGCGGAGATCACTTCACCATCACCATCACCACACCGTTGTGCTGACGGAACTCATCTACTACCTCGATGTCTTGCTGGATCAAGAAGGCGAGGGACGTCACCGAGCTGAACGTGTGTAGAACGCGAAGGTGTCGTGCGTTCAGTACTTGATCGGTTGAAGCCCGAAGAAGTTCGACTACATCAACCGTGTTGTGAAACGCTTCCGCTTACGGTCTATGAGGGTATGTAGACACATTCTCTCCCTCGTTGCTATGCATCTCCATGGATAGATCATTGTGTGTGCGTAGAATTTTTTTTGTTTTCCATGTAACGATTCCCAACAGTCGTATCAAAGCCAGGTTTGTGCGTAGATGATATGCACGAGTAGAACACAAAGAGTTGTGGGAGGTGATAGTCATACTGCTTACCACCAACGTCTTATTTTGATTCGGCGATATTGTGGGATGAAGCGGCCCGGACCAACCTTACATGTCCATGCACATGACACCGGTTCCACCGACAAACATGCAACTATCTTTGCATAAAGGTGGTTGGCGGGTGTCTGTTTCTCCTACTTTAGTTCAATCGAATTTGACTGCGGCCGGTCCTTGAATAAGATTAAAACATCAAACTTGACGAAACACCGTTGTGGTTTGATGTGTAGGTAAGAACGGTTCTTGCTAGAAGCCCGTAGCAGCCACGTAAAACTTGCAACAACAAAGTAGAGGACGTCTAACTTGTTTTTGCAGGGCATGTTGTGATGTCATATGGTCAAGACATGATGTGATATACGTTATTGTATGAGATGATCAAGTTTTGTAAAGTTATCGGCAACCGGCAGGAGCCTTATGGTTGTCTCTTTATTGTATGAAATGCAAACGCCATGTAATTGATTTACTTTATCACTATGCGTTAGCGATAGTTGTAGAAGCAATAGTTGGCGAGATGACCACGACGCAACGATGGAGATCAAGGTGTCGAGCCGGTGACAATGGAGATCATGACGATGCTTTGGAGATGGAGACCAAAAGCACAAGATGATGATCGCCATATCATGTCACATATTTTGATTGCATGTGATGTTTATCTTTTATGCATCTTATTTTGCTTAGTACGGCGGTAGCATTATCAGATGATCCCTTAACTAAATTTCAAGGTATAAGTGTTCTCCCTGAGTATGCACCGTTGTGACAGTTCGTCGTGTTGAGACACCACGTGATGATCGGGTGTGATAGACTCTACGTTCAAATACAACGGGTGCAAGACAGTTTTCACATGCGGAATACTCAGGTTAAACTTGACGAGCCTGGCATGTACAGACATGGCCTCGGAACAATGGAGACCGAAAGGTCGAACGTGAGTCATATAGTAGATATGATCAACATAGAGATGTTCACCATTGATGACTACTCCATCTCACGTGATGACCGGACATGGTTTAGTTGATTTGGATCACGTATCATGGAGATGACTTGAGGGATGTCTATCTAAGTGGGAGTTCTTAAGTAATTTGATTAATTGAACTTAATTTATCATGAACTTAGTCATGATAGTATTTGCATATCTATGTTGTAGATCAATAGCTCGCGATTTAACTCCCTTAATTTTTTAATATGTTCCTAGAAAAAAATAAGTTGAAAGATGATAGTAGCAATGATGCGGACTGGGTCCGTGATCTGAGGATCATCTTCATTGCTGCACAGAAGAATTATGTCCTTAATGCACTCCTAGGTGACAAACCTATTGCAGGAGCAGAAGCAGACGTTATGAACATTTGATAAGCTTGGTATGATGACTACTTGATAGTTTAGTGTGACATTCTTTACGGCTTAGAACCGGGATTTCAAAAACGTTTTGAACGCCATGGAGCATATGAGATGTTCTAAGAGCTGAAATTGGTATTTCAGACTCATGCCCGTGTCGAGAGGTATGAGACCTCTGACAAGTACTTTGCCTACAAGATGGAGGAGAATAGCTCAACTAGTGAGCATGTGCTCAGAATATCTGGGTACTACAATCACTTGAATCAAGTGGGAGTTAATCTTCCAGATAAGATAGTGATTGACAAAATTTTCCATTCACTATCACCAAGCTACTAGAACTTTGTGATGAACTATAATATGCAAGGGATGACGAAAATGATTCCCGAGCTCTTCGCGATGCTGAAATCGGCGAAGGTAGAAATCAAGAAAGAGCATCAACTGTTGATGATTAACAAGACCACTAGTTTCAAGAAAAAGGGCAAGGGAAAGGAAGGGAACTTCAAGAAGAATGGCAAGCAAGCTGCCGCTCCCATGAGGAAGCCCAAAGCTGGACCCAAGCTTGAAACTGAGTGCCTCTACCGCAAAGGAAATGGTCACTGGAAGCGGAACTGCCCCAAGTACTTGGCAGATAAGAAGGATGGCAAAGTGAACAAAGGTATATTTGATATACATGTTATTGATGTGTACTTTACTAGTGTTCATAGCAACCCCTGGGTATTTGATACCGGCTCCGTTGCTAAGATTAGTAACTCAAAAACAGGAGTTGTAGAATAAACAGAGACTAGTTAAGGCCGAGGTTACGATGTGTGTTGGAAGTGATTCCATGGTTGATACGATCACCATTGTACACTCCCTCTACCTTCGGGATTAGTGTTGAACCTAAATAAATGTTATTTGGTGTTTGCGTTGAGCATGAATATGATTTGATCAAGTTTACTACAATACGGTTATTCATTTAAGTCGGAGAATAATTGTTGTTCTGTTTACATGAATAAAATCTTCTATGGTCATACACCCAATGTAAATGGTTTATTGAATCTCGATCGTAGTGATACACATATTCATAATATTGATGCCAAAATATGCAAAGTTGATAATGATAGTGCAACATACTTGTGGCACTGCCGTTTAGGTCATATTGGTGTAAAGCACATGAAGAAACTCCATACAGATGGACTTTTGGAATCACTTGATTATGAATCATTTGATACTTGCAAACCATGCCTCATGGGCAAGATGACTAAAACTCCGTTCTACGGAACAATGGAGCGAGCTAATGACTTATTGGAAATAATACATACCGATGTATGCGGTCCAATGAGTGTTGAAGCACGCGGCGGGTATCGTTATTTTCTGGCCTTCACAGATGATTTGAGTAGGTATGGGTATATCTACTTAATGAAACACAAGTCTGAAACATTTGAAAACTTCAAATAATTTCATAGTGAAGTAGAGAATCATCATAACAAGAAAATAAAGTTTCTACGATCTGATCGCCGAGGCAAATATTTGAGTTATGAGTTTGGCCTTCATTTAAAACAATGTGGAATTGTTTCACAACTCACGCCACCTGGAACACCGCAACATAATGGTGTGTCTGAACGTCGTAATCGCACTTTATTAGATATGGTGCGATCTATGATGTCTCTTACCAATTTACCACTATCGTTTTGGGGTTATGCATTAGAGACAGCTGCATTCACGTTAAATAGGGCACCGTCTAAATATGTTGAGACGACACCGTATGAATTGTGGTTTGGCAAGAAACCTAAGCTGTCATTTCTTAAAAATTTGGGGATACGACGCTTATGTGAAAATGCTTCAGCCTGATAAGCTCGAACCCGAAGTGAAGAAGTGCGTCTTCATAGGATACCCTAAGGAAACCATTAGGTACACCTTCTACCACAGATCCGAAGGCAAGATCTTTGTTGCTAAGAATGGATCCTTTCTAGAGAAGGAGTTTCTCACGAAAGAAGTGAGTGGGAGGAAGTAGAACTTGATGAGGTAATTGTACCTTCTCTCGAAATGGAAAGTAGCACATCAGGAAAACCGTTCTCATGATGCCTACGCCAACTAGAGAGGAAGCTAATGATGATGATCATAAAACTTCAGATCAAGTTACTACAAAATTTCGTAGGTCAACCAGAACACGTTCCGCACCAGAGTGGTACGGTAATCCTGTCATGGAAGTCAAGTTACTAGACCAAGGCAAACCTATGAACTATGAAGAAGCTATAATGAGCCCAGATTCCGACAGATGGCTTGAGGCCATGAAATTTGAGATAGGATCCATGTATGAGAACAAAGTGTGGACTTTGGTGGACTTGCCCGATAATCGGCAAGCCATTGAGAATAAATGGATCTTCAAGAAGAAGACAGACGCTGATGGTAATGTCACCATCTACAAAGCTCGACTTGTTGCGAAAGGTTTTTGACAAGTTCAAGGACTTGACTACGATGAGACTTTCTCACCCGTAGTGATGCTTAAGTCTGTCCGAATCATGTTAGCAAGTGCCACATTTTATGATTATGAAATCTGGCAAATGGACGTCCAAACTGCATTCCTTCATGGATATGTTAGAGAAGAGTTGTATATGATGCAACCATAAGATTTTGTCAATCCTAAAGGTGCTGACAAAGTGTGCAAGCTGCAGCGATCCATCTATGGACTGGTGCAAGCATCTCAGAGTTGGAATATACGCTTTGATGAGGTGATCAAAGCATATGGTTTTATACATACTTACGATGAAGCCTGTATTTACAAGAAAGTGAGTGGGAGCTCTATAGCATTTCTAATATTATATGTAGATGACATATTGTTGATTGGAAATGATATAGAATTTTTGGATAGCATAAAAGGATATTTGAGTAAGAGTTTTTCAATGAAAGACCTCGGTGAAGCTGCTTATATATTGGGCATCAAGATCTATAGAGATAGATCAAGACGCTTAATAGGACTTTTACAAAGCACATACCTTGAGAAAGTTTTGGATAAGTTCAAAATGAATCGGTCAAAGAAAGGGTTCTTGCCTGTGTTAGAAGGTGCGAAGTTGAGTTAGACTCAAAGCCCGACCACTGTAGTAGATAGAGAGAAAATGAAATCCATTCCCTATGCCTCAGCCATAGGTTCTATCATGTATGCTATGTTGTGTACCAGACCTATTGTGTGCCTTTCCATGAGTTTGGCAAGGAGGTACAATGGTGATCCAGGAGTAGATCACTGGACAACGGTCAAAATTATCCTTAGGTACCTTAAAGAGGACTAAGGAAATGTTTCTCGGTTATGGAAGTGATAAAGAGTTCGACATAAAGGGTTACGTCGATGCAAGCTTTGACACCGATCCAGATGACTCTAAGTCTCAATCTAGATACGTATTGAAAGTGGGAGCAATTAGCTAGAGTAGCTCCATGCAGAGCATTGTAGACATAGAAATTTGCAAAATACATACGGATATGAATGTGACCGACCCGTTGACTAAAATTCTCTCACAAGCAAAACATGATCACACCTTAGCACTCTTTGGGTGTTAATCACACGGTGATGTGAACTAGATTATTGACTCTAGTAAACTCTTTGAGTATTGGTCACATGGCGATGTGAACTATGGTTGTTAATGACATGGCGATGTGAACTAGATTATTGACTCTAGTGCAAGTGGGAGACTGATGGAAATATGCCCTAGAGGCAATAATAAAATGGTTATTGTTATATTTACTAAATCATGATAAAGGTTTATTATTCATGCTAGAATTGTATTGACCAAAAACCTTAATACATGTGTGAATACATAAACAAACACCGTGTCCCTAGTGAGCCTCTACTAGACTAGCTCGCTGATCAAAGATGGTTAAGGTTTCCTAACCATTGACATGAGTTGTCATTTGATAATGGGATCACATCATTAGGAGAATGATGTGATGGACAAGACACATCCTTTAGCTTAGCATAATGATCATTTAGTTTTATTGTTATTGCTTTCTTCATGTCAAATACATATTCCTTCGACTATGAGATTATGCAACTCCCGGATACCGGAGGAATGCCTTGTGTGCTATCAAACGTCACAACGTAACTGGGTGATTATAAAGATGCTCTATAGGTATCTCCGAAGGTGTTTGTTGAGTTGGCATCGATCGAGATTAGGATTTGTCAATCCGAGTATCGAAGAGGTATCTCTGGGCCCTCTTGGTAATACACATCATAAGCTTGCGAGAAAATGACTAAGGAGTTAGTCGCGAGGTGATGTATTACGGAACGAGTAAAGAGACTTGCCGGCAACAAGATTGAACTAGGTATGAAGATACCGACGATCGAATCTCGGGCAAGTAACATACGATAGACAAAGGGAATTACGTATGTTGTCATATGGTTCGACCGATAAAGATCTTCGTAGAATATGTAGGAGCCAATATGGGCATCCAGGTTCTGCTATTGGTTATTGACCAGAGAGGTGTCTCGGTCATGTCTACATAGTTCTCGAACCCGTAGGGTCCGCATGCTTAACGTTCATTGACGATATAGTGTTATACGAGTTATATGATTTGGTGATCGAACGTTGTTCGGAGTCCCGGATGATATCATGGACATGACGAGGAGTCTCGAAATGGTTGATAGGTAAAGATCGATATATAGGACGATGGTATTTGGACACCGGAAGTGTTTCGGGACGTACCGGGAAGGAATCGGGTCACCGGAAGGGGTTCCGGGCACCCCCCCGACAAGTTATGGGCTTAATGGGCCAAAGGGAGGGACAAACCAGCCCACTAGGGGGCTGGTGCGCCACTCCACTTGTTTGGAAATCCCTAGGGAAGGAAAAGGGGGAGGGCTAGCCCCTCCTGCTTTCCCCTCTCATGGGAGAAAGGGAAGGGAGGGGCGCCACCCTCCCCTGCCTTTTCCCGCACTCCAAATAAGGAAAAGAAGGGGGCACGGCTTGGGAGGGACCCCAAGTAGGATTCCTCCTACTTGGGCGCATACTTTGGCTGCTCCTCCCTCCCTCCCACCTATATATATGTGGGAGGGGGTGCCTAGCACATGCCAGACAATTGCCTAGCCGTGTGCGGCGCCCCCCTCCATCGTTTACACCCTCGGTCATATTTTCGTAGTGCTTAGGTGAAGCCCTGCGGAGATCACTTCACCATCACCGTCACCATGCTGACGTGCCGACGGAACTCATCTACTACCTCGATGTCTTGCTGGGTCAAGAAGGCGAGGGACGTCATCGAGCTGAACGTGTGCAGAACGCGGATGTGTCGTGCGTTCGGTACTTGATCGTTTGAAGCGCGAAGAAGTTCGACTACATCAACCGCGTGGTAAAACTCTTCCGCTTACGGTCTACGAGGGTACATAGACACACTCTCCCCCTCGTTGCGATGCATCTCCATGGATAGATCATTGTGTGTGCGTAGAATTTTTTGTTTTCCATGCAACGATTCCCAACACTAGCTACTAAATACGGACCAGTAGGTCTACAATGAACTATTCACGCATCCTCGGGGAGGCACCAATGAAGATGATGAACCCTCCGTGATGGTGTCTAGATTGGATCTGTGGTTTCTGAAACTTGCGGCGGCTGGAATTGTGTTTCGTCGACTCCCATAGGGTTTTTGGAATATTGGGGTATTTATAGATCAAAGAGGCGGTGAGGGAGGCGGCCGAGGTGGCACAACCCACCAGGGTGCGCCTGGGCCCCCAGGTGGGTTGTGCTCCCCATGGAGCCCCCCTCTATTATTTCCTTGGCCCAACTTGTGTCTTCTGGTCCAGAAAAACTCTCCAAAAAGTTTCGCTGCGTTTGGAATCCATTTTGTATTGATTTTCTGCGAAGTAAAAAACAAGCAAAAAACAGCAACTGGCACTGGGCACTATGTCAATAGGTTAGTCCTAAAAATGATATAAAGTTGCTGTAAAATGATTGTGAAGCATCCAAGAATGCTAATATAACATCATGGAACAATAAAAATTTATAGATACGTTGGAGACGTGTCAGCACTTCTCCGATTTGGGTTCGAGCTTCTCAGGCTGAAGCCTTTTGACATACGTGTCGCAACCCCAAACTTTAAGAAACGACAGCTTAGATTTCTTGCCAAACCATAGTTCATACGGTGTCGTCTCAATGGATTTAGACGGTACCCTATTTAACGTGAATGCAGTTGTCTCTAATGCATAACCCCAAAATGATAGTGGTAAATCAGTAAGAGACATCATAGAACGTACCATATCTAATAAAGTACGGTTACGACATTCGGACACACCATTACGCTATGGTGTTCCAGGTGGCGTGAGTTGTGAAACTATTGCACATTGTTTTAAATGAAGGCCAAACTCGTAACTCAAATATTCGCCTCCGTGATCAGATCATAGAAACTTTATTTTCTTGTTACGATGACTCTCCACTTCACTCTGAAATTCTTTGAACTTTTCAAATGTTTCAGACTTGTGTTTCATTAAGTAGACATACCCATATCTACTCAAATCATTTGTGAAGGTCAGAAAATAACGATACCCGCCGCGTGCTTCAATACTCATCGGACTGCATATACTGGTATGTATTATTTCCAATAAGTCATTAGCCCACTCCATTGTTCCGGAGAATGGAGTTTTAGTCATCTTGCCCATGAGGCATGGTTCGCAAGTGTCACAGGAAACCACAGCCACCTATGGGACCAAAGGTCCCTTGCTGGTTCGGCGGGGGGACAACACGTTGCACAAAGAGCAGAAGAGCGTGGGGTAGCATTGCAGAGATCACACGGGCAGTTTTACCCAGGTTCGGGCCGCCGTGAGGCGTAGAACCCTACTCCTGCCACCAAAAAAAATACACTTCTGTGATGATACGTGTTGGTCATAGTAGGTCACTTTTTTGTCATGCATGTACATCCATGACGGTTTTATGACAGAATCAAGATAGTCATACCTGTGTTGTCGTAGAAGTGTTCCATGACATTACCAAAATTATCATCATGGAAGTGTCCACTTCCATGATGATAAATGGCGCGTCATGGAAATGCTTTCGTCAAGGGTAACCGACACGTGGCATCCACCGTAACGGGTCGCCGTTAAGCTATCGGGTTCTGTTTTGGATCCGATAACCCATTAACAGCCCGGACCAATGGGGATTTTCCACGTGTAAAATCAACATTGGCTGGAGGAAACACGTGTCTGCTCCCCGGTGGGCCAGATGTCGTCCGTCCAATGGAGGAGACATGCATATGATACATCAACACGTGGCAGGGCCCAACAGAGGCCCATATAGGTTAAAAAAGTCGGCCCAGTCAAAGGCCCGTAGTACTTACTCAGGTACTAGTGGGCCAGCCCAATAACGGCTTGTTTAAACATGGCCCATTTACGGCCCAAAGCCAGATCTGGCCCGTTAATTGTTCGCCGAATATTTGGGCCCAATTATGGCCCAGTGACTTTCGGCCCGTTAGAGGCCCGATGTAGACATGGGCCCATTTCAGCCTGGTGTGTCTTTCGGCCTGGGAATGGCCCGTGCTGCCCATGGGCCATATATGGTCTGACGCGACATCCGGCCCACTAACGGCCCGTGATAAAGGTGGCAATAGTTCACCCCAATGTGAATTTGGGCCTGTTAAACTCCTGTCATATAATTTGGCATGTACTAAGCTTTCAGCCTCTTAAAGGCCCATGGTATTAGTGGGCCAACTAAGGCCCGAGATATGTTTCGGCCTGGTAATGGCCCGTCATATAACTGGGCCAAAAAAGGCCCGGTCTACATTTTAGCCTGCTGAAGGCCCGTCGACGACTAGTGAAAATTAAGGCCCAACATGAATTTTGGCCTGCTAAAGGCCCATGGTTTCTTCTGGGCCGTAACAGGCCAGCGGAATATTCAGCCTGTTAATGGCCCAAAGCTACATGGGCCCAACTAAGCGCTAGGTCCACTAAAGGCCCAACTAAAATTTGGGCCGAATATAGGCCCGAGTAAGTTATGGGCCTGGCGCAAAGTGTGAAGGCCCCAATGGCCTTTCAGGCCCAAGAAAGTTGCAGGCCGACCCAATTGTGGCCCGGAAAAAAGCAGGCCCGTTAGAGGCGAATGTTTTGGCCCGGTCGACTACATCAGATTTTTTTCAGATAACGAATGATGGCAGTAACTAGTAGGAATTAAGAACAAACCTACTCTATACAATAAAGAAATTACGACATAGTAACTTAGAATAAACCTACACTATACAATAAAGGATTTATGGTATATTACATCCATTGGGCATCGAAGTTCGCCACCAGTGATCATAAAGCGCAACGAAGAAGCAGATTACAAAAAGGAATTAAGAACAAACCTACTCTATACAATAAAGAAATTACGGCATAGTAACTTAGAATAAATCTACACTATGCAATAAAGGATTTATAGTATATTACATCCATTGGGCATCGAAGTTCGCCACCAGTGATCATAAAGCGCAATGAAGAAGCAGATTACAAAAACTAGGCACCATTGCAGCGTAACAAAATAATACTGAACCAAGACCACTTCCAAGACAGTTCAAGAAAGGTTAGCCTTGCACGGGAACTACTGCGCAAGCTACTGAGCAAGGATGTGAGACTGGCCTAGCATGTCGGGCATAGCTTCCAGGTGTAGTTGTTTAGCAATGAGGTTCTCATTGGTGTTCTCCGCAATATTTCTTAGAGATAGGACTTCAAGTTGAAGTTGAGTTGCAGAATGCCTTTCTGCTAGAACTTGGGACTGAAGAAGTCGAACTGATTCAGACAGCGAATTATGTGAGCTTGTCCGATTGCTAGTCTCAAGTAACTTGAACACTGCATCAAGACAAGACTTTGGGGTTGTCTCGCTATCTTCTAGATGTTTTGCCTTCTTTGCTGCAATATATGTTGGCTTTGTCTCACAACCTTCAGCAGACTTGTGCATGCCATCAGGCATATCACCCTGAAACAAGCAGAGAGATGACGGGTTTTGCACGTGTATAAACAAAGATGATAAATGTGCTGTCAATTCCATCCAACTTCAAATTAGAAACTAAAGAGTAAGTTCAAAATATCAATAGCATAATTTGGCATTGTTCATAATGCAGGGAGCTTCCCACACTACTGGATTACCATGTCAAAATAACAAGCATAGATGAAGGGAAAAGACAATCATTGTATCTATTTTGGTTAATGTGCATGGCATGTTGTTCATATCATCAGCCACAACAGTAAGATAAAACAGGAGATAACAAGGTGCAAACGTGGGCTGCTTCACCACACACTGGATTATAGATCCACAAAAACAAGCATACATATAGGGAGTATTAAGTATTGTGCATGGTATGAATAAGGAATTTGGTTTTACAAGTAAAACTTGGAACTTACGGTTGTTGCGAACATGCATTTTGATAGAAACAGCAAACTAAATAGCAGTTAACGATAGGGAGTATGAGAAAATTAAACAACAGTTGAGGATAAAGTCTTTAGAAGGACTGACTTACATTAACAGTTAACACCGGCTTTATAATGCCCTTCTCCATGTCAAGGGAAGGATAACTCAAGAATTTCAGCACAGAATCTTCTACATAAGCATTGCCTGCACTCTACATTTTGTAGAGAGTAATTATAGATATGATAATACTGGAAGGGATAGAGGATAATGAAGATAAGATGCAGATTGATGCTACATAATCAACTACCAATCCCTGGAAGTACAAGCGTTACAGGACAAAATGTACTGACAAGAGCAATGGGCTACACTTCTGCACTGGCATTGTATGTGTATTCAAATTTTTGGTAAGATTAAATATAGATCTGATATTTTTTAGTAAATGGTGGGCAAGGGAGATAAGATGCAAAATGCTAAACAATGAACCAATCCCTCTTCCCATAATATAAGAGTGTTTTGAACACTGGTGTACTGTACAAAACGTTCTTATATTATGGGACAGAAGGAGCAGCTGTTATTGTAAGTACAGTGATAGACGACGTTCAGTCCTTACAAGAGGACTGCAGAGCTAAACCTCTTCAAAAGCATTTGGTTGATTCTAAATTTATGTAAGAGTCCATACAGATCTTATAATGTCCACTAAATGGACGATAACGAGGCTAACATGTGCAGTGATGCTACATGATCAACCAGCTATGAAAGTAAGTATGGTCATACAGGGCAAGAGGTACTCGCAAGAGCAATGCAGTGTGCAGTATAGTTGCGAGATTCTGTGGTCCCTTGAGGATGAATGTTCTTCTGCTAACAGTTTTCGTACAAGTGAGACTTTAAGGTAAATGCAAAAATGCAGTTCAAATTGTGATGTGATATCATAGACAGTACCTTACGCTGCAGACGAGACCAATGTGTAACAAGATTATTCCAGTCACTGTCTGATAAATGTAGCACCGGAGACTTTACAGAAATTTCGTTTAGAGGCTTGACATCGAAGTGCGCTTGCCTCGGGTAGGAACGATACTTCATCAATGAGTGCTTGAAAAGCACAACCAACCCTTGCTCGTCTTGACAATCCAGTTTGGTCCTCACCTATTTAAAAGAATGAAATCTTGTGTCTTCTGTCAGCAGAAACATATGCAGTAATTACCATGAATAACATTAGTACATTACTTACGCGTAAGTTGCGGAGGAAGACAGGAAATTGTTTTGTGTCTGCGGTATAGTCTTTCCATGAAGGAAAGATGCACACAAAGTTCCTGACAACAATATAAGCTTCGTCTTCTAAACTGGGAAGAAATGGAACAGGGGTCCTATTTGCTGCAATTGGGGCTCTCTCTGGTTCGAAAAGGGATTTGGCAACTGGATTTGGTGTACTCTTTGCTGGAATGGGGGTTTTTCTTCGTAGAGCTGGTGCTATGTCAACTGGCATCATCATACTGTTTGCTGCAGTTGGGGTCTGCTGAGGGCATCAGAGATGACCAGTGTAGTAGGGTTAGAGTCTTCTAGAGTTGGGGTCGTGTTTTGTGGGTCAGGTGATATTGCAACTACACCTAATGGGCTATTTGATTTATTAGGTGTCACCACCTTTTCCAAATACTTTGCTCGTGCTCCTCCGCGATCAGCAATCGCCCTCTTCCTTTTGAACGTCTGATACATAAGAACATCATTTGAATGGATAAATATGGTATGATGGCAGATGGAATATGTAGTAAAAATGGATAGGAAAGGAGTATTCACATACACGATGTGTAAACTAAGCTAATGGCAGTGCAACAAAGTAGAAGCAATGCAAAGCACCAGTTGCAAGATAAGTGCGGCCAATATAACCTTGGAAAGTTAGAGCAAGCACCATGATGGGTGAATAAGATAGGGCATCTGCCTCTGACTCCTCCACTAGGGAGCTACATTGACTTAGGTCTCCCTCTAGCTCAGAATCACTATTAGGATCATATTCTGAGCATGAATCTGTAGGTGGAGAGCGTTTGCATTGCATCCAGACTTGATTTCAGTCCCTTAATGACAAGTTTGACAGCCATGGCATTGTTCTGCTTTATTCTTTTCATGCGCACAAGCTCATAATCATTATGATGTTGTTCAGTATCTGAGATTCATGAAAACATAAAAAGTAGTCAGATTATCTATGGAATGCATTGCGGATTCAACTCGAAGAGTGTCTCCCTATAAACCCCTGCATATGCAAAGTTCACCCCCCAACCGTGCTGACCAGACCACACACAGAAATACAAACCTCTTATTCTCTATATAACAGGCAGACACACATTTCAAAACTGAAGTAGGAACATTAGAATCATATAAAATTCGTATTTGAACAAATAAACTAAGGAATTATGAGTGGCATAATGTTTAGCTTCAAGGGTGGAGTGCTGGTAGTGTGACACAAAGCAAGTAGGCAGATTGTATTCCATGTAAAAGATTGTAGTCTATGTAAAAGGTGGAAATGACACTTTCTTTCTATACAATGCAGTGTTCGTTGCCCACACATGATAGAAGAGATCACACAGAGAAATACTATTCACTCATGTCTGTGGTTCTAGTATTTTGAAACAGGGTGGTCCACCCTAAAAGAATATTGACAACAAATATGACAAGGCAAGCATAGATGTAGTGAATCAATCATTACTTGTGAGCTTACTAGGACCAGTATGCAGAATTGTAACTGCAGTAAGAGACCGTCCAAAATCTGAATCAAGAAGTTGGTCTAGCACTTATTGTTTGCAACTAATCGACGTGAATAATTGGATATCATATCGAATGAGTAAGAAAGAAAAGTAAAATTGTCAACAAACCTGACCTGCAGTAGTAATCTGGGTCAATGTCACTACGACCAATAATCCAAAATGACTAGTGTCTATTCCTAGGGCCGGAATTTTGAAACCCTGTGAACTTTACAGGTACTAAAGATTATTGAAATAGATCTGAACCATTAAGTGTAGGTAGCACTCAGTACACAACAAACCCTAATGACAGTCCTGCCTGATGAGTAATGAATCAATTAGAAAATAGGTGATGAGGAGTGGCTGTTGAGTGTTGAGGACGTATCTCAGGATAAATCGGGTTGTCTTAGTGGCTGTTGCACGCCTGAGCCCTTAACGGACTGGGAAGGTAGGCACGGCGGCGCACCCGGGCAGCGGTGACGTTGTTGGGCGAGCGGCTCCTGACCTCTTGTTAGTCCGGTGTCTCCTCCTAGAGTCATGCCGTCCGGGGACGGCAAGTCGCCGGCGAGGCAGGCGGCTGGGGGTGAGTAGAGATCAGAAGCACAGCAGAATAGAGGGGATTCGGGGCCTGGGCCAACCCAAAATCCCAGGGTGGGGTGCGGCCCACCATTTGCACCCTGTAGAGATACACACCCGAGCGGCATACATGCATTTTCAAAACTAAATTAGGAACATTTATCTAACCAATTAAATGACTCTGTTTTAATAATATCAGATTCATATTTGAACAACTAAGCTTGTTTAGCTTGATGGGTGGAGCAGTGCTATTATGACACGAAACATGTATGTTGATTGTATAGTGATCATAAAAGGGGGGAACCCTAAGAATTTTTTTTGAGCAAAAGAGGGTTTCCCCTCTAATTTCTATTAAAGAAACCACCACGGAACTAACATGATCAATTGAACCCTAAGCATGATCAATTAAACCCTATCATGACTGTGCCATGGCAGATTTGAAGCTGCAAACCGGAGAAATGCTATTTATCATCCATTGTTTGCTCCAAACTAAGAACTAAATTCTAAGAGCTGAAAAGAATGTACAGTAACCAAGTTACGATCTATTTTCTGGTTGAGATCAAAAGTTGAGGAGATATGAAGTACCACCTCTCTTGCGGCACTGTGTATGCATCGGGGGTGCGATGGCTGTCGGTGGCGTTGAAGCAGATCTGCGACGGTAGACGGGTGCATCGGGGGATAAGTCCCGTTACGGTGGACGAGAAGGTCGTGTGAGCGGCCCCGGCAAAGAGGACGACGGCGCCGATGAAGCGAGAGGACGCGATGCAAGGCTCTTGGTCCATTGCCGTGGATGAGAAACGTCCATCTCTAGCAGTGGACGATGCGGTCTTGGTAGGCGCTCTGGCATGGTGGAGGACGGTGGCGATGGATGGGGTGGAGGACGACGGTGATGGATGGGGTGGCGGACGGAGGAGGCTGGTGTGGGGATGGTGTTCTAGCGCGAATGGTGTATGAATGGGAAAATGGAGGGAGAGGTACAGGGAACCATGTTTTTGGGACGCGCGTGTCTGAAATATGGGAAAGATATGAACTTAGCCCCCGTTTAAAATTTGGACGTCTCGTCGGTTGGGGATAGGAAGGTAATCATGCATCTCGCCAATATTTGCCCAGAGCAATTTCGGGCGATGAGAGGGTGTTTTGGCACCCACGGTCGGCGCCCACGATTTATGAACGGGGCTAACACGTAGGGCGGTTGTGTCACATCTGAGTGAAGTTACAAACCTACCCCTATTTAAAATATTTGCCTACATCGATTTTGGATGAGTCGAGTTTGTTTTGCCGCCCACCGTGTATGAATGGGGAAATGGAGGGAGAGACAGAGGTCTTTTGGACGAGCTTGAATCAAATTTTTTTGCCGCCCACTATGTCGGAATGGGCTCAGTGGCGGTCGTGTCACGTCTAATTGAAGTTACTAACCTACCCCTATAGAGAGCAGTGGAAATCGGGCCGATGGATTGTCCGTGTAAGGGGTAGACAGTAATTTCCATCTCCCAAACACTTGGCTTCGGGCAGACGACGTGGGAGTGGACATTTCTCCGCTTCTTTCGAATTTTGGGACAATAAGCATCCACGTTTACCCTGGCAACTAAATTCGAATCCATTTTGTATTCCTATACGAATCTTTATAAATCATTCTATGTGTTTTTATATATCTTCAAAAGCACGACAAAGATGGATTCCACTGTCATATATGAATATGATTTACAAATGCCGATACTCGAATTCAGAAGCTAGAATTCAGTTTATGGTGAATTCGAATATTTGAAACCACTTTATGTCCAACTCAAGTGTCACATGCAGCATAATGTGCACTCCCATTTAGATATGTACACAAGCGATGTATCAAGATTCAAATACTGAGTCAATCAACCAATAATGTACAAAACTAATAGACATATAAACACTTAAAGAGTATATGGATCAATAATATCAACTAACATACATAAGCCAGGCCGCTGTACTTTTTTTTGCTAGAAGAGCATCCTTTTTAGTGAAGCTAGTACAACATCTTGGACCTTTCCGATGCGTGCCACTTAAGGTCCATCTATAATACTATTATTGCTGAATGCACATTTAGCCCGATTGGCATATTTGTAGGTCTGGCACAGCAAACAAAATGAAATGTCTCAGAGTCTTATCAATTAATATAGACTTGTGCTAAAAAAAATTACAAACCAAAAAACAAAAACAATTATTACATGATCTCTAAAACAAATGGTTTGATCGATTACATGAAAAAACAACACAAAGGTTATTCAATGATGGAAAGAACATTTCACCTATGATTTACCAAGTGGGAATTTAATTTCCTTTTTTTCCTTCAGGACCTTAACAATGCGGTCAGTCTCAGCTTGCTTCGTTTTGAAATCCACCAAATATTTAATGGTTGTCTTGAGTACTGCTTGTGATTGTGCTATTTGCTTCCTCAACATGTCAACTTAATTTCTAAGTGCAAAAGCATAATCTCTTCTATCAATAGTTTAGCCTCTAGAGCATCAGCAGTTGGCAATTCATGATGCACGATTGGGCCGGTGCCACTATTGTGGGATGATACAACGTCCATGGGGAACCTCGCTCTTTGATCTTGGGCTAACCTGTTTTGCCATCAAAGTTCCAATTGGATTCTGAAAAGTTGAAGTTAGTAAAACATCTCAACTGGGAGTTATAACAGCAAACCAGTTAAACAAACAAGGAATTAAAGAGTTTCAATTGGATGCTGAAAAGTAGTTATTAACATCATTGTAACCGGTTGCAGCAGCAGAGCAGTTAAACAAACAAGTTTTGCAAAAGGTACCTGTTGTGGCATTGGAGTTTTTCTTGGATCCTGAAAAGTTGAGTAGCCAGTAACGTGATTAGAGCAACCGGTTGCAGCAGCAAAGCAGTTAAACAAACAAGTTTTGCAAAAGGAACCTGTTGTGGCATTGGAGTTTCTCTTGGATCCTGAAAAGTTGAGTAGTTAGTAACTTGAGTAGAGCAACAAGTTACAGCAGCAAACCTGTTACATAAATATATTTTTGAAAATGTACCTGCTGTGCAATTGGACTTCCAATTGGATCCTGAAAACTTGAAGTTGGTAAGATAATTACAGCAACAAGTTACAGCAGCAAACTAGGTAAACAAGGAAGTTTCTAAAAACATACCTATTGTGCCAACGGAGTTTCAGTTGGATCCTGCAAACTTGAATGCTAGCAATCATAAATAAAGTGTTGCAAGAGCCATAAGAAACTAACATCAAACTAGTAAAAAAACCAGTTTTGGCAACGTATTTAACTACACATGAACTAGTAAAACTAACAAGTTCTTGGCAACGTATTAAAGTAACAAGTCGGTACCGCTTACCAGCAACACAGACGTCTGTAAATTTCTTTGATGTAAGCAAAATGATTCCAACACATATATAAGTTAAAAAGATGGTGTCCCTTTTATAAACCTGACAGTTGTCTATCTATGAACAGGCAAACATTACAAGTGCTACAAGTGATAAAAACAAACCATTTAAACAAACAGGGTATCAGAACGTAAATTACACGTGAATTCTGCTGCACCCTAGAAGTACATATGACCAGCTATCTACGTGCTTAAGTAGCTATTTAAGTTCAGGCAAATAGGTGATTCTTAATAGTAAGTATCAAACACATAGATAGGTGAAGTCTATAATAGGATTAACAGGCTATGGCATTATGTAATCAGTAGCAAACTAAATTAAGCCAAGCAACATAATTGAACAATTTTGCAATAAGTGGCTAACTAAAATTCCGAGAAGCAGGAAACTGAACTTAAGCTAGCTCTTTGTACAGGCACACTGCAACTTCTTTTTCGCTTACAAGGTTCTACGAAGGAGTCCATGGCATCAATTGCTTGGATACGCAGTCCCAATACTTCTTTCTTCCCACACTGCATTGGTAAGTCGAATGGTTAATCTGATAAGATGGTGCATCCTTGATATGTTATATGAGGACGGGTTGGACTAGTTGTAGCCACATACATCATGCCGGCTTTTACTGTATATTTCATGTGATTACATTTGCCATATCGAGATCTAAGCAATCTACAATAGGATGAAAAGACTGGCATCCTTCACATTATTGGGGAACTCAGTTCATAGAAACAAGCAATTCAACCATTCTGTGGGTAAATCAAAAGCGCCACTAGAATATTTTTCACTACCCCAATCATACACGCAAAAAGGGGTGACGCCACCGTAGGGGCTGGTATGGGCGGCCGCCTCGGGTGGCTGGAAAGTGTGCACCTAGTTTGAGTCGTTCAGGTTGGCCCGGGCTAGTTTTGTTCGTCCCACCGCACGAGCAGGCAATGTAAAAAATGAAGAAGAACGTTTCAATTTGGTTTGGCCAATAATGTAAGTGCAAGGCAGGCCCTATAGCAGGCTCGCGGCCCAAACAAGCGCCTCCCATATCGACCGACGGCAGGAAAAATCCCAATTCGTTCGCTCCAGCCTCTAGTCTAGTTTGTTGCTAACCTAGCCGCCGCTAGACAGACCGACACATCACTTCCTCGCGCTCTTGTTGGAGGGCGGTCGCTGGGATTCAAGCTAATGGAAGGACAAGAAGATGAAGATCCAACCCTAGGTGTAGCCTGCATGGGAGGCAGCGGGCGACAGCACGGGCATGGCACCAAGCTTGCGCAAATGGACAGTCGCAGCTTGCAAGAGCAACATGCGTAACGAGTAGGTACATCACATCCCAGATTATATCTAATTCAACTGTTCAATTTCTGGCCAATAGTTAAACATGGCGGTGTTGTAAAACTGCTTGTATGTAGGGAATCTATGAGAAAATGAAACCAATTTCTGCTTATTTTATAACTCCCCCAATGAATACTGAACTGATTGAACCTGATGTATCTAATCAAGTTTCTGGTGCAACCATACAAGCTCATGTTGTTCTTGAGCCTGAAGTGTCTAATGAACAGACTGCTAATGAAGGATTTGATGCAAACATTTTACATGCTGCTGGTGATGACCATATAGTGTCTAATGAGGGATCTAATGCAAGCATTTTACAAGCTCCCATTGGAGGATTTAGTGTCTAATGATGATCTGCTATGTTGAGAGAGACATAGAGATTTGCAGGCATCGATGACAAGCAAATTATAGTACATTTTCATGGCTTGAGGAAACATCGAGGCCATCTACCAGAAAGTCCCCGTATCATGACAACATAGCATAAATACTTTTCTAATCTGTCATTTGAAAATATTGGCATACTTGTGCAGGATAGATATATTTGATATGCAGTTTGCGCACTGGTTATAGGTGCAATTACACTTCGATATTTTCAGCCAGAGAACGAATAATTCAAGCAGGTATAGACCATGTTGGTAGTCCTTGTACACCATGTTGCATTTTGTGTTTTTTGGTGCTTACATCATTTAGTGTTTTATAATCTGAACTACTTTGGATCATTAGCTGGTTTTCAAAGTGCATGTAGCTTCACATTTCTCAAGTTATGTTGATTTCCGTAGTGCAAGTGCCTTCGTATTTTTTAAGTTAAATTTTTGCCCCTGGTAACTTGAATTCGTGGATCCGCCACTTCACACAAATCATACACGCAGGCCAATATGAATTAAATGAAATGCAAGGACTTACGCTAGCTCGTTGTACAGGCTCACTGCAGCTCTGCTTGCGCTTGGGATGTTCCATGTACAAGTCCATGTTACCACTTGCTTGTATGTGCAGGCCTTGTGCTCCTTGCATCCTCCTCTGCATTTTTGACACGGCAAATGGTTGATCAAATAAGAGGAATCGACCTTGCTATTGTACAGGAGGACGGATACTTACAAGGTTATACGGGTGTGCAAGATGTGTACCAGATCCCGTAGCACCGTCATGCTTCGCTAAAAAATGGTTTTGCTTGTTTCAGATGATATCTCCAGAAGAAATAATAGTTAAAGTCAGAGTTGCATAGGTGTGTAAGCTAAGAGAGCAGTGAAAGGATATCCAAACATCATCGGAACAGTGCACAAGGGAGTGATATGTGGATACCTAGTTCAGGCCGGCGTTTGGGCATGCTCGCCTAGCTAGAGTGCGGGTCACTTCAGAGCTGTTGAGGGTGATGCGCTGGCGTTGGCTGGCCGCGCACGAATGCAGATCTTGAGTGGCAGCTGAGCGCTACGATGCGGTGGACGAGACCATTGGTGAAGCCCCAACGGCCTCGGGGGCGGAGGTGTGACGATGTGCTTGGTGAAGTAGCCCCGGTGAGGTGGGAGACAACGTCGGTGAAGCGCACCTGATGTGGTGGAAGTCGGTGTCTGTGAGGCATGTCGGTTGCGGCGGCCAACGTTGTCAGTGGACCACCCGGTGCGGTGGACAAGGGCGTAGATGAGGTAGCTCCGGTGCGGTGGTGAAGCGCGACCGTCATCTTCGTCATCGTTGTCCGGCACAGAGGTGGGGAAAGAGACGAGACGAGGGGCGATTCGAACTTTACCTGGGTTGGCGGCGAATTAGAGATTTGAGCAATCTGGGCGCGGAAGGGGACGGTGGAGAAGGGAGATTTTGTAGGGCCGGTATTGGGGCCGCCAGATATTTCAATCCGAAATGTGGAAGCGCGGACTTATTTTGTCGTCATTCTTGTTTTGGGGGTGGGGGAGAGGGGGTGGGTGGCTGGGTGCCAGCGTTCATACGACACACGCGACCATCACGACACGACCCTTGGCTGCCTGGTGCGCCTACATTTGAGAATGCAAACGAATCTTCTTTCATTTGCAAGCGAATCTGTATGTATTACCACGCCCGTGTTTTCCTTGCAAATAATTAGTCATTCGAAACGGGATACTATAAATTAATTAATGAGGAGTTATTTGAATTAGAGTGTCTGTCACATAGCGATCTCCAATTCTAACGTGGATTTCACATTTCACGGTATCCATGCTACTTTATAATACAAATTCATATGTATATGATGAACACCATGGTAGTGAGAAAACTTCGGATGGATTCAAACATATGACCTACAAAATAGCACAACAATCGAGTGAATGTCAACGTTTCAAAACCTAGTATGGCACGAATTCGAAATAATTACCGATATGCATGGTCCTTAGTTCAGATCTTACAATGTACACTAAATTGTAACATCAATATTAAGTCTCGTACTATTCAAATGTTCTTTTTAGCTCTCCCCCCCCGGGGCACACACGCTACATACTTCCTGTAACAGTCAATCTTCCTCTCCTAACCACCTTAGGAAGCTATCGGTTTCCGACACAAGTTCATTCTTTCTCTCCATGTTTCAATCTCTAACTCTCTCAACTACAGAACCCCCTTTTTCCACTCTGTTACCAAATGTATCTACCTCACACACCCGCCATTGCACCCCATGCCGAGCTCACTCTCTCTCTCCCTCCCTCCCACCCTCTCTCGCTAGATACATGCATTGCCTATCTAGCCCCCCAACCTCTCGAGCGCACGCACGCACGTTGTCTATCTAGGTCACTCCCTCGAGACTGTCTCACTCTTTCTTCCGCACGGTGGGCCACACTCGCTCATTCTTTCTCTCCATGTTTTGATCTCTAACTCTCTCAACTACACAACCCCCTTTTTACACTCTGTTACCAAATGTATTTACCTCACACACCCGCCATTGCACCCCATGCCGAGCTCTCTCTCTCTCCCTCTCCCTCCCACCCTCTCTCACTAGATACATGCATTGCCTATCTAGCCCCCCAACCTCTCGTGCGCACGCACGCACGTTGTCTATCTAGGTCACTCCCTCGAGACTATCTCACTATTTCTTCCGCACGGCGGGCCACAATCACTCAATCTCGCTCTCTTTATCTGAGTCTCGATTAACCACGTTTTCTTTCACACACAAATGATATATCTCCCTGTTCAGGCCTCGATCGACACACTCTATACTCTCTCACGCAAATTGTCTATCTAGGTCAGTCCATCGAAGCCGCCCCCACCCTTTCGACCTCATGGCGGGCCACTGTCGGGGGAAACGACACCTATGGAATCACTGGGATCCCTTCTACGGTTGGCGGGCGCGGGGTTGTGCAAAGAGCGGGTCTGGCGGTCAGCACAAGGATCGTTTACCCAGGTTCGGGCCACGAGGATGCATAATACCCTAGTCCTGCTTTGGTGTATATTTGAGTGTTCTCGAGCTCTCGAACTAGCTACGGTGCGTGCGTAGTCCAAAAGATCCGAATCCTTCTCCAGTACGCCTCGGGCCTCCTTTTATAGAAAAAGGGGTTGCTACAGTAGCACACATGAGGTAGAAAGGTATACAGTGTACAAGCTTATCGCCTGTCATTACGGGACCAGACGCATTAAATGTGCCCCTTATGTGTCCCGTTGCTTTATTGGGGACGGCAATGAAGCCCGTCCCGTCTGTCGCCGCTCCGCCTCGCTCCGACACGCGTCCAGGCCAACGAGGCATGCAGCGCCACGTAGGCTGGCAGGTTGCTGAGATGGCGTGATGGTAGGGTCTTCACGAAGATCTGCATGCCACCACGCAGGTGCTTGCTGAGTTGGCCTGGAGGCCGCACGTTGCCACGCAGGTGCCTGCCCAGCTGGTTGGGCTGGAAGCTGTATGGGAATGGTGGTGGGTTCTTGGCAGACGTGGGTCTGGCTGTGGCCCCGTAGGTGTCTTCGACAAGGGTCTTACCGGGGCATCGCGGTCGTCCCCGGCAAGGATATTGCCGGGGGTCTCGTGGATTTCCTCGGCAAGGATCTTGTCGAGGATCATCGTCTTCTGGTCCTCCTCTGATCTTGTGTGCTTATGATCTTCACAAAGATCTGCATGCCACCATGAAGGTGCCTCCCGAGCCTTGGTTCCAATGTGGTTGATGGTGTTGGAACCCTTGGGCTCAAGGGTGGCGCGCTCCGCTGGCGTTGGGCAAGTTGCCCCGGCAAGCCTCTTGCCAGGGCTGCAGAGGCCGCCCCGGCAAGGCTCTTGCCGGGGGAGTCCACCTCGCCCTCTTGCTCTTTGTGTCTCTGGCCTTGGCGTTGCTTTGCCCGTCTTGTGCCTTTGGCTTCCCTCCTCTGCCCTACTTAGTGTGGCCACGGGCGCGGCTCTAACTGCCCGTGCACAAGTAAAGGGGTAAAAAAGGAGAGCCCCTACTTTTGTACACCGACAGGAGCCCCCGAGCCTGGGCCACACATAAGCGCAACGAGTTGTTGGGCTAGGCCCAGAATGGTGCACGGGCAGGCGGGGCAGAGTTTTACTGCGGTAATTCCCTCGCCCGTCGCGCTTCCCCATGACCCGCGTTGAATGCGTGACGTGGGGGTCATGCGTGGGGCGGTTGCTGCCCTCATGCGTCACATCGCGATAAATGCTAATGAAGCGGCCCACGCCTTCCCCATAAAAAAGGAGAAACTGCAGGCGCGACGCCCATTTACCCTCTGTGCCTTCTCCAATCTCGGAACCGTCGTCCCTCCCTTCTTCCTTCTCAAGCTCTTGCCTTCGCTCGCTGCCGCCGTGCCTTTTGTCCCTCATCCCTCGTCTCCCTCAGCCGCCATGGCACCCAAAACCAGCAAAGGCAAGGGAACGGCCAAGGACGCCGGGGGGAAGGAGGCGCCGGAGAGCGAGTTGGCGGTGCGGCGGACGCAGCTCGCCAACTTTCCTTCAATGATCGATGCGTTCCACCTCCGGGATAACTTCAAGCCCCTGTGGGGGTGCAAGACGAAGGGGCACCCTGCCACGCGCATCATCCCCGCCGGTTTCACCGAGGCCGGCCGAATCGGTACCCCTTCTTCGTTGATTACTTTTCCTGCGGGCTCTGCCCCCCTTTCTCCGATTTCTTCAATGACGTCATGCACACCTATGGCTTCCACCTTCTGGATTTCACTCCAAATGTCGTGGCGTACATGGCTCTTTTTGCCCATCTCTGCGAGGGCTTCGCCGGAGTGCATCCTAGCACGGCGCTTTTCCGCCACTACTTCTATCCTCGTATCCAAAAGGGAGGCACAATTTCCAGTTGTGTCGCCTGGATCCCAATTAGCCAGGGGAAGGGGACATATCCGGAGGGCGCTCAGAAGGAGAGGTGGGAGGAGTGACGGAGCTGATGGTGCTGGATTGTGGAGGAGGACCCGCAGGAATTTTGCCGGGTTCGCCAGGCGCCGCAGGTTCACAGAGATGATTTGGGCGAAGTCGACGCCAAGGATGAGAAGCTCACGATCGCCACCACCAGGATTCATCGCCTCACCGTGGCCGGGCTCACCCTTGAGATGATTGGAGCTGATTTCCCGCCGAATCGCCCACTCCATAACAAGGGGAGGCCGGCCTGGCTTTTTAGGAACACAGCCGACATCATGAGGCTTCGCCCTGGCTTGAACCACAACTTCACGGTGATGGGGCACGGCCACTTTTTCCAGAGGCTTTTTCAGCTCGACGTGTACCGCGACGGCAGGGCCGAGAGGTCCGGCAAGGCCGTGAGGGCCGGCAAGGTCGTCAAGGGGCCCCTGTTTGGGTTGCCGGCGGGGGTGGTCCTGCTGAGCAACAACTCTCGCCAAACAGACATCATCGCCTTGATGCCGGACTCCAACGTGCATGGCCTTGACCCAAATTGGGCCGAGCCGGGGGCGGATCAGGTGCAGGAGTTCTTCGACAAGTTGTCGGAGAAGTACGTCCATGCCGAGCCATTGCTCATGCAGGACACCACCCAAGCAGAGCTGGACTACATCGCCGCCAGGGCGGCGGCGGCGGAGGTCGCCAAGGAGGCTAGCAGCGCCGGCTACGTGGAGGATGAGGCCGTGGCTACCGCGGAGGAGAAGGAGCTTGTCGGGTGGGCGGAGTCTGCTGGGGAGGCCAACAGCGCCGACACTGGGGCCCCTCTCATTGAAGATGTGGTCGATGAGTCAACCGAGGAAGAGGCCGAGGCTGACGACCCTCAGGCCTTGGAAAAAAGGCGTGTCCTGCGGCGGGCCACCTCTGGTGAGCCGGTCCGACCCGGCAGGACCGAGCAGCGGCAAGAGATCCACGGGGAGTCCGTGCACCTGACGAGGGCCGCGGCAGCAAAGAAGGTGGTGAAGGCCGCGGTGGCGAAGAGGAAAGCGACCGCCTCTTCTTCGTCCAAGCATCCTTGGACCCCACCCGCTTCCCCTCCTCCCGCAGATGTCGACACAGAGGTCGTCTTCGACCTTGGGTCTCTCAGCCCGAGGAGGAAGAGGAAGGCAGCGGAAGAGGAGGCGGAGGATGAGTAAGTATCTTGTCTTTTTTCATCTCCGTCCCCTCAAATCGGGCCGCTTTTCTTGACTTGTTTTCATCTTTGCAGGGATGTCGAGACGCTGGCCCAGAGGGTGGCGAAGAGGGCCAGGGCCCCGACGGGCGGCCAGCCCCCGGCGGGTACCTCGAGCACGCCGCTGGTGGTGGAGAGCAGTCCGGATAGCAGCCCCCAGCGCAGCCCCTAGCGTGCGTTCACCACTCACTTCCTATCAACGTGCGTTGGGGTACGATCTCTTGGCGCTGACCTTGCCGTGGTTGCAGGAGGAGGACGGTGGCAAGAGGAGCCACTGAGGGCCACCCTCAACACGCCATCCCCATCAACCACGCCGCCCCGAGGGGCGTCCCGGGCAAGGGTGCCGAGCCCCGAGCCCATGCGCACGGAGGAGGAGGAGAACCCGGGCGCCGGCGGCTCCGTCCCGGCACCGAATGTTGGTGGGGAAGGGGCCACTTCTTCCAAGCCTGGCATGCGTGAGTTATCTGCCTTCTGTCCCTGTTCGTTCTTCTTCTTTTGAACTTTGGTCTTGGCTTTGCCTCATCCTCGTCTTGGCATCTAGGCGCTTCCTCGGCGGACCAGGAGAACATCGATACTGTCACCGAGGAGGTCACCAGGGATGCTGAGGCCGAGGTCAACAAGATCGCCGCCGAGGAGCCCGCCAGGACCGCCGATGGGGCCGCCGCCAAGGGGCCTGCCGGGGAGGCCGGCAAGGCCACTGCCGAGGAGGCCAGCAAGGGTGCTGCCGAGGAGGGGGCAGTCGTCGACCAACCTTCCTCCTCTATCGTCTCCGGCTCGGGCAAGTACCTGAAGGTGAGTGACGACTTGTTCGTCCGCCTCCCAGGGGCGACGAGCACCAGGGCGCCCACCGAGAGGAGGTGTTTGATGATGAGGTGCTCGCCGCCACTGGGCTTGAGGTTGTCGATGAACCGACCGCTAGTGGCGGCGGTTCCCAGGAGGAGGAGCTCCTTCGGGGCATGAGCGCCAACTTCCTGAAGCTCCAGGCACTCCACCGTGCCCGTCTGGACAAGGCAAAGTCCAGGATTGCGGCGGTGGACAAGGCGGAGGCGGACCTCACGGGGCGTGTCGCTGAGACGCAGGCTTGGTTTCGCCAAGCCCATGAGGAGCTGAAGGTTGCCCAGGACCTGCTGGCCGATCGCAAGCTGGAGCTTGTCATGAAGCAGGCTGACATCAAGAAGGCCCAGGAGCTGGCGAAGCAGCATGCCGCCAAAGACAAGGCCGCTCGGCACCAGCACCAGGCCGAGCTAAACTCCCAGGAGGAGGACCTTGCCGCTCGTGAGGAGAAGCTTCCGCAACACTCCGTGGCAAGGATGAGGAGGTGGAGAAGCTTGTCGTGCAGCGGACCCAGGAGATGGAGCAGAGGCACGAGGAGGCACTCAATGCTCAGGCCCAGGTCTAGGCCGGCAAGGTGAAAGAGCTAGAGGTGGAGCGGGACGGGCTGAAGGAACAGGCCCTGAAGCTGGCGAAGGAGAAGGACACACTCAACGGTGCTCTGGTTGAGGCGCAGGGCGCAGTCCTCGGCAAGGCTGAGCAGCTCTCCAAGGCCAACGACTCCATCAAAGACATAAAGCTAAAGCTGGAGGGTCTTGAGGGGACGCTTTCGGAGGTCAGGGCCTGGGAGGAGACCCTGACCAAGGATCTAGAGAAGGAAAGGCAGCTGTGGAAGAATATCGCCGCCAACCACGAGGATTACGTGAAGGGCGAAAACCTCTGGATCAGCCACCTCACCGACGTCGCCGGCAGGATCGCCACGAAGCTGGCCGCCATGGGGATGCCAAACGTGAGGTACGCCCCGGAGCCGAACGTGAGTCCCAACGCCAAGCTGACCCTGTTCTTCGAGGGTGTTCTCGGGGCCCTGGAGCGGTTCTGCTCCAACAGGGTGGCCTCTCTGGTCGATGAGGCCCGGAAGCTTTGCCGGGGTGCCATGACCAAGGTCCTCACCAAGGTGGCGTACTGGAACCCCGACCTCGACTTTGACGCCGCGCTGGAGAGCTTGCCGGAGGATGTGGACCTTGCGACGCTCGAGGAGCGTATCAAGCCCGTCATCAGCCGCGTCGACGGAGTTCGGAGGATAGAAGGCCAGCGCCGGGACTAGGCACCTCGTTTCTCATCGCCGCTGCAGGTTCACGACCAAGACAATTTTTATCTTTAGTTAGAACCATAGCAACAATTGATGTAATATAACTCTGCAGTACTTTGAAATGATGCATGTTATTTTCCCGTTTGATCCCCCTTTGTATGTTCACCCTACGTTAATCGGGTAGGCTTGCCGGCGCGTAAACCCAGGCTGCGGCGCATTGAGGACGGATCCCCAATAGCCTGCCGGGTGTGCTTGCTGCCAGGCAAACCACCTCATTGCTCTTAACGCGGCCGCTCGAACTGTCGAGCGGACTCGAGACAGAACGAGAGTGTTGCCAATTGCAGAAGGTCACCCTGCCGTTCTTGACGCGGCCGCTTGAACTATTCAGCGGACTCGAAACAGAGCAAGGGCGTTGCCAATCGTGGCAGGGCCCCATTGCATGAAGGTTTTCCATATACAGGGCAAGATCTTCGAGGACGATAACCTTATATATAAAAAAGGAATTGCACAAAGTTCTACATGACTTAGCTTTTCTGCCGCTACGTGAGCGTTCACTGCATCCGCCGATGATGCCGCTCGTTTGGTCATCTTCTTCCTTGGAGTGACGACCACGATGAAGCCGCTGCTCCAACCAGACCGAATTTCCACAACTGCGCCCCCTACCTGGCCCGCCAAAGATGTCGGGGGGAAACGACACCTATGGAATCACTGGGATCCCTTCTACGGTTGGCGGGCGCAGGGTTGTGCAAAGAGCGGGTCTGGCAGTCAGCACAAGGATCGTTTACTCAGGTTCGGGCCACGAGAATGCGTAATACCCTAGTCCTGCTTTGGTGTATATTTGAGTGTTATTGAGCTCTCGAACTAGCTACGGTGCGTGCGTAGTCCAAAAGATCCGAATCCTTCTCCAGTACGCCTCGGGCCTCCTTTTATAGACAAAAGGGGTTGCCACCATGGCACACAGGTGGTGGAAAGGTATACAGTGTACAAGCTTATCGCTTGTCAATATGGGACAAGGCGCATTAAATGCGCCCCTTAGGTGTCCCATTGCTTTATTGGGGACGGCAACGAGGCCCGTACCGTCCGTCGCCGCTCCGCCTCGCTCCGACACGCGTCCAGGCCAACAAGGCATGCAGCGCCACGTAGGCTGGCAGGCTGCTGAGATGGCGTGGTGGTAGGGTCTTCGCGAAGATCTGCATGCCGCCACGCAGGTGCTTGCTGAGTTGGCCTGGAGGCCACACGTTGCCACGTAGGTGCTTGCCCAGCTGGTTGGGCTGGCAGCTGTATGGGAACGGCGATGGGGTCTTGGCAGACGTGGGTCTGGCTGTGGCCCCGCAGGTGTCCTCGGCAAGGGTCTTGCCGGGGCATCGCGGTCGTCCCCGGCAAGGATCTTGCCGGGGGTCTCGTGGACTTCCTCGGCAAGGATCTTGTCAAGGATCGTCCTCTTCTGGTCCTCATCCGATCTTGTGTGCTTATGATCTTCACAAAGATCTGCATGCCACCATGTAGGTGCCTCCCGAGCCTTGGTTCCAATGTGGTTGATGGTGTTGGGACCCTTGGGCTCAAGGGTGGCTCGCTCTGCTGGCGTTGGGCAAGTTGCTCCGGCAAGGCTCTTGCCGGGGCTGCGGAGGCCATCCTGGCAAGGGCCTTGCCGGGGGAGTCCACCTCGCCCTCTTGCTCTTTGTGTCTCTGGGCTTGGCGTTGCTTTGCCCGTCTTGTGCCTTTGGCTTCCCTCCTCTGCCCTACTTAGTGTGGCCGCGGGCGCGGCTCTGACTGCTCGTGCACAAGTAAAGGGGTAAAAAAGGAGAGCCCCTACTTTTGTACATCGACAGCCACGCTCGCCCAATCTCTCTCTCTCTCTCTCTCTCTCTCTCTTTGTATGTCTCGATTGACCTCGCTCTTTCTCGGTCACAAACGATATATCTCCATCTTTGAGCCCAATTCGACATATTCATATTGTATACTCTCTCACGCACATTGTCTATCTAGGTCCTCTCTCCAACCCGTCTCACTCTTTCGATCGCACGAGGACCCACACTCGCTCAATCTCTCTCCCTTTATATATGTAATCAATTGACCTTGATTCCTCCCACGCACAAAATATATCTACATGTCTGTGACGGGATCATCTCTCAAGCTCTATCTTACAGCCCTCACCCTTCCCAAAAGCTCAATCGGACAATATCTCTCCAGAGCATATATATCTTTTCAATGAATGTCGGACCACACTCACTTTGTCTCTCTATCTATCTGTGTCTCGATTAACCTCGCTTTGTCACGCCGTACCTTTCACACATTGAAGCTACCTCTCCATCCTTCGCAAAGCCGGAGCTATTTACATTGCGAGGGGGACTCCAACCTTGGATTAATTTATGTAGGCATTTATTCCGGTGGGTTTAGATTATAATTTCGTAGCATTCGGCCCACAACTACTCCAAACACCGTTGCAACCCCCGCACCTCCCCCAATTGATTAACCTCTGGCTTGGTCATCGCTCTCTCGCACGTCCTTTCTCGCCTTCAATGTCGCACCATGGTATTTTTGTAAAAATCTTTGTTGTTCTCTTTAATTATTATAAATAAGTTACAAAACTACACACCGATAGTCCACCTGTAATGGAGCAAATTTTGACCAACAAATTAAACTGCTAAAAACTACACACCGAGGGGCCCACCTATCATGAAACAAATTTGGACCCAATATAAATTAAAAATTAAAAAGGATGAGGATCGAACATGCGACCAGGGCCTTCAAGCCGCACGTCAATAGGCAACATACTAGTACAACAATGTTCGTTGTACCCCCCTTTGTTCATATAATGTTTTTATATTACCACAACCTATTTAATGGATAACATGTAATATTATTTTTAGTACATTAGTGGGACCGGCTCATTAGCATGTACTATTCGCCTTCACTTACTGGTGGGTTCCATGTCTGCTCTCTCTCCTCACCTTCTACGTTTAGACGCACGGGCAAACACGAAGAACTCGCGGGCGATGTTGTCGTTGACCATATCTGGACGTGTTCACAAGTTACGTCACCAGTTTCACGTACTGGTAGTACTAGTCAATGTGTACGTGCAATGCACGTTAATTTGGAAGTATATTAAGTGCATGCGGATATTAAGTAGAATACTATTTGCGTGTTATTATGTGATTAACACAATTTTTGGCATGAAATTAACTGCACGCTAAACGTGTTGAGCGCTCGACATTGAAGCGGACTAGGTCGTTGGATGAGAAGGAATACATGTGGCTTGATGAAGTTTTATATTTAATTTGATACGGCTCTAGCAGAACATTGACTCGATCAAACCATAGATTTCATTCAGTCTGACTCCGACTTTACATTCATACGACGATCGATCTAAAATAAATGGAAATGATAAACACTCGGATTTTAAGCATGGCAATCCGAATGTTTTTCATGGCAAATTTAGATTACGCAGCGGCGGCGGGGGTGTCTTGCGGTAGGAAGCGGCTCCTCTGTCGTGCAATGTGTGTCGTCGGGTCACTGACCGACGGCAACGACGACGGCGGCGTCTTGCGCCATTGTTGGCGTACTCCTGGACATTGGCCCTAGCTTAAGAAAGGCCACAATGTTCTGGACTTCGGTCTCCAGGAGCGAGTCAACTGGAGGGAGGAGGCGACTGGCGTTGGTGCAAGGAAGCGGTCGATGGCGACCATCCATGCCGCTGAGAGGGGCACTGGCACCCGCGCGGGGACAGGCGCTGGCAATGGCGCGGCGGAGACATTCGTGTGCACTGGCACCGGCACGGGCGCGCGCATCAGTGCATGTACAGGCGCATGTGCTGACAAGTGCACGGGCACCGGCACGGGCGCACGCGTCAGTGCACGCGCAGGTGCATGCGCTGGCAGGTGCACGGGCGCGTGAAAGTCGGCGGGGACCGCATGGAACCCCGTGGCATCAAGCTCGGTGACAATGTGCGGCTCCCAGCCCATCAATGCCACGGGGATGGGCACTGGCATAGTCGGGGCGACGGGAGTCGGAACGGGAGCGGGGACAGGCGCGGCGTCTTCCCGCAAGGCCGGTTCAAGCTCGTCCAAAAGCGCCTTATGTTCTTGAGACTCCGGCTGGGTGTCTTCCTCGGGAAACTAGAAGACTAAGGGCAGACCATCGTGATGCGGCATGGCATACGGTTAGGTCAGGCTGGTTGGAGGTAGATGACAGGAGAATCGGAGAGGAAGAGAGAAGATTGTAGTGATACCGGGTAGTGCTGCGTTGATTTTAAACTGCGGCGCCGGCGCCATTAAAAATGGGGGCAGTTGGGACGAAGGTGGGTGACGGAGCCTAGTCAAAGGGCTCGCCTCCCGGTGAGCCTGCGCAGCGGTCTGCTTGCACGCCTCCCGGTCAGCCGGCGCGGCGGTCTGCTCGCACGGCTCCGTCGACTCACACGCTTGCTCGGACGGCACCTGCAGATGAGAAGCGGGACTCGTGGCGGCACGTAAACGCCCATGGTTTGAATAGTGAAAGCATTCGCCTCAACATGACAGGTCTTTGTTCCAAAATACCTTAGCTCTTCATTTGTGCAACTTCTAATAAGCAGCTTGTCTCAAATTGAAGAAAAATTACATAGGAATATTTGTGCCATATCACGAGACCATGCTCAGTTTCATGAATTTCCGGTCACTTTTGGATTTTCTGAAATTTAAAATCCAGGATTCGAAACAATATCATAACGTGCATCATGCAATAAATTTTCAAGCGATACATCTTTCCTGTTGTATTTCTTAAGAAAGGATTTGGTCAAACATTTTGCTTAGTTAGACTTCAGACAAGTTATATATGCAGAGTAAAAGGATAATCCCTCTGTACCAGTGCATTGCCTAATATATTAACTCAAGTACTAGGCACGAACAAACGGGCTCAATTCTGTGCTCATCCTGGTGTAGTACTCCTATTAGTACTAGGTAATGGAGTTGACGGGTGACCTTGGGTAGCGACAACCGAGGGAATTGAATCATGCTCGGCACGGTAGGTAACGTTGTCTAGTTACTAAAGCACCCCTCCATTGTTCATCGGTAGTCATTATGGACCGGGGACATGAGGGGAATTTCCAAGGGCTGGAATTTTGGCTGCCAGATATTTCGACTCGAAACGCGGAGGCTCGACTGGTTGGGGTTGGCTAATGTACGTACCACGCACGCCACCATAAGGACACGAGCCCAGTTTTTTTAAGGATAAACACGAGCCAGGGTCTGGCTGGTACGCCATTGGGTCCTACCATTCGAGAATACGGAAGAAATCTTTTAAATTGCCGAACGAATCTATGTGTATTACAATGCCTGTATTTTCCTTGCAAATAGTAATCTCAACGTGGTAATTCATTTATGACGAGTTCTTTAATTAGAGTAAGTTTGTGATATAGTGATCTCAACGTGGATTTCACATTTCATGGTATCTGTCATAGCCCTAGCTTAGCCCCTGTTATCTTTGCTTGATCATCATGTCAACATGTTTAAAATTCAAATGAATTTGAAATGGGGATGTTGAAACCCTAGCACCAAATGAATTCAACTAGGTTCAAATAAAAATAACTTCAATGAACCCAACATGCCCTTTAGAAAAGTTCATCATTTTTTATAAGGGTGAAAACCTCTAGCAAAAACTATGCACATATTTCTAGGCCATTCTGGATTTTTGAATTAAATCTTATTGTATTTGACTTTGGGCATTTAAATAGTATAAATAATTTAAGTGCTCAAATAATGTTGGAATTATTTTGTGGGCCACTGAAATAGTTCAGAAAGTGCTCATGAATATTTTCAGGATTTATAAATTGATTTGGTTTTAAAACTGGATCAAATACAAACTGCAGATTAGAAAATAGAAACAAAAATAGAAAAGGGCTAGAACCCACCTGGCTTACCTAGCAGCCCAGCTGGCCCAGCCCACCTCCTCCTCCTCCTCGTCTACCTCTGCCTACTGGCAAAGGCGTGTCGCCCGCGCGCGTAGCGGACGCCACCTCCTGCTTCCACCTCTTGCTTCCTCCCCTGGCCTCGACCGAGCGCCTGGAGACGCCCGAGCCCCCTGGTCCTTTCCCCTCACTCGCAGCCTCTCTCCCCTCTGCTCTCTCTCTCTCTCTCCAGGGCAGCCCGAGCACTGTCGGAGTGCGCCGCTGCAATGCACCGCGCCCACCGCCGTCCCCTTGCCCCGTGGCTGTGACCTCTAGCTCTGCCTCGATGCCGTGAAGCTCCAGGCCAAAGAACGCGCCCGCGGATGCCCTGCAGCGTCGTCACCGTCGCCATCTTCCTCGTCTGCTCCGACGAACGCCGTCGCTCAATTCGCCGACCTCCGAGCGTCCCCGAGCACGTTGAGCTACTCATTGACCTCCCCGTGAGCTATCCTCCATTTCCCCTCCTTCCTCATGCTCGTTTTCGCACCGTAGCCATCGGCCGCAAGTGCCCGTGAGCTCATCGCCGGCGACCATGTCAGCGCCGTCATTTTAGCTCACGTTAGTGGCGCCCGAGTACTCGGTCATGCTCGTGGTGACGCCAGGAGGCCGTAGAACCCCTGAACTCGCTCGCCCGTGCTCTGTAGCGCCCGATGCCATCGCCACTGTAGTAACAGGACCGCCGCGAGCTCGTTTCCGGCGAGCTCAGGCCACCCCACCCCTCTCGTTTGCTCCTAACGACGCGGACGAGCCCCAGCTCCTCGCCCGTGGCCTCCTCCATCCAAATGGTCGCCGGAGCGATATCTCCGACGCCTCCGCCGCGTCTGGATGCCGTCGGCGGCTAACCGCCGGTCAGTTTGACCAGTTTTAACTCTTAGTGAGTCGCTGACATGTGGGCCCTGCATGCTGACACTTTTAGTTTAGGACTAATCTTACTGTTAATTAACATGTTAACTAGCTGTTGATGCAGTAAACCATTTTCTGGATTTAAAAAAAATCAGAAATGATTTATTAAATTTAGAAATTTGCCTAAACTTCTAAAAATCATAGAAAATCAACTGTAACTCCAAATGAAATAATTTATATATGAAAAATTATCAGAAAAATCCAATCTTTCCATTTGTAAAATTTTCATGCATGTAAGAACAACTTATGGCTGCTGTTTAGGACAAATCATATAAATGGCATTTCAATTTCACATATGGAGTTTGAATTTGAACCTTGGGTTCAAACCAACTTCATTTACATCATTGCTAGCTGCATTAGCTCAAACCACAACATATTGCCATGTCATGATCATGGATCATATTGTTGCATTGCATTGATTGTGTTCCTTCTCTGTTGCCGGTATTTGTCCCCTCTCAGTAGACGTGGTTCCGATGATGAGATCGATGACACCATTGAAGAACTATACTATCTTCAGAAGTGCCAGGCAAGCAAAACCCCCTTGTTCATTCTGATACAATCCCACTCTCTCACTTCTGCTCTCTTTTACTACATTAGGACAACAACGATTCAACTGTTACATGCTGCGGTAGTTGAACCCCTTTCCTCTGCATGACCTGTCATTGCCATAGTAAATAGATGAAACCCACTAGCATGAGTAGGAGTTGTTTGAGCCCTGATGTGCCTACTCATTCATGCTTGTTGTCATGTCTGCTATTGCTTAGAGTTGAGTCAGGTCTAATTCATCGGGGATGAATTGGAATGTGGTGAACATGTCCTACTGTTGAGAGTTAAGTGTGTCAACACGATTTGGTAAAGGTAGCGGTGAGAGGCCATGTAGGAGTACATGGTGGGTTGTCTCATTGAAACCGTCCTCAGGAACTGAGTTCTGTGTTCGTGATCCATGAACAACTACTACCACACGTTGGGCCCTGAAATATGACCCCGCTCGACTTATTAATCCCCATGTCCTCTGTCCAGGAGTTGCAAGTAGTTTCTGGTGTTTGTAGTATGCTGGAGGCCGTGCATAGCGCTGACCCGAGGGGTGGGCTGTGATGCGGTAGGCACGTGGCCCGGTGTACCGAGTCGCCCGTTTGGTGCCTCGGGAACCCTGCACACATCATTCGGGGCCGTAGTGGAATCCTCAGCCGAACTCCCTACTGATGGAACCTGAATAGGCGATAAACCTAGACTAGGGACTTGTGTGGTTAGTCAGGTTGTGGTCTACACCCACGTCGGCTTTTGCTTGAAGTCTACCGAGCACATATCGTGTGCAGACACTAAGTGGTGGAAATATGTGTGAAGAAGTACACCCCTGCAGGGTTATAAATGATCTATTCGAATAGCTGCGCCCGCGGTAAAGGACTTCTGGGTTGCCTATACAGTTCATAGACAAGTGAAAGTGGATACTCTAAAATGCGCAAGATAAGCGTGAGTGCTATGGATGGCATTCTCGTAGGGAGACGGGAGCGGATCCATAGTGGTGTATTGATATGGTGAATATGTGGACTCGTGTGCACCACCTCAAAAGAGTTACTTGCAGTCGTAGTTCAGGATAGCCACTGAGTCAAAGCTGGCTTGCTGCAGTTCAACTCCGCCACCCCCTTTGTTGATACTGATGCATATGTAGCTAGTTCTGATGTAAGTCTTGCTGGGTACATTTGCACTCACATTTGCTTAATTTATGTTTTTGCAGAGAGACTTCAGTCTCACTAGTAGTTCCGTGTGGACTTCGACGTTTAGCTTGTTACCTCAGTTACGATCTTGTACCCTTGGGAGGGTCTTGTTGATAGTCAGACTTCACAGCCTTTCTCATTTGTAGTTGTCTATACTCAGACATGTTATGCTTCTGTTGCCTGTATGGTCTGTATGTTGGGTCATGTGACCGATGATTGTAATTCTTACTATGTATGACTCTTCGGAGCCTTTTAAATAAATACTTTGAGTCATAGAGTTTTGTTGTGATTCCATGTTGTATTTGCACATATCGAGCATATTGTGTGTATGATTTTGAAATACTTGGCATGTGTGGGATCCGACAACCTAGTTGTTTATCCTTGGTAGCCTCTCTTACCGGGAAATGTCTCCTAGTGCTTCCACTGAGCCATGGTAGCTTGCTACTGCTCCAAAACACTTAGGCTGGCCGGCATGTGTCCTTCTTCGTTCATATGTCTGTCCCTTCGGGGAAATGTCACGCGTTGTTCCTTTAAGTCCTTGTAGCTTGTTACGACTTGGGTTCAAATGTTGATGACCGACACGTTCGTTGTTGGGTCATGTATGCATGTCCCTGTAAGTTAGTGCCAGTTTGGGTTCACGACTAGTCATGTCAGCACGGGTTCTCTGTCATATGGATGCTAGTGACACTATCATATACGTGAGCCAAAAGGCGCAAACGGTCCCGGGCCAGGTAAGGTGGCACCCGTCGGAATACCGTGCGTGAGGCCGCAAAGTGATATGATGTGTTAAATGCTAGATCGGTGTGACTTAGGATCGGGGTCCTGACAGTATCCCTAGTAAGTTTTTCATTGCAAATTCAAATTTAAAAGATGAACAGTATGGTGGTGAGAAAAATTTGTATGTATCAAGCATATGGCCACACACACACACACACACGAATACAGCAACAATCCAGTAAGTATAGTGCATCTATTTTTCCAAACCATGCATGTATGACACGAATTAAAAAATACTCCTTCTGTTCCTAAATATTTGTCTTTTAGAGATTTCAACAAGTGACTACATACGGAGCAAAATGAGTGAATCTACACTCTAAAATATGTCTATATACATCTGTATGTGGCAGTCCATTTGAAATCTCTAAAAACACTAATATTTAGGAACGAAGGGAGCAAAATGTAAGACATGTATGGTCCTCAATTCAATATTTAAAATGAACAAGAAACTGAAACATGAATATTAGGTCTAGTACTACATAGATGCAAATGTTGTGTTTAGGCGGAGCTATGTAGATTGTCGGGGGTTAACCCCTCGACCTTAGATAAAATTGTGAAGCTCTGTTTAGGATTGTTTACATTGTATTATTTGAACATTATATTTGTCCCCACCCTCTCAAACACCGATTCGTTGTGCACCCCCCTCCTCCCCGGGAGAATATCATGTGCCCCCACACCTTAGATGCTATATGCTGATACGAGTTGCTTGGAGCTTGTAGATCTGAGATATAGCAGCTCACATGGTGTCTTAATATTTTTACAGGAAACCTTAACGAGTTTGAGAATTGCGCACAATTTGTACGAAAACTATTCAGATGCCCTTGGATCCCATATCCAATGACCTCGAAGCTCGTATCATCGTAGCATATTAGATGAAGGAGGACCTCATATTCTCCTATATGTAAGAATATCATGTGCTACCATGCCTTAGATGCTTTGGTGATACAAGCTCTTCGGAGCCGTTGGATTTGTGATCCAACAACTCCTCGGTGGTTCGAATGTTTTTTTGCGGAAAAGCCCCAAAGAGTTCGGCCACTACTTACAAGCACAAAGACGGCTCAGATGCCATTGGATCTCAGATCGAATGACCTCGAAGCTCGTATCACCGTAGCATCCAAGCTGCGAGAGCAACTGATGTTTTCTCGCACGGGAGAATATGAGGTGCTCCCGGACCGTAGATTCTATGGTCATACGAGTTCCCGGAGATCTAACGGCTCATAGTAGGAGGTTTGAATGTTTTTGCAATATAGGCCTGAGAGAGTTTGGGAATTGCACAGAAATTACAAGTACTACGCATGTGGCATCTAATCACAGATCATACGACCTAGATGCTCGTATCACCGTAGCGGCTAATTAAGCTACGGGGAGCACCTAATATGAGCAACGGGGAGCCGTTGGATCCAAGATGCAGAGGCACACGTGAGGCCTGGATGTTTTATTTGCAAAAAAACCTTGGAGAGTTTGGAAATTATGCATAATTACAAAGACTACTCCCAAGCCATTGGATCTTGATGGCTTCTGTTACTACGTCGGTATTTCCCCCAAGAGGAGAGGATGATGTAGCACAACAACGGTAGGTATTTCCCTCAGTTATGAAACCAAGGTATCGAACCAGTAGGAGAACCAAGCAAGCACAACGTAAGCAGCACCTGCACACAAATAACAACACCTCGCAACCCGACGTGTTAAAGGGGTTGTCAATCCCTTCCAGGGTACGGCGCGAGAAATTGGCAAGTTGACGGGAGAAAATTTGGAATAGGTTGAAATAATAGATCGCAAATAAATAAAAGTGTAGCAAGGTATTTTTGTATTTTTTGGCTTAATAGATCTGAATAAAAACGCAAAGGAAAAGTAGATCGCAAGGCAAACATATGAGAAAGAAGACCCGGGGCCCGTAGGTTTCACTAGTGGCTTCTCTCGAGAAAAATAGCAAACGTTGGGTAAACAAATTACTGTTGGGCAATTGATAGAACTTCAAATAATTATGAGGATATCTAGGCAATGATCAATACATAGGCATCACGTCCAAGATTAGTAGACCGACTCCTGCCTGCATCTACTACTAATACTCCACACATCAACCGCTATCCAGCATGCATCTAGTGTATTAAGTTCATGGAAAAACAGAGTAATGCATTAAGAAAGATGACATGATGTAGACAAGATCCGTTTATCTATATGGCGGTAGATATAGATCTTGTCTTTTTATCCTTAGTAGCAACGATACATACGTGTCGGATCCCTTTCTGTCACTGGGATCAAGTACCATAAGATCGAACCCACTACCGGGCACCTCTTCCCATTGCAAGATAAATAGATCAAGTTGACCAAACAAAACCCAAATATCGGAGAAGAAATACGAGGCTATAAGAGATCATGCATATAAGAGATCAAAGAAACTCAAATAACTTTCATGGATATAAAAACAATAACTGATCATAAACTCGAAGTTCATCAGATCCCAACAAACACACCGCAGAAAGAGTTACATCATATGGATCTCCAAGAGACCATTGTATTGAGAATCCAGCGAAAGAGGGGAAGCCATCTAGCTACTAACTACGGACCCGGAGGTCTACAAAGAACTACTCACGCATCATCGGAGAGGCACTAATGGAAGTGGTGAACCCCTCTGTGACGGTGTCTAGATTGGATCTGGTGGTTCTGGACTCTGCGGCGGCTGGATGAATATTTCGTCGACTCCCCTAGGGTTTCTGGAATATTGGGGTATTTATAGAGCAAAGAGGCGGTCCAGGGGGTGCCTGAGGTGGGCACAACCCACCAGGACGCGCCTGGGCCTCCTAGCGCGCTTGGGCCTCCTGGCGCGCCCTGGTGTATTGTGCCCCCCTCGGGGCACTTCCCAGGTGCAACCAGGGCCCATTGCCTTCCTTCTGGCCCATAAAAAATCACAAAAATAGTTTCGGGGCATTTGGACTCCATTTGATATTGATTTCCTGCGATGTAAAAAACATGCAGAAAACAGCAACTGGCCTTTGGCACTATGTCAATAGGTTAGTACCAAAAAATGATATAAAATGATTATAAAACATCCAAGATTGATAATAAAACAACATGGAACAATCAAAAGTTATAGATACGTTGGAGACGTATCAAATCTCAGTTCCAACGACGTAAAAACTCGTATCACCATAGCATCTAAGCTGCGGGGTGGATGTGATATTCTATGTCGCTGCCATTTCTGTTCGTAAACTTGAAAAATACGTGTAACTCGTGCCGCTACTTGTCTAACCGCGCAAAGTGTTTGTTCAAAAAAACCATCCTACACTGAAATATCGGAACAACACACAGGGGTCCCACTTGTCATTGATCAAATTTGGACCTAAAACTAACAAATCTGAAAGACGAGATTCAAACTGGCAACCTAGACTACAAAGCGTAAGTCGATAGCCTGAAACAACAACGGTTGTTGGCTTTGTCCCATAACTTGATTTTATACAGTATTACGTTGAGTAGAGTAGAGGGAGTGGCTCGTCAACACGTGCATGACCGTTCACTCACTTACTGGTGGGTCCCAGGTCTCGGTCTCTCTCTCTCCACTCCATCGTCTAACCTTTAGACGCACGGGACGCCCCACACGAAGAGCGGCGCTAGCTTGCCATGGTGTTATTATAACTAAAAAAGCATGGAAAATAGAAGAATCGCCTAGAACAAGAGACGTTGTGGCTGGTCGAGACGGAGCTAACCACACCTATCCTCCGTGCCACGTTAGCATGATGAAGCTGTGTGGCTAGTGGGGTGTTTTCGACCGACTGGCTAGGTCCCGAGGTCGAACCATAGGTAGTACGTCTGATACAGTATATTTTTACACGCACATTTTTCCTCTGTGCCGAGACGTGGCACACCCTACCACGCGGTTTCGGGGTCCTCCCAGGTGGTGCACGCATATATTCTTCCTTGCCAAGACTTGGGACGCCCTATCGCATGTTTTCTAGGTCCTCCTCGGTTGTAGCGCCGAAGCAAGTAAATGAGTCATCAAATCACGAAAGACCACCTTTCTCGCCGAGTACATCAGTGAAGCACGGTGGCTAGCTAGTTGGGCTAGTGCGACCGATTAGCTAGGCCGCCGCCACATTTGTTTTTTCATCCCTTTTTTATCTCCTTGCTGGTAGGTAAATTTAAATATCCACTGCGGCATTGCTCTGGTCTTATTTTGGCTGTGGCAGGCCCGGCAGGATTTTTAATTTTTTATTGACAGGAGCAGGCGCAGCAGGATTTTTAATTTTTTGATTGACGGGAGCAGGCGCGGCAGCAATTAGTCACGATGACTCCGCCTGTAAAACCCACTGCTCCCTGATGTGAAAAGTCATCGACTGGTGTTTTCCCATGGTGAAAACCAAATGATTCACCCCGCTCCTCGGCTGGCTCCCTCCGCCTTCCCGTAGATTGCATTGCCTTTCAGCCATTTCGCCCCCTTTGCTTCCTCTCCCCATTGCTTCTACCTGGTGCCATGGCGGCGCAGCAGATCACGAAGTCTAATGTGAGGCGTCTGACACAGGAGCTCCAGGCCAAGGATGCGGAGCTCAGGGCCAAGGACGTGGAGCTCCGTGAGATCAAGGAGGAGAGGAGTGCCATGCTCCTCCTTTATGTGAAGGAGTTCAGGGAGCTTCAAAAGCGGCAGGCGTCCACCACAAAGATGCTTGAGGCATCGGCGGCGTTGCCGCAGAAAGCAGGAGATGCGTTAGGCCGTTAGGCGAGCCGGCTGGAGCGTGAGCGGGCCGATCATGACGATGTCCAGGATCGCCTCAGCCACTTGGTGGACCATGTTGCCACGCACGTGTTGCGGCTGCGCGATGCCTACCATTGTGCCAGCGCGACCATGCTGGCCGTCGGGCTAAACCCGTTCGACCACCCCGTCGACTTTAACGAGCTGAGGCTTCCTGACCTGGTCTCCTTCTTCACCTATATCTCCAAGGAGCTGAGCCGTCTCCGCGTGATGGTGGGGGCGGAGCTGGACAAGCAGGGGCTGCGGGCTGCCGTCACCGTTGTCGGGCGAATCCTCTGAGGGCTCTGTGACCGGGATCCATTCGTGCCATTGGACGCCGTCTTTGACGAGCTGGCTCCCGTCGACTGGGAGCGGGCTCTGCGGGCGGTTACACCCTACATCACGAACGTCATGCGCCTCGAGAAGCAGAGGGACTTCGGTGGTGTTTAGGCATCCTCTGCATGGGCATGTCCATGTCTCGACGCAACATGACCGTTGGATCAAACTCAGACGATGCAGATCAGTCACTGTAGCACAAAGCGTGTGGGTGTGTTTGGTTGCATTCTCATCTCAATATAGTTATTCCTTCTCCATGCATGGTCATATCAGCACCCCTCTTCATGCATGCTCCTAGTGTATTTGTGTTAACCTACTAGTGTGGACTCATGCACCCTTCATGCACTCTGCCAAACACCCAAAAGTGGGTCGAGAAGGGAACTTTTGCTCCCATCCCATGCACCCTTCATACACCCTGCCTAACACTGATTCGTGCTTCATATCGTTCATGTTCCGTGAAGTACTGTAGCACCATACTCTCCATGCGCTGTAGACCTAGTTCTGTTAACATTGATCTCACCGTTCATTCTCGACCGGACAGTCAAAAAAGGGGTACTATATATGTTACTGTTCGCACACGAACACGTCACCGTGTACCTCCAACGCCGAGGGTGATGCACCACAGCTCGCGTCGAAGGAGACCCGTCCAGAAGCGCGGTACGCAAGCAATCCGGCGGGTGCTTTTCAGGACCCGAAACCCCACGCGCCCGGGAGGGACCCCGTCTGGACGTGCAGCGGCTATGGGTTTCCCTAGGTCGGTTCGGCCGCCCCTAGAGCCTCGAGGATCGCTGCCCTTCAACGCGAAGAACGAACGAAGAACGAGAGAGAAAGAACAAGGGAGGGATGTAAAACTAGGGTAAAAAGTAGATGTGTTTTGCGATTGTGTGTTATTGTTCAATCGGCCGTCACCTCTTACCTATATAAGAGGTGGATGGACTTCCCGTACAAGAAAAGGACTTGCCTTGCCGTCCAAATCATCAAAATCTAACCAAACTCGGACTTCTCACGACCTCCGGCCCGGATGTCCGGCTCTAGGCCCGGATGATCCGGCCTAGCCCAGTTTTCTGACAGCAGCTCACTGTTTTGGCTCTAGAATCCACATACGACCTCGGATTTGGACTTTTTTATATCAAAATCAACCGCCTCGACGAGACGCACAACTTTCATGTTGAACACTTTTCGATCCGAGGCCATATTAACGGTGTTTCGGGCCGTTTTCTAAAGTTTGTAGTAGAAAAAGCTGTCCGGACGTCCGGACTTCTACCCGGATTGTCCGGCCTCCACCCGGATCATCCGGGACTGGACCCAGATCATCCGGCTTCATCATAAATCTTCTATTGTTTTCGGTGCTTGAATTTCCCGGATGATCCGGACCCCGGCTCGGATGATCTAGCCAAACACTGCTGCAGCGCATGATTTTTGCCTGTAACTTTTGCATACGACTTCGGATAGGGACGATTCTTATATCAAAATCGTTCGTTTCGACGAGAGAAGAACTTTGCAGTTGTAGATTTTTCCATCAGAGGCCATCTTGGGGGTGTAATCAGCCGAATACTGTTCTGAATATAAAATCTCAGTACTTCGAACACAACTTCGGCCTTAGAGATGAGATCGGGTAGCTATGGCCCAAATATCAAAGTTTCTCCTTTTGACGGTATGGAACTTTCTCACATTGATCACTTTTTCATTTGAGGCCTTCTTAATTACGATTTTGACCATGCCAAAATCTGGTGTCAACACATGCCCCCCTGTTTTTCGGCAAAACTTGTGTGCCGAAAAATAACTTGCACGAAGTTTGTTCTAAGCGCGATGTCAACACTCCATCGGCCGTTTTGTACGTGCTTTGGACGATAAGTATATATCGGCCATTTAGGTTTGCAACAAAAGTGAAGCTAATCGAACATATAATGATTTGGTAATACCCTTTCATGATGTAAGAAATTATATTGCATCCATGGATTAAAATAAGCCCATTGAGGGTAACCAATCATACCTGATGAAGAAATCCATGGCATAGGCATCAACGGCATTGTTGAAGAAATGGATAATGTGTGGACCGAAGATGTTGAAACCTTCGGCTTGGTCCTTCGTAGCTTTCACTCTTTTCCTTCTTCACCTTTGTCGCACTCCTTGTAAAGGAAGCTCGCACATAATTCTTATTTTGAATATTTCCTTTGGGAACCCATGCCATGTTTCTCTTTTCAAGTTCTTGTGCACTAAGCTTCTGTAACTCATTCTTTTGCCAATACGATAAGCCGAGTGGGCACCCCAGCTGCGATTTTGTTTGAAGTAATGGCAATTCTTGTTTTACCTTGTGCACTCTCAACTTCTTCCCTTCAAATTTGACACTTGATTGACTTGCCTCATTGCCTTTTGTAGCCAATGTCAACACTTTAATTGGCTCTTTTTCATTTGAGATCATATCTGAAGTGGCACTCTTACGACCATCTCTTTTGACGCGGTAGATTTGCTCAACCACCTCCTTATTCTTCCTTGTGCACCAGACCGATTCTTTTTTGAAACGGTCTTGGACATATGACTGCTCATTGAACGTTGGTCTTCTTGGAGCTGCATAATACTGGCGAGATGGTTTATAATAGTATGGAGAATGTGCCCTTGTATCATACTTGTCCCATGATGGATATGGATTTACGTGAGCATAGGGAGACATCCACGACATTGGCATTGGCGGCCCAAAATAAGGATATGAACAAGTTGCATTCAAATTCTCTTCTTGCCAATATCGATCCTTGGATTTGCGCCTAGGGGGTGATCCTGATGCTTTTGCATTAGTTAGCCGATAAGCACTGTTCTCTTCACTTATCTTCTGATATTTTTCTAATAGTTGCGCGAAAGTGACTTTCGGCTTTTTACCTTTGTGCTTACGTCGGCCTTTGTTTTCTTTGGTTGTGCTTGCACCGATCTTTGGATTTTCTCGTTGCCCCCCAGTACTTGGCGTCTTCTGTGCAACCTCGATAGAATTTTCTCCCTCAAGAATATTATCATTGTGCTCTTAAACAACTTCCTTACTTGAAAGCTTGATCCCATTACCCACGGGCCTTACCTCCTCGTGTTTAGATGGATCGGCTTGAAGCAGCCGATACAAAAACCGTTTGCCGTTAGGACCAATCGGAGTAGACTGGTCATCCCTTGGTGTTTTAACAAGTTTCAATCGTCCTTTTTCAATGGCCGATTTAACTATTTGGCGAAACATATTGCAATCCTCAAAACTATGCTTGAACGAATCATGCAACTTACAATACATTCATCCTCGGATAGATGGGTTTTCATGGTGATCAAGAACTCTAATGTAATTATTTTTCAGCAACAAATCAAATATTTGATCACACATGCTTGAATTGAAGGGATGCTTCTCATTTTCTAGCCGATCTTGGTGTGAGGACGGCTTTCCAGGTAAGCAAACGAATGGTTTAGAATACCCCCATTCGGCTATGCATTGTGTTTTGCATTCTATCTCCGATATCTTTGGATAAGATATTATACTAGCATCAGTTTTCTCAATAGAATTTAACCTTAACTTTAAAATTCTAAAATGAAAATAGTTAGAACACATATGTCTCAATTGAGACCAAGTGTAAGCCAAGTAAGAAACAAGCAAAGCTACCCAATTATATATAAACTTTTGATAAAGCAATGGGGAAAACTTTGGCTGCAATAATAAGTCACAAACGGTCTTTATAACTGGCACAGTGTGTTGACCGATATGCTTTGCAACGATTTTATTGCTAACAAATAAATTACCCTTCTTCATTGGTCTTTCAAGATTGCTTATGAGAATTTTTCTAATAGAAGCATCAACAATAAAGTTGCGACCAAATCGGAAGATAGGTAAATCACTTGCTAGACATACCTCTTCGAATACGTTGGGAGAGCATGATGGTTGCATTACTTGAACGATATCTTGTTCCCCTTTCGAATAGCTCCCCAGCGCCTTGTCATCCTCTTTTTCTAGAATAGATTCGGCATACGTAATATTTGATTCGGTCTTTTCAATAACCGAATTAACTTTGTTTTCCGAATCACCACTCTTTTTGAAAATTCTACCCACACTCAATGCTTTCCCTTTTTGACATAATCTAGCTTGTATTGCAACAGAATTAATAGGCTTTCTATCTTTTATTAATTCATGTAGAACAACATTGCATTCGTCCCAAAAGATGTAAGGTTTTTGTTAATGACCCAATCTGGATAGAATTGCCCCCCGGTACTTTTAGACTCTTCCGGTAACGAGATGTCGCCGAAATTCTGTAATTGTGCAGGGAAAACATTGTATGCTACGATACTAGGTGAAGACACATGGAATCCTATAGAATTTTCACTTATTCGGCTATTAGCGTGAAGGTGCGAAGCCGAATTATGAATACCTATGGTTGCATATGCTGCCAAAACATTAGTAGCATGAAGTGTAACATATGATGGTTGAGGCTAATTGGCCGGATAACTAGTAGTAGCATGGCCAATTCCCCTATCCACTGGCATATGTTTGGATTCACATATTGCAAATTAGTTGCCGATGAATAATAAGGTGAAACACTTTGTTGCATACTATCGGAAGTTCCTATGTGAGGTGTTTCAACTTGATTAACCGAACTCATCATGTTTTTCATCGGCATATGGATTTCTGGGGTTGTCGATGCATGGGAGTTGGAATACATATGTTGCATGTTGCTAAAATTATATGAGGTAGAAGCATGAAGATTTTGTTGCATCGGCTCTTGCACATAATTAGATGCATGATTGATAAAGCTAGGGCTAGCCGATACATTATGCTCATTAGATGATCTAGCAACAACATATGCATTATTTGCATCTACATATGTGAATTGGGTATTCATATTACCTTTGTAGATTGCAAACCCTAGATGACGATCTCTTCGTAGCAAGAACGGGCCGGACACCGTTCAAAGCTTCGTCCCAGCGGAGTCGCCAAAAAGTGTGTTCGCACACGAACACGTCACCGTGTACCTCCAACGCCGAGGGTGATGCACCACAGCTCGCGTCGAAGGAGACCCGTCCGGAAGCGCGGTACGCAAGCAATCCGGCGGGTGCTTTTCAGGAACTGAAACCCCACGCGCCCGGGAGGGACCCCGTCTGGCCGTGCGGCGGCTATGGGTTGCCCTAGGTCGGTTCGGCCGCCCCTAGAGCCTCGAGGATCGCTGCCCTTCAACGCGAAGAACGAACGAAGAACGAGAGAGAAAGAACAAGGGAGGGATGTAAAACTAGGGTAAAAAGTAGATGTGTTTTGCGATTGTGTGTTATTGTTCAATCGGCCGTCACCTCTTATCTATATAAGAGGCGGATGGACTTTCCATACAAGAAAAGGACTTGCCTTACCGTCCAAATCATCAAAATCTAACCAAACTCGGACTTCTCACGACCTCCGGCCCGGATGATCCGGGATAGCCCAGTTTTCTGACAGCAGCTCACTGTTTTGGCTCTAGAATCCACATACGACCTCGGATTTGGACGTTTTTTATATCAAAATCAACCGCGTCGACAAGACGCACAACTTTCATGTTGAACACTTTTCGATCCGAGGTCATATTAACGGTGTTTCGGGCCGTTTTCTAAAGTTTGTAGTAGAAAAAGCTGTCCGGACGTCCGGACTTCTACCCGGATTGTCCGGCCTCCACCCGGATCATCCGGGACTGGACCCAGATCATCCGGCTTCATCATAAATCTTCTGTTGTTTTCGGTGCTTGAATTTCCCGGATGATCCGGACCCCGGCCCGGATGATCCGGCCAAACACTGCTGCAACGCACGATTTTGCCTGTAACGTTTGCATACGATTTCGGATAGGGACGATTCTTATATCAAAATCGTCCGTTTCGACGAGACGAAGAACTTTGCAGTTGTAGATTTTTCCATCAAGGGCCATCTTGGGGGTGTAATCAGCCGAATACTGTTCTGAATACAAAATCTCAGTACTTCGAACACAACTTCGGCCTTAGAGATGAGATCGGATAGCTATGGCCCAAATATCAAAGTTTCTCCTTTTGACGTTATGGAACTTTCTCACTTTGATCACTTTTCCATTTGAGGCCTTCTTAATTACGTTTTCGACCATGCCAAAATCTGGTGTCAACAGTTACATTACTATTCATATAGTTGACATGTGCCCAACATCATTTGTTATCGTCATATCTTACTACACTAGCAACAAGATTATGTAGTACTGACGTATGAACCACTGAACATGCCTAGTAGTAAGAGCACTGTGTAAGTTCAAGTGGCTGCCGTGTTTCGCACTCCTCCGTCGTAAGAGTGGAAACACTTGCCGTAATCATTTTTCTTCTTCAGAAAAACACTGGACTGATACGTCTCCAACGTATCTATAATTTTTGATTGTTCCATACTATTATATTATCTGTTTTGGATGTTTAATGGGCTTTACTAAGCACTTTTATATTATTTTTGGGACTAACCTATTAACCGAAGGCCCAGTGCAAATTGTTGTTTTTTGCCTATTTCAGTGTTTCCCAGAAAAGGAATATCAAACGGAGTCCAAAGAGAATGAAACCTTCGGGAGAGTTATTTTTGGAACAAACGTGATCCAGAGGACTTGGAGTGGACGTCAAGAAAGAAGCAAGGAGGCCACGAGGCAGGGAGGCGCGCCTGCCCCCCTGGGCACACCCCCACCCTCGTGGGCCCCTCGCAGCTCCACCGGCCTACTTCTTCCTCCTATATATACCCATGTACCCCGAAAACATCTAGGAGCACCACGAAACCCTATTTCCACCGCCGCAACCTTCTGTGCCCGTGAGATCCCATCTTGGGGCCTTTTCCGGTGCTCCGCCGGAGGGGGAATCGATCACGGAGGGCTTCTACATCAACACCATAGCCTCTCTGATGATGTGTGAGTACTTTACCACAGACCTTCGGGTCCATAGTTATTAGCTAGATGCCTTCTTCTCTCTCTTTGGATCTCAATACGAAGTTCTCCTCGATCTTCTTGGAGATCTATTCGATGTAACTCTTTTTGCGGTGTGTTTATCGAGATCCGATGAATTGTGGGTTTATGATCAAGATTATCTATGAACAATATTTGAATCTCCTCTGAATTCTTTTATGTATGATTGGTTATCTTTGCAAGTCTCTTTGAATTATCAGTTTGGTTTGGCCTACTAGATTGATCTTTCTTGCAATGGGAGAAGTGCTTAGCTTTGGGTTCAATCTTGCGATGTCCTTTACCAGTGAGAGCAGGGGAAGCAAGGCACGTATTGTATTGTTTCCATCGAGGATAAAAAGATGGGGTTTATATCACATTGCTTGAGTTTATCCCTCTACATCATGTCATCTTGCCTAATGCGTTACTCCATTCTTATGAACTTAATACTCTAGATGCATGCTGGATAACAGTCGATGTGTGGAGTAATAGTAGTAGATGCAGAATCGTTTCGGTCTACTTGTCGCGGACGTGATGCCTATATACATGATCATGCCTAGATATTCTCATAATTATGCACTTTTCTATCAATTGCTCGACAGTAATTTGTTCACCCACCGTAATACTTATGCTATCTTGAGAGAAGCCACTAGTGAAACCTATGGCCCCGGGTCTATTTTCCATCATATAAGTTTCCAATCTATTTTTACTTTGCATTCTTTACTTTCAGTTTATATCATAAAAATACCAAAAATATTTATCTTATTATCTCTATCAGATCTCACTTTTGTAAGTGGCCGTGAAGGGATTGACAACCCCTTTATCGCGTTGGTTGCAAGGTTCTTATTTGTTTGTGCAGGTATAAGGCGACTTGTGTGTAACCTCCTACTGGATTGATACCTTGGTTCTCAAAAACTGAGGGAAATACTTAAGCTACTTTGCTGCATCACCCTTTCCTCTTCAAGGCAAAAAACCAACGCAAGCTCAAGAGGTAGCAAGAAGGATTTCTGGCGCCGTTGCCGGGGAGGCTTACGCCAAGTCAAGTCAAGATTTGATCTTCCAGCATCTAGCCATCTCTGGCACAGTTGCCAAGTCAAGTCAAGTCATACCAAGTACCCATCACAACTCTTATCCCTCGCATTACATTATTTGCCATTTGCCTCTCATTTTCCTCTCTCCCACTTCACCCTTGCCGTTTTATTCGCCTTCTTTTCCGTTCGCTTTCTCCTTCGCTTGTTACTTGTATTTACTGCCATTATGCCTGAATCTGGGGAGGTTATCCTTGATAAGGACAATAGTAATAACATGGGAAACTTTGATGCTTTTGATGATCCTCCTGAAGAACCCACTATCTTACATACTAAAAAGTTTTGAATCGGTAGTGGTAATATTATTGGAAAAGGTGTTATTCAAGATTTCTTTACTTGTGTTGGTGCTTTGCCCACTATGGGTGGATCTATCCTTCATAGAACTAGTAGTCTTGTGGATGCTATAACTTTGCTCGTAGTTGAACTTGAAAGACAGTGTATTCATATTCATCCTTGCATTCAAAGGATTTTTCTAGAATTTTCCAATATTGAGCACTCTTCTGTTAAGCGAGCAGCTACTATCTTTTTGGCTCATGAGTTTAGATTTATAATGAAAGAAGCCAATGAAATTTTTGCACATTATAGGGTGGACACTGGACGTCCTCCCATAGAAGCTATCCTTTTTAATCAAGAAGACTTAATGCGTCTACGATCTTTAGATCATGTCGCCTACAATGAAAACCTTAGAAAGAAGGTTCCTACCGATGTTCTAGTTGATAGAATTTCTGAACTCAATGATGATTTTGCTATTCAGAACAATGGGTTAGGGTTTTTTCTTGAACGAAGGCTCAGGACTTTTTGCCAAAAGAACGCTTATAATGATGAATTGGTTGTGCAATATAAAGGGCCAAAGGAGGAACCCATACCTCCCGAGCTTGATCTTGGGGACTTTTGTCCCATTAAATTTAGCCCTTTTGATTATTTTTCTTGCCACAAAGAAAACTTGCTGCTGAACGTAGGGAATATGAGAGGAGTTTTCGTGATTTACCTTATCATTATTATGATAATACCTAGATCTATTCTTGCCTTTATGCCTAGCTAGGGGCGTTAAACGATAGCGCTTGTTGGGAGGCAACCCAATTTTATTTTTGTTTTCTTGATTTTTGGTTCTGTTTAGTAATAAATAATTCATCTAGCCTCTGTTTAGATGTGGTTTTGTGTTTTAATTAGTGTTTGTGCCAAGTAGAACCTTTGGGAAGACTTGGGTGAAGTCTTTATGATCTTGCTGTAAAACACAGAAACTTTAGCGCTCACGAGATTAGCTACAACTTTTTACTGGAGAGTGCTATTTAGTTGATTATTTTTGCAGATGATTAATAGACCAATTCCTCACGTCCATCAATTTATTTTAGAATTTTTGGAGTTACAGAAGTATACGTTTGATACAGATTACTACAGACTGTTCTGTTTTTGACAGATTCTGTTTTACGTGTGTTGTTTGCTTATTTTGACGAATCTATGGCTAGTATCGGAGGGTATAAACCATAGAGAAGTTGGAATACAGTAGGTTTAACACCAATATAAATAAAGAATGAGTTCATTACAGTACCTTTAAGTGGTGATTTGTTTTCTTATACTAACGGAGCTCATAAGATTTTCTGTTAAGTTTTGTGTTGTGAAGTTTTCAAGTTTTGGGTAAAGATTTGATGGATTATGGAATAAGGAGTGGCAAGAGCCTAAGCTTGGGGATGCCCAAGGCACCCCAAGGTAAAATTCAAGGACAACTAAAAGCCTAAGCTTGGGAATGCCTCCGAAGGCATCCCCTCCTTCGTCTTCGTCTATCGGTAACTTTACTTGAGGATATATTTTTATTCACCACATGATATGTGTTTTGCTTGGAACGTCTTGTATGATTTGAGTCTTTGCTTTTTAGTTTACCACAATCATCCTTTCTGTACACACCTTTTGTGAGAGACACACATGAATCGGAATTTATTAGAATTCTCTATGTGCTTCACTTATATCTTTTGAGCTAGATAATTTTGCTCTAGTGCTTCACTTAAATCTTTTTAGAGCACGGTGGTGGTTTTATTTTATAGAAATTATTGATCTCTCATGCTTCACTTATATTATTTTGATAGTTTTTTAGAACAGCATGGTAGTTTGCTTTGGCTATAAAATTAGTCCTAATATGATGAACACCCAAGATGGGTATAATAAAAACTATCATATAAAGTGCATTGAATACTATGAGAAGTTTGATACTTGATAATTGTTTTGAGATATGAAGATGGTGATATTAGAGTCGTGCTAGTTGAGTAGTGTGAATTTGAGAAATACTTGTTCTAAAGTTTGTGATTCCCGTAGCATGCACGTATGGTGAACCGTTATGTGATGAAGTCGGAGCATGATTTATTTATTGATTGTCTTCCTTATGAGTGGCGGTCGGGGACGAGCGATGGTCTTTTCCTACCAATCTATCCCCCTAGGAGCATGCACGTAGTACTTCGTTTCGACAACTAATAGATTTTTGCAATAATTATGTGAGTTCTTTATAACTAATGTTGAGTCCATGGATTATATGCACTCTCACCCTTCCACCATTGCTAGCCTCTCTAATACCGCGCACCTTTCGCCGGTATCATACACCCACCATATACCTTCCTCAAAACAGCCACCATACCTACCTATTATGGCATTTTCATAGCCATTCCGAGATATATTGCCATGCAACTTACCACCATTCCATTTATTATGACACGCTTCATCATTGTCATATTGCCTTGCATGATCATGTAGTTGACATCATATTTGTGGCAAAGCCACCATTCATAATTACTTCGTACATGTCACTCTTGATTCATTGCATATCCTGGTACACTGCCGGAGGCATTCACATAGAGTCATATTTTGTTCTAAGTATTGAGTTGTAATTTTTGAGTTGTAAGTAAATAAAAGTGTGATGACCATCATTATTAGAGCATTGTCCCAAGTGAGGAAAGGATGATGGAGACTATGATTCCCCCACAAGTCAGGATGACACTCCGGACGAAAAAAAATGAGGCCATAAAAAAAGAGAAAAAGGCCCAAATAAAAAAATAATGAGAGAAAAAGAGAGAAGGGACAATGTTACTATCCTTTTACCACACTTGTGCTTCAAAGTAGCACCATGATCTTCATGATAGAGAGTCTCTTATGTTGTCACTTTCATATACTAGTGGGAATTTTACATTATAGAACTTGGCTTGTATATTCCAATGATGGGCTTCCTCAAAATGCCCTAGGTCTTCGTGAGCAAGCGAGTTGGATGCACACCCACTTAGTTTCCTTTTTGAGCTTTCATACACTTATCGCTCTAGTGCATCAGTTGCATGGCAATCCCTACTCACTCACATTGATATCTATTGATGGGCATCTCCATAGCCCGTTGATGCGCCTAGTTGATGTGAGACTATCTTCTCCTTTTTGTCTTCTCCACAACCACCATTCTGTTCCACATATAGTGCTATGTCCATGGCTCACACTCATGTATTGCGTGAAGATTGAAAAAGTTTGAGAACATCAAAAGTATGAAACAATTGCTTGGCTTGTCATCGGGGTTGTGCATGATTAAATACTTTGTGTGATGAAGATAGAGCATAGCCAGACTATATGATTTTGTAGGGATAACTTTCTTTGGCCATGTTATTTTGAGAAGGCATGATTGCTTTGTTAGTATGCTTGAAGTATTATTATTTTCATGTCAATATTAAACTTTTGTCTTGAATCTTTCGGATCTGAACATTCATGCCACAATAAAGGAAATTACATTGAGAAATATGCTAGGTAGCATTCCAAATCAAGAATTCTATTTTTATCATTTACCTACTCGAGGACGAGCAAGAATTAAGCTTGGGGATGCTTGATACGTCTCCAACGTATCTATAATTTTTGATTGTTCCATGCTATTATATTGTCTGTTTTGGATGTTTAATGGGCTTTACTAAGCACTTTTATATTATTTTTGGGACTAACCTATTAACCGAAGGCCCAGTGCAAATTGCTGTTTTTTGCCTATTTCAGTGTTTTGCAGAAAAGGAATATCAAACGGAGTCCAAACAGAATGAAACCTTCGGGAGAGTTATTTTTGGAACAAACATGATCCAGAGGAATTGGAGTGGACGTCAAGAAACAAGCGAGGAGGCCACGAGGCAGGGAGGCGTGCATGCCCCCCTGGGCGCGCCCCCCACCCTCGTGGGCCCCTCACAGCTCCACCGACCTACTTCTTCCTCCTATATATACCCATGTACCCCAAAAACATCCAGGAGCACCACGAAACCCTATTTCCACCGCCGCGACCTTTTGTACCCGTGAGATCCCATCTAGGGGCCTTTTCCGGCGCTCCGCCGGAGGGGGAATCGATCACGGAGGGCTTCTACATCAACACCATAGCCTCTCCGATGATGTGTGAGTAGTTTACCATAGACCTTCGGGTCCATAGTTATTAGCTAGATCGCTTCTTCTTAGCTAGATCGCTTCTTCTCTCTTTTTGGATCTCAATACAAAGTTCTCCTCGATCTTCTTGGAGATCTATTCGATGTAACTCTTTTTGCCGTGTGTTTGTTAAGATCCGATGAATTGTGGGTTTATGATCAAGATTATCTATGAACAATATTTTAATCTCCTCTGAATTATTTTATGTATGATTGGTTATCTTTGCAAGTCTCTTCGAATTATCAGTTTGGTTTGGCCTGCTAGATTGATCTTTCTTGCAATGGGAGAAGTGCTTAGCTTTGGGTTCAATCTTGCGGTGTCCTTTCCCAGTGACAGCAGGGGCAGCAAGGCACGTATTGTATTGTTGCCATCGAGGATAAAAAGATGGGGTTTATATCATATTGCTTGAGTTTATCCCTCTACATCATGTCATCTTGCCTAATGCGTTATTCCGTTCTTATGAACTTAATACTCTAGATGCATGCTGGATAGCGGTCGATGTGTAGAGTAATAGTAGTAGATGTAGAATCGCTTCGGTCTACTTGTCACGGACGTGATGCCTATATACATGATCATGCCTAGATATTCTCGTAATTATGCACTTTTCTATCAATTGCTCGACAGTAATTTGTTCACCCACCGTAATACTTATGCTATCTTGAGAGAAGCCACTAGTGAAACCTATGGCCCCGGGGTCTATTTTCCATCATATAAGTTTCCAATCTATTTTTACTTTGCATTATTTACTTTCAGTTTATATCATAAAAATACCAAAAATATTTATCTTATTATCTCTATCAGATCTCACTTTTGTAAGTGGCCGTGAAGGGATTGATAACCCTTTATCGCGTTGGTTGCAAGGTTCTTATTTGTTTGTGCAGGTATAAGGCGATTTGTGCATAACATCCTACTGGATTGATACCTTGGTTCTCAAAAAATAAGGGAAATACTTACGCTACTTTGCTGCATCACCCTTTCCTCTTCAAGGAAAAAATCAATGCAAGCTCAAGAGGTAGCATGGACACGCTCTACCATGCGGATCCTCCTCGACGGTCGTCGGCAACCTTGCTATTCACTTTCACCGACGTGTGGGACAGCCAGCATCGGGGTCCACTAACCATTCACTAAATTACTCTGTAGTAGAGTTCCCAACGGCACGGTAGACTACCCCGATCGAAGCGCCGCAGTTATGCCCAATGAGCCGTCAAATCACAAACCCCCCTCCTTTCCAGCAGTAAGTTGGACGGACGAAGCAACCATCATTTCACTCTTCTCCCTCAGCTTCTTCTCTTGAAGAAAACCCCAACTCGCTTCTCCCTCATCTTGTTCCTCATTTCTTCAAGAAAACCCCGACCTGCTTCTGCCATTGTTTTTCTCCCCCAAAGAAGGAAAGGTGAGCGCATCAATGGTGTTGATTCTGGCCAAGGCCCGGTCTTGCAACCCCGAGACTGATCCTATAACTCCCTCTCTGTTCTTCTTTTGGGTTTGTGATTATGGTTTCTTTTCTTTTATTTCTATTTGATAGTTTCTTGATGGACGCTGGAGTAGCAGCCGAAGTGATGTCTATGGCTCTGGCCAAAACCGTCGAGGGTCATGGTACGAAGAAGTGCAAGCACCCCGCCGAGACTACCGCAGACAAGCTCAAAGCGAACGTCCTGTCCAAGCCCCCCTCTCCGGGATCCCTCATTAAGCAAGTCCAGGTAATATCTCTTCTTGACGATCTTTTTCTCGACCTTGATCATGTTTTTTCATCTCACACGCAGTACTAGTACTAGTAGTACAACTTTCTGGGTGATCTTGCATGTGATTTTTGTGTACCAAATGATGGTTCTAAATTCCTCTTTTGACCAAAACATGCGAGAGGTTGACACTGATTTCTTATAGATTACTTTCAACTACTTTATGAACATCAATGCTACCTTTGAAGAGAGTATATTTTCCTCAGTAACTTGTATTATGGATATTGCAAGTAATCCCTCTGCTCTCATGCCTTTGAAGACATGTTCTAGTGTCTTTGTTCACTCATTTATGTGCGTATATGTAGTCATATATGGAGTAAAATATCGAAAATCATCTTATATTTCTGAACGGAGGTGGTAATAAAATATTTGGTTTCTGTTTGAATTAGAACCAGGTCCGCGGTGGAGATGAAGTTCTCAAAGTCATGTCGTGTGAACTGGAAGACCTGAGGATGAGTTCTACTGCTAAACTATCCAGCTGTTGTGTCCTTGTCGCCACGTGTCCTGAACTAGTGTTTTCCTGTAGCATTGTTGTCAGGCGTGTTCTCGAGGTTGTACTTGACCACAACAATTTCCTGGTCGTGCCTTCGATTATGAAGGGTGCGGTTCTTGTAAAGCTTCCCGACAAATCTGATGCAGACTGTCTTCATCGTCATGTTTATGAGTGGAAGACCACTCTGTTAGGTTCTCCAAGGTTGACGAGATGGCGATGGTGCAGGTAGACATCTCTCACGAAGTCCATGGCCTAGTCAGTTATGCGGGGTTCATCCCGTAGGTCGGTGGCAAGAAATAGTATGCAGAGTTTAATTAGTGCAACTTTGCTTGTCTATAGTAAGTACTATTGTTCAGTACTTGATTTGTGTGTGTGAACCCTGTATTGTTTAGTACTGCTGCTTTTGGTGTCTGGTGAGTCCTGAGCACAATCTATGTTAATGTTTGTCCACTCAATTCAGTCTGTTATTTTGAAGTATCGAGGTCATCTTTTTTGTGAGAATGGTTTATCAATTATGGTTACACTCCAATATCTGTATGCATTGCAGGGTTTATCGCACCCACTAGGATTTCCAGTCCCATGGATGTTCGGTCCATACGATTTGTCACGACCTTTGGACTGTCCTACTTGTGGGAGTAGGCGGGGGCCCTGCATGCCATGCGTAGTTGGACGATCAATCTTTTGTTTAGTACTTCAACATAGTGATTTCCTGGTAAGGATTCACTCGTGTCACATCAAGTAAATCTTATTGATTTACTGTCTAAATCTTATTGATTTAATGTCATGTTTTCTTACTTTTGCTGCAATTTTACGATGCAGGTTTTGCCATGTGACATTCATCACAGAATAAACCATTTGGTTTGCTCTACGATGGTTATTTTTGTAGGTTTCACTTCTTATGTCGTGTCAGTAACGAAGGCACTGTCCATCACTTATATTACTGGAACAATTGGATCAGTCTATTGTCTGAGTACAAGTTGAAGCCCTATGATGAACTGCAGTTTGGTTTAACAAACATGCCACAATTAGTCCTTCTCGCGTTTAAAAGAACTGAAGAAAAAGACTGGAACACGGTCACGGAGCCTAGTCAAGTTAGAAAGCTGATCATAGCAGACCAGACATGATCGCTGCTGTCTCGCACATCGGTACCACCTTCAGCAACGGATCAAGCACCGGCACCTTCTCCGACGGCACTTGCTCTAGCACTGACAGCGGCAGCAGCTCAGTCTGATCCAGCTGAGGATTGGGCACCGACCGCGTCAGCAGATCAGGCTGATCTAGCAGAGGATCGGGCATCGACATCGGCACCTGCTCCGACACCGACACTAGCTCTACAAGGAGCACCATCTCCGGCAGCAGCGGCGGCACTACCAGTCGCACTGGCATGGGCACCAGCAATGGCTCCGGCACCTGCACCAACACTTGCACTTGCATCTGCTCCGGCCCATGCAGCGGCAACAGAACCAGCAGTTGCACCAGCAACAGACTGGGCTGCAGTTCGCACTGTATATACCAAAGTCCTTACAAAAACCGACATCTCCACCTTCTTGGTAAACATTAGTCGCCAAAGTGCTTCTTCTTTTTTCTTTCCATGTTGTTTCACATGATTCACTGTGTTGATCTAACTGTTTGTGTATGTCTTCTTGTTTGCAAACAGAGAATTCCTAGAGCAATGAGGGAGTCGTTCAACAATCCGTGCGACCGTGGCCAAGTTTCTCTTACCATGCGCAACCTTGGTGTGAATGAACCTGCTCAATATACCGTAAGTACAAAGGATGGTCGCATGATGATTGATGCTAAAGGATGGTCAAGGTTCAAATCTAAATCATATCTTGCGGTAGGGGATGATGTCAAAATCGAACTTTCTCGTCAAGGAGAGCTGGTCCAAATCAACTTTGAAATTCTTCAGTAGCAGCACGCAACTGCCGAACTGATATGTCCTCCGAGAGATTTTGATGTAATAATCTCGCATGGTGAAACAAGTGTCATGTGTGTATAAGTAGTATGACATTATTGTTTATCACGTAGTATATCGTTGATAGAATTGCAACTCTGATTGATGGTTAGGAACTATCATTCGATTTCATTCTAACAGTTGCCGTGTGTTATTCAATTTTGTGTATTCGCCTTGTGACGGCATCTAAAACCAGCGCCGTACCGATCGCTTGCAATATGAAAAGCGCTGAGGTAGAACACATGGGCCCCCAAATATGCAGGCCCGCCGGCCTGTGGCCCAAAGTCCAGAACCGTGAGCCTGTCTGAGTATTATATTCTCAGTTGAACCCCCATATTATGTTATACTAGCAAGATGCTTGTGCGTTGCACGTAACATCAAGATGCATTTGTATGAGTAGTTTACCTTGTGAGAGAAAAGGATGAACGAGGGAAGGCCTTATTTGAAAATTTGGAGAGGTGTGTGGGTACCTTTTTGCAAAATTGACATAGTTTCCTTCCTATCCGTTAGATATAAATCGGACGGCCTATATTGCAGGATGGCAGGCACACCATCATCACCAACTCTATTTTTTATAATTATGTTATATATATTCCCCTTGATTTTTCTTATGTTTAAAGTTGTGATATAAAAGATTTTTATATTTGTTTACAGAGGGAGTATCTCTCTGTCAAAAATATATTTATGTGTAACTAGTTACTCCTGCCTTTCTAATTCCTTTCGCTGATATGTGGGGCATCCGGCAACGAGGTCCACATGTGTCGCGGGATATCCGCGGACACCTATGGGACCGAGCGGCCCCTTGCTGGTTCGGCGGGGGGGGGGGGGCGTCGCGTTGCACAAAGAGTAGATCAGCGCACGGCAGCATGACAGAGAGCGCACAAGCAATTTACCCAGGATCGGGCCGCCGCGAGGCGTAAGACCCTACTCCTGCTTTGGTGGATTGATGGTGGAATGAGTGTGGTGATGCGTAGTACACTTGCCCGGCAGGGTTTGCCTCGGGGTCGTAGCGACTACACGCGTATGGTGGCTCGGGTTCCTCAACTTTTCCAACCCCTCCTACGGGTGCCATGGGCCTCCTTTTATAGATTAAGGGGTCACCACAGTGGCAAAGTGGTCATTATCCACTGATATGATAGCGAACAGTGCTATCATACCTAACTATGTGGGCTGACAAGGTGCATTAAATGCACCGCTTAGTGTCACATCATTGGTTGCGCGGCAAGGCCTGCCGGGCTATCTTGCCAGCTCCGCATCTATACTCTCGACACATCGCAGGACGGGTGTCATCTGCGGGTTTCCTCTGTAGGGAATGGCTACCATGTGGCAAATGGCTGCCACTTAATCACCTTGCGGCTTGACACCGCACAGATTGACAACATGAGTCGTGCTTGAGTGGGTGGCGGGGTGGTTCAGTCCCCGCGAGCCCCGGCAGGCTCTGCCGGGGAACCTTGTTGGTTCCTTCTGGTGGTGGCCTTGCCCCTTGCCGGGCTCGCCTGCCCGGCAAGGGAGGCCCTTCTTTGGCCGATGTCTTGTTCCTCTGACTTGATCTTGGTCTCTCTGAGCTGCATGTTGGTTCTTCAAATCTCTTGGTTCTTCAATCTCTGGCTTGAGCTGGTGCCTCAATCTTGATCTTGTGCTTGTGCATAGTTGGGCAACAGACCCAGGGTTTGTTGCACCGACAGAAGCCCCCGGGCCTGCCCCGAACGAGTTGCTGAGCATCATCGGGGTAGGGACTAATAAGTGCACAGGCAGGGTCGCTGAAGGGGTTGGCCCCTTGTGGTTTCCATTGCTGCTTTCATTAGCCTTGATTCCGGGACGGTTTCCGATTTCCCCGCGCTCGGTGTAAAGCCAATAGTGGTGGGGCCATTGTAGTGATGGCCCGTGAATGACTTTAACGCACGGGGTAGAAACCGCCAATCTACTCATCCCACTGCGTGCCCTTATCCCTAGCCACGTATGTTGCATGCATCGCGCGGGGTACGTAACGGAGGCGCGTGGCGCGGAGGAGCATCTTGGTGTGGGTCCGCCCGTTTTGAATTGGCGGAGGAGGGCGGGTGTTGGGGAACGTGGCAGAAATTCAAAATTTTCTACGCATCACCAAGATCAATCTATGGAATAACTAGCAACGAGAGAGAGGGGAGTGCATCTTCGTACCCTTGAAGATCGCGATGCGGAAGCGTTGCAAGAACGCGGTCGGTGGAGTCGTACACGAAGCGATTCAGATCGCGGCCGAATCCGATCTAAGCACCGAACAATAGTGCCTCCGCGTTCAACACACATGCAGCCTGGTGACGTCTCCCGCGCCTTGATCCAGCAAGGGAGAGGGAGAGGTAGGGGAAGACTCCGTCCAGCAGTAGCACGACGGCGTGGTGGTGGAGGAGGAGCGTGGCACTCTAGCAGGGCTTCGCCAAACACTGCGAGAGACGAGGAGCGAGAGGGGTAGGGCTGCGCCAAGAGAGAGGGAGACTCGTGTCTATGGCAGCCCCAAAACCCCCACTATATATAGGAGAAGGGGAGGGGCTGCGCCCCCATCTAGGGTTCCCCCCCTAGGGGTGGCGGCCAGCCCTAGATTGGATGGAGGGGGCGGCCAAGAGGGGGAGAGAGGGGGGCGCGCCCTAGGGTGGGCCTTAGGCCCATCTGCGCCTAGGGTTTTCCCCCTTCCCCCCTTCCCTGCGCCTTGGGCCTCTTGTGGGAGGCGCACCAACCCACCTAGGGGCTGGTCCCTTCCCACACTTGGCCCACGCAGGCCTCCGGGGTTGGTGGCCCCTCCCGGTAGACCCCCGGAACCCTCCGGTGGTCCCGGTACATTACCGGTGACGCCCGAAACTCTTCCGATGGCCAAAACCTCACTTCCTATATATTATTCTTTACCTCCGGACCATTCCGGAACTCCTCGTGACATCCGGGATCTCATCCGGGACTCCGAACAACATTCGGTAACCACGTATATCTATTCCCTATAACCCTAGGGTCATCGAACCTTAAGTGTGTAGACCCTACGGGTTCGGGAACCATGCAGACATGACCGAGACGTTCTCCGGCCAATAACCAACAGCGGGATCTGGATACCCATGTTGGCTCCCACATGTTCCACGATGATCTCATCGGATGAACCACAATGTCGGGGATTCAATCAATCCCGTATACAATTCCCTTTGTCAATCGGTATGTTACTTGCCCGAGATTCGATCGTCGGTATCCCAATACCTTGTTCAATCTCGTTACCGGCAAGTCACTTTACTCATTCTGTAATGCATGATCCCATGACTAACTACTTAGTCACATTGAGCTCATTATGATGATGCATTACCGAGTGGGCCCAGAGATACCTCTCCGTCATACGGAGTGACAAATCCCAGTCTCGATTCGTACCAACCCAACAGACACTTTTGGAGATACCTGTAGTGTACCTTTATAGCCACCCAGTTACGTTGTGACGTTTGGTACACCCAAAGCATTCCTACGGTATCCGGGAGTTGCACAATCTCATCGTCTAAGGAAATGATGCTTAACATTAGAAAAGCTCTTAGCAAACGAACTACATGATCTTGTGCTATGCTTAGGATTGGGTCTTGTCCATCACATCATTCTCCTAATGATGTGATCCCGTTATCAATGACATCCAATGTCCATGGTCAGGAAACCATAACCATCTATTGATCAACGAGCTAGTCAACTAGAGGCTTACTAGGGACATCTTGTGGTCTATGTATTCACACATGTATTACGGTTTCCAGTTAATACAATTATAGCATGAACAATTGACAATTATCATGAACAAGTAAATACAATAATAACCATTTTATTATTGCCTCTAGGGCATATTTCCAACAGTCTCCCACTTGCACTAGAGTCAATAATCTAGTTCACATCACTATGTGATTCTAATGAATCCAACACCCATGGGGTTTGTTCATATCTCGCTTGTGAGAGAGGTTATTAGTCAACGGGTCTGAACCTTTCAGATCCGTGTGTGCTTTACAAATCTCTATGTCATCTTGTAGATGCAGCTACCACGCACTACTTGGAGCTATTCCAAATAACTTCTCTACTATACGAATCCGGTTTACTACTCAGAGTCATCCGGATTAGTGTCAAAGTTTGCATCGACGTAACCCTTTACGACGAACTCTTTTACCACCTCCATAATCGAGAAAATTCCTTAGTCCACTAGTTACTAAGGATAAGTTCGACCGCTGTCATGTGATCCATTCCTGGATCACTATTGTACCCCTTGACTAACTCATGGCAAGGCACACTTCAGGTGCGGTACACAGCATAGCATACTGTAGAGCCTACGTCTAAAGCATAGCGGACGACCTTCGTCCTTTCTCTCTCTTCTGCCGTGGTCAGGCCTTGAGTCTTACTCAATACTCACCTTGTAACACAGCCAAGAACTCCTTCTTTGCTGATCTATTTTGAACTCCTTCAAAATCTTGTCACGGTATGTATTCATTTGAAAGTACTATTAAGCGTTTTTGATCTATCCTTATAGATCTTGATGCTCAATGTTCAAGTAGCTTAATCCAGGTTTTCCATTGAAAAACACTTTTCAAATAACCTTGTATGCTTTCCAGAAATTCTACATCATTTCTGATCAACAATATGTTAACAACATATACTCATCAAAAATTCTATAGTGCTCCCACTCACTTCTTTGGAAATACAAGTTTCTCATAAACTTTGTAAAAACCCAAAATCTTTGATCATCTCATCAAAGCGTACATTCCAACTCCGAGATGCTTACTCCAGTCGAAGGATTGCTGGATCTTTGCATACTTGTTAGCATCTTTCAGGATTGACAAAACCTTCTGGTTGTATCACATACAACCTTTCCTCAAGAAAATCGTCGAGGAAACAATGTTTTGACATCCTATCTGCAAGATTTCATAAATAATGCAGTAATTGCTAATATAATTCCAACAGACTCTTAGCATCGCTACGAGTGAGAAAGTCTCATCGTAGTCAACTCCTTGAACTTGTCAGAAAACATCTTAACGACAAGTCGAGCTTTCTTAATGGTGATACTTACCATCATTGTCCATTTTCCCTTTAAAATCCATCTGTACCCAATAGCCTTACGACCATCAAGTAGTTCTTCCAAAGTCTATACTTTGTTTTATACATGGATCCTCTCTCGGATTTTATGGCCTCGAGCCATTCGTCGGAATCTGGGCCCACCATCTCTTCTCCATAGCTCGTAGGTTCATTGTTGTCTAGCAACATGACTTCCAAGACAGGATTACGTACCACTCTGAAGTAGTACGCATCCTTGTCGTCCTACAAGGTTTGGTAGTGACTTGATCCGAAGTTTCATGATCACTATCATAGGCTTCCACTTCAATTGGTGTAGGTGCCACAGGAACAACTTCTTGTGCCCTGCTACACACTAGTTGAAGTGATAGTTCAATAACCTCATCAAGTCTCCACCATCCTCCCACTAAATTCTTTCGAGAGAAACTTTTCCTCGAGAAAGGACCCGTTTCTAGAAACAATCACTTTTGCTTCCAGATCTGAAATAGGAGGTATACCCAACTGTTTTGGGTATTCTATGAAGATGCATTTATCCGCTTTGGGTTCGAGCTTATCAGCCTGAAACTTTTCCACATAAGCGTCGCAGCCCCAAACTTTTAAGAAACGACAGCTTAGGTTTCTCTAAACCATAGTTCATACGGTGTCGTCTCAACGGAATTGCGTGGTGCCCTATTTAAAGTGAATGCGGTTGTCTCTAATGCCTAACCCATAAACAATAGTGGTAATTTGATAAGAGACATCATGGTATGCACCATATCCAATAGGGGGCAGTTATGCTGTTCGGACACACCATCACACTATGGTGTTCCAGGCGGTACTTTGTGAAATAATTTCCATGATGTCTTAATTGTGTGCCAAACTCGTAACTCAGATATTCATCTCTATGATCATATCATAGACATTTTATCCTCTTGCCACGACGATCTTCAACTTCACTCTGAAATTACTTGAACCTTTCAATAATTCAGACTTGTGTTTCATCAAGTAAATATTCTCAGTATCTACTCAAATCATCTGTGAAGTAAGAACATAACGATATCCACTGCGTGCCTCAACACTCATTGGACTGCACACATCAAAATGTATTACTTCCAACAAGTTGCTTTCTTGTTCCATCTTACTGAAAACGAGGCCTTTCAGTCATCTTGCCCATGTGGTATGATTTGCATGTCTCAAGTGATTCAAAATCAAGTGAGTCCAAACGATCCATCTATATGGACTTTCTTCATGCATATATACTAATAGACATGGTTCGCATGTCTCAATCTTTTCAAAAACGAGTGAGTCCAAAGATTCATCAACATGGAGCTGCTTCATGCGTTTTATACCAATATGACTCAAGTGGCAGTGCCACAAGTATGTGGTACCATCTTATATCTTTTGGCATGAACATGTGTATCACTACGATCGAGATTCAACAAACCATTCATTTTAAGTGCAAGACCATTGAAGGTATTATTCAAATAGACAGAGTAACCATTATTCTCCTTAAATGAATAACCGTATTGCGATAAACATAATCCAATCATGTCTATGCTCAACGCAAACACCAAATAACAATTATTTAGGTTTAACACCAATCTCGATGGTAGAGGGAGCATGCGATGCTTGATCACATCAACCTTGGAAACACTTCCAATACATATCGTCATCTCACCTTTAGCTAGTCTCCGTTTATTCCGTAGCCTTTTATTTCGAGTTACCAACACTTAGCAACCGAACCGGTATCTAATACCCTGGTGCTACTAGGAGTACTAGTAAAGTACACATTAATATAATGTATATCCAATATACTTCTGTCGACCTTGCCTGCCTTCTCATCTACCAAGTATCTAGGGTAGTTCTGCTTCAGTGACCGTTCCCCTCATTACAGAAGCACTTAGTCTCGGGTTTGGGTTCAACCTTGGGTTTCTTCGCTAGAGCAGCAACTGATTTGCCGTTTCATGAAGTATCCCTTCTTGACCTTGCCCTTCTTGAAACTAGTGGTTTTACTAACCATCAACAATTGATGCTCCTGCTTGATTTCTACTCTCGCGGTGTCAAACATCGCGAGTTGCTCAAGGATCATCATGTCTATCCCTGATATGTTATAGTTCATCACGAAGCTGTAATAGCTTGGTGGCAGTAACTATGGAGAACCATCACTATCTCATCTGGAAGATTAACTCCCACTCGATTCAAGCGATTGTAGTACTCAGACAATCTGAGCACATGCTCAACGATTGAGCTTTTCTCCCTTAGTTTGCAGGCTTAAGAAACTTGTTAGAGGTCTCATACCTCTTGACATGGGCACTAGTCTGAAATCCCAATTTCAGTCTTTGGAACATCTCATATGTTCTGCGACGTTTCAAAAACGTCTTTGGCGCCTCAATTATAAACCGTTAGCATTACGCACTGAGCTATCACGTAGTCATCAAAACGTGTATGTCAGTTGTTCGCAACATCCACAAACCACGCTCGAGGTTCAGCACACCGAGCGGTGCATTAAGGACATAAGCCTTCTGTGCAGCAATGAGGACAATCCTCAGTTTACGGACCCAGTCCGCATAATTGCTACTATCAACTTTCAACTAAATTTTCTCTAGGAACATATCTTTGTAGAACTAAAGCGTAAGCTACGACATAATTTGCAAAGACCTTTTGACTATGTTCATGATAATTAAGTTCATCTGATTATTTAATGAACTCCCACTCAGATAGACATCCCTCTAGTCATCTAAGTGATACATGATCCGAGTCAACTAGGCCGTGTCCGATCATCACGTGAGACGGACTAGTCATCATCGGTGAACATCTCCATGTTGATCGTATCTACTATACGACTCATGTTCGACCTTTCGGTCTCTTGTGTTCTGAGGCCATGTCTGTACATGCTAGGCTCGTCAAGTCAACCTAAGTGTTTCGCATGTGTAAATCTGGCTTACACCCGTTGTATGCGAACGTTAGAATCTATCACACCCGATCATCACGTGGTGCTTCGAAACAACGAACCTTCGCAACGGTGCACAGTTAGGGGGAACACATCTCTTGAAATTTTAGTGAGGGATCATCTTATTTATGCTACCGTCGTTCTAAGCAAATAAGATGTAAACATGACAAACATCACATGCAAATCATAAAGTGACATGATATGCCAATATCATCTTGCGCCTTTTGATCTCCATCTTCGAGGCGCGGCATGATCACCTTCGTCACCGGCATGACACCATGATCTCCATCATCGTGTCTTCATGAAGTTGTCTCGCCAACTATTACTTCTACTACTATGGCTAATGGTTAGCAATAAAGTAAAGTAATTACATGGCGTTTTTCATTGACACGCAGGTCATACAATAAATAAAGACAACTCCTATGGGTCCTGCCGGTTGTCATACTCATCGACATACAAGTCGTGATTCCTATTACAAGAACATGATCAATCTCATACATCACATATATATAATTCATCACATCCTTTTGGCCATATCACATCACATAGCATACCCTGCAAAAACAAGTTAGACGTCCTCTAATTGTTGTTGCATGTTTTACGTGGCTGCTATGGGTTTCTAGCAAGAACATTTCTTACCTACGCAAAAGCCACAACGGTGATATGCCAATTGCTATTTACCCTTCATAAGGACCCTCTTCATCGAATCCGATCCGACTAAAGTGGGAGAGACAGACACCCGCTAGCCACCTTATGCATCAAGTGTTGGGGAACGTAGTAATTTCAAAAAAATTCCTACGCACACGTAAGATCATGGTGATGCATAGCAACGAGAGGGGAGAGTGTTGTCCACGTACCCTTGTAGACCGACAGCGGAAGCGTTATCACAACGCGGTTGATGTAGTCGTACGTCTTCACGATCCGACCGATCAAGTACCGAACGTACGGCACCTTCGAGTTCTACACACGTTCAGCTCGATGACGTCCCTCGAACTTCGATCCAGCCGAGTGTTGAGGGAGAGTTTCGTCAGCACGACGGCGTGGTGACGATGATGATGTTCCACCGACGCAGGGCTTCGCCTAAGCTCCGCGACGGTATTATCGAGGTGTAATCTGGTGGAGGGGGGCACCGCACACGGCTAAAATATCGTATATCAAGTGTGTCCATGGGGTGCCCCCTGCCCCCGTATATAAAGGAGCAAGGGAGGAGGAGGCCGGCCCTAGGAGGGGGCGCACCAAGTGTGGAGTCCTACTAGGACTCCCTAGTCCTAGTAGGATTCCACCTCCCATATGGAATAGGAAAAGAGGAAGGGAAAAAAGAGAAGGAAGGAAGGGGGCACCCCCCTTCCCTAGTCCAATTCGGACCAGACCAAGGGGAGGGGTGCGGCCACCCTTGAGGCCCTTTTCCTTCTTTCCCGTATGGCCCAATAAGGCCCAATACGTATTCCCGTAACTCTCCGGTACTCCGAAAAATACCCGAATCACTCGGAACCTTTCCGAAGTCCGAATATAGTCGTCCAATATATCGATCTTTACGTCTCGACCATTTCGAGACTCCTCGTCATGTCCCAGATCTCATCTGGGACTCCGAACTCCTTCGGTACATCAACATACATAAACTCATAATAAAACTGTCATCGTAACTTTAAGCGTGCGGACCCTACGGGTTCCAGAACTATGTAGACATGACCGAGACACGTCTCCGGTCAATAACCAATAGCGGGACCTGGATGCCCATATTGGCTCCGGAATATTCTACGAAGATCTTTATCAGTCAGACCGCATAACAACATACGTTGTTCCCTTTGTCATCGGTATGTTACTTGCCCGAGATTCGATCGTCGGTATCTCGATACCTAGTTCAATCTCGTTACCGGCAAGTCTCTTTACTCGTTCCGTAATACATCATCCCGCAACTAACTCATTAGTCCAATGCTTGCAAGGCTTATAGTGATGTGCATTACCGAGTGGGCCCAGAGATACCTCTCCGACAATTGGAGTGACAAATCCTAATCTCGAAATACGCCAACCCAACAAGTACCTTTGGAGACACCTGTAGAGCACCTTTATAATCACCCATTTACGTTGTGACGTTTGGTAGCACACAAAGTGTTCCTCCGGTAAACGGGAGTTGCGTAATCTCATAGTCATAGGAACATGTATAAGTCATGAAGAAAGCAATAGCAACATACTAAACGATCGAGTGCTAAGCTAACGGAATGGGTCAAGTCAATCACGTCATTCTCCTAATGAGGTGATCTCGTTAATCAAATGACAACTTATGTCTATGGCTAGGAAACATAACCATCTTTGATTAACGAGCTAGTCAAGTAGAGGCATACTAGTGACACTCTGTTTGTCTATATATTCACACATGTATTATGTTTCCGGTTAATACAATTCTAGCATGAATAATAAACATTTATCATGATACAAGGAAATAAATAATACTTTATTATTGCCTCTAGGGCATATTTCCTTCATCAAGTGCATGTCAGTCGGTGGAACCTGTCTCACGTAAGTGTACGTGTAAGGTCGGTCCGGGCCGCTTCATCCCACAATGCCGCCGAATCAAGATAAGACTAGTAACGGCAAGCAAATTGAACAAATCATCGCCCACAACTACTTTGTGTTCTACTCGTGCATAGAATCTACGCATAGACCTAGCTCATGATGCCACTGTTGGGGAACGTAGCAGAAATTCAAAATTTTCTACGCATCACCAAGATCAATCTATGGAATAACTAGCAACGAGAGAGAGGGGAGTGCATCTTCATACCCTTGAAGATCGCGATGCGGAAGCATTGCAAGAACGCAGTCGGTGGAGTCGTACACAAAGCGATTCAGATCGCGGCCGAATCCGATCTAAGCACCGAACAACGGTGCCTCCGCGTTCAACACACATGCAGCCCGGTGACGTCTCCCGCGCCTTGATCCAGCAAGGGAGAGGGAGAGGTAGGGGAAGACTCCGTCCAGCAGCAGCACGACGGCGTGGTGGTGGTGGAGGAGCGTGGCACTCTAGCAGGGCTTCGCCAAGCACTGCGTGAGACGAGGAGGGAGAGGGGTAGGGCTGCGCCAAGAGAGAGGGAGACTCGTGTCTATGGCAGCCCCAAAACCCCCACTATATATAGGGGAAGGGGAGGGGCTGCGCTCCCATCTAGGGTTCCCCCCCTAGGGGTGGCAGCCAGCCCTAGATTGGATGGAGGGGGCGGCCAAGAGGGGGAGAGAGGGGGGCGCGCCCTAGGGTGGGCCTTAGGCCCATCTGCGCCTAGGGTTTTCCCCCTTCCCCCCTTCCCTGTGCCTTGGGCCTCTTGTGGGAGGCGCACCAGCCCACCTAGGGGCTGGTCCCTTCCCACACTTGGCCCACGCAGGCCTCCGGGGTTGGTGGCCCCTCCCGGTAGACCCCCGGAACCCTCCGGTGGTCCCGGTACATTACCGGTGACGCCCGAAACTCTTCCGGTGGCCAAAACCTCACTTCCTATATATTATTCTTTACCTCCGGACCATTCCGGAACTCCTCGTGACATCCGGGATCTCATACGGGACTCCGAACAACATTCGGTAACCACGTATATCGATTCCCTATAACCCTAGCGTCATTGAACCTTAAGTGTGTAGACCCTACGGGTTCGGGAACCATGCAGACATGACCGAGACGTTCTCCGGCCAATAACCAACAGCGGGATCTGGATACCCATGTTGGCTCCCACATGTTCCACGATGATCTCATCGGATGAACCACGATGTCAGGGATTCAATCAATCTCGTATACAATTCCCTTTGTCAATCGGTATGTTACTTGCCCGAGATTCGATCGTCGGTATCCCAATACCTCGTTCAATCTTGTTACCGGCAAGTCACTTTACTCGTTCTGTATTGCATGATCCCGTGACTAACTACTTAGTCACATTGAGCTCATTATGATGATGCATTACCGAGTGGGCCCAGAGATACCTCTCCGTCATACGGAGTGACAAATCCCAGTCTCGATTCGTACCAACCCAACAGACACTTTTGGAGATACCTGTAGTGTACCTTTATAGCCACCCAGTTACGTTGTGGCGTTTGGTACACCCAAAGCATTCCTACGGTATCCGGGAGTTGCACAATCTCATGGTCTAAGGAAATGATACTTGACATTAGAAAAGCTCTTAGAAAACGAACTACACGATCTTGTGCTATGCTTAGGATTGGGTCTTGTCCATCACATCATTCTCCTAATGATGTGATCCCGTTATCAATGACATCCAATGTCCATGCTCAGGAAACCATAACCATCTATTGATCAACGAGCTAGTCAACTAGAGGCTTACTAGGGACATGTTGTGGTCTATGTATTCACACATGTATTACGGTTTTCAGTTAATACAATTTTAGCATGAACAATAGACAATTATCATGAATAAGGAAATACAATAATAACCATTATCATCCCACTGCGTGCCCTTATCCCTAGCCACGTATGTTGCATGCATCGCGCGGGGTACGTAACGGAGGCGTGTGGCGCGGAGGAGCATCTTGGTGTGGGTCCGCCCGTCTTGAATTGGCGAAGGAGGGCGGGGGCCACCCGTTGATGGAGCAGCCCCCCTCCTCGTCCCGCCCATAAAAGGAGGGGCGGAGGAGGGTGGAGTCATCCATATCTGTATTCCTCTTCTTCTTCCCTTGTCCTCTGTTTTCACCGGCGATGCCGAAGAGAAGAGCCTGGGGCCAGCCCCCGGGCTCCTGCTTAGGGCAATTGTTGCTCCATGCTGGTCCTGATGCTCGAGGAGTGAGCCTGGTCCTTGGCGTGGCGAATATCTTGGTCTCTTCGAGGCTAGGCCGGGAGGCAGGGCTGGAGATCATTGGTAATCCCGGCATTGCCCCTCCCGGAGGTCTTGGGGCTGTTGTCGACGAGAGGCGTGCCTTCCTGCCCGCCAAGGAGGGGAGCGGCGCGCCTCGAGCCCCTGGCCGTTCTGGCCGCTCGCCATCTTCCCGGGGAGAGCGTCGGACTGGTGTCTCGGCCTCCTCCCGGAACGGTGTTGATGGAGACGAATCCTGGGGAGAAGGAGAAGACGAGAGGCGGGCTGTCCAGTAGGAGCGCGACTGCATCGACGCGTTCGTGTCATACTGGCCACCTGCTACCCACCTGCCTGGCTCTTCCCCCCTTTTCCCGGCGCCGTCATCACCGTTTCTTCTGGCTGACGGGAAAAGGCTTGTGCCCCTGGTGCTCCTGCTTCCTTCTGGGGTCTTCTAACTGGGCCTCGGCGTCTTCCTCTGCCGGTGCCTGTGCTGGAGCCCCCCTTCCGGTCCTGGAGGTGGTGGCCAGGGGGCCATCGAGGTGCCCCGCACGTCTTCCTCCATCGCAGCCTCGCCACTCCCGGTCTTGTCAGGCCGTGCCCGGCGGGCCCTGGCGGGACCGGGGTGGGGTGCTCCTTTTCTCGTCTTTTCCTCCTTCCGCCGTAGTGCCTGAAGGAGGGAAAACAAAAAGAGGGGATTACGGGGCACTTATCTTTTTTCAATCTCAAATCTGTAGGCAACCGCCAAATTTTATTTCAAATAATGTAATCTCTCAAATCCATCTTTGTGTTCTGTAATGCTTGTACTTGTATCAGCATATGAAAGCAAAAGATGAACCTTGCCGGGAACCCATGCATGTGTATGTCCATGCAGAGCTGGAGTGCCTCCTTCATAAAAATAAATGAGTTCTTTCTGGCAGGATATCCTGCCGGCACCCTCTTTGTCTGCCGGAGAACCACCTCTGTCGGGGAACAGACAGAGGAGCCAGCCCCCCGCCAGCTCCTTTTTACCAAAGGCCACTGCGACCATCCTGACCGAAGCAACGTTTGACTCATGGATGGGAGCACCTAAGTTTCAAAAGAGAGGCGAGGTTTTCTCATGCAAAGTCATAGCTTTACAGAACACTAATGGACAGGAGGTAAACTTATCTGTTTGGCTTGCCGGGGATCGCTGTGCCATGCAATCTTCTCGTTCCTTGTCGAAGTCAAGTTCTCGGCAGGAACCTGCAACTCCATGTAGATGAGAATGAATGCAGGATGCAATCCTATCTATATGCATATGCAAATGCTCATGAAATGCTTATGCAGTGATCTGGGTGTGCTCGTGCATGCAAGCAATCTTAGTTGGGGCCCCCCTATAGAGCTTCTTTATTTTCTGTTGCACGGGGTCATCGCCCCGGCTTTGTACAAGGGATTACATGCAGCTGAGCCAAGGCCTGTACAAAAAGGTGGCTGCCGGGCAGTGCCCGGCAGCCTCGTGCCCTACGGGTAGTACTTACGGAGATGCTCAATATTCCATGAGTTTTGCAACTGGGTGCCATCTCCGGTCTCCATACAGACTGCGTCGGGTCTGGTGACTCGTACCACCCGGTAAGGGCCTTCCCACTTCGGTGACAGCTTGTTTGTACCCTTGGCGGACTGAACGCGCATAAGGACAAGGTCACCTTCTTCAAAACACTAGGCATGAACCCTGCGGCCATGATAGCGACGCAGGGCTTGCAGGTAGCGTGCAGCACACGTAGCAGCCCGGAGACATTTCTCCTTGAGTTGCACAACATCGTCACGCCGGTGCTGATCTTGCGCTACTTCATCATAGGCAAGCACTCGAGGGAACCCGTAAATGAATTATGTGGGGATAACTGCTTCTGCCCCGTAGACCAGGGAGAAGGGAGTCTGTCCGGTAGCTCGGTTAGGTGTCGTTCTGAGGGACCAGAGAACTACCGGCAGCTCCTCGATCCACCGCCTGCTGTGCTTCTGCAGCGTATCAAAAGTTCTTCTCTTGAGTCCACGAAGCACTTCAGCGTTCGCCCTCTCAGCTTGTCCATTGCTCCGGGGGTGTGCCACAGAGGCGAATGAGATCTTGCATCCGAGGGCATGAACGTATTGAATGAAGGCGTGGCTCGTGAACTGGGTGCCGTTGTCAGTGCTGATCCTTGCCAGAACTCCGAAACGACACACCAATTCTTTCAAGAACTTGATAGCTGACTGAGCAGTCACCTTTCTCACAGCAGTCACTTCCAGCCACTTTGTAAACTTGTCGATGGCAACGAACAAGAATTCAAAGCCCCCAATTGCTTGGGGGAAGGGGCCGAGGATATCGAGCCCCCAGAGCGAAAATGGCCATGATAGAGGGATTGTCTGAAGGGCTTGGGCAGGCAGGTGTGTTCTCTTGGAATGGAACTGGCAGGCTTCACATGTTGTGACAAGCTCGACAACATCTTGGAGGGCTGTGGGCCAATAGAACCCTTGCCGGAATGCTTTTCCAACTAATGCCCTTGATCCAATGTGTGAGCCGCACATTCCTCTGTGAATCTCAACCAGCAGTTCCTTTCCATCCTCCCGGCAAACACACTTCAATTTCACACCATTGGGCCTCCTTCTGTATAGAGTGTCATTGACAAACTGATACATACTGGCCCTCCGGGCTACTTTTTCAGCTTCATCTTGGTTGCCGGGGAGTTCTCCGGTTTGGAGGAAGCGGACAATGTGCCTTGCCCAAGTTGGATCCCGGGGTCGGCAACGAGGACTAGCGGCACCTCCTCTGCTGCGAGAGCACCAGCCTCGTTCGCGGGGTCCATAGGCCCGGCTAGAGGGGGTGGTCTGGCAGGCTGTGAGGAGTTGTTTCCGGCAGGGTCTCTACCGGGAGCAGACGGCTCGACCGGGAGAGGGTTACCGTAGTCCAACTTTCTCCTTTTCCGGGCCATTGTGGCTGGTGATGCGGAGGGCTGAGAGATGGAGAACAAAAGTTCCTGGTTCCACAGGAAGCTTCTGCGTAGCACACTTTGACAGGTGATCAGCTATGCTGTTTTCCGCACGGGGTACGTGCTCTGTTTGCAGCCCGTCAAAGTGCTCCTCCAATCTCCTCACTTCCTTGACGTATGCTTCCATCAATGGGCTTTGATAATCCTTGTTGACTTGTCTCACCACAAGCTGTGAATCTCCTCGAATGATCAACTTCTTAATTCCCAATTCTGCTGCAATCCTGAGCCCGGCAAGGAGCCCTTCATACTCAGCTATATTGTTGGTGGCTTCTTCCCGGGCAAAGTGCATTTGGACGACGTACTTAAAGTGCTCCCCGGAGGGGGAAACAAGAAGCACGCGAGCCCCTGCAACTTGTAGGGAAAAAGTACCATAAAAATACATAATCCATTCTTGGGGTGATTCCTTGCCGGGGAGAGTTGTTTCTGTCACTTCCTCATCAGGGGTTGGCGTCCATTCTGCAATAAACTCTGCCGGTGCCCTGCTCTGAATAGTTGATGTGCTCTCAAACTTCAAACCAAAGCTGGATAACTCCAAGGCCCACTCCACTATTCTGCCGGTAGCCTCAGGGTTTCGGAGTATCCTTTGCAACGGAAAACGAGTGACATCCGTGATCTCATGGGCTTGGAAGTAGTGGCGCAGTTTCCTTGAGGCCATGATGAGGCCAAAAATCAACTTTTGCATGCCATAGTACCTCGATCTAGCCCCTTGCAACAAGGAGCTGACGAAGTACACTAGGCGATGCACCACTTTCTTCCTTGCCTCATCCTTGGGGTTGCTCTCGTTGTCGTGCTCGTTGCTGTCCTGATCCTTTTCTGACTCTATCGTGATCTGTCCACTTTCTGCCTCATCCACTTCTCGCTGTGCTACCAAGGCCGCACTAACCACTTGGTTGGTTGCCGCCAAGTAAAGTAATAACGGCTCTTGGGGTTTGGGTGCAACCGAGGTAGGCACAGACAATAGGTAGGCCTTCAACTCCTGCAGAGCTGCATTTGCTTCCGGGGTCCACTTCATAGGCCCTGCCTTCTTCAAAATTTTAAAGAACGGCATGGCACGCTCAGCAGACTTGGAAATGAATCTGCTTAGCACGGCAACGCATCCCGTCAAGCGCCTTACATCCTTAGCTGTCCTTGGTGCTTTGATCTGCTCAATGGCCTTGATCTTGTCGGGGTTGGCTTTGATCCCCCGATGGGACACGAAGAATCCAAGTAGCTTGCCGGAGGGAACTCCAAATACACACTTCTCCGGATTAAGCTTTAAGTTGATCTTGCATAGATTAGCAAATGTCTCCTCCAAATCCTGGATAAGGGTGGCCTTATCCTTGGTTTTGACCACGATGTCATCCATATAGGCTTCTATATTTCTGTGCAATTGTGGCTCAAAACCAATCTGGACTGCTCTTGCAAAAGTGGACCCGGCACTCTTCAATCCGAAAGGCATGCGGACAAAGCAGTACGTACCATAGAGTAATGAATGATGTCTTCTCCTCATCTTCTTTCTACATGAAGATCTGGTGATATCTGGAGTATGCATCCAAAAAGGAGAGCAAATCACAACCTGAAGTGGAATCCACGATCTGGTCGATGCGCGGCAAGGGAAACGGGTCCTTCGGGCAAGCCTTGTTGAGATTTGTGAAATCAACGCAAAGCCTCCATTTCCCATTCGCCTTCCGGACCACCACAGGATTTGCTAACCACGTGGGATGCAATACTCCTATGACCAAACCTGCTGCCTCTAGATTCTTGATTTCCTCGGCAATGAACTGCTGCTGCTCCAAGGCCTGCTTCCGGACTTTCTGCTTGACAGGTCGGGCATGTGGGCAGACAGCAAGGTGGTGCTCGATTACCTCCCTGGAAACACCGGGGATATCAGATGGTTGACAGGCAAACACATCGATATTCGCCCGCAGGAAGGCAACGAGCGCGCTTTCCTATTTGTCATCAAGGGTGGCGCTGATAGTGAAACTACCATCAACGCCGGCCAGCCCTGCCAGGACCTTCTTCACTTGGGGTGCAGCAACCTTGGATCTCTTGTTGTTGGAACACTCCGGCATGTCGTCAACGGGTGTCGTGCACTCGGAGGGGCACGCTTCCCGAACTCCTTGTCGGAGGTCCTACAATCCCTCTTCTTTCCTTTGCTTTCCTTGGCGGGAGTTGCTGCTGCCGCAGCCTCTGCCGCGACTGCATCCCGGTACATCTTGTCCACGCAGATAATTGCATCCTTCTCATTTGATGGGATAGTGATGACTCCCGGTGGCCCAAGCATCTTCAAAGTGTTATAAGCATAGTGGGATGCTGCCATGAACTTAGCCAGGGCTGGACGTCCCAGAATCCCATTGTACGGCAGGGGGAGATCAACCACGTCAAACACAATCTTCTCAGTCTGGTAGTTCAGTTCTCCCCCAAACGTCACCGGCAGCGTAATCTTCCCCTTAGGATGGCTCCTGCCGGGTTTAACTCCTTGAAATGTGCTGGTAACCTCTAGCTCTTCTTCTCCTATCTAAAGCTTGTTAATGACTGCCGAGGAAATCAGATTCAACCCAGCCCCGCCATCCACTAACATCTTTGTGACCTTGAGGTTGCGAATTGTTGGAGAGACCAACAATGGCAAACACCCTACCGCAGTGGTTCGGACAGGGTGATCCTCCTCATCAAAGATGATGGGCGTGCGGGACCACTTGAGCGGCTTCCGGGCCTCTGGCGCTGGCTCCACAGCATTGACCTCTCGTGCCCATCGCTTGAGTTGGCGATGGGAGGTGTGCAAAGATGCACCTCCATCAATGCATAGGGCGTCAATGGCCTTCTTAAACTCCTGCTCACTAGTTTCCTCTTCATTCCCTTCATCACTCACTTCATCACAGACTTCCTTCTCTTGGCCCCTGGCGGGTTTTCCTTGGTTCCGTAAGGGTTTGCTCGGGCGATTTGCTTCACCGCCTCGGCCCTTACCGCCAGCAGTGTTCTGACCTTTTCCCTTATCACGCTTATCATACTCTGTCCTCTGTCTCTTGACGAGCTGCTCAACCTGATAACACTCCTGAAGGTCGTGGCCCTTGGTCTGGTGGATCTTGCAATATGGACCATCACCTTTCCCAACTTTTTCGGCGGCAGCGGCTTCCCGGCAGGCAACGCACGCAGCAGCTTCCTTGCCGGGGGCCTCAGCCTTGGCCTTCTTGCCGGTACTAAGTGTGCCAGAACTTTCTACAGTCATCACTGCCTTATCTCTTGGCTTCTTGCTGCGCTTCTTGCCCTTTCTCTGGCTGGTCGGTTCATCTTCATCCTCTGAATCAACATTGATGCAATCTTCGTCTCCGGGCAAATCCCTCCCTTCCTCCATCTGAGCACACTTATCCACCAGTGTGTATAGCTCCTTCACAGTCTTGGGCAACCGCACATTCATCTTAGAACGAATGCGACGGTTGCGCATGTTAGACTGGAAGGCTGCTATAACGGCTGCCGGCTGTCGGGTCAGACTTGCGCTTGGTCACAGCATGATGTTTATGTTGACCTACTCCATTCCCCTTGGAGGTGAAAAGATACTTATTCATGGGTGGTCTCAAATAACGAAGGCCCGTCCATATTGGAGAATAGGGCAGAAGGTTATGTTCATGCTTTTCCATGGCTCTAAAGCGAATATCCTATTTATTGACCACATTGCAAGATGAAGCCGCTTTCAGAAGGTTGTGGATGCGCGGGGTGGTGCCTGGGCCTTGTCCTGGGGCTTGGCGGCCGCACCTTTGGTTAACTGTAGGCAAAGTAGCACTGTTCGAGGCGTGCTTTGTACGGTTGAACCTGTATAAGTACTCATACGGCTTTCAGCTTTGGTTGTTAAGTGCCCCTGCTGGTTTCAATTAAGGTTGTTAAGTACTCCTGCTACTTTTACAGTCTGTCATGTTTCTTCAGTCCTGTCTTCCTCCAACCGCCAAAACCAAACCAGCGACGGCGGGGCCGCCTGCTTCCGCCTCCCACAGCTGGCTGCGCCTCAGCACATGCATCACCGCCCCACCGTCTCATAAATCATTAACACCGACGTCCGAGGCCTTGCCATCATCCTCTGCGCGCTTTTGTGCGCTCGTCGCGGCGCTGCCCTCTCGCGTTGTCAACATGGTCAACAAACAAGAGGAATCGGGAGAGGACTGTACGTGGAGAGGATGACAGTAGGGGCCCACCATGTCCATCGCCGTATGCAAGGAAGTTCCTCATTTTTTGTTATATATACTACATTGTCAGCGTATGGAAAAATAAAATGCTTCCTCGTAGTGGTTTCCTGACATCTGGGACCCACGACATTGTCAGCGTATATAGTCAATAGACAAGAGAACAACACAAGATCGGCTAACACCTGGGACGTAGCTGCTCGAGCAGTATTTTTTTGTTATTGTTGAGACGAAGCAGGGTTTCAGCTGGGTTGTGGCCCGTTTAGCCCAGGCTTATAATTTATGTTCACCACATGACCAGCCCAGCTATTTTTTCTTTGTGAAATGAGCCTAGTTTATTTTTTTCTGAAGAATACCCAATCCAGGCCTACTTATTTTTCTACGCCCCGATGGGCTGCAACTCTTTCAAGTCGCCTGCAAATCTTGAAAGTAATATGAAATGAGCTATAAATATAAAAAACAGATGACAAATTGGCAATTACTTTATAATTTCTGAATTTTTCACATTTTCAGATTCCAATTTCACTGGGCTTTAACCTAATTTAAATATATGTTTAAAGTGCTTTAAATCTGGCTCGACATTTTGGTATTAAAAATAGTTTGGAACCCACAAGAATATGTGAAATTTCGTTTAAATTTTTAACCCTCGCCCTGGCCAACAAAAAAATGGACTGCAATAAATTGCATAAGAAGTTGCAATGAGCTATAAATTATTAAAAAATAGGGAATGGTCTGACTTGTGGGCCTATTAAGTTGAGGCGTATGCAAGATTTTTTTACTTATTACTAGCAAAAAGGCCCATGCGTTGTAACGAGAGAAAAAAATCCACTCATATCTCTAGCTGGGTCAGTTGGACAAACTGTGTGTGGCCGGTTGGCAGGTTATGAGATCGAACCCTCTCATCGACAATTTTATTTTTCTTCGGACCTGGGCCATAGTGCGCCGTCAGATGGGCTTCCTCTGTTGGGCCAAAACGGGTGGCAAGTAACGAAATCAAATAGCGTACGTGAAATTAATTAAAGTGGGACCAAACGAAGCGGGACGAAACCAAGAATATCACCTCCCTTTAATAGTAGGTATAGATACAGATATACATCAACAAACGATTCGAGTAGACGTAACCATTGGATGCAATCCAATTGCCGTCGTGTTTCTTCAATCTCTAATCTTCTTGCTCCAGCCGCCAAATCCAGTGCCGGCGAGACCGCCTGCTCCCGCCTCCTGTGGCCGGCTGTGCTGCCGCGCAGGCCTCACCGCCCCCTACTACTCCCACCGCTGGCCAGACCATCCCTCTACTCACCCACATCCCTCCACTGTTGTGGCTTCGCCACCTCCGGGTCATTCCCTTCCTGGGTCTCACCGTCGTCCATCGCGCTGGTGTTCTCGGCATGGCGCGGTCAACGTTGTCAACAAACGACAACATCGGAAGAGGGATGTACATGGAGAGGCTGACAGTTGGGACCCACATGGTCCATGGCCGCATGCAATCAAGTACCTCCTTATTACGCCAAAAAGAATGAATACTCCCAATGGCAGCTCGGACCCACCAGTTATATCTTTGCACGCAGGGAAGTGCCTCCTTATTACGCACAAAAAAATGAATACTCCCCCTGCTAGCTGGGACCCACCATAGTGGGAGGCTGACCTGTGGGCCTACTAAGTTGACGCGGACGGAGGGATTTGTCAACTTAGTCAACAAATGATTCTATCACCAGTGACCGTCGGATTGTTAACATCCAACGGTCGTCCTGTTTCTTCAACCTCTGATTTTCTTGCTCCAGCCGTCCAAACAACCGTGTGCTCTTGCCTCCCGTGGCTGACTGTGCTGCCGCGGAGGCCTCACCGCCCCCTACTACTCCCACCACTGGCCAGGCCATCCCTCTACTCACCCACACCCCGTGTTATTCTGCAGCGACGACAGCCTCACACCGCAGCCGAACCAGTCAACCCTCGTACTCCTCTCCGCGTGGGCATCCACTGTCCCATCTTCCCCGGCTCCGCGTCGTCCCCTTCCTAGGCCTCGCCGTCGTCCACCGCCTTGGTGCTCTCGACGCGGCGTGGTCCATGTGGTCAAGGAACGACTTCCACCGGAAGAGTACTGTACATGGAGAGGTTGACAGCTGGGTCCACGGCCACAGCAAGGAAGTGCAATCTTATTACGCGCAAAATAATGATTCCTCCACCTGACAGCAGGGACTCACCGGACGGGCCACCGTATTTCGCAAAAAAAAAAATTCCCCCCTGACTGCTGGGACCCACCAGCTACATCTTCGCACGCAAGGAAGTGTCTCCTTATCCTCCCTGACAGTTGGGACCCACCTAGTCGAAGCGTACCTAGCGTTGTCATTCTGGTCGCGAACGTGTATGTACATACTGGTTGATCGGTCTGTCTGTAAGCTGCAGCAATGAACCGTGGCCGAGTAAGGATGGGCACGTGTCGTAGTAGAGGCGCGCACGTAGCATGTCACGCAGTCCCATTAATATCGTGTACACGTACATATAGCCAGGGTGCAAGAAAGTAAATACGGCCACATACGTACATATGGGCGAGGTCTCGAATGCCTACTCGCGCATACGTACGGCCAGGGCTCGTGTACATGGAGAGGCAGCGACGACGTCCTGTTAATTGGTAGCCAACCGGCTGGGTCGGAACAGAGGAAACAGCGTCGTGTTCACCGAGAGCCAAGTGACTGGGTCGGAACGCGTCCTGTTCATCGGGAGGCAATAGACTGGGTCAGAATGGATCGTGTTCAATGGGAGCCTACTGGCTTGGACGGAATAGCCGGAACGGGGTCTGGCGTACCGCAAAACGAAGGAAAACGGCCTTGTGTTCAAACCCGTACGGTCAAAACGGGGTCCTGTTCATCGGGAAGGGTCTGGCGTACCATAAAACGGAGGAAACGGACTTGTGTTCGAGCTCCTATGGTGGAAACGGGGTGCTATTGATCGAGAGGGGTGTGGCATACGGCAAAACAGAGGAAACGGACTTGTGTTGGAGCGCCTACGGTCGAAATGGGGGTCCTGTTCATCGAGAGGGGTGTGGCGTACCGCAAAACGGGACTCCACGGGCTATTGTTCATCCACCGTCTACTGCCTCGCTCCAGCCTCCACGGGCTACTGTTCATCCACCGTCGACCTCCTTCAGCCTCCACTTATGACTGTTCATCCATGGTGTCTCCCTCCTGCCTCCACCAGCTACTGTTCATCCACGGGCTCCTGTTCATCCAGCCTCCACCGGCTACTGTTCAACCAGCCCTCTCCACGGGGTCCTGTTCAACCACCCCTCCACGGGCTACTATTCATCCATCCCTCCACCGACTACTGTTAAACCAGCCATCCATGGGGTCCTCTTCATCCAGCCCTCCATGGGGTCCTCTTCATCCACCCCCAACCGGCTCGATCGGGGTCCTGTTCATCCAGCGGCAACAACCTCTACTACCACGGGGTCCTGTTCATCCAACTCCCACCGGGAACTGTTCATCCAACCCCCCAACAATGCTAATTGTTCATCAAGAGGCAGGAGGTTCAATCGGCTTCAGTTAGCAACAGTAGTGAAGGAATCACTCGATCGGGTTCAGTTAACAGCCAGATCGATCGAACGCTCGGGTTCAGTAACGCGTAGCCTGCAGTGCAATCGCTCGGGTTCAGTAGGCGAACACCTCACACGGGTTCAGTTAGAGCGCAACGCCTCGCGCACATGCATGTACGTATACGAGAGAAACGTGCAAACCTCTGTGCATCGTTCGGCCCCGACCACCCACCATAACCGGGAACTCCCCGATATTTTCCTCGCCCTTGCTTCTACCATGGTTTTTTCCGTCATGGACGGCCCAAAGAATGTCATGCAGTTGCGTCTCTGGCCCGCCCAGGACAAAAAGACCATTTTCTGTCATGATTTTTTGTCATAGAAGTAGGAGCCCATCACATCTATGATGATACCGGGTTTTGTCACAATTATCATCATAGAAGTGTCATAAGCATGACAGGAAAAAAATTCGTTCGGCCCAAAATGTCACGGATGTGTCTTTTTTTAGTGTGCTTTGGTGGATTCATGGTGGAAAAATGGTGGTGGTCGCAGCACGTTTGCCCGGCAGGGTTGCCTCAGGGAGAAACGGCTACGTGCGTATGAAATATGAGGGGGTGGATTCGCTAATACAGGGTCCAACCCTTTCTAAGGTTGCCTCGAGGCTCCTTTTATAGACAAAGGGGTCACCATAGTGGCAGATTAGTCATTATGCACTGATAAGATAGCAAACAGTGCTATCATACCTAACTCTGGATGCTGACAGAGTGCATTAAATGCGCCGCTCAACGTCACATTGTCGCTTGCCCAGCAAGCCTTGCCGGGCTGTTTTGCCAGCTTCGCGCCTGCTCGCTCGACACGTCGTAGGACGGGTGTCGTCTGTAGGTATTTCCTGTAGAAAGAGGCTGCCATGTGGTGAATGGCTGCCACTTAGTCACTTTGCGGCACGACACCGCATTGACCGATGATGTGCATCGTGGTGAAGTGGTTTGGTGAGGTTGCTCCACCCCTGCGAATCCTGACAAGCCCTGCCGGGATGTCTTGGAGGTTTCCTTTCGGGGGCGACCCCGTCCTCGCCAGGCTCACCTGCCCGGCAAGGGAGGCTTTTCTCCTTGTGGTTTCTTACTTCTCTGGCTTGGTCTTGGTCCTCTGGCACTTTGGCTTGATCTTGGCGATGTAATCTTGCTCTCGTGCTTGTGCACAGTCTTGGCAATGGACCCAGGGTATGTTGCACCGACAGAAGCCACCGGGCCTACACCCAACGCGCTGCTGAGCATCGTCGGGGTAGGCCCTAATAAGTGCACATGCAGGGGTGCGGAAGCGGCTGGCCCCTTGGGGTCTTCTTTACTTCTTCGTTAATCTTGAGCCCGGGCCAGTTTCTGGTTTTCCCGCGCGTCGTGAGTAACGTTACGAGAAAATCTCAGATCGTGGCCCGCGGATTGCCCATGCCCCGTGATCACGGGGCGAAAACCGCCATCCCACTTGTTCCCCGTGTTACGCACACCCGCCACCTGTTCCTCATGCATTGGGATGGGTAGGTGGTGGATGCGGGGAGCGCGGGGGCGAATGCCATGGCAAAAAAATAGGCGTTGATGGTTGGAGTAGAGGGTCGGCCTTGATTCCCAGAGCCACTGAAGGCGTGGGGAGGCCGTATTGGGGGAGCGGGGTGACCGCTTCCTTTGTGAGAGGGCAGCCCCTTCCCTCGCTCCTTTATAAAAGGGGGCAGGAATGGTGCGTTTGCCCACACACATTTCTTCTTCCCTTTCCTTAATCTTCCTTTGCTCTCCATGGTGAGGGGGCGAGGGCGCGTTGGCACCCAAGTGGTGGCGACGAGAGTTTCTGCTCGATAGCGTATCCCTCCCCCTCCGGAACATGCAGTGGCGGAGCCTGCTGTGAGAGGAGGAGGTAGGGGGCGAGGTCATGGTCGCCGTGGCGCTCGAGGAAGAGGAGGACGGGCAGTGCTTTGGCCGCGCCTCCGCCGGTGGCTCTTCCTCCAATGGAAGGCCATGTCGGAGATCAGCCTCGAGAGTTCATCATCATATTGTACAAACCTCCGTGCGGCCACCTCCATCTCCCTACTCCATTCGCACGGGAAATGGAACTCGATCAGCCACACGCTCTGAGGTTGCACCTGAGGGGCTGTGGGAATGGCGGCATGTGGGTTGATGTTGACTTCCCAGCTCCTCATGTTATGTACCTCCGTTGTGGTTGGAAGACCTTTGCCCGAGACCATAGCTTGTCGGAGGGGCACGTTCTCCAGTTTAAATTAATGGAGAGCGGCCTACTTTTCATCAAGATTTTTAGGCTCTCAGGAGCTCACTTAGGGTGCTACGCGGAGAGCTATACTGACGACGAAAGCTCCACCTCAAGCGAGAGTGACAAGGAGGACAGTGATGACGATGACGACGGCAGTGGGTGGGAGGGCGACAACTCTGACTCTGGCTGAGTGTCGCTCACACCATCTTCATCAGGTGGCAGCACCATCATCTGCACCTGCATCTCCTTCCCGGCAAGGCGATTTGCCGGGGAGTTAGATGCAGAGGTGGGGATGGTGCTTCCCGGCTTCCTCCAGCAGCCTGCCAGCTAGACCTCGGCAAGCTTCCTCTAGGGCTGCAGCTCTGTTAGCCTTGCCACGTCCTGCTGGCCCTAGTGGTGGCGGTTGATGGGTTGCCTCCGCCATGCTCTCCATCGACTTGTTCGCCGACATCTTCCTGTCCCCTCAAGGCTACCTCTCCTGGAGCCCCACGGGGTCAGGCTTGGCTTCTGCTCAGGCGCTCTTTTTGCCCCCCTTTGCCTTCTATCGCCGTGTGTCGGGTGGTAGGTGCAACATATGCCAACGGGTGGCTTATCATTGTGGGAGCCAGTAAGACATCGCCGGTGCCTGGAAACGGGATAAGGCGAAGACATGCACGCCGGCGAATCTTACCCAGGTTCGGGGCTCTCCGTGGAGATAACACCCCTAGTCCTGCTCTGCGGGGTCTCCGCATGATCACTAGATCAACTCAAGTAGCTACAAGTGCTCCTTGAGCTGTTTGGCTAGGGGAAGAAGAAGGGCAAAGTTAGCTCTCCTTTTCTCTCTATGTGGTGTGTAAAACTCTATCAGATCAACCCTTTGCATGGGTGTCCCGGGGGATTTATATAGCCCTACCCCCCAGGGGTACAATGGTAATCCGGCTGGGTGCGAGTCCCAGCCGTCAGTGTCTGTGCTCGCCGGCTTCTCCGCCGGCCGTTGGGGCCCGCCGACTGGTGGGTCCCGCCGGCTATCGGCCTCTTGGCCGACAGGCCGGCCCCACCGCCTGGGGGCCTTGTCGGCGGCTGGTTACTGTTGCCTCGCCCCTGATGACGAGGGCTTGGTCGAGGTAAGCGTGGCTACAGTGCCGCCGCCTAGCAGGCTCTCACTGTAGCCTCACCTCGTCTTGTCTCCTTAATGATGCACATGTTTCGAGGGAGGGAGGTAGCCGGCTACGCCTCAGGCCGACTAGGGGAGGCCGGGCCGCCTTCGAGCGTCTCTTTGGCTAAAGGGGGCCACCACCCGCGGGCCGTACTGGCGCCTGTCGTGGGTGACGTCGAGGTCAACATGGCTACAGTGTCGCGCCGGACGGGGGATGGCTGACCCGTAGGGCGCCTTGTGGCCATGCATGTTCCGGGATTCGGGGGTGGTAGGCTATACTGCGGCCATGCCCCGTCTTATCACCGTTATGTGGGTGCAGCCCTGGTGGGTGCAGTCTTGGCCGGCTTCTGGAAGTCGGCCTTCTTCATGGCCGGCTTCTGGGAGTCGGTCCTCTTGGGGCCGGCTTCCTAGAGTCGGCCATCTCATAGCTTTCTTCGGGAAGGTTTTTGAGGCCGGGTCGCCTTCTGGTAGTCGGCCTTGGGGATAGCCGGCCAGAGGAAGGCGGCCCCATGCTCTGGATGCTTGAAGGCTCGATTGGCCTGATAATTTTTCGAAGAGCCAGGGGGAGTCGGTTAGGCTACCCATGGCCATTTACTCCGACAGTAGTCCCCGAAGCTGGTTGGGCTTCGAGGCTGAGAGGAGGTCGAGAAGCTCGGTCAGCTTCTTATCTTGACGAGCCAGCAGCTGGGAGCCGGCTTCGGTTGGGTGTGCCATCTTGGCGAAACTTCTGAAGTCTGAAGGCGAGAGTCGGTTGGTGCGCACGCCGGGTTGCGGGCCGGCCGCTCGCCGCCCGCGTACCACGTGGCACCCTCCGGCTGAAAAAAGCCTGCCAACCCACGCGCGTGACAGGACGTCGCCGCAGGCCGGGGGCCCATCACTCCTACGCCTAGGCCCAGGCGCAGATTATGGCCCAAAGCGGGCCGCACGCCTTCCGGCGGCAGTTTCTGCACATCGTTAGGGCGCAATAATCGCGGGACGTGGGGGAGTGGGCGCAGTTAATCCCATGTTCCCCCCCATGCCTCGCCTCCTCGGCTTCGCCGGACGAGGCTATAAGTAGGGGGAGGAGGGGAAGCGGCAGACGCTCGCACGCTCATCCTCTCTCCACCATATTCTTCCTCCTCCTTTCCATCGCAGCAGCATCTTGCCGCCGCGCCGTCCCACCAATCTTCGCACCACCCCGCAGCTTCGCCGCTGCTGGGCCGTGCTTTCTCCGCCGCCGCACCCTTTCTTGCCATCATGCAGTACGGCGGAGACTGGGACGGCTCCAACGTCCATACGGACCACATCGACTTCCTCCGCAAGACGCGGCGGTTGCCCGGCAAGGACCAGGTGTGGGTCCGTCTCACGCCAGAGAAGGAGATCACGCCGGCGCCGGAGGAAGGCGAGCGGGTAATCTTTCGCTCGCACTTCCTGCGCGGCCTCGGTCTGCCCGCGAGCGCCTTCTTCCGCTCCTTCCTCGAGTTTTATCAGCTCCAGCCGCACCACCTCACTCCAAACACAGTGGTGCTGATGTCCGCCTTCGTCACTCTGTGCGAGGGCTTTCTTGGCGTTCTTCCCACCCTCGAGCTCTGGGAGGAATTCCTCCAAACCAAGCTCGGCACCGCATGCAGGGCGTGCCGGCTCAGAGCGGCGCCTTCATCGCGATGCGGAGGCCGGCAGCGGACAACCCTTTCCCTGTCATCATGCTGATCCAGTCGGTGAAGCGCTGGCAGAAATCGTACTTCTACGTGAAGAATGTCGCCCCACAAGGCGACCACGTCAACTTGCCGGCTTACGTAGCCGGCCCGCCGGCTGGGAGGCGGCCCCAGTGGTCCTATCGGGCCGTGACGCTGTCGCAGGCTGGAGCCTCGGCCGTCGCCCGACTCCGGGTAATGATCCAGTCGGAGGGCCTGACTGGGTCCGACCTGCTGGCCGCCTTCGTCATGCGCCGGGTGCTCCCGCTTCAAAGCCGCCATCATCTGATCTGTCAGATGAGCGGCCAACTCGATCCGAGTCGGATGTGCACCAAGGAGATGCCTCATGACGAGGTGGCTCATATGGTGAATTATCTCGCGAACTGCAAGCTCTCCGCAGAGTGGCAGTTTGGCAAGGAGCCGTACTCCCGTGCTCATCCCCCGCCTACGGTATGCTTTCTTTATCTTTTCTTCTTTTAGTTTTGTCACCAAGTTTTTCTTGGCCGACTCTGACCAGTCGGCATGTCTTGGTAGAGCCCTCTCCTTCGACCTGCGGCCGGGACAGCGGGGGCGGATCGCCGATTTCTCCCCGACCGGGCGGAGCATGACTTGGAGGACCCCCGACTTGGGGGCGGCCGCCATGGACGGCAACAGCGAGGCGGGAGGCGGCGAAGCAGGCGGCTCCGGGCTTGGAGCCAGCTTGGACGACTGGCCGGATGACGACGAGGCGGAAATCGTCCCACGCCGCCAGCCGGCGTCCGACCATGGCGCGGGTTCATCCGCCGCGCCGCCTGCTCGGGGCGGCGCGCAGAAGCGCCGGGCCGCGTCGGGCTTGTTCGGCAGTCGGCCGAAGAAGCCCAAGGGCGGGGCGGCGGTGACTAGACGGGATGAGGCGGCCGCGAAGGCGGCCCGCTTCCGCAAGGTGGTGAAGCAGCCGCAAACGATTTCGGCGTAAGTGTAGATTCTCTTGCGTACTCCTTCTTCTTTTCTTGTCGATTTTTGAATCCTTTTCTTGTCTCAAAATCAGGGCTCCGCTTTCTCTTGAGCGGGTTGCTGCCGCCTCCGTGGTTGGATCACCGGGAGGATCCGGGAGCACCCGCCGTGTGGACCCCCGCGCCGAGCTTCAAGCGGCGACGGAGCGAAATGCGCGGGAGGCGCGGGAGGAGCGGGAGGCGGACGAGCTGAGGACGGCTGCCGCTAAGGCGGCGCGGGAGGAGGCGGAGGAGTCGGCGAAGGCACGTGCCGACACGGCGGCCAAGTCCCAGGCGGAGGCTGCAATCGCAGCGACAGCGGAGGGGACCTTGCTTGTCACCCCCCTACGCGTCGCGGCGCCCGAGATCCCGGAGCCCCCGCCGGAGGACGCCGGCGGTGACCTGCCAGGGTTGGAGATGGAGGACGACGTCGTCGTACAGGAGAGGGAGGCGGCACCGCCCTCACCGACCGGGGCGGCCCAAGGCAGCCGGCCTAATGCGCCGCCTGCGCAATCGGCTGGAGGCAAGCCGGTTGTGAGGACGGACCTGGTGGTCCGGTCGCCATCGCGCCAGTGCGCGGGGAAGGCAACTTCGGCTCCGGACCCGCGGAAGGCCGCGGGCTCCAGCTCGTCGGCCCAGGACGTGGAGACGGCAGCGCCCGCTCGGGGTGGACGCCGGGTGGTGGGACGGCCGTGGTGAATGTGGCGGCGCAAGAAGTCCGGAACCGGCTTCAGTCCTAGGTCGCAGTGCTGAGGCAGTATAATGACGAGTTCCCCGCGACACGGGCGGCCATTCAGGTGAGTCTTCCTGTTTTTTGCTTCTTGATCTTGGTTTCTTCCGTGGGGGCGCGTCAGCGCACCCACTGGGTGTAGTCCCCGAGTTCCGAGTCGGCTGCTGAGCAGGCGCCTTGGAACTTCTTGGTAGGCTTTGTTTGCTATCTTGTTCTCATTCGCTTCTCTGTCCGACTTGCAGGACTACCACAACCTCCGTGCGGCTGCCTTCAACTCCCAGGCTCAGGAGCTGACCCAGAAGACTGCTGATCTAACTGAGAGCCGGGGTAAGTGCTTCATCTTTTATCTCACGTGGGGGGCGTCAGCGCACCCACTGGGTGTAGTCCCCGAGATTCGGGCCGACTGCTAAGCAGTCGGGTCGGATCTTTCTTGACGACTTCTTTCTTATTGCTCGCTCGACCTAGCCGTTTAACTGCGGGTGGGCAACGGACACTAAGTCCAGTCGGATGCCCTGTGTCACGCAGAAACGTGCCAGTGCTCCCTTGGCAAAATTCATGCCATTGTCGGTGATGATGCTGTGTGGTATACCATACCGAGTGGTGATGTCTGCGATGAATGTCACGGCAGTCGGCCCATTCAGCTTCTTGATTGGCTTCGCTTCAATCCACTTGGTGAATTTGTCCACGGCGACAAGCAGATGTGCCATGCCGCCGCGGGCTGTCTTGAATGGGCCCACCATGTCCAGCCCCCAAACGGCAAAGGGCCAGGTGAGGGGATGGTCTTGAGTGCAGAAGCCGGCAGGTGTTGCTTGGAGCTGAAGACTTGGCATCCTTTGCAGCATTTGACTAATTCCTTGGCGTCTTCCAAAGTAGTCGGCCAGAAGAAACCATGGCGGAGCCGGAGCCCGTGTATGAGCGCCTCGTACTCAGCCACATTGTTGGAGGCGGCAAAATGGATTTGCAATGTGTATCTGAGCTTGTCGCCCTTGGGAGAGGTGAGGACGATGCCGGCTCCCAAGCCGGTGCGCATCTTGGATCCGTCGAAGTGCATCCGCCAATGAGTGGAGTCGGGAGCCGGCGGTAGGTACTGGGTCTCGGCCCAGTCGACAAGGAAGTCAGCCAATGCTTGGGACTTGATGGCGGTGCGGGGTTGGTAGAAGATCGTGTAAGGAGCCAGCGCAATGGCCCACTTAGCCACCCGTCCGGATGCATCCCGGCTGCCTATGATCTCGGCAAGCGGGGCAGTGCATACGACCGTGATGGGATGCTCTTGAAAGTAGGGCTTCAGCTTCTTGGCGGCGAAGTACACTCCATAGCACATCTTCTGGTAATGCGGGTAATTTTGCTTTGAGGTGGACAGTACTTCGCTTAAATAATATACCGACCTCTGGACTAACTGAGCTCGGCCTTCTTCTGGGCGCTGGACCATGATGACTGTACTGACCACTCGGCTAGTCGCAGCAATGTAAAGGAGCATGGGCTCTTTCTCAGTTGGCGCTGCCAGGACAGGTGGTGTGGTCAGCATCTTCTTCAACTCGTGGAAAGCTTGGTCTGCTTGGTCGTCCCACTCGAAGTGGGTGGACTTCTTCATGAGTCGGTACAGGGGGAGGGCCTTCTCCCCTAGCTGGCTGATAAAGCGGTTTAGGGAGGCCAGGCACCCGGTAAACTTCTGAACGTCTCGCAACTTGGTAGGAATCTCCATTCTCTCTATGGCCTTGATCTTCACTGGGTTGCACTCAATGCCGCGTTCGGAGACCAAAAAGCCTAGAAGCTAGTCGGCTGGTACTCCGAACACGCATTTCTCGGGGTTGAGCTTGATCTGGAATCGGCGCAAGTTGGCAAATGTTTCTCTGAGGTCTTCCAGCAGGGTGTCGCGCTTCTCCGTCTTCACCACAATATCGTCTACATAGACGTGGGCATTTCTGCCGAGTTGCTTGAGGAGGCATTTCTGCATGCAATGCTGAAAAGTGGCACCGGCATTCCTCAAGCCGAATGTCATAGTCAGGTAGTAGAAAGCTCTGAATGGTGTGATGAAGGCGGTCTTCAGGCGGTCAGCTGGGTCCAACTTGATCTGGTGGTATCCTGAGTAAGCATCCAAGAAACTCAACAGCTCGCATCCGGCTGTGGAGTCTATCACTTGATCGATCCGTGGTAGGGCAAATGGATCTTTGGGGCAGGCTTTGTTGAGGCTGGTGTAATCTATACACATACGCCATTTCTTGTTCTTCTTCAACACCAAGACCGGGTTGGCAAGCCACTCTGGAAAAAACACCTCCATAATGAAGCCGGCGGCCAGGAGCCGGGCTATGTCTTCTCCTACGATCCTTCTCTTCACCTCCGACAGTCGGCGGAGAGGCTGCTTGACTGGTTCCGCGTCCGCTCGGACGTGTAGCTTGTGCTCGGCGAAATCCTTCAGAACACCCGGCATGTCCTTTGGGGACCATGCAAAGATGTCCCGATTCTCACGGAGGAAGTCGACGAGCTCGCCTTCCTATTTACTGTCCAGGTTTGCACCAATGACAGCAAACCTCTCCGGGTTCTCCGGGTCCAGAGGTATCTTCTTTGTCTCCATGGCCGGCTGGAAGGAGCCCTGAGCATCATACTCCTTGGGGCTGGGGGACAGGGCCGGCTGCTTGCCGGCCATGGCCACGACTCGGTCCAGCATCTTCTTCTCTTCAGCAATCACGAGGGACTCGGCCAGTCGGCTGCTGGCCGCAGCGCACTCGATGGACTTCTTGTAGTCTCCGGCTATAGTGATGATCCCCTTTGAACTCGGCATCTTCATCTTGAGGTAGGCGTAGTGGGGCACAGCCATGAACTTGGCCAGGGCAGGTCGGCCAAGCAAGGCGTGGTAAGGGCTTTCTAGATCCACTACTTCAAACCAGATCGCTTCTCGGTGAAAGTGATCCTTGTCTCCGAAGAGAACATCCATCTTGATCTTGCCGATTGGGGAACAGGACAGGCCAGGTACGATGCCATGGAACACAGTCCGGCTTGGCATGAGCTGCTTTGCCTTGAGGTTCAACTTCTCCATGGTGTCGCGGTACAGTATGTTGATGCTGCTTCCACCATCAATCAGCACGCGGGAGAAACGGGCAGCTCGCCTTTCCGTCGCGAGGGTGACGTCCAACACCAATGCGTAGGAGCCGGGATACGGCATCACCTCTGGGTGATCGGCCCGGCTCCAGCTGATGGGCCTTTCAGACCAATGCATGAACTCAGGGTTGCTGGAGGCGACCGCATTGACTCCTTGGTGCTATCGGCGCCGACTGCGCTTGTCTTCAATCTGGCTCGTGAAGACGACGTAGGCGGCGTGCTCATCTGGGAACTTATCCTGAATGGCTCTGACTGCTGGTCGAACAGCCGGCTGCTGAGGGGCTGGAGGCGGCGGGCCAGGAGGCAGAGGCGGCACCAGCCCCTCGCCCTTGGAGATCCACGTGAGCCAATGGCACTTCCGGGTCGTGTGGTTGGACGGCTTCGTGCCGCTGTGGAACTTGCAGCGGGCATCGAGAGTTTGCTCGTAGGAGAAGGCCGGCTGCCAAGCCGGCCTGCCGCCCTTCTTCTTGGGAGCGGGCTGCTCTTCGGGTTGTTCGTCTTCGACGGTGGCTACTTGCCGACTGGTGGAAGGCGGCATAGGGGCCTTGTGCTTGTGGTCGTTCTGGTAGGGGCGTCGTTGGAGTCACCAGCCGGCGTCTTGGGAGCCGGAGCAAGCACCTTTCCAGAGGCATCCACTCGGAGCTCAGTCTTCATCGAGGAGTCGGCCGTGGCGTACTTGTCTGCTATGATTAGCAGCTCGTCGAGGGTGGTCGGCTCGTCGCAGAGGAGTCGGTGCTTGAGGAGGGTGCCCTCTCGGCACCCGGCGGTGAAGTACTCTATGGCTTGAACCTCGTGCACCCCCTCACAGGAGTTGCGGAGCTCGGCCCAACGCGTGAGGTAGTCGCGAGTCGATTCGCTGGGCCCTTGGACGCATAAGGAGAGCTGGCGGGGCTTGGGAGGCCGCTTGTATGTGCTGGTGAAGTTGCAGACGAAGACTTCCGTGAAGTCTAGCCAACTGTTGATGCTGTAGGGCTTGAGGCTGTTCAGCCAGGTGCGTGCCGTGCCCTGAAGCATGAGAGGGACGTACTTCACGGCAACGCGCCTGTTGCCGTTTGCTATGCTGACTGCGGTAGAGTAGTCGATCAACCAATCTTCCGGCTTCACGGAGCCGTTGTATTTTGGCGTGTCTCTTGGGAGTGAGAACCCTTTGGGGAAGGGCTCGTCGTGGATGCGGGGGCCAAAGCAAGGCGGGCCGACATCATCTTCTTCTTCTAGCGCCAGGGATCGCGCTAGGCGGTCGATCCCGTGGCGGGCATCATTCTCGCCGACTCCTTCGCGGTGGCCTAGTCGGCCACCAAGAGTGGGATGCGTGATAGGCGGCGGGGTGGGATATCTCTCCCCACGAGGCGGGGGGAGGCAGATTGCCTTGTCGTTCCACCGCTCGGGGCGGCCTTCTGCCTCCCGCTCAATGGTGACCCGAGTCCGGCTGCGGCTAGCAGCCGGCTCCTTGTCTTTCCTTGCGCGGGCACCGCTTGCAGTCGGCGTCCGGGATGTCGCGGCGTGTTCTCGGCATGGGGGAGGGCTCTCAGCGCGGGCGCCGGCTTCATGCCGTTCTACGGCCGCGTCGATCAGCTGCTGGATGCGTCTAGTCATGTAGGGGAGCTCATCAGCCCCCAGCCCGTTCAGCTCGTCTACGGCCGCCTGAGCGGCACACAGGTTCTCGAGTGGCGTGGCGTAGACTGGGCGGTCTGCTCCCAGCATGCTGGCGATGGCCGCGCCGCGCTTCTTGACGAGGCCGGCTCGGCTCGGCCCGCCAGGAGGCAGCGTACCAAAGGCGGCGCGGTCGACTTCGCGCTGGTGAGCCTCAGTGAGGCGTCTCATGGATGCTATCTTCTGGCCCTCCGCGATGAGAGCGAGGCGGCGTGCCTCCAGAGTCTCGGCGTCAGCGTTGGCCGGGATGGGGACGGACAAGTCGTGCATCGCCGCTTGTAGGGCGTCGTGGGCGTTCTCGCCCGAGACGGCACCATGGCTGATGACCAGCACCTCAGTGACAGCGTTGCTGCCACTGTCGGCTCGAGGGAGAGGGTCGTCGATGATCACCACGTCGATGGGGAAGGCGTCAAGCGATACCGTGTCGGAGTCGACAAGCATCGGGTCGGTGGAGCCGACCGACTCCAAGTCCACAGCAAGCTCGCTGGAGACGTGAAGCTGGTCGAGGAGGCTGACAAGGCGGCTCTCGGGGTAGTCTGTGCCCGCGTCGGACGCGGGCTCGTCGGAGATGCGAGTCTCGCCAAGAAGGTCGGCGAGGCAGCTCGCCTCGCAGGCATCGTCGACGCCTTGCAGCGCGTCAGGGCAAGCGCCATCGGGCGTAGCGGGCTGGCTACGCTCGCGGGGGGGTTCCCGTCCAGAACAGGTCTCCGGACGACAGTGCACCTGGCCCCATGGTGGGCGCCAAATGTTGGGTGGTAGGTGCGACATATGCCAACGGGTGGCTTATCATTGTGGGAGCCAGTAAGACATCGCCGGTGCCTGGAAACGGGATAAGGTGAAGACATGCACGCCGGCGAATCTTACCCAGGTTCGGGGCTCTCCGTGGAGATAACACCCCTAGTCCTGCTTTGCGGGGTCTCCGCATGATCACTAGATCAACTCAAGTAGCTACAAGTGCTCCTTGAGCTGTCTGGCTAGGGGAAGAAGAAGGGCAAAGCTAGCTTTCCTTTTCTCTCTATGTGGTGTGTAAAACTCTATCAGATCAACCCTTTGCATGGGTGTCCCGAGGGATTTATATAGCCCTACCCCCCAGGGGTACAATGGTAATCCGGCTGGGTGCGAGTCCCAGCCGTCAGTGTCTGTGCTCGCCGGCTTCTCCGCCGGCCGTTGGGGCCCGCCGACTGGTGGGTCCCGCCGGCTGTCGGCCTCTTGGCCGACAGGCCGGCCCCACCGCCTGGGGGCCTTGTCGGCGGCTGGTTACTGTTGCCTCGCCCCTGATGACGAGGGCTTGGTCGAGGTAAGCGTGGCTACAGTGCCGCTGCCTAGCGGGCTCTCACTGTAGCCTCACCTCGTCTTGTCTCCTTAATGATACACATGTTTTGAGGGAGGGAGGTAGCCGGCTATTGGGAGCCGGCTACGCCTCAGGCCGACTAGGGGAGGCCGGGCCGCCTTCGAGCGTCTCTCTGGCTAAAGGGGCCTGCCGCCCGCGGGCCGTACTGGCGCTTGTCGTGGGTGACGTCGAGGTCAACATGGCTACAGTGCCGGGCCGGACGGGGGATGGCTGACCCGTACGGCGCCCTGTGGCCATGCATGTTCCGGGATTCGGGGGTGGTAGGCTGTACTGCGGCCACGCCCCGTCTTATCACCGTTATGTGGGTGCAGCCCTGGTGGGTGCAGTCTTGGCCGGCTTCTGGAGTCGGCCTTCTTCATGCCCGGCTTCTGGGAGTCGGTCCTCTTGGGGCCGGCTTCCTGGAGTCGACCATCTCGTAGCTTTCTTCGGGAAGGTTTTTGAGGCCGGGTCGCCTTCTGGTAGTCAGCCTTGGGGATAGCCGGCCAGAGGAAGGCGGCCCCATGCTCTGGATGCTTGAAGGCTCGATTGGCCTGATAATTTTTTGAAGAGCCGGGGGGAGTCGGTTAGGCTACCCGTGGCCATTTACTCCGACACCGTGCCTAGGAGGAGAAAGACAAGAAAGGGCATTATGGGGCACTTATCTTTTTTCAATCCTAAATCTGCAGACACTTGCCAAATTTTAGTTCAAATAATGTAATCTCCCGAGTCCATGTTTGTGTTCTGTAAGGTTTCTACTTGTATGATAAGCATATTAATGAAAAATATGAACCTTGGCGGGAACCCGTGCATGTATATGTCCATGTAGAGGAGGAATGCCCCTTTATTTTAAATAAATGAGATTTCCCCGGCAGGCTATCCTGCTGGTACCCTTTTATTTTGTTGCCGGAGAACTGAGCCTACCGAGATAAAAATAAAGGGACCAGCCCCCCGCCATTCTCTTTTCACCAAAGGCCACTGCGACCATCCTGGCTGAAGCAACGTTCGAGTCCAGGGATGGGAGCACCTAAGTTTCAAAGAGCGGCGAGGTTTTCTCATGCACAAGTTTCAACTTACAGAACACTTACGGACAAGAGGTAGAACTTATCTGTTTGGCTTGCCGGAGATCACAGTGCTGGTCCATCTTCCCAACTCCCCGTAGAGGCCAGGCTCACGGCAGGAACCTGCAGCCTTATGCAGATGGGAATGATGCAAGATGCGACCTTATCTATATGCATATGCATATGCAATGCTCATGAAATGCTTATGAAATGCTCTTGAAAAGCTCATGCATGCATGCAACTCTGTCGGGGGGGCCCCAGTGCTTCGTTTATTTCTCTGTTGCTCAAGGTCTGCGCCTGGCTTTGTACAAGGGGTTACATGCAACTAAGGCAAGGCCTGTACAAAAGGGTGGCTACCAGGCAGGGCCCGACAGCCGCGCCTTACGGGTAGAACTTGCGGAGATGCTCAATATTCCATGAGTTTTGCAATTGAATGCCATCTCCAGTCTCCAGACGGACTGCGCCAGGTCTGCTGACTCGAACTACCCGGTAAGGGCCTTCCCACTTCGGCGTCAACTTGTTTGTACCCTTGGCAGACTGAACGCGCCTAAGGACAAGGTCACCTTCCTCAAAACACTGGGCATGAACCCTATGGTTGTGATAGCGATGCAGGGCTTGTTGATAGCGTGCAACACGCGTAGCAGCCCTGAGATGGTTCTCCTCGAGTAGCACAGCGTCGTCACGTCGGTGCTGATCTTGCACTACTTGATCGTAGGCAAGCACTCGAGATGACCCGTAAATGAGTTCTGTGGGGATAACTTCTTTTGCCCCATAGACTAGGGAGAAAGGAGTCTGCCCGGTAGCTCGATTTGGTGTCGTTCTGAGGGACCAGAGAACTACCGATAGCTCATCGATCCACCACCTGTCGTGCTTCTGCAGCATATCAAAGGTTCTTGTCTTCAATCCTCGCAGCACTTCAGCGTTCGCCCTCTCAGCTTGCCCATTGCTTCTGGGATACGCGACAAAGGCAAATGAGATCTTGCTTCCGAGGGCATGAACATATTGCATGAAGGCCCGACTCGTGAACTCGGTGCCGTTGTCGGTAATGATCCTTGCCAGGACTCCAAAACGGCACACCAATTCTTTCAAGAACTTGATAGTTGACTGAGCAGTCACCTTTCTCACGGCAGCTACCTACGGCCACTTTGTAAACTTGTCGATAGCAACGAACAAGAATTCAAAGCCCCCGACGGCTCGGGGGAAAGGGCCGAGGATATTGAGCCCTACACCGAAAACGGCCATGACAAAGGGATTGTCTAAAGAGCTTGTGCAGGCAGGTGGATGTTTTTGGAATGGAACTGGCAGGCTTCACATTTGGTGACTAGATCAACCGCATCTTGGAGGTCTGTGGGCCAATAGAATCCTTGCCGGAATGCTTTCCCAACTAATGCCCTTGATCCAATGTGGGAGCCGCACATGCCTTTGTGTATCTCAGCTAGCAGTTCCTTTCCTTCTTCCCGGCAGATGCACTTCAATTTCACACCGTTGGGCCTCCTTCTGTATAGAGTTTCATCGACAAACTGATACATATTGGCCCTCTGGCCTACTCTTTCAGCTTCATCTTAGTCATCGGGAAGCTCTCCGGTTTGGAGGGAATGGACTATGTGCCTTGCCTAAGTTGGAGCCTGGGGCTCGGCAACAAGGACTAGCGGCACCTCCTCAACTACGGGGGCACGTTCCTCGTTCACGGGGACCATAGGCCCGGCTGGAGGGTGCGGTCCAACAAGTGATGAGGAGTTGTTTCCGGCAGGGTCCCTACCAGGAGCCCCGGGAGGCTCTACCGGGAGAGGCTTACCGGAGTCCATCTTTCTCCTTTTCTGGGCCATTGTTGCTGGGGATACGGAGGGCTGAGTAAGATGGAGAACAAAAGTTCCTGGTTCCACAGGAAGCTTCTGCGCAACACACTTTGACAGATGATCAGCTATGCTGTTTTCGGCACGAGGTACATGCTCTGTTTGCAATCCGTCAAAGCGCTCCTCCAATCTTCTCACTTCCTCAATGTATGCCTCCATCAATGGACTTTGGTAATCCTTGTTGACTTGTCTCACCAGAAGCTGTGAATCTCCTCGAATGATCAGCTTCTTGACTCCCAATTCTGTGGCAATCCCGAGCCCGGCAAGGATCCTGATAACCCACAAGTATAGGGGATCAATTGTAGCCTCTTTCGATAAGTAAGAGCGTCAAACCCAATGAGGAGCTAAAGGTAGAACAAATATTCCCTCAAGTTCTATCGACCACCGATACAACTCTACGCACGCTTAACGTTCGCTTTGCCTAGAACAAGTATGAAACTAGAAGTACTTTGTAGGTGTTTTTGGATAGGTTTGCAAGAAAATAAAGAGCGCATAAATAAAGACTAGGGGCTGTTTAGTTAAATACACAATAAAGTAAATATAGAGAGTGTGAAAAAGTGGTGGTAGGAGTTGCGAAATTGTCCCTTAAGCAATTGACTACTTTACTAGACCGATAGCAAGTTTTATGTGGGAGAGGCCACTGCTAGCATGTCATCCCTTACTTGGAATTCTATGCTTTTATGATTGGAACTATTAGCAAGCATCCACAACTACTAACGTTCATTAAGGTAAAACCCAACCATAGCATTAAGATATATTGGTCCCCCTTCAATCCCGTATGCATCAATTTCTATGCTAGGCTGAAGCTTCTGTCACCCTTGCCCTCCAATACATAGTCCTATCAACATACAACTAACCCTATGGTGTGATCCACGCGCGCGCTCATATGATGGGCACCAAAGGACAGCAACATAACCACAAGCAAATTAAATCAATCATAGCAATTCATCAACCACCGATAGGACAACGAAAATCTACTCAGACATCATAGGATGGCAACACATCATTGGATAATAATATGAAGCATAAAGCACCATGTTCAAGTAGAGGGTACAGCGGGTTGCGGGAGAGTGGACCGCTGTAGATAGAGGGGGGGAGGTGATGGAGATGTTGGTGAAGATGACAGAGGTGTTGGTGAAGATCGCGGTGATGATGATGGCCCCCGGCGGCGTTCCGGCGCCACCGGAAGCAAGGGGGAGAGAGCCCCCCTCCTTATTCTTCTTCCTTGACCTTCTCCCTAGATGGGAGAAGGGTTTCCCCTCTGGTCCATGGTCTCCATGGCATGGGAGGGGCGAGAGCCCCTGCGAGATTGGGTCTGTCTATCTGTCTCTCTCTGTTTCTGCGTTCTCCCCTGCTGCCCTTTCACCGTCTCGTATATATATGGAGATCCGTAACTCCGATTGGACTGAAACCTTCGCCGTAATTTTTTACCAAAAATTAGCTTTCTTGCGGCCGAAGAAGGGAATCAACCGCCTTACAGGTGGACCATGAGGGTCAGGGGCGCGCCCCCCTGCCTCGTGCCCACCTCGGACACCATTTCGGGTTGATCTTTCTCCCAGATTTTCCAAATATTCCAAAAATAAGCTCCGTCCATTTTTATCCCACTTGGATTCCGTTTGATATGGATATTCTGCGAAACATAAAACATGCAACAGACAGGAACTGGCACTGGGCACTGGATGAATATGTTAGTCCCAAAAATAATATAAAAAGTTGCCAAAAAGTATATGAAAGTTGCATAATATTGGCATGGAACAATAAAAAATTATAGATACGACGGAGACATATCAGATCCCTTCATACTCTGTGGTATTGTTGGTCGCCTCTTCCCGAGCAAAGTGCATCTGGACGACATACTTCAAGTGCTCCCCGGAGGGGGCAACGAGAAGACGCCAACCCCTGCACCTTGTAGGGAAAAGGCACCATCAAAATACATGATCCATTCTTGGGGCGCTTCCTTGTCGGGGATAACTGTTTCCAGCACTTCCTCATCAGGGGTTGGCATCCATTCTGCAATTAACTCTTCCAATGCCCTGCTCTAAATTGTTGATGTGCTCTCAAACTTCAGATCGAAGTTGGATAACTCCAAAGCCCACGCCACTATTCTGCCGGTAGCCTCAGGGTTTCGGAGTATCCTTTGCAACGGGAAGTGAGTGACAACCGTGATCTCATGGGCTTGGAAGTAGTGGCGCAGTTTCCTTGAGGCCATGATGAGACCAAAGATCAATTTTTGTACACCAGAGTACCTCGATCTGCTCCTTGTAGTAGGGAACTGACGAAGTACACGTGGCGCTGCACCACTTTCTTCTTTGTCGTGTCCTTGGGGTCGCCCTTGCTACCGTGCTCATTTTTGTCCTGATCCTTATTTGGCTCTGCCGGGCCTTGCTCACTTTCTGCTTCTTCCACTTCCTGTTGTGCCACTAAGGCTGCACTAACCACTTGATTGGTTGCCGCCAAGTATAGCAGCAATGACTCTTGTGGTTTGGGGGCAACCAAGGTGGGCACAGAGGACAAGTAGGCCTTCAACTCTTGCAAAGCTGCATCTGCTTCTAGGGTCCACTTCATGGGCCCTGCCTTCTTCAGGATTTTGAAGAACGGCAGGGCGCGCTCGGCAGACTTGGAAATGAATATGCTTAGCGCGGCAACGCACCCTGTCAGACGCCTCACATCCTTGACTGTCCTTGGCGCCTGGATCTGCTTGATAGCTTTGATCTTGTCAGGGTTGGCTTCGATCCCTCGATGGGATACAAAGAACCCAATTAGCTTGCCGGAGGGAACGCCAAACACACACTTCTCCGAGTTGAGCTTCAAGTTGATCTTGCGCAGATTAGAAAATGTCTCCTCCAAGTCCTAGATGAGTGTTGCTCTGTCCTTGGTCTTGACCACGATATCATCCATATAAGCCTCAATGTTTCTGTGTAATAGTGGTCAAAGCCAATCTAGACTGCCCTTGCAAAAGTAGACCCGGCACTCTTTAATACGAATGGCATGCGAATAAAACAGTACGTGCCACATGGGGTGATGAACGAGGTCTTTTCTTCGTCTTCTTTGGACATGAAGATTTGATGATATCCAGAATATGCATCCAAAAAGGAGAGCAAATCGCAGCCTAAAGTGGAATTCACAATCTGATCGAGGCGCGGCAGGGGAAATGGGTCCTTCGGGCAAGCCTTGTTGAGATCTGTGAAATCTATGCAAAGCCTCCATTTCCCGTTAGCCTTGAGAACAACCATCGGATTTGCTAACCATGTTAGATGTAGCACTCCTATGACCAAACCAGTTGCCTCAAGCTTCTTAATCTCCTCTGCAATAAACTATTGCCTCTCCAAGGCCTGCTTCCGAACTTTCTGCTTGACAGGTCGGGCATGTGGGCAGACAGCAAGATGGTGCTCGATTACCTCCCTGGGAACACTGGGGATATCAGATGGTTGCGAGGCAAACACATCGATATTCGCCCGCAAGAAGGCAATGAGCATGCTTTCCTATTTGTCATCAAGGGTGGCGGTTTTAGTGAAGGTACCATCAACGCCAGCCAGCCCTGTCGGGACCTTCTTCACTTGTGGTGTGGCAACCTTCGATCTCTTGCTGTTGGAACTCTCCGGCAAGTCATCAACAGGCGCAGCTTACTCCGAAGAGGTGCGCTTCTCGGACTCCTTGCTAGCGTCCCTGCCATCCTTCTTCTTTCCTCTGTTCTCCTTGATGGGAACTGCTGCTGCTGCCTCTGCCGCGACTGCGTCCCGTACATCTTATCCACGCAAATGATTGCATCCTTCTGATCTGATGGGATGGAAATGACTCCTACCGGCCTAGGCATCTTCAAGGTGTTGTAGGCATAGTGGGATGCCGCCATGAATTTAGCCAAGGTTGGGCATCCAAGGATCCCATTGTATGGCAGGGGGAGGTTGACCACATCAAACACAATCTTCTCAGTCTGATAGTTCAGTTCTCCCCCAAATGTCACTGGCAATGTGATCTTTCCCTTAGGATGACTCCTGCCGGGATTAACTCCTTGAAAAGTGTTCGTGACCTTTAGCTCTTCCTCTGCTATCTGAAGTTTGCTGATGACCTTCAGGGAAATTAGATTCAACTTGGCCCCGCCGTCAACCAGCATCTTCATGACCTTGAGGTTGCGAATTGTTGGAGAGACCAACAATGGCAAACATCCTACCGCAGTGGTACGGTCAGGATGGTCCTCTTCGTCAGAGATGATGGGCGCGCGTGACCATTTGAGTGGCTTCCGAGCCTGTGGCACTGGTTCCACGACATTGACCTCAGGTGCCCACCGTTTGAGTTGGCGGTGAGAGGAGTGCAGGGATGCACCCCCGTCAATGCACAGGGCATCAGTGGCCTTCTGGAACTCCTGCTCACTGGTTTCCTCTTCATCCCCTCCATCACTCTCATCATTGCAAGCTTCCTTCTCTCGACCCTTGGCGGGTTTTCCTCGGTTCCGGAAGGGTTTGCCGGGGTGATTTGCTTCACCGCCTCGGCCCTTCCCGCCAGTGGTATTCTGACCTTTTTCCCTATCACGCTTCTCATATTCTGCTCTCTGCCTCTTGACAAGCTACTCAACCTGATGACACTCTTGATGATCATGGCCCTTGGTCTGATGAATCTTGCAATACGGCCCATAGCCTTTCCCGGCCTTCTCGGCAACCGCAGCTTCCCGGCAGTCAGCGCACACGGCAGCTTCCTTACCGAGGGCTTCAGCTTTAGCCTTCTTGCCGGTACTAGGTGTGCCCAATACTTCGACAGTCATCACTGCCTTATCCTTCCGCCTCTTGTTGCGCTTCTTGTTCTTCTTCTGACTGGTGGATTTGTCGTCATCCTCTGAGCTGACATTGATGCAATCCTCCTCTCCGGGTAGTTTCCTTCCTTCCTCCATCCGAGCACACTTGTCCACCAAGGTGTAAAGCTTCTTCACAGTCTTGGGCAACCGCACGTTCATCTTGGAACGAATTCTGCGGTTGCGCACATTGGATTGGAAGGCAGCTATCACAGCTGCTGGATGGATATTCGGGATGTTCCTATGGACTCTGCTGAATCTCTACAAGTACTTCCGGAGAGTCTCTCCTTCTTTATGTTGGAGAAGCTGCAAGTCGTGGGCCGCCCTGGTTCTTGACGGCCGCCAGTGAAGGTGCCAATGAACTCATGGCACATGTCAGTCGATGACGAAATGGAGTTCTCCGGCAGTTGCATCAGACAAGACCTCACATTGGACTTGAGTGCCAAAGGGAAGTAGTTAGAAAACACCTTCTCATCTCTTCCCCGGCAGCTTGAACAATGATGGTGTAGATGCTCAGAAACTCTGCCGGGTTTAGCCTCCCATCATACTTCTCGGGTATCTCTGGCTTGAACGTGCAAACAGACGACCAATGGACTTTCCGCAACTCACGAGTAAAGGCAGGGCACCCAACCTCGAAAGGTAGGCACCCACCAACCTCGAGCACAGGCTCGTCAACGTCGGGACCATCGCACCCATTGGTCCGACGGTGGTCGTCGCAACGTCGCTCAATGATGACGCACGCGTCTCCCCTCCGCCTGTCATCCGGGGCTCGTCGTTGGCATGGACGTGCTCGATGGTCAGAAGAGGCCATCGAGACGTCATCAGGTTCTTGATTCTGCCGCGCTCGCGCTGGTTGCCATGGTGGGGATTGTATCGTGGGGTGGTCCCTTCCGTACAACTAGTAGCGTGAGCTATCGTTGTCGCTTGGGGAGGTCGTGGTGGGCTAGCTCGCTGTGAGCCCCCAGCCTTGGTGAAACCTAGCAGACTCTGGATGGTGGCACACCACTCGTCCATCTGCTCGGCCGCTGGCGGAAACCTTAGTAGCAGCTGAGCCCGCGCCATGGCCTCCGTAGCAATGTTTGGCATGGGCGATGATGATATGGACCGCAACGTTGCTCGGCTTTTGACGGTGCCAGCAACGATAGCACCACGTCCTTGCTATTGCGAGGCGGCCATTTGGATGGCATGGTGACATGGTGAAGGTGCTTGAGGGCCAGCGGCTCCGTTGGGTGCAGCGACCTGGTCGACTCGCCCCGGGGGAGGTGTACGCGCTGTAGTCGCTCCCGTGGCGGGGGCGGCCGGAGGGTGGCGATTCGCCCCGGACCGAGCACCACCACTGTGGCTATGCCGATCGGCGAGAGGAAGGGGTGCAGATGGAATAATCCCTTCACCCGTACCTCATGGAGCATGGCCATCAGGATGTTGCTAATGCTGCTCTCCTCCGGTGTCTCCTACTCCTGCTTCGGCTGCGGGGGAGGTGGTGACAGCGCCGCCTGCTCCGACCACCTCCCTAGCAGTGTCCATATCCTCATGCGCCTCCGCATCCCCCATAGCATTGGTGGCTGTGGGCGGCAGAGCCTTCGAGGTGGACGGGTGAGCTGAAGCACCGGATTTCTTCTTGGGTGCCATGGTTGATGGCGCCATCGAAGATGAAGATGACGCGCTACTCACGCTTTCAGGTTCGCGCAAGTGATCCCCCTACCTGGCGCGCCAAAGATGTCGCAGGAAACCACGACCACCTATGGGACCAAAGGTCCTTGCTGGTTCGGCGGGGGGACGACACGTTGCACAAAGAGCAGAAGAGCATGGGGCAGCACGGCAGAGATCACACGGGCAGTTTTACCCAGGTTCGGGCCGCTGTGAGGCATAAAACCCTACTCCTGCTTTGGTGGATTGATGGTGGAAAAATGGTGGTGGTCGCAACACGTTTGCCCAGCAGGGTTGCCTCAGGGAGAAATGGCTATGTGTGTATGAAATGTGAGGGGGTGGATTCGCTAATACATGGTCCAACCCTTTCTAAGGTTGCTCCGGGCCTCCTTTTATAGACAAAGGGGTCACCACAGTGGCAAATTAGTCATTATGCACTGATAAGATAGCAAACAGTGCTATCATACCTAACTCTGTAGGCTGATAGAGCGCATTAAATGCGCCGCTCAACGTCACATCGTCGCTTGCCCGGCAAGCCTTGCCGGGCTGTTTTGCCAGCTTTGCGCCTACTCGCTCGACACGTCGCAGGACGGTGTCGTCTGTAGGTATTTCCAGTAGAAAGAGGCTGCCATGTGGCGAATGGCTGCCACTTAGTCACTTTGCGGCTCGACATCACATTGATTGACGACGTGCGTCGTGGTGAAGTGGTTTGGTGAGGTGGCTCCGCCCCCGCAAGTCCCAGCAGGCCCTGCCGGGATGTCTTGGAGGTTTCCTTCTGGGGGCGACCCGTCTCACCACGCTCGCCTGCTCGGCAAGGGAGGCTTTTCTCCTGGTGGTTTCTTACTTCTCTGGCTTGCTCTTGGTCCTCTGGCACTTTGGCTTGATCTTGGCGCTGTAATCTTGCTCCCGTGCCTGTGCACAGTCTGGGCAACGGACCCAGGGTTTGTTGCACCGACGGCAAGTATCAAATGTTTCATAATCTAGTGATTCCAAAAGTCCATCCGTATGGAGTTTCTTCATGCGCTTTACACCAATATGACCTGAACGGCAGTGCCACAAATATGTTGTACTATCATTATCAACTTTACATCTTTTGGAATCAATACTATGAATATGTGTATCACTACTATCGAGATTCAACAAGAATAGACCACTCTTCAAGGGTGCATGACCATCAAAGATATTACTCATATAAATAGAACAACCATTATTCTCTGATTTAAATGAATAACCGTCTCGCAACAAACAAGATCCAGATATAATGTTCATGCTCAACGCGGGCACCGAATAACAATTATTCATGTCTAAAACTAATCCCGAAGGTAGATGTAGAGGTAGCGCGCCGATGGTGATCACATTGACCTTGGAACCATTTCCGACGTGCATCGTCACCTCGTCCTTAGCCAATCTTCGTTTAATCCGCAGCTCCTGTTTCAAGTTACAAATATGAGCAACCGAACCAGTATCAAATACCCAGGCACTGCTACGAGCATCAGTAAGGTACACATCAATAACATGTATATCAAATATACCTTTGTTCACTTTGCCATCCTTCTTATCCGCTAAGTATTTGGGGCAGTTCCGCTTCCAGTGACCAGTCCCTTTGCAGTAGAAGTGCTCAGTTTCAGGCTTGGGTCCAGCTTTGGGCTTCTTCCTGGGAGTGGCAACTTGCTTGCCATTCTTCTTGAAGTTCCCTTTCTTTCCTTTGCCCTTTTTCTTGAAACTAATGGTCTTGCTAACCATCAACACTTGATGCTCCTTCTTGTTTTCTACCTCCGCAACCTTGAGCATTGCGAAGAGCTCGGGAATTGTTTTGTTCATCCCTTGCATATTATAGTTCATCACAAAGCCTTTGTAGCTTGGTGGCAGTGATTGAAGAACTCTGTCAATAACACAATCGACTGGAAGATCAACTCCCAGCCGAGTCAAGTGATTATAATACCCAGACATTTTGAGTATGTGTTCACTGACAGGACTGTTCTCCTCTATCTTGCAGCTATAGAACTTGTTGGAGACTTCATATCTCTCAACTCGGGCATTTTCTTGAAATATTAACTTCAACTCCTGGAACATCCCATATGCTCCATGACGTTCAAAACATCTTTGAAGTCCCGGTTCTAAGCCGTAAAGCATGGCACACTGAACTATTGAGTAGTCATCAGATCGAGCTTGCTAGATGTTCATAACATCAGCTTCAGCTCCTGCAGCAGGCCTTTCACCTAGCGGTGCATCAAGGACATAATTCTTCTGTGTAGCAATGAGGATAATCCTCAAGTTACGGACCCAGTCTGTGTAGTTTCTACCACCATCTTTCAACTTAGCTTTCTCTAGGAACGCATTAAATTCAAGGGAACGGTAGCTCGTGCCATTGATCTACAACATAGATATGCAAAACTATAACACTACGTTCATGATATATTAAGTTCAATTAATCAAATTACTAATGAACTCCCACTTAAATAGACATCCCTCAAGTCATCTAAGTGATACGTGATCCAAATCTACTAACCCATGTTCGATCATCATGTGAGATGGGGTAGTCATCAATGGTGAACATCTCTATGTTGATCATATGTACTATATGATTCACATTCGACCTTTCGGTCTCCAGTGTTCCGAGACCATGTTTGTACATGCTAGGCTCATCAAGTTTAACCCAAGTATTTTGCATGTGCAAAACTATCTTACACCCGTTGTATGTGAACATAGAGTCTATCACACCCGATCATCACGTGGTGTCTCGAAATGACAAACTGTAGCAACGGTGCATACTCAGGGAGAACACTTTTATCTTGAAATTAAGTGAAGGGATCATCTTATAATGCTACCGCCGTTCTAAGCAAAATAAGATGCATAATAGATAAACATCACATGCAATCAAAATACGTGACATGATATGGCCATCATCATCTTGTGCTTTTGATCTCCATCTCCAAACCATCATCATGATCTCCATCGTCATCGGCTCGACACCTTGATCTCCATCATTGCGTCGTGGTCATCTCGCCAACTATTGCTTCTACAACTATTCCTAATGCATAGCGATAAAGTAAATCAATTACATGGCGTTTGCATTTCATACAATAAAGAGACAACCATAAGGCTCCTGCCGGTTGCCGATAATTTACAAAACATGATCATCTAATACAATAACGTATATCACATCATGTCTTGACCATATCACATCACAAAATGCCCTGCAAAAACAAGTTAGACATTCTCTACTTTGTTGTTGCAAAGTTTACGTGGCTGCTACGGGCTTCTAGCAAGAACCGTTCTTACCTACGCAAAAAAAACCACAACGGTGTTTCATCACGTTTGCTGTTTTAACCTTCTTCAAGGACCGGTGGTAGTCAAATTCGATTCGACTAAAGTAGGAGAAACAAACACCCACCAGCCACCTTTATGCAAAATTAGTTGCATGCCAGTCGGTGGAACCGGTCTCATGTGCGTGGACATATCAGGTTGTTCCGGGCCGCTTCATCCCACAATACCGCCGAATTAAAATAAGACGTTGGTGGTAAGCAGTATGACTATCACCGCCCACAACTCTTTGTCTTCTACTCATGCATATCATCTACGCATAGACCTGGCTCGGATGCCACTGTTGGGGAACGTTGCATGGAAAACAAAAAAAACTCTACACACACGCAATGATCTATCCATGGAGATGCATAGCAACAAGAGGAGAGAGTGTGTCTACATACCCTCGTAGACCGTAAGTGGAAGCGTTTCACAACGCGGTTGATGAAGTCCAACTTTGTTCATGCTCCAACAGATCTAGTACCGAACGCACGGCACCTCCGCGTTCTGCACACGTTCAGCTCGGTGACGTCCTCCGCCTTCTTGATCCAGCAAGACGGCGAGGTAGTAGATGAGTTCCGGCAGCACGACGGCATGGTGACGGTGATGGTGATGTGATCTTTGGAGGGCTTCGCCTAAGCACTTGATGTTGGCTTGAACTATGTCAGTATTTTCCCAAAGAGGAAGGGATGATGCAGTACAGCAACGGTAGGTATTTCCCTCAGTGATGAGACCAAGGTTATCGAACCAGTAGGAGAACCACGCAACACCACGTAAACAGCTCCTGCACACAAAGAACAGATACTTGCAACCCGACGTAAGAGAGGGGTTGTCAATCCCTCACGGATAAAAAGATAGGTAAAATTGTAGTAGATTGGATAAATAGATCTCGCGAGAACGCGAGATAAAATAAATAGATAAAAATTGCAGCAAGGTATTTTTGGGTTTTTGGAAATATAGATCTAAAAATAAAAGCAAATAAAAATAGATCGTGAAGGCAAATATAATAAAGAAGAGACCCAGGGGCCGTAGGTTCACTAGTGGCTTCTCTCGAGAAAAATAGCATACGGTGGGTAAACAAATTACTGTTGGGCAATTGATAGAACTTCAAATAATCATGACGATATCCAAGCAATGATCATTATATAGGCATCACGTCCAAGATTAGTAAACCGACTCCTGCCTGCATCTACTACTATTACTCCACACATCAACCTCTATCCAACATGCATCTAGCGTATTAAGTTCATGGAGAAACGGAGTAATGCAATAAGAACGATGACATGATGTAGACAAGATCTATTTATGTAGAAATAGACCCCATCTTGTTATCCTTAATAGCAATGATACATACGTGTCAGTTCCCCTTCTGTCACTGGGATCAAGCACTGTAAGATCGAACCCATCACAAAGCACCTCTTCCCATGGCAAGAAAAATTGATCTAGTTGGCCTAACTAAACCAAAGATTCGAAGAAGAAATACGAGGCTATAAGTAATCTGTAACGCCCACGATGCGGCTATATCTCCCACGTGTCGAGGCATGACTTAGAGGCATAACCGCATAGTGGTTTTGTCGCAAGAAGGGTCATCTTCACACAATCCCATGTAATGAACAAGAATGGGATAAAGAGTTGGCTTACAATCGCCACTTCACACAATACATAAATATCATTCATACATCATCCAAAATACAATCATATAGACCGACTACGGTCAAAATCCAGATGAAAATAAGACAACCCCAAATGCTAGATCCCCGATCGTCCCAACTGGGCTCCACTACTGATCATCAGGAAAAGACACATAGTAACGACCACGTTCCTCGTCGAACTCCCACTTGAGATCGACGCCATCGTCTGCACTGGCATCGTCGGCACCTGCAACTGTTTTTGGAAGTATCTGTGAGTCACGGGGACTCAGCAATCTCACACCCGCGAGATCAGGACTATTTAAGCTTATAGGACAAGGAGGTGCAAGGGGGTGGAGCTGCAGCGGCAAAAGCATATATGGTGGCTAACTTGCGCAAATGAGAGCGAGAAGAGAAGCAACGGAACGGACGTCTTCTAGCAATGATCAAGAAATGATCCTGAACACCTACTTACGTCATCCATAACACAGACCGTGTTCACTTCCCGGACTCCGCCGAGAAGAGACCATCACGGTTACACACGCACTTGGTGTATTTTAATTGGGTCAAGTGACAAGTTATCTACAACCGGACATTAACAAATTCCCATCTGCCTCATAACCGCGGGCACGGCTTTCGAAAGATATTACCCTGCAGGGGTGTCCCAACTTAGCCCATCATAAGCTCTCACGGTCAACGAAGGATAAACCTTCTCCCGGAAAGACCCGATCAGTCTCGGAATCCCGGTTTACAAGACATCTCGACAATGGTAAAACAAGACCAGCAAAGCCGCCCGAATGTGCCGACAAATCCCGATAGGAGCTGCACATATCTCGTTCTCAGGGCACACCGGATTGTCCAAGCTTCCGATAGGCCAGCCCAGAGTTGCCCCTGGTGGCCATCGGCGACTGACAGTTTGGACCAATACTCAGAGGAGCACTGGCCCGGGGTTTTAAAATAAAGATGACCCTCGGGCTCTAGAAAACCCGAGGGGAAAAGGTATAGGTCGCAAATGGTAAAACCAAGGTTGGGCCTTGCTGGAGGAGTTTTATTCAAGGCGAACTGTCAAGGGGGTCCCATAAATCACCCGACCGTGTAAGGAACGCAAACTCAAGGAACATAATCCCGGTTTAACAGTAACTAGGGCGGCAAGAGTGGAACAAAACACCAGGCACAAGGCCGAGCCTTCCACCCTTTACCAAAATATATAGATGCATTAATTAAATAAGAGATATTGTGATATCCCAACATATCCATGTTCCGACATGGAACAAACTTCAACTTCACCTGCAACTAGCAACGCTATAAGAGGGGCTGAGCAAAAGCGGTAACATAGCCAAACAACGGTTTGCTAGGGGAGGATGGTTAGAGGCTGACATGGCTAAAAATAGGAGACATGATATAGCAAGTGATAGGTAGCGAGCATGGAAATAGAGCGAACAACTAGCATAGCAAAGATAGAAGTGATTTCGAGGGGTGGTCATCTTGCCTGCAAGATTCTCAGAGTTGTCGAAAGCTTGATCCTCGTAAGCGTACTCGACAGGTTCCTCGTTCACGAACTCGTCTCCCGGCTCTACACAAGACAAGAACACAAACAAACGGAACCACAATCAACAACGAGAAATGCGCAAGCAACATGATGCAAAACATGTATGATATGCAAGATATGATATGCGAGACGTATGCGTGCTCCAGAAGGAAAATGATGAACATGGAAGTAACTTGGCAAACCAAGCATGCCACTGAAAAGATGAGATGATTTCGGTCGAAATCGATATAAAGATCACCGGAATCGGATGCACGGTTTGCAAATGGCAAGCAAAACAAGAATGACACGAATCTGCGATAAACAGCAAGATAGCACTTAAAATGCAACAAGTAACAATGCTACATCACCCCAACATAGCAAAAAAGCACATGACAGTAAACTACAGGAGATGCTTGACAAAAGATGAACACTGAGCTACGGCTATTTCACAACATATCAAGCTCAAACAAGCATGGCAAAAGTGCAAAAGATTACAGGTTCACAGACTTAGTGAAAAACTGGACATGGCAGAAATCATCATCAGATAGCAATGTTCAGAGCATGAAATCAACATGCTATAGGAACTTAACATAGCAAAACAAAGCACGGTAGTGTTCTATTAAATTCACATGACAAAAGTCCCTTACTGACCATAAGCCAAAAAGGACCATACGATATGATGGCAAGCATGTAAACATATCAAGTTTCGTTATCAGGTTTCAGACTTGGCAGAAAACAGAGCATGGCAGAAATATTAATATGTAGGCCTCTTTGTGAGCTTGAAGCACTCACTACAGAGCAATTAATGACAAACCAAGCATACCTACAGCAAGATGGCATGTTTATGAAGCTATCCATGGCAAAAACAATTACATAGCATGTATGGATCAACTACAATAAGCTTGGCAAAAATGCATGTCATGTTAAGAATCTGCCAGAAATATTTTATAGCAAAAGTAGAGCAAGATTGAGTCATGCTATGTTACTCTAAAATTGCAAAAAATTGCAGGAATGGATCAATTACAACTATATCCACAGAACATCCTTACTAAACATCTCCAAAATATGCATGGATCTCTCTGTAGCATCAAGTTTACATGGCAACAAAATTACAGCAGACAAAGACTTAGAGAAATCACCAAGTCCCTGAAATCAGAAATATTACGGGGCCTACTTTGCATGCTTGTGCTAATCACCACAAAGATCACAAAAATACATGGACTATACCACTGGAAAGATGGCATGGCATACTTCAAAACACATGTAGAGCTCATGCCCAAAAGATGCACAGAATAAATGATACAAAAATGACAAATCTCCAAGTTCTGATAAGAACCAGAGATTAACAGCAACTAGCCCTCTTCCAACGAAGATTTGGGCATCAAGATGACCTCTAATGAACATGGTGCAATTGAACAAAATTAATAGCATCACGAGACGAACAATTTGACATATTATACGCGCGAATCGGAGCTACATGCACAAAGTTATAGCATCGGGAACAGAAGCACTTGCTAATAGAATTCTGGGACTTGGAAGAAATAACGAGGGCGAGAAAGTCAACGGGAACAGTACCACTCGATCGGATCTGGCTCGTCGCTCGAGCCCGAGCTCGTCGGCCGGAGGAGGAGCAGGGGCCGGCGGTCGGCGGTCGGCGGCGGAGGAGGAGGGGCCCGGAGGGCGGCGGTCAGCGGCGCCGGTGGCCGGAGGGGAGGCCGGCGGCGGGCGGCGGCGGGCCCGCGTCGGGCGGCGGCGGAGACGGCTGGGCCGGCCGGCGGCGATGGCGGCGGCGGCGGGGTCGGTGGCGGCGGCGGCGGGGGCAGGCGCGGGAGGAGACGGGCCGGAGGGCCGGGGACGGGCCTGCGGGCCGGCGGCGGCGGCGGTTGGACGTTGTCCGGCGCGGACGGACGCGTCCGGCGGCGCAGTGGGAAAATCTCTAGGGTTCGTCTGCGAATCCGTTTTTCGGGATGCCCACATATAAATAGGTAGAGGGAGCTAGGAGGCTCCAAATGAGGTGCGGTTTTCGCCCACACGATCGTGATCGAACGACCTAGAGAATGGAAGAGAGTTTGGTGGGTTTTGGGCTGGTTTTGGAGGGGGGTTTTGCTGGACACTCAAATGGACTTTGCGGATGCCCGGTTATCCGTTGGAGTACCAAACGACCTCCGAATGGAACGAAACTTGACCGGTAGTCTCCGGGTGGTATATTAAGACCACTTGACAAGCCTCGGTCCATTCCGAGAAAGTTTGACGCACGCACACGAAAGAAAACTAGAGGGGTGCACCGGAGGAGATAGGAGCGCCGGATTGGAAAACGGACAACGGGGAAAATGCTCGGATGCATGAGACGAACACGTATGCGAATGCAATGCACCTGATGACATGATAAGAAAATGCATGACATGACAAAATACAAAACAAAGACAAAACCCGACAACGGAGGGGAAATATATCACATAGCCGGAAATGGCAAGAGTCGGAGTTACGAATATGGCAAGTTACATGCGGGGTGTTACATAATCATGCATATAAGAGATCAAAAAACTCAAATAACTTTCATGGATAAAAACATAGATCTGATCATAAACTCAAAGTTCATCGGATCCCAACAAACACACCGCAAAAAGAGTTACATCAAATAGATCTCCAAGAGACCATTTTATTGAGAATAAAAAGAGAGAGAGGAAGCCATCTAGATACTAACTACGGACCCGTAGGTTTACAATGAACTACTCACGCATCACCGAGAGGCACCAATGAGGATGATGAACCCCTCTGTGATGGTGCCTAGATTGGATCTGGTGGTTCTGGAACTTGCAGCGGCTGGAATTGATTTTCGTCGACTCCCCTAGGGTTTCTGGAATATTGGGGTATTTATAGAGCAAAGAGGCGGTGCGGGAGGCCACCGAGGTGGGCACAACCCACCTAGGTGCGCCTGGGCCCCCAAGCGCGCCCTGGTGGGTTGTGCTCCCCTCGGAGCACCCCTCTGGTACTTCTTCGGTCCATCTTGTGTCTTCTGGTCCAAAAAAATCCACAAAAGTTTTGCTGTGTTTGGACTCCGTTTGGTATTGATTTCATGTGAAGTAAAAAAACAAGCAAAAAACAGCAACTGGCACTGGGCACTATATCAATAGGTTAGTCCCAAAAAATGATATAAAGTTGCTACAAAATGATTGTAAAACATCCAAGAATGATAATATAATAGCATGTTGAAACAATAAAAAATTATAGATACGTTGGAGACGTATCAGCACTATGAAAATATGACCGAGGGAGTAAACGGTGGAGGGGGGCGCCGCACACGGCTAAAGGATTGATGTGCTTTTGCTAGGCGCCCCCTCCCACATATATATAGGTGGGGGAGGGAGCAGCCAGGAGGCGCCCCCAAGTAGGCCGAATCCTACTTGGGGTGCCTTCCCAAGTGGCGCCCCCTGCCTTATTTACCGAAGAGGAAAAGGAAGGGGGGAGGAGAAGGAAGGGGAGGCCGAATCCTCCCCCCTTTCCTTTCCCCACTTGGGCGGCTGCCATGGGGGGGGCAGCCCCTTGTGGGCTGGTGTGCTCCCCTCTTATGGCCCAATACCCTTCCGAGAGTACCCGGTACCCCCTCTGGTACTCCGATAATCACCCGATACACTCCGAAACACTTATGGTGTCCGAATATCATCGTCCTATGTATCAATCTTTACCTCTCGACCATTTCGAGACTCCTTGTCATGTCCTTGATCTCATCCGGGACTCCGAACAATATTTGGTCACCAAATCATATAACTCATATAACACTATATCGTCAATGAACATTAAGCGTGCGGACCCTACGGGTTCGAGAACTATGTAGACATGACCGAGACACCTCTTCAGTCAATAACCAATAGCGGAACCTGGATGCCCATATTGGCTCCTACATATTCTACAAAGATCTTTATCGGTTGAACCGTTATGACAACATACGCAATTCCCTTTGTCCATCGGTATGTTACTTGCCCGAGATTCGATTGTCGGTATCTTCATGACTAGTCCAATCTCGTTACCGGCAAGTCTCTTTACTCGTTTTGTAATACATCATCCTGTAACTAACTCATTATTCACTTTGCTTGCAAGGCTTCTTATGATGTGTATTACCGAGAGGGCCCAGAGATACCTCTCCGATACTCGGAGTGACAAATCCTAATCTCGATCTATGCCAACTCAACAAACACCTTCGGAGATATGTAGAGCATCTTTATGATCACCTAGTTACGTTGTGACATTTGATAGCACACAAGGTATTCCTCCGGTATCCGGGAGTTGCATAATCTCATAGTCGAAGGAATATGTATTTGACATGAAGAAAGCAATAGCAATAAAACTGAACGATCATTATGCTAAGCTGACGGATGGGTCTTGTCCATCACATCATTCTCCTAATGATGTGATCCCGATATCAAATGACAACACATGTCTATGGTTAGGAAACCTTAACCATCTTTGATCAACGAGCTAGTCTAGTAGAGGCTTACTAGGGACACGGTATTGTTTATGTATTCACACATGTATTTAGGTTTCCGATCAATACAATTCTAGCATGAATAATAAACCTTTCTCATTGTCACACCCTGCATTTTGTAACATGTCTTTTGCATTAATAAAGCATGAAAATTTGGACCAACAAAAACTTTTGCATTACTTGGCTTTTATTTTGGAGTTGGTTTTCTCTGTGTGGTTTTTCAAGTGCTCTTTAAAATCAACTACTCCACCTTCTGTACTTCATCTCCTTGCCCCAAACTTCTGCCCAATGATCATGCCATGTGTATAGTGCAATATAGTATTTTCTTGCAAAAATAATTTGGCCAAATAGTATTTTCAAAAATTAGTTTTCCAAAAAACCCCTGAATTGGGGTTTGCACTACAAGTACTTGATTTGGGTTATGAAAAATATTTCAAAGGGTATATCTGAAACCTATTAGATATAGGATTCCCATAAACAACAAGAATATAATTTTAAAAGTTATTTTCCTATTTTATTTAAAAGCTTTTTCTTAAGGCCAGAAATGGTCTTTAATAGGGAAAACATTATTTATTGTTTCAAAAATATTTGACAAAAATCAGGGAAACTCAGTGGACATATATTTTCCATATATAAGAGTTTGAACACATGGTCATGTTCAAAATATTGGACAAAACCTCCCAAAACCATTTCTGCCCATTTCAAGGATTTGAAATATTTCTACAAGAAATATTTTCATAAAAATCCAAGGAAAATCGAGCAAGTCACAAATGCATATTGTGATCACCTTGCAAAGCCTCATATCAATCAAGGTCATTTTGGTTCACCAAAATGCCCCAAAACCCTCTCTGACCAGAGTCAAATTTGAACAACTTTGTACTACCAACTTTCTCTCCTTGACCCCAACTTTTGTGAGAATGTTCGCATGACCAAATGAGGCCACTACACCAAGTGGTTCATCAAGGGGAAGTGATTTCCTCAACTAGATCTACACAAGTTCATTTCTGCTAATTTCTAGGGTTTACAAAAGTTGCATTTGAAACTTTGCTCAAATAAGCTCCAAATTGGTGGAAGGCCCTAATTATATGTGTCATTTCACCCTGTGGTGTCTCATGGCAAATGGAAATCATCTACTTGCCCAAACCATTATCAAACACCTTTTGACACTTCTCCAAAATGCCATTTTTTACCTCTTCCACTAATCTCCGTAGGCTCAACTTTCTACCACGACCCCTCCTAGCCCCCCTCTAGCACCTGTGTGCCTTGCTGCCCGAGGAAGCAATGATGAAGGGGGGAGAACCCCATTTTTCTTCTCTAGACAGTGGATTCCTCCCTCTCTCTCAGCCTCCTTCTCTCCTCTCAGCTTTCCAGAGCATCCAAGGCTCTCCCCAGCTTTTGCCCATGCCCCCTTCAGCTGCCAGACGCAAGTGGACGCGCGCGGACGCGGGAAAGCCGCGGATGCCAGCCAAAGTCACGCTCTAGAGCGCCTGGCAGGGCACCCGACCGTTGACGCCGCGTCTCCCGGCCACCTCGAGCCTCCCCCGCGCGCCAGTCGATGCCCCTCGACGTACGCTCCACACCAGCAGGCCGCCCACTTGCTCCCGCGCCCTCCTCTCTCTCTCCTGCAGCTCGCGCCAGAACGCCGCCCCGCTCGGCCAATGCTCGCGCCGCTCCTGTGGCCCACCCGCAGCTCATCCCGCTCCTCCTCTCTCTCCCTGGCACCCTAGACCACTCCCACGAACACCCCCGAGCCCTCCATTCCCTCTCTAACGGCCACCCGAGCCGATCCCGCGGGCACCCGTAGGCCGCGCCTACGGTGGACCTCGGCCAGCCTATATAAGGCGACCCCGAGCCACTCTCTCACTCCCTGTCGCTCCCCCACACTCCTAATCCACCTCCCGCACCACCCATTTGTCTCCAGAGCCGCTCGAGATCGAGCTCGAGCTCCGCCGCCTCGGCTCGTCGGCGTTCACGCGGTACAGGCCTCCTCCGCCCCCATTCTCTCTCGATCTGGAACCGCGCGGCACCACTGACCCTTCCCCTCTCTTCCCCCCTACTCTTTTGCAGCCGGGAACGGCCGGAACCACCGACGCCCGAAGCACCTCCGCCGCGTGACCTCGTCGCCGGCGAACTAGGCTGCTCCGGTGACCAACTCCACCTCCACCCGAACGGCAACACGACGCTGAGCCTAGTCGTGCCCTCGCCCGACCTCGACGTGCCCTGCATCGTTGCCAGTGAGCTCGCCGACCATTTGGACTCGGGGTTAGGGATGACAGGCGGGCCCCACCTGTCGGCCTCTCCCCTCCATCGCCTCTCTCTCTCGCTGACGCCTGGGCCCCGCCCGTCAGGTTTAAACCTGGCACGCGCGCATGCACCAGTGCGCTGGGCCGCCTCTCGGACTGGGCCTGCTGCGCTGCGGCTGTTCTGGCCCAGTTGCACAGTGCTCCTTTTCCTTTTTCTTTTTTGTTAGACTTGCAAAAATTCCACAGGATTAAATATTCATCCAAATGCAATAATTCCAGTTCCTAAAATCTTGTAAAAATCCCACCTATTTAATGGTGTAGTTTTCATACATGCCCAACCAACTTTTCTGTACTGTTCAAATTCAAATTCAAATCTGAGCAATTAAATCCTTGTTTAAAAATCCATTGCTCTGTCCCTGTAGCTCCAAATCCAAAAATAAGAATTTTCCCCTTCTTAATTTTAACCCTAGTATTTAACAAAAATGAGTTGACATTTTTCTGAGCACTTTGGTTTTTCTGTTTTATTATTGCCTTATTTTTCTCGTTATTATTTTGCGACGATAGATTGCATTGCTGACGAAGGAGTTGGACCAGAAGACTTTGAAGACCCAGAAGACTTTGCTGAGCCAGGCAAGCAGCCCTTTGACCATGTCTATGAAACCCTTTTTATGCATGACATATAGCACCATGTTGTTGTTGCAACGGAATCATGATGAGGTGGAACCACTTTGATGGTTTGCCTTCATTACTTCCTAGTTGATACTTGCATTGTGCATGACCCTACCTTCTTATGAGGGTTATGCCGGTGGGAGTAGATAGGATGCTAAAGTAGTTGCTACGCAAATGGGATGGGTATATGCATGGTGATGGGAGCAAGATTGTTTTCAAAAGACTTTTCGAAAACCCTGTCGGGTGCCACTTATGCCCGAAGGAGATAATGAGTTGGGTAACCACTTGATGACGAAGTGGTGTACCAAGGCAAGTGTGTGTGTTGTTTTTGAAATGGATTGGTTTAAGTTGCGACCGTTATTCCAACCTTACATGCGCAACCACTCTACCCTTATATGGGAAAGGGCATTATTGATTACCTAGGCCGATACTAGCTTGGAGCCCGCATTACTAGTGACAGGAGAGTCATTGTTGCGCTCTCTCGGGACGGGGTCGTGCTAGGTAGGGCGGCCATGACTGTTTTTACAGGGCACCGGACACACCGTTGGTACCCCGTGCTTGTGGTATGTGATGAATATGGGAGCGAGGCTCCACAATTTTAAGATGTGAAATGTTGGGCACGGGGTTTACTACCAATCGAGTGGACTCTATGTTAGTGTCGTCTAGGGAAAGATAGTGATCGGGTGCTTACCCCGGGTACTTGAGGTACCGCGGGTCGTGGATGACACGGAAGTTCCCCGGATCTTGTGGGTCAAGTGTGCAACCTCTACAGAGCGTAAAACTATTCGAATAGTCGTGTCCACGGTCAAGGACAGTTGGCTAACCGCTCTTGGGCTACGTCCACTTGTTTACAAACCAGTGTGTGTTGGGATAAGTGGGAAGAACTACTTGGGTCAAGTCAAAGGACTTGACATGATTGAGTTGGGTTGATGCCCACTCCATTTATGTTGATATCTGTAACCAGACCCTATGGTTACTTGAAATTGTATGATGCATGTTTTACCAATTGTTGAACATGTCATAGCACAACAAAAACTAGCTTTCTGCAAAAATTCACCTATATCATGCATTGTTGTATCTTGAACCAAAAACATGGGTTGCTTGCGAGTACATTCAAAGTACTCATTGGCTTGCCACTGGTTATTTAATTGGCCAGGCATGGAAGAACAGGAGTTTGAAGAAGAGTTCTTTGGAGACGAACATGCGAACTAGGACATTTCCCAGTCAGAATGCCTGTAGGGTTAAGGCAGATGGCATGGGTTCTACTTATCGACGAAGATTTCCGCTGCTTAAGTTTATTTGGTACTCAGCCCTTGTGGCTTTATCTATGTAAGACTTGACCATAATGGTCATAATTTGTGTAAGACGATATGTATGGATGTAAGACTCTTGTTATTCAGCTTCTGTGTGTTCAGTGAGCATTGATCTCTGGGATCACTGTGCATGTGCATTCGGTGATCACGACTTATGAGTCGGGGTCCCCACACTCATGAATAAGTAAATATAAAATAACAACTTTATTATTGCCTCCAGGGCATATTTCCTTCAGTTGTTTCCATAATTAAGGTCCTTAGTCTGGAACCAAGCATTAAGTTTAATGGATCACCGTTATCTCATATTTTCTTCGGTCCTCATAGATATCTCCACCTGTCACATCAGAGGTCACAAATTCCCTAAAGAATATGTGTTACCTGTGTAGGTCTTGAGATCATGTTGTGTGAGCCCTTAAATTGGACAACACGCAGAGTTCACCACAACATAACAACATACTAGACAAATCATACTACTATGAATGCAAATGATGACATATAGAATAGACACAGATTAATCTTACCACTTACCTACATCTCCCACACATAGGGGGAATTACTCACACATCATAAGAGGGGAATCAATCACAACAAAGATAAAACCCATGAAAACCATATTGATAATACTGGGAAGATCTGCAATAAGATGAAATGGATAATTTAAATAATCTTGATCTCTAGATGAGATTGAATAGAGTTACAATTGTTTCTCCCAAGTTGGAATTCCTATTACAATAGTCAAGGGGGTGGTGGTGATGATGGAGATGAAAGGACGAAAACTAAGATGATCTTTGAAGGTTCTTGAGATCCTCCCTTCTCCTGTTCTGGATGGTGTGGCGGCGGCTAGGGTTCTCTTTTCTCCTCAGGCCCTTCACGAAAGTTGCTTGTATAGACATGGTGGAGTTGTTGGCAGTCCATACAACCGCTCATATGAGTGCTTGCGCTTGTATGGAACGTCGTCTTTTACTCTGGTGTGCCTGATGTCTTGGGTTTCTTCAGGAAAGTTGCTCCAATTAGCTTGATTTGCAAAAATCCTCCTTGGTTTCCCTCCATAATTAATATTTTCTCGCAAACATTGGGAAAATGGATTTCCTTCTCTTTCTAGGGATTAGCGTTATAAATATCCGAAGAGTAATACGAATTCCAGTGAAACCAAACAAAAATCACTAATAAAACATCAAAAATTCTCGAGCCATCAACACTTTGGCGTAGAAACTACATTGGAGCGGATCTGATCGTCGAACGATGGCGCCATCAGGCCGCTCTGACCACACAATGGGACCTGTATGGGCCATGATAACCCACAAGTATAGGGGATCAATTGTAGCCTCTTTCGATAAGTAAGAGTGTCGAACCCAACGAGGAGCTAAAGGTAGAACAAATATTCCCTCAAGTTCTATCGACCACCGATACAACTCTACGCACGCTTAACGTTCGCTTTACCTAGAACAAGTATGAAACTAGAAGTACTTTGTAGGTGTTTTTGGATAGGTTTGCAAGATAATAAAGAGCGCGTAAATAAAAACTAGGGGCTGTTTAGATAAAGAAGCAATAAAGTTAGTATAGCGAGTGTGGAAAAGTGGTGGTAGGAGTTGCGAAATTGTCCCTAAGCAATTGACTACTTTACTAGACCGATAGCAAGTTTTATGTGGGAGAGGCCACTGCTAGCATGTCATCCCTGACTTGGAATTCTATGCACTTATGATTGGAACTATTAGAAAGCATCCGCAACTACTAACATTCATTAAGGTAAAACCCAACCATAGCATTAAGACATATTGGTCCCCCTTCAATCCCGTATGCATCAATTTCTATGCTAGGTTGAAGCTTCTGTCACTCTTGCCCTCCAATACATAGTCCTATCAACATACAACTAACCCTATGGTGTGATCCACGTGCGCGCTCATATGATGGGCACCAAAGGATAACAACATAACCACAAGCAAATTAAACCAATCATAGCAATTCATCAATTACCAATAGGACAACGAAAATCTACTCAGACATCATAGGATGGCAACACATCATTGGATAATAATATGAAGCATAGAGCACCATGTTCAAGTAGAGGGTACAGCGGGTTGCGGGAGAGTGGACCGCTGTAGATAGAGGGGGAAGGTGATGGAGATGTTGATGAAGATGGCAGAGGTGTTGGTGTAGATTGCGGTGATGATGATGGCCCCCGGTGGCACTCCAGCGCCACCGGGAGCGAGGGGGAGAGAGCCCCCCCTTCTTCTTCTTCTTCCTTGACCTTCTCCCTAGATGGGAGAAGGGTTTCCCCTTTGGTCCTTGGTCTCCATGGCGTGGGAGGGGCGAGAGCCCCTCCGAGATTGGATCTGTCTCTCTGTCTCTCTCTATTTCTGCGCTCTGGGATTCTGCCCTTTCACCGTTTCTTATATATCCGGAGATCCGTAACTCCGATTGGATTGAAACCTTTGCCAAGATTTTTTCCGAAAATTAGCTTTCTTGCAGCCAAAGAAGAGCAGCAACCGCCTTACGGGCGGCCCACGAGGGTCAGGGGCGCGCCCAGGGGGGCAGGCGCGCCCCCTACCTCGTGGCCCCCTCGGGCACTGTCTCGCGTTGATTCTTCTTCCCATATTTCACAAATATTCCAAAAATATTCTCCATCCATTTTTTCCCGTTTGGACTCCGTTTGATATGGGGTTTCTGCGAAACATAAAACATGCAACAAACAGGAACTGGCACTAGGCACTGAATCAATATGTTAGTCCCAAAAATAGTATAAAAAGTTGCCAAAAGTATATGAAAGTTGTAGAATATTTGCATGGAACAATCAAAAGTTATAGATACGATGGAGACGTATCAGCATCCCCAAGCTTAATTCCTGCTCGTCCTCGAGTAGGTAAATGATAAAAAAGATAATTTTTGATGTGGAATGCTACCTAGCATAATCTTGATCACATAATCTAATCATGGCATGAATATTAAGACACGAGTGATTCAAAGCAATAGTCTATCATTTGACATTAAGACAATAATACTTCAAGCATACTAACCAAGCAATTATGTCTTATCAAAATAACATAGCCAAAGAAAACTCATCCCTACAAAATCATGTAGTCTGGCTATGCTCCATCTTCACCACACAAAGCATTCAAATCATGCACAACCCCGATGACAAGCCGAGCAATTGGTTCATACCTTTTAACGCGCTTCAGCCTTTTCAACCCTCACGCAATACATGAGCGCAAGCCATGGACATAGCACTATGGGTGGAATAGAATATGATGATGAAGGTTTTTGTGAGAAGACAAAAAAGGAGAAAGTCTCACATCGACGTGGCTAATCAACGGGCTATGGAGATGCCCATCAATTGATGTCAATGCGAGGAGTAGGGATTGCCATGCAACGGATGCACTAGAGCTATAAGTATATGAAAGCTCAAACTGAAACTAAGTGGGTGTGCATCCAACTTGCTTGCTCATGAAGACCTAGGGCATTTGAGGAAGCCCATCGTTGGAATATACAATCCAAGTTCTATAATGAAAATTCCCACTAGTATATGAAAGTGATAACTCAAGAGACTCTCCATATGAAGAACATGGTGCTACTCTGAAGCACAAGTGTGGTAAAAGGATAGTAACATTTCCCCTTCTCTCTTTTTTCTCTCACTTTTTTGTTTTTTTGGGCCTTCTCCTTTTTTTGGCCTTTCTCTTCTTTTTTCGTCCGGAGTCTCATCCTGACTTGTGGGGGAATCATAGTCTCCATCATCCTTTCCTCACTGGGGCAATGCTCTAATAATGATGATCATCACACTTTTATTTACTTACAACTCAATATTACAACTCGATGCTAGAACAAAGATATGACTCTATATGAATGCCTCCGGCGGTGTACCGGGATGTGCAATGATCTAGCGTAGCAATGACATCAAAAAATGGACAAGCCATGAAAACATTATGCTAGCTATCTTACGATCCTGCAAAGCAATATGACAATAAATGCTCAAGTCATGTATATGATGATGATGGAAGTTGCATGTCAATATATCTCTGAATGGCTATGGAAATGCCATGATAGGTAGGTATGGTGAATGTTTTGAGGAAGATATAAGGAGGTTTATGTGTGATAGAGCGTATCGTATCACGGGGTTTGGATGCACCGGCAAAGTTTGCACCAACTCTCGAGGTGAGAAAGGGCAATGCACGGTACCGAAGAGGCTAGCAATGATGGAAGGGTGAGAGTGCGTATAATCCATGGACTCACATTAGTCATAAAGAACTCATATACTTATTGCAAAAGTTTATTAGCCCTCAAAGCAAAGTACTACTACGCATGCCCCTAGGGGGATAGATTGGTAGGAAAAGACCATCGCTCGTCCCCGACCGCCACTCATAAGGAAGACAATCAATAAATACCTCATGCTCCAACTTCGTTACATAACGGTTCACCATACGTGCATGCTACGGGACTTGCAAACCTCAACACAAGTATTTCTCAATTTCACAATTACTCAACTAGCACGACTCTAATATCACCACCTTTATATCGCAAAACTATTGCAAGGAATCAAAAATATCATATTCAATTATCTACAAGTTTTATTTAGAATTTTATGACTAACCATGTGAATGACCAGTTCCTGTCAACTCTTTAAATAGACATAAGTGAAGCAAGAGAGTTTAATTCTTTCTACAAAAGATATGCCCACGCTCTAACAAATATAAGTGAAGCAAAAGAGCATTCTACAAATGGCGGTTTTCTATGTGAAGAGAAACATGCAATCCAAACTTCAAATGATATAAGTGAAGCACATGAAGCATTCTATAAAGCCATACTCAAAAGATATAAGTGAAGTGCAATGAGCATTCTATAAATCAACCAAGGACTATCTCATACCAGCATGGTGCATAAAAGAAAAGTGAGAACTAAATGCAAAAGACGATCCAAGATTTGCACATATCACATGAATGAAACGAATCCGAAAACATACCGATATTTGTTGAAGAAAGATGGGATGCCTTCCGGGGCATCCCCAAGCTTAGACGCTTGAGTCCCCTTGAATATTTACTTGGGGTGCGGCCTTGGGCATCCCCAAGCTTGAGCTCTTGCCTGTCCTCCTTCTCCTCACATCGAGACCTCCTCGATCTTCGAACACTTCATCCACACAAAACTCAACAGAAAGCTCGGTAAGATCCGTTAGTATAATAAAGCAAATCACTACTCTAAGTACTGTTGCAAACCAATTCATATTTTGTTTTTGCATTGTAGCTACTTTAATATAACTTTTCCATGGCTTAATCCACTGATAGAAATCGATAGTTTCATCAAAACAAGCAAACTATGCATCAAAAACAGAATCTGCCTTAAACAGGACAGTCCGTAGTAATATGAACATTCACCATACTTATGTTACTCCAAACATTCTGCCAAAATTAATAAAATAAAAAAATTGTATAGAAAGACAGTGCAAAAAGTTTCAGAACCGTTTGACGTTCCAGTAAAAAATGAAAAATCGCACACTACAGCCAAAGTTTCTGTTCTGCACCACACAAACCAACAAGCATTGTAAACATCCTAAAGGCAAACCTTGGCACATTATTTTTATTATACAATGGAATTGTAGAAGGGGATAATTATTTTTGTTGAAGAGTTTCTGTAATCAAGATTCACAAAGTTTCCGTGAGCATGAACAAAGTTCAAGGCTAGCTCCCACTTTAACAATGCTCGTCTTTCTCACTTTCACTTTCCTTTTTGAAAAGTTTTGGGTTCCCCTCTTTATTTTTTTGTTTTTAAACTTTATAAAAGCACCCAACAGAAATAAATGACTCTCTAAAACTTCCGGGTTGTCTCCCTGGCAGCGCTTTCTTTAAAGCCATTAAGCTAGGCATAAAGTGATCAAGTAATGAATCCACCCAGATCCCAAGGTATATCAAAGCCAATTTTAATTAACAATGATTTGGCATTTAGTAGTGAGCACAAAGCAACATATATCAAGCAATGACAAAGTCTAACTCTCTTCCTATGCATCGGCATGTCATAAAAGAACAATTCATGCACACATAGTAAAGGCCAAGGCATAGTATAAACAGTTTCTTGCAATTTTATCATGTTGGAAACATAGAGAGGTGGAGATATAGTTCCTCTCTCATAATAATTGCAAGTAGGAGCAACAAGCACATGCATATTATATCTATCAAAATCATCATGTGTAACGGTAAAAGGCAACCCATTAATATAATCCTTAATAAAGGCAAACTTCTCCAATATAGTCTAGTCGGGAGAATTCAAAAAGATAATAGGACTATCATGTGTGGGTGCAATAGCAACAATTTCATGTTTAACATAAGGAACTATAGCAAGTTCATCTCCATAAGCATCATTCATATTGGCATCTTGGCCACAAGCATAGCAAGCATCATCAAAAAGGGATATTTCAAGAGAATCAACGGGATCATAACAGTTATCATAGCAATCATCCTTCGGTAAGCACGAAGGGAAATTAAACAATGTATGAGATGAAGAGTTACTCTCATTAGAAGGTGGGCACGGGTGATCAATCCGCTCTTCCTCCTTTTGTTCTTCGCTCTCCTCCTCATCTTTTTCATCCAATGAGCTCACAGTTTCATCAATTTCTTCATCCATAGACTCCTGAAAAATATTAGTCTCTTCTTGGACAGTGGAGACTTTCTCAATAAATGCATCAATATCGGCATTGTATTCATAATTCTCATAGCAATATTTAAGGATAGCTAAATTTTCAGGTCTATAAACAGCATCATAAAGATTTCCACACTCTTTAAATACAGATTCAATTTCATAAGCACCCATAAAAGCAACAAATTCTTCTATTTGTTCCACATCATAGTAATCATATGTACCTCTAGCATAAGAAGCCAAGGTTTCATTATCATTAAATTTGCATGAAAAGAGAAGGTGTGGAGCCTTCATCCTAGAGCAACAAGTATAATCATATCTCAAGCATAGTTGCCTAGCATACCACTTCAACATATAAATTTGATCCCATAATAGTTTCCCTTTTTGAGTCAAGCGATAATCCCTAAAGTATTCACGTTGATCCAACGTGTCTCCCATTACCAAATTAAATGGGGTTTTCTCAGGATTATCAAAGTACTACATAATATCTATCACATAACGAGCATCGAGGTTTTTAGGAGGTTCCCCATCTCCATGAGTAGCAAGTAAACCTAATTTTTTTGGTATTTCGTGTTCCATATCCATAACTAAAGATATAGAACCACTAAGAACAGCAAATAAAAATTACTTGGTGATAAAGCAAACAAGCACACACGAGAATATTCACCCCACGCTATTGCTCCCCGGCAACGGCGCCAGAAAAAGGTCTTAATAGCCCACAAGTATAGGGAATCAATTGTAGCCTCTTTCGATAAGTAAGAGTGTCGAACCCAACGAGGAGCTAAAGGCAGAACAAATATTCCCTCAAGTTCTATCGACCACCGATACAACTCTACACACGCTTAACATTCGCTTTACCTAGAACAAGTATGAAACTAGAAGTACTTTGTAGGTATTTTTGGATAGGTTTGCAAGATAATAAAGAGCGCGTAAATAAAAACTAGGGGCTGTTTAGATAAAGAAGCAATAAAGTTAGTATAGCGAGTGTGGAAAAGTGGTGGTAGGAGTTGCGAAATTGTCCCTAAGCAATTGACTACTTTACTAGACCGATGGCAAGTTTTATGTGGGAGAGGCCACTGCTAGCATGACATCCCTGACTTGGAATTCTATGCACTTATGATTGGAACTATTAGCAAGCATCCGCAACTACTAACGTTCATTAAGGTAAAACCCAACCATAGCATTAAGACATATTGGTCCCCCTTCAATCCCGTATGCATCAATTTCTATGCTAGGTTGAAGCTTCTGTCACTCTTGCCCTCCAATACATAGTCCTATCAACATATAACTAACCCTATGGTGTGATCCACGCGCGCGCTCATATGATGGGCACCAAAGGACAGCAACATAACCACAAGCAAATTAAACCAATCATAGCAATTCATTAATTACCGATAGGACAACGAAAATCTACTCAGACATCATAGGATGGCAACACATCATTGGATAATAATATGAAGCATAGAGCACCATGTTCAAGTAGAGGGTACAGCGGGTTGCGGGAGAGTGGACCGCTGTAGATAGAGGGGGGAAGGTGATGGAGATGTTGATGAAGATGGCGGAGGTGTTGGTGTAGATTGCAGTGATGATGATGGCCCCCGGTGGCACTCCGGCGCCACCGAAAGCGAGGGGGAGAGAGCCCCCCTTCTTCTTCTTCTTCCTTGACCTTCTCCCTAGATGGGAGAAGGGTTTCCCCTCTGGTCCTTGGTCTCCATGGCGTGGGAGGGGCGAGAGCCCCTCCGAGATTGGATCTATCTCTCTGTCTCTCTCTGTTTCTGCGCTCTGGGATTCTGCCCTTTCACCGTTTCTTATATATCCGAAGATCCATAACTCCGATTGGATTGAAACCTTCGCCAAGATTTTTTTTTTCGAAAATTAGCTTTCTTGCAGCCAAAGAAGAGCAGCAACCGCCTTATGGGGGGCCCACGAGGGTCAGGGGCGCGCCCCCCTACCTCGTGGCCCCCTCGGGCACCGTCTCGTGTTGATTCTTCTTCCCACATTTCACAAATATTCCAAAAATATTCTCCGTCCGTTTTTATCCCGTTTGGACTCCGTTTGATATGGGGTTTCTGCGAAACATAAAACATGCAACAAACAGGAACTGGCACTGGGCACTGAATCAATATGTTAGTCCCAAAAATAGTATAAAAAATTGCCAAAAGTATATGAAAGTTGTAGAATATTGGCATGGAACAATCAAAAATTATAGATACGACGGAGACGTATCAGGCCACCAATGTCAGGGTTCAATCCGACGGATCTTGGGTAGGGGGTCCCGAGTTGGTGATCTTGGCTAGATGGTAACAAGACAAAGAGGGCCACGATGTCTTACCCAGGTTCGGGCCCTCTCGAAGAGGTAAACCCCTAAGTCCTGCTTCTGTTGTATTGATTGTGGATGGGATGCAAAGTACAAGATGATCTACCTCGAGATCATATGTGTATGTCTCTCACCCTACGGTCTAAAACCCCTTAACTTATATGGGCACCGAGGTACCTAGGGTTATATGTAGGTCGGTTACATCAAGAGATAAACATGCTGATGATTCAAACGTGTCTTGAAGTATGCGCCAAGTCTTGGGAGGATTGCATCTTGAGTACGCCATGAGGCCTGACAGGTGGGCCCATTGGTTGATAGTTTGGGGGTGGGGGGTCCTCGGCCCAGCCATATTTGAGCCCCGATGTGATTAGCACCCCCTAGTCCATGACACCGTCACCCAACACATTATTTCTAAGAATGTAGTGATTTCTTTCATCTTGGTTCTTAGAGAAAGATCTACGAGAGAGTTTGAATAAGAAAGTGACATATGTTTAATTATCTCTTTTGTTTTATTTCAATAAAGACTATCATTCAAGTGAGAAAAGCTTTCCGAACGAATACTTATAGCCAGAAATGAGAAGATCAAAGCTTATACCAAATTGCCCTGCTCTCGCTTATCACATGAATCTGAAGGATTGTGTTAGTCTTGCATGACCGTGGTCCTGATGACTTTTCGTCATAACCGTGGTATTTTATTCTTTGGCGTCAGTTTAGCATGACCACAGTATTGACGACTTCCCGTCCGCGATCAACAATGACTGGTTGACTTCATTGATGGAGAGGCGGCAACAACGGTACCACTAACCGTTTCGAGAGGAAGACAACAACAAGACCCAGGGACCACAATGTCTTTATTTATTTTTATATACGAGAGTGTCTGGACTGTTTTGTATGTTTATTAGATCCGAGGTCCCTCTAAAAGCACTTTTTTTTGCCAATTCTTAATTTCTGGAAATGTATATATATATTGTATTTATTTTGAAGATTGCGTGAGAATAAGCAACACTTGAAGTCTAGTTTGTTTTTGAGGATTAGTCTAGCTGAATCTAGGACCTACTGTCACACTCGTTGTGCATCGAGAAAGCTGACGCGGGAAGGAAATTCCTAGGCACAGACCCATGAGGCTAGTCATAGTGGGCAGTAACTTACTCCTTCCGTCAGGTGAAGAGTGTACATCTAGCTTCAAAATTTGTCCACAAAAGAGTGTACTTCTATCTTTCCAATGTACTTTAAAGTAGGAAAAAAATACTTCTCTCTCACCACACGGTAATCAAGACCAATAGCAATCTACACATGGTCTTCTTAATTTCTACTACATGCACTTAGCTCATTGGAGGTTGCGTAATTAAAGAGGAGAGAGATGGTGGCTTGCACCTTTTTAATGCATTTTTTACTCAACTCCATAATTTGTCCTAAACCTTCTAGATGTACACTCTTCACCGGACGAAGGGAGTAGACTAGTAACATATGCATGTTACTAGTCTATGTTACTATTATCATAGTGGGTAGTGAGTGTAGTGTCATAAGCCTTCATTTATTATGTTGTAGACTCATTTTGCATTGGGGTATGTTATGTTACGGTAACATATTATGTTACTATAAACACCTCTCTCTTTATTAACTCCATGCCACATAAGCATACATGTCTTGAGGTGCGTTATGTTACTACCTAAGTTAGGTCATGTACAATGGGGGCAGCACATAGGTGCTGCCTTCGTACGTCCAGCTAGATGAAAACAAATGAGGCTATATGTTCTATTTTTCTACATCCAACGCTCTTTTCTGAAGCCACCACATTATCCTGAAGCCACCGGTGAAGAAAACTGCAGCATGGCGTTAGGGGATGACGAAATGTCCCAACTCTCTCTGCCTTTTTCTTCTACTTTTTTCCTTTCTCCCCCTTTTTCCCATGGAGAACCAGCCTCCTCTGCAAGCAGCAACTATCACCTGCAAGCAGCGGCTTGTCTGTCACCATGGCGTCAGAGCCTAGTTGGCTCGTGGGGCGACCGGTCTGGGACTAGCCACAATGGGTAGTAACATAGACTAGTAACATGCACATGTTACTAGTCTATGTTACCACCTTTATAGTGGGGATTAACATGTGTGGTAACATGCAACACTTCATTTATTAGCTATAGACTCATTTTGCCTTGATATGTGTGATGTTACTCATACTACTAGTAACTAGCTATGTACCACTTTCCTCCATTTCTTCATTTATTGCTTGCCACATCATCTATTTTATCTAGATATGTGTGATGTTACTACCTATGTTACTTTCACTATGGATAGACTAGCCATAATGGAGAGTAACATACACTAGTAACATACACATTTCCCTAGACTACGTTACTACCTCAATAGTGGGTAGTAACATAAGCGTGGTAACATGCAAAGCTTCATTTATTACGTTATAGACTCATATTGCATTGGGACATGTGATGTTACAGTAACTAGCTAAGTTACTAGTACTACATCTCTCCTTATTAACTCATTGCCACATAAGCAAAACTGTTGTGTTGAACTCGATGTTACTACCGAAGTTACTCCCACTGTGGCTAGTCCTAGTCTTAGTCCCACTATGGCTACTTGGCTAGCCTGACGTCGCAGTTTTCGAAAAAAAAGAAAAACAAGTATAACGTCGCAAATAAAAGGACGCGAGGCCGCGTTATTGCGTCGGAAGCGGTCAACGGGAGCACGCGAGGCCCCGGTGGTCAATCCGTAATTACACCCAACAACTCCAGGAGCGTCTCCAGATTGCGGAGAATACGACTCGACCCAGGAGCGGGGAGGCTAACCAACGAAGGCAACGCCAGGCTGAGGCCACGCACCGTCCGTCTTGTCTCGCCGCAAACCTAACGAAAGCGCAGCGCTTTCGTCTCCGTCGCTAGGGTTTCGGTCTCCGCAAACTCGATCTTCCGCGAGGGCACGAGGTACGCACCGCTCGCCCGTGGTTCCCGGCCCGCCGATTCGCTTCCGCTAATTCCGCCTGCTCTTCTGGTGGTTTGCAGCCGGTGCTCTTGGTTTTGGTGTGGCGGCCTGAGAGAGATGCCGCCCAAGTCGGTTAAGAGGGGCGGCGCCGCGGCGGCGAGGAAGGGGTCGGCGACGAAGGCCAGGGCGGCGAAGCCCCAGCCGGTCGCGGAGGAGGCGCCCGTCGAGGTGGTCAAGGCCGCGGAGGAGGCTCCCCCTAAGGTGGAGGAACAGAAGCCGCAGCCGTCGCCGCCACCGCAGCAGCCGGCCGCTGAGGTGAAGGCTAAGGCGGATGCCGCTGAGAACGGCGCAAGCCACGCTGAAGGTATCACGTTTGCTCCTCTGTTTCGCGCATAGTTAAGACTTTTTTCGCTTATAGATCTGTGCTACGCCATGCCGTTTTTCCTTACTTGGGACTTCTTGTCTTTTTCCTATATATAAATGTGCGAGGACTTGACATCTATGTAATTTTTAGATGATGGAGCTGCAAAAGAAACATATGAAGAAGAGGACAAAGGTGAACGACTGGAGTTCGAGGATGAGCCAGAATATGAAGAGGAGCCTGCCGTGGACTACGACGAGAAGGATTTGGAGCAGTATGAGGAGCAATACGAGGACGGCGATGAAGGGCTGGAGTACACTGAAGATGTAGTCGAAGAGGAGACTGAGATGGTGGATGAGGAGGAACTGGATAATGGCGGGGATGATGGCGAGGGTGAGGAATATGAAAATGCAGATGAAGACCACGATGTGGACGTGGAGGACGAAGACCATCATGAAATGGTGAAAGCACATCGTAAGAGGAAGGAGTTTGAAGTTTTTGTTGGTGGGCTAGATAAAGATGCCACAGAAAGTGACCTGAGGAAAGTTTTCAGTGAAGTCGGCGAGATCACTGAAGTTCGTTTGATGATGAACCCTGTTACGAAGAAGAATAAAGGCTTCGCGTTCCTGCAATATGAGACTGTGGAGCAAGCAAAGCGTGCTGTCTCAGATCTGAAAAATCCGATGGTTGGTCTTATAACTGATTACATTTGTTTAATACATTCCTAAACAAAAAGAAAAATATTACATATGTTTATAGTATATTTTGTTGCAAGTACTTAACTGTTTCTGAAATTCTGTAGGTGCGAGGTAAGCAATGCGGTGTTGCTCCTAGTCGTGACAACGATACACTTTTTGTTGGCAATATCTGCAAGACATGGACAAAAGAACATGTATGGCACTCAAACTCTTTTTCTCCTTGATGCCTTTTTCCTGCTTCTCGGTGTAAGAAATAATTTGTTTTGGAATTTACAGCTGAAGGAGAAACTGAAGATCTATGAGGTCGAGGATTTTGATGATTTAATATTGGTTGAGGATAGCAATAACCCAGGGATGAATCGTGGGTATGCTTTACTTGAGTTTTCTACTCGCCCTGAAGCTATGGATGCTTTCAGGCGGTTGCAGAAGAGGGATGTAGTCTTTGGAGTTGATCGCACTGCAAAGGTTTCCTTTGCCGATTCCTATCCTGAAGTCGATGATGAAATGATGGCACAGGTCAGCACTTGTTTTCTGCAGTAGTTTTAAGTGGCACTGTTTTCCCCCCTCCCCTTTTAAGTGGGCATGATAGTATAAGTATTTTGATACTGTTTGGTCATCCACTCTGGCAGCTGCTAGTTTCTATTTTCTGTTGTCGTGTTTAATATTGGTATGACAATAATATGTTTAAAGTTACTGAATCCTCATTTTGGTTCTGTGGTTCAGGTCAGAACTGTATTTCTTGATGGTCTCCCCCCCTCATGGGAAGAAGATCGTGTTAAGAAGTACCTTAAAAAGTATGGAGCTATTGAGAAAGTTGAACTTGCCCGAAACATGCCTGCGGCCAAAAGAAAAGATTTTGGGTTTGTTACTTTTGATACGCATGATAATGCTGTTGCATGTGTTGATGGGATAACTAGTTCTGAGCTTGGCGAAGGTGATAGCAAGGTTTGTTTTCCAACTGAGTTTGCTGTACCTTCTTAGCTGATTTTCCCATCTACTCAGCCCACTGTATGATAGATAAAATTATCATGCAATAATTTCTAATGATTATTATTTTGTGATTCAGGCAAAAGTGAGAGCCAGATTGTCAAGGCCAGTACAGAGACCTCCTAGAATGAAGCATGGATTAAGAGGAAATTTCAGGATTGGGCAAAGTGCTCCTCGAGGTGGCCGTTTCCCATACACTCGGCCTCCTCCACGCCGGCCTCTGCCACGTCTTGTACGACCTGATACTCGCTTACCTCCCATCAGGAGGCCTCCACTGAAGAGGCCAATAGATATTAGAGATAGACGCCCTGTTATGTCGATACCAGATAGAGTTAGGCGTTTGCCTCCTCCAGAGAGATCCTATGATAGAAGGCCCCCAGGTGCGTATAGATGGTACCCATTCTTTTTGTAGAACATTCAACTGTAGCCACATCAAATTTCTCATACTTCATCTGTGTACAGCTCCTGTTTACCCAAAGAGAAGTCCAAGGAGGGAATATGGAAGGCGTGATGAACCTCTTCCGCCAAGGAGCAGAGCTACCTTTGCTGACTACAGTGCAAGAGTTCCAGTGGATAGGCGCCACACTTACAGGGACGACTATTCGCCCCGTGAATCGGCCTATTCAGACCTAGCTCCTCGCAGCGCTCCCCGTTTTTCTGACAGGAGAGCATATGCTGATGACGGCTATGTAGAGAAGATTGACCGACCTTTGCCAACCTATAGGGAGGGCCGTGGACGTGATTATGATACAATATCTGGTTCAAAACGCTCATATGTTGAGATGGTGAGGGTAGTTTAATATGTTGTTGCATTTTTTGCATGCACTAGCAGTTTATTCCTCAATCAACCTGACTATTGTTAATGATGCAAGGATGACGTGCCTCCTCGGTACCACGACATTAGCGTTCGTCAGCCCAAGGCACGCTTAGATTATGATGTTGGTGGTAGCAGTGCTCGGTATGCAGATGCTTATACTGAGAGGTTGGTGCATATTTAGTAACATGCAGTCCTTCTGCTTGGTATTTGTTTGTTTTAGAGAACGTCTTGGTATTTGATTCTAATCTCAAGTTCTTACAAATATCCATCCTTGAAGGCTTGGGCGGTCACATGTGGGATACAGTAGCAGCAGATCTGTTGCTGGTCATGACCCGGTGTATAGCAGCAGCCGCCATGGCTTGAGTTATGGAGGTATATACTCTTGATGCCGATGCTATTTGTCATGATACCTTTCTTGATCCAATGCTTATAACATTTTTAATGCATCTCATCTGTAGGTTCTGCGAGCACTGGAGATGCTGGTGGAAATTACTCTTCAAATTACAGTGCAGACTACATGCCTCGTGGATCTGATGTAAGTCTTCTTCAAGTATTTTATGTCTAATGGATTTACTACGTATTGCTCTCTCCAAGTCAAATATAGGTCCAGTGCCAGTGAAATATTTTTAAGCTTGACCATCTATGAAGGAAAAACTACCAGCATCAACAACATCAAATTGATACTGCTGGATTCAACATAAAATGCACTTCCATAATGTATAATTATTTGTGTCAAGCAACCTTGTTTCATGGAAATTGACGATCAACATGTTACTGTTTGGTCAGGTTGGCGGGAGTTCATATTCATCGCATTACTCGGGTCGAAACACGGGTAGCAGCAGTGGCTACTTTGGCGGCAGTGGTTCCAGTTCGTACTACTAAGGTGAAAGCTCTAATCAGTTTCAGTTTTCCTTTAGTTTGATTGCATTGCACATGAATTTTGATCACCATCTGTCGCCATCATCCCCTTCATTGCGCTAGTTGCTCACTTAGGAGATGGCAAATGTTTGCCCTTGTATCAAACACGGAACACCCTCCGTGATCAACCATGAATTATTTTAATGATACAGATTTGGCATCCAACCGTCTTTGTGGAACAGATGTGGCATCATAGGAGGTTGGTGTAGGCCATGGATTGTATGGAGCTACTTAACTTAAGGCCTATGGATCTGGACAAGTGGCAAGTGTGGGCAATCAATAAGGCATGTCTGAAGGAGCCAGGAACATCGAGTTGGTTGAAGCAGTAGTCTTGTGGATGTTCCGGCATGTTTATTTAATGTAAGGCTTTGCTTTAGTTGGTCAAGAGTTGTGAACTAGCCAGCCATGGTGTGTTGACATGTTTACTTCCAGTGTTTCTATAACATTGAGAGATATGGAGTATTTCAATAAGTAATCTTTGAGGTCGTTTCCTTCCTGCAACACAAGGTGTTTTGGAGACTCCACCTTTGATGACCCAGCAGAAGATCAGACTTACAAATGAAGCCTTAGAAGTGAGCGCTTCATGTAAGGCTGTTACTTCTGAAACCTTTGGTTCAGATCACGCTGCATCTGTTCTCTAGTGGATTGAACTTTGCTACCTGAGACTGAAAGATCAGGTTGAAAATTTGGACTAGTTATTTGTTAAACTGCACTGCAGATAAAATCGGATTTGTTGGTTGCAAGGTTCTGGGAGAAACCTTTTATATGGCTCAGGTGGTTCTTTCACCAAGCAATTTCTTTGGCCTCCCCACAATTTTAAGATAACAGAACTCACAGCTACATGACTGGATGGCCTTGCAATGCTGTCAAACAGCAGCATAGAGTACATGGCACCAGATAAATTTAACAAGCATTATCAACACTGAGCGCCATGGTTTATGAAATATCTTTGAACTTCTGCATGGAGCATGGATCAATACATCTTTGGGCCAAATATCTGTTGGATGGTTGCAAGTTTTGAAGAACTTTGCTGGAGGCATGAATCTGGTCTTTCTGAGTTCTGCTAATTCCTTTAGTATAGTTTTCAGTGCACTATGACTTAATATAGGTTATTATATATGATACGCTTAGGCCCTCATTGCATAATATAGGTTATGTATAGTACCTTTAGGCCCTCAATTGCATTAGATTGTTGGGTGTGGGCGGGGGTTGATGGTTTTAGAAGAACTGAATTTCTGATATTGAAGTTCCTTCCTTGCATCATCTATTTATAAATGATGTTTGAGATCACTAAGAGGTTCTGCGTCTACAAGTTTATAAACAACAGACTTATCCAATCTTTTGGGAGTTGTTGATGTCATGTGCTAATTCGAAGAAATAGATAGGTGAAAGAGATGGTTGAAAATACAAATTATAGAGGCTACATAAAGCGGCAATAAGGCTTACCAAACTGTGTTAATACCTTCTCTGTGCTGCAACAACGAGGTGTTGTGAATCACCCGCACTAACTTGGAATTGCCTGATTGGTTGAATAAGTGATAATAACTATGTTTAGATCTGGAGATCAAAGTTATGCAATTTTGGTTGGCTACTCTTGGAAAGTGGCTTGATGTGGTCTCTTCCGATGCTGCATTGAGATGGCAGACTTTGGCAGTCTTCAGAAACAAAGCATTGGTTATAACTAAGCTATTTGTTGGCTATCATATCATCTGTTTAATATTTGTTGGAGTAGGAGTCCTTGGGTGAAATCAACAATGATGTTATTAGAACTTTTAAACGGCATTAGATCACCAATAGTAAGGAAAATTTATACATTTCAGCAAAATGAGAGGGTGCCAGTGAATCTTGAGACGGGGATTGGAAGTGTGATGGAATCAGCACTGGTTGGTTGATCTAATGCTTAAAAACAAGGGCGGGTGACTTTTTAGGACAAAGAAAGGTAGATCAGGTGGCTACTAATTTACAAGTTTTGCGTCTGGAAGAAACGTTTTCTTCAAACTGCAAGTATAAAAGCTCAGTTTAAGTTTTTTGCATTATGGACTATCAAATTGAGGCTATCGAACCTTGCAGTTAGGTCCAACTTGTTTTCAGTAGAAACATACGATAACTTGCGTTCATGAAGATTGTCTATATGTTCCTGAAGATCGCAAATATTAGTTGATGACGAACGTTTGACAAAATATCTATATTCGAAATCCTCACTCTTGCATTTTTTTCAATTTGAGCAATGAGTTATGTTAGTACAATCTCCATTGA